>NC_137566.1:17500-657693 GCF_963082525.1 Nesoenas mayeri
GCTGTTGTTATTTTGTGTGTTTTGGTCTTTTCTGTTGTTGTGTGGGCTGTTTTATATATTGTGTTTGTAGTGTTTTTGTTTTGCTTTTTTTTGTATTTGTTGTGGTTTATGTTGTGTTTTGTTGTGTTGTGTTTTGTTTATTGTTTTTGTTATTTAGTTTTCGTTTGTGTAAGTGTGTGGTGCATTTGGTGATTTTTTTTTTGGGTTCTATTGTGGTTTTTTTTTTTTAGTGTTAAGTGGTTGTGTGTGAATGGCAAAAAAAATTTTGCCTAATTTGCATATTTAATTGATTCATTTGCATAATTTGTTTATTATTTGCATGAGAATGGGGAATAGTTCCTTATTAAGTATTGTTGTGGTTGCTTAATTAGGGAGTAGTCCCCCTGGTCATGCAAATGTGGATTGCTTAGGGCAATTGTTTTGTGTTGGGTATATTTGTGTATATAAGTGTATGAAAAGAATAAAAATAATAAGTTTGGTGCAGCAGTAGGACTTCTGATGCTCAAGGGGAGTACTTGGACTTACTGATTTTTTTTTTTTTTTATTTCTTTTTTAAGACTCCCCTTGAGCATCAGAAGCCCTACTGCTGCACCTCTAAAATCCAATACCTTGTATTCGAACAAACTCTAAAAATTCTACATGCTATCCAAAACAAACACTACCATTCCAGCACACTCAAACACATTCAACCTAAACTATCATTCCGCTCAAAGTCCAGCACACACACACAAGACAGAGAGACAAAGTCCTACGCGCACACACACACAAGACAGAGAGACAAAGTCCTACGCGCACACACACACAAGACAGAGAGACAAAGTCCTACGCGCACACACACACAAGACAGAGAGACAAAGTCCTACGCGCACACACACACAAGACAGAGACAAAGTCCAACGCACACACGGACAAAGTCCAACGCACACACGGACAAAGTCCAACGCACACACGGACAAAGTCCAACGCACACACGGACAAAGTCCAACGCACACACGGACAAAGTCCAATGCACACACGGACAAAGTCCAATGCACACACGGACAAAGTCCAATGCACACACGGACAAAGTCCAACACTCACATACACTGACAGAGACAAAGACAAAGTCCAGGGCATGCTCACTGTCATGATCCCCATGCTCTCAAACTCAGGTACTTGCACAAAATGTCCAGCCGTCCTCCTCTTGAACCAAAAAAGACACAGGACCACAAAAAGGAACGTCTGCTTTATTACCTTTGTCACAGCCCTTAGGTAGGACTGACCTCTTCAAACCAAATATTACAACAGCATAATGAACTCTATTTGATCTGAGCCAACAGATTACAAACTGGTTTTCTTTGCACTGTTGCATTAACATAATTCCCATAACCTGAAAAACTCCTCCATATTACAGCTTTTAGACATAATGTATCACATTGCATAAAGCTACAGAGAACATCATCGCTTCAAGTACAGAGGCATTACAGCATTTGTCACTCTTGTACCTCATTTCATTGCGAGTGATGGCCCAAATATCAAACACACATTGATTACACATTGGAGGTATTACCATTATGACACCACACAGAAAATCCAACTGATCTTTCTTGCAGCATTTCTCACATCCCGTTACAGAGGATAACGCGCTCCCGCCGCGACCCTGTCCTCGGCGGTTTACCCACGCTACTCCTCAACTGATTGAAACAGCCTTCCTGGGACCTTTCCCTAAACGGGCCTCTTGATGAGGACCGACCGTGGCCGCAAACCCGAACGAGTGTCGCTGGAAAGACTGTTCCTGGGAGCCTCGATGATAACCCTGCCTCTAAAACCACCATCCCAGACTGACCATAATCTGAACCGTGGCAATTAACTGGACCTCACCGAGCGCTGTGCACCTGGGATAAAACACACTCCTGAGGGTGCTAGATGGACACAGGGGGAGGGAATCCCCAGAATGGGATTTTTGTAATCTATTTTATTCTTCTTTTCTTTCCTTTTCAGGTAAATTAAAAAAACCCTGCAAAATAAAACCTAGAACCACAAAACACAATCGTACCACATCACACAGCTGCACCGCACCGCTCGCTCAGATACCAAACCCACCGCATGCTCGCCTGGCGGCCGTTCCCCCGGCTCTTTCCCTTGGCCCACGTCTGCATCGCCCCTCGGGAACGCCGTTCCCAGGAGCCTCAAAAATGACCCTACCTGCCAAAACCCCGGCCCCGTGGGCGCCCGCGGCCAAACCTTGGCGATGAACATCGCCTCGTGGAGCGGCCGGGACCGGGGAAAAAAAAAAAACCCAGCCAGGGGAAAAAAAAAAAAATCCCCCGGCTGGGGTTTCTTTTATTCTATTTTAAATTTTATATTTGGCTGAAAGGGAAAAACCATTAACCTGCAAGGACAAAAACCCACAACCCCAAAACACAATCGTATCAGATCACACAGCTAAACCGCACCACTCGCTCAGATAACAAACCCACAGTGCGCTCACCTGACACCCTTTCCCCCGGCTCCTGCCCTCGCCGTGCGTCCGCGTCACCCCTCGGGAATGCCGTTCCCAGGAGTCTCTAAATGCTCTCTGCCTGCCAAAACCCCGGCCCAGTGGGCACCCGCGTTCGAACCTTGGCAATGAACGTCACCTCGCAGAGCAGCTGGGACCGGGGAAAAAAAAACCCAGCCGGGGGGGGAAAAAAAAAAAAATCCCCCGGCTGGGGTTTTTTTATTCTATTTAAAATTTTAAATTTAGCTGAAAAGAATAAAACAGTAACCTGCAAGGACAAAAACCCACAACCCCAAAACACAATCGTACCAGATCGCACAGCTAAACTGCGCCACTCACTCAGATAACAAACCTACCGCATGCTCACCCACCGGCCGTTCCGCCGGCTCGTGCCCTCGCCCTGCGTCTGCGTTGCCCCTCGGGAACGCCGTTCCCGGGAGCCACTAAAATGACCCTACCTGCCAAAACCCCGGCCCCGTGAGCACCCACGGCTGAACCTTGGCGATGAACGTCGCCTCGCGGACCGGCCGAGACCGAGGAAAAAAAAACCCAGCCGGGGGGAAAAAAAAAAAAAATCCCCCGGCTGGGTTTTTTTTTATTCTATTTAAAATTTTAAATTTAGCTGAAAGGGAAAAACCTTTAACCGGCCAGAACAAATAACTACAACCCCAAACCACAATGTTACCACATCACACAACTCTAACGCACCACTCATTCGCCTACCGACACCACCGCACCCGTTCTGTGCCATTCTCTCCCTCTGCCTTCACCTCGTCTCTGCGTCGCCCCTCAGAAACGCCGTTCCCGGCACCCTCTAAACTCGCCCCGCCCGCCTAAGCCCCGGTCCCGGCTGAACCTCCGTCCGTACGTTGGGAATTAACGTCGCCTTACGGAGGGGCCGGGACCAGGGGAAAAAAAACCTGGACGGGGCGGGGGGGGGGGGGGGGGGTAAAACCCCCCAGCTGGGGCTTTTCTTATTCTTTACCTTTGGAATTTACCTGAAAAGGAAAAAAAACTTTGAACCTCCAAAGACAAATAACTAAAACCCCAAGCTACATTCACTCGAGGTTTCACGCTATCCAAACGTGCTGCGTGTCATCTACCGCACGGACCCTTTTAAATACCTATCTCAAGCTAATTATCAGGAAAGAAAAAGAGTTTGCACTTAATTCCCTTGTCATCCTTCACATATAGTTTCTGACCACGGTGACCTATTCTTTCATGGCTTCCCGCTTGTGACGTCGTGGAAAGTGATGGCGAGGGACGCTATTACTTGCTAAGTGGACTAAATATGCCTATCAAAATCGGCTAGAACTTGATTCTGAGTGATTTCTACGTGGACGGGAGATGCTGAAGGCTAGAGGGAGGCCTCGCTGTGGAGTCCCGAGGTTCGGAACGGACCCCCTCGCTTTCTAAACTCCTCTGCGGAGGGGAGTCTAGATGCGGCTGGATCCGAACTTAGCCCCACGCCAGATCCACGGTTTGGCTCCCGGACTAACGAGGGATAAGGGAAACGCCTAAAATATTATATTTACATAACGCCAAAGGATTGTACGTGTACACCTCATTCCTTATATCGCTCAGCCTGAATTTCAGAATTGCATCGCTCTACACCTCGACGTCCCTACCTCCCTTCAGGGGGCGTGGGGACGGGTGGGTTGGGGTCTAAATCCTTGGTCTATTGGGGCAAACTCTCCGGCAAAAACCATCTAAATCGCTAACCAAACAGAACGGTACGGCGGGAAGGCTGACTGGAGCTGCTGCTTCTGCTAAAGTCCCAGCCGAGCATAGAAATCCCTGGGTATTTATACCCTTACAAACTATTCACCCACCCCTCTACGCTGTGATTCAGGCCAATAGCGATAGCTGAGTCTGATCTTCTTGCTTCTTGGTGGATCCTTTGCACTGATCTCAGACCGGACTTGGCTCCACGCAGCTGTAGATTTTGTTTATGGTCCGTAGGAGCTTCCTTCTGGCCTTGAATGTGGTGTTTTCACTGAAAGGAGGCTATTTCTTCACAAAAGTGTAAAGTGGGCCTTATCTCACAGGTCCTGATCAGAGTCTGTAGCTGCTTTTGTTACCATCAACAAAGGCTACAACTGAGTGTTACATAGCCTAGCAAAATGCCTTTTTATAGGTAAGTGACCCAAATTGACAATGCGATCACCTGCAAAGAAAATAAAGATATCATTAAAACACTTCATCTCTGAAAAAACAGCACAGAAAACACTAGTCAATGTTCTTAGTAACAACTGCAAACCACCACTGAAAGGACTATCAACTCCCCTGCCCACGGCTACTCCATCCTATGTGACTGCACAACCTCTGCCTACGCAATTTAACGCATCAGCAGATTAACCGGGGACTCCCAGAGCTCTGCTCGCCCGCCCCTGACTCCACGTGTCCAGGCAGAGCGGCTCCCAGCCAAATGCGCACCCATGCAGACAGACGCTGCGCGGCATGTTATAGACCACACGATGGCAACGGCACCAACAACACCCAAAGATGAGAATGACTCCAAACCAGACACGCAGCAATCAAAATAACCTGCAGGGTGCAGTAATGTAGCAAGAAGCCTCCACTGCGACCCCAGAAAACAAAGGAGCCGAAAGTCAGGGCCCCTTATGAGACGGCGGCGCGGGCGCAAACACACACAGAGACGGCGGCGCGGGCGCAAACACACACAGAGACGGCGGCGCGGGCGCAAACACACACAGAGACGGCGGCGCGGGCGCAAACACACACAGAGACGGCGGCGCGGGCGCAAACACACACAGAGACGGCGGCGCGGGCGCAAACACACACAGAGACGGCGGCGCGGGCGCAAACACACACAGAGACGGCGGCGCGGCTTAAAAACTTCAAGATGCTGGGAAGAAGTGCCAGTCCCTGAGACTGGATGGGTAGAGAGCAGAGCTGCCAACACAGCCCTCAACGACACCATAAAACACAACTGACTGGAAACATCCAAAACGCAGAGACCTGCCACGCTTTCAACTGCTGATAAGAGAAAACCAGCACCCAATTGACACTACGCCAATTGGCACTGGTGTTCCAGATCTGCGGACAGCACCAGAGGTGCCTTTCATGTCCCTCGAATGCAACGAGACGCCAGGATCATACGACAGGTGCAAGGCAGGCTTCCCGAGCTACACCACAACACAGACACAGGCTGGAGCTGCCCTGCCCGGCACACGCTGGCATCGCACTGTGAAATTTCCTGGACCCTTCACCCTCCCAAAGGGGACTGTTCCTGGATGGCCCTTGCCCCGAACAGAACTTGACTGCCTCCCTGCAGTTCTCAGCCCCTTCCCAGACCCCCAGCCTCCACTTAGCTTTGAGAGGGCCAAGAGACTGAATCCATCTTCAACAGAGGAAAATGCCACGTGTGCTGACAGGGATATTCCAGCATCGGCAGGTTCCTCGTCAACATCTACAGCAACACGAGAAAACACACGCTCACTAATCAGAGCACACAGTATAAAGGCACGCAGCACATCTTCCCACTGACACCACACAACAACCCACCTGCTTACGGCGCACAGCTCGCCTCCTTCGTCGCTCTTTCGTGCCAGGTTAGCCCTCTGCATCTGAAATCGAGTTATTGAACAAGTCACCCAGATGCTCATCAATAGCTCGCCCATCCCACAGGTCTCCTTTCTGTTTAAGAATCCCACCAGAAGCTCTAACTGAGTCTCTAAAACACTGGGGAAGGGACAGTCTGCTTCCCTGCCCACAGCTACTCCATCCCAGATGACTGCACAGCCTTTGCCTACGCAGGTTAACATGTCAACAGATTAACTGTACACCCCTAGAGCTCCATCCACCCGCCCCTGACTCCACGCCTCTGGGCAGAGCAGCTCCAGCCAAATGTGCACGTGCACAGACAGACGCACCTCAGAACATTATAGACAATACATCAACAGCACCAAAAATGCTCTTAGAAGAAAGACTCTGAACCAGAGACTGCATCGATCAAAAGAACCTGCAGGGAGGCAGCAGTGAGGCGAGGAGCCTCTACTGCAACCCCAGAAAAAAATAATGGCCAATCACAGCCCCTTATGAGACGGCGGCACTGGCGCAAACACACAGATGACGGCACCGGCGCAAACACAGAGACGGCGGCACGACTAAGAACTTCTTCCCAGCATCTTGAAGGGCCAGTCCCTTAGACTGGATGGGTAGAGAGCAGAGCTGCTGATGATGCAGCCCAGAATGACACCATAAATCACAACTGATCAGAAACATCCAAAATGCAAACACCATCCACACATTCTGCTGATGATACAAGAATCCAGGACCCAACTGGCACCAAGCCAATTGGCACTGGCATTCCAGATCCCGGGACAGCACCCGAGATGCACATTGTGCCCCTTGAGCACAACGAGACCCTGGGATCGTCTGACAGGCGCAAGGCAGGCTTCCCGAACTACACAACGCAGACACAGGCTGGAGCTGCCCTGCCCGGCACACACTGGCGTCGCACTGTAAAGGTCCCGGGGCCCTTTACCCACCCAAAGGGGACTGCTCCTGGATGGCCCTTTCCCTTACCAGAACTTTACCCCCGTCCCTGCGATTCCCAGCCCCTTCCCAGCCCCCGTGCCTCCACTTAGCTTTCAGAGGGCCAAGGGACTGAATCCATCTTCAACAGAGGAAAACGCGATGTGCGGTAACGGGGATCTTCCTGCATTGCTGGGTTCCTCTTCAATGTCTGCAGGAACACCTAGGAAACAGAGAAACGACCAACCTCAGCGAGAGCCACACGGCACAGCTTCCCTCTAGTGCCACGCACCCACCCACCTGCTTATGGCGCACAGCTCGTCTCCTCCATCGCTCTTCCGTGCCAAGTTGTCCCTCTGCATCTGAAATCCAGTTATTCAACAAGTCACCCAGCAGCTCATCAACAGCTTGCCCCTCCCACACGTCTGCTTTCTATTCAGGAATCCCACCAGAAGCTCTAATTGAGTCTCTAAAACACTGGGGAAGGGACAGTCTGCTCCCCTGCCCACAGCTATTCCAACTCAGATGACTGCACAACCTCTGCCTACACAGGTTAACACGTCCACAGATTAACCATGCACCCCTAGAGCTCCGTCCACCCGCCCCTGACTCCACGCCTCTGGGCAGAGCAGATCCAGCCAAATGTGCACGTGCACAGACAGACGCACCTCAGAACATTATAGACAACACATCAACAGCACCAAAAACACTCTATAACAAGATCGACTCCGAAACAGAGACTGCATGGATCAAAAGAACCTGCGGGGAGGCAGCGGTGAGGTGAGGAGCCTCTACTGCAACCCCATAAAAAAATAAGAGCCAAACATCACGGCCCCTTATGAGACGGCGGCACTGGCGCAAACACACAGAGACGGCGGCACTGGCGCAAACACACAGAGACGGCGGCACTGGCGCAAACACACAGAGACGGCGGCACTGGCGCAAACACACAGAGACGGCGGCACTGGCGCAAACACACAGAGACGGCGGCACGACTAAGAACTTCTTCCCAGCACCCTGAAGGGCCAGTCCCTTAGACTGGATGAGTAGAGAGCAGAGCTGCTGATGATGCAGCCCAGAATGACACCATAAATTACAACTGACCGGAAACATCCAAAATGTATCATCACCCGAAAGCGTGGATGGTGTTTACAAGAATCCAGGACCCAATAGGCACCAGGCCGATTGGCACTGGCATTCCAGATCCTGGGATGGCACCTGAGATGCACATTGTGCCCCTTGAGCACAAGGAGACCACAGGATCGTCTGACAGGCACAAGGCAGGCTTCCCGAACTACACAACGCAGACACAGGCTGGAGCTGCCCTGCCCGGCACACGGTGGCGACGCACTGTAAAGGTCCCCAGGCCCTTTACCCGCCCAAAGGGGACTATTCCTGGACGGCCCTTTCCCTTACCAGAACTTTACCCCCGTCCCTGCAATTCCCAGCCCCTTCCCAGCCCCCGTGCCTTCACTTAGCTTTCAGAGGGCCAAGGGACCAAATCCATCTTCAACAGAGAAAACGCGACGTGCGCTAACGGGGATCTTCCTGCATTGCTGGGTTCCTCTTCAATGTCTGCAGGAACACCTAGGAAACAGAGAAATGACCAATCTCAGCGAGAGCCACATGGCACAGCTTCCCTCTGGCGCCACGCACCGACCCACCTGCTTACGGCGCACGCCTCGCCTCCTCCATCGCTCTTCCGTGCCAAGTCATTCCTCTGCATCTGAAATCAAGTTATTCAACAAGTCACCCAGCAGCTCATCAACAGCTTGACCATCCCACAAGTCAGCTTTCTATTTAGGAATCCCACCAGAAGCTCTAATTGAGTCCCAAAAAACACTGGGGAAGGGACTGTCTGCTCCCCTGCCCACAGCTACTCCATCCCAGATGACTGCACAACCTTTGCCTACGCAGGTTAACATGTCCACAGATTAATCGTGGACTCCTAGAACTCCCGCTCCTGACTCTACACCTCCGGGCAGAGCAGCTCCAGCCAAATGTGCACGTGCACAGATAGATGCTCCACACAACCTTGTAGACGACACAACAGCAACAGCACCAAAAATGCTCCACAACAAAAATGACTCCAAACCAGATACGGCAATGATCAAAATAACCTGCGGGGAGGCAGCGGTGAGGCGAGGAGCCTCTACTGCAATCCCAGAAAAAAATAAGGGCCCAACATCACAGCCCCTTATGAGACGGCGGCGCAGGCGCAAACACACAGAGACGGCGGCGCAACAAAAATGACTCCAAACCAGAGACGGCAACAATCAAAATAACCTGCAGGGAGGCAGCAGTGAGGCAAGGAGCCTCTAATGAAACCCCAGAAAAAAAAAGGAGCCGAACATCACAGCCTCTTATGAGACAGCAGCTCTGGCGCAAACGCACAGAGAAGCTGCTGCAAGACTTAAAACCTTCAAGATGCCAGGAAGAAGTGTCAGTCCCTTAGACTGGATGTGTAGAGAGCAGAGCTGCTGTTGCAGCCCAGAACTACACCATAAAACACAACTGACCAAAAACGTTCAAGATGCAAGAACCGTGCACCCTTTCGGCTGCCGATACAAGAAAAGCAGCAGCCGAATGGCGCTACCCCAATCGGCACCGGCTTTCCAGACCCCGGGACGGCACTTGAAATTACTTTCGTGCCCCTGGAGCGCAATGATACCCCAGGATCGTCTGATAGGTGCGAGGCGGGCTTCCCGAACTACACGACAAGAGACGCGGGCTGGAGCTGCCCTGCCCAGCACACACTGGCATGGCACTGTAAAGTTCCCTGATCCCATTTATCTGCCTAAAGGGGACTGCTCCTGGACTGCCCCTTTTCTGCCCGAGAACTTTAAAACCTCCCTGCAGTTCCCAGCCCCTTCCCAGCCCTTGTGCCTCCACTTAACTTTTAGAGGGCCAAGGGATCAAATCCATCTTCAACAGAGGAAAACACGACGTGGGCTAACGGGGATCTTCCTGCAGTTGTCACTTTCTCCATCATCACCTACAATAAGGAAAGCAAGGACATGTGTACGATTAGGCACCCGAATAATATTTATCGGTAATAGCCTACGAGTCATTGCTCGCCTTGTCTGAGCTCCGGGAGGTACATTTGAATGATCTACCGGGGGCCGCTGCACGATGCAAAGGTTCTGGAAACAAAATACTCTTCTAGGACAGGAGATTATATTAATAGCTATTAATACAGCAATACAAACCAAAAAACAACACTCCAGCTTCATCGTGGTCAGGAATTCCTGGAAAATGCAAAGCATCTGGAACTGAATAAGCAAATGAAACATAATGACAAACAACTTTTCTACTACAGCTGCTACTGAACCTTTGCTGCACCCAAAGCTCTTACAGCAAACGGACACCTCTGCTTCTCCTAAGACGTCTGCCCACATAGCTTAAACAGCTCAAAAGCTTCCAACTGCTGAAGGAGCAGCAGAGAACCAGCACTGAAGCTGTCCTGGAGCTGAATGAGCTCCCTACCCAGGGACTGGGGCTCAAATACCCTGAGCCCCGCCCACCCCTTCCCACAATCCCCTGGAAAGGGGAGGGATCAATCACCCCAGGCCCCACCCACCACCCTTATCAAATTACCTGGAATCTCACTTGAAGTGACAGCACCTGCACTTTATTACTGCTATTGCATCTACAACGAGACTCAGTATGGATGTCAACTTAGGTTTTCTAGGGAGCAGATAGAAAAGGAGACACAATAACCAATGCTCCATCTTCATCATGATCAGGAATTACTGGAAAATGCAAAGTACCTGGAACTGAATCAACAAATGAAACATAATGACAAACAACTTTTCTACTACAGCTGCTACTGAACCTTTGCTGCACCCAAAGCTCTTATCTCAAACAGACACCTCTGCTTCTCCTAAGACGTCTGCCCACGTAGCTTAAACAGCTCAAAAGCTGCCGACTGCTGAAGGAGCAGCAGAGAACCAGCACTGAAGCAGTCCTGGAGCTGAATGGGCTCCCTACCCGGGGACTGGGGCTCAAATACCCTGAGCCCCACCCACCCCTTCCCACAACCCCTGGAAAGGGGAGGGATCAATCACCCCAGGCCCTGCCCACCACCCTTATCAAATCACCTGGACCCTCACTGGAAATGACAGCACCTGCACTCCTGTCGGGCTCTGTCGGACACTGTTGGTTTTTGTGAAGCCCTGTTGAGGCCTCTCGGGGTCTGTCAGGCTCTATCAGGCTTCGATGGGCTCTGTAAAGCTGTGTCAAAACCTCTGTGGGTCTGTCAGGCTCTATATAGGCTTCGATGGGCTCTGTAGGGCTCTGTCAAGACCTCTGTCAAGACCTCTCGGGGTCTGTCAGGCTCTATCAGGCTTCAATGGGCTTTGTAGGGCTCTGTCGAGACCTGTTGGGCTCTGCTGAGCCCTGTCAAGATTTCTCAGGCTCTGTTGAGGCCCCCAGGACTCTGTCATACACATTGAGGCTCTGTCAGGAACTGACAAGATTTGTCAGGCCCTGACGTGTCCTGTTGGGCTCTGTCAAGCTTTATCAGGCTCTGTGAGGATCCGTCAAACTCTCTCGGGCCCTGTCGGGCTTTGTCAGGCGGTGTCGAGACCTGTCGGACTTTCTCAAGCTCTCTCGGGCCCTGCCTGGCTCTGTTGGTCTTTCCTGAGCTTTGTCTGCCCCTGTCATGCTGTCGGGTACATGGCTCAGCAGGGGAGGGGAAGGAGTTGTAGGTCTGTAGGCCACACCCCCTGCAGGGAGCCCACCAATGGGGGTGGAAGTGTGGGTCAAGGGGGAGGAGCCCAGCTGGGAGGGTGCTTGGAAAGGAGGTGGGGCCTGGTTGGGGCACACCCCTCCGGGAAGGCACATTGGGGAGAGCTTGGGAGGAGGCTGGGGTTGGCAGTGGCCCTGCCCACGCTTTCAGCCCCACCCTCAACCCTAAACCCCACCCCCAAATCCCTCACTGGAAATGGAACAAACCACATGCTTAAGGTTTTTTTACATTATTTAATTTTATTGGGTAAGAATTGGCCCCAAAACCAGGTTAAAAATCCCCCAGCATGGCCCTGGGGGAGCAATGTCAGGATGGCAGCGGCATAGTGCTGCCCTTTTCCAAGACGGCCATCAGGGGTAAACAGAGTCACAGGTCCCACCACCCACCTTGGGCCCCACCCCAAAATGGCCGCCCTAGGCAGCCCCCCCCAGCCATCTTGGATTCCAAGCAGGGTGGAGCCCAGCAGCCACGCTGTCCTCATTTTCTGTTGTGCACGGAGCCCCGTGCAGCATCGCAACCCAGGACATCTGGTGGGCCGAGGGGACCCAGGAATGTGGATCTATGGGCAGAATGCAGGAGCTGTGGGGTGCTACATATCAATGGGGCAGAGTGCTGGAACTATATGATGCTGCACAGCAGTGCTGTGGATGTATAGGGCAGCCCAGATGTGTGGGGCGCTGCAGGGCACTGCTGTGCGTCTATGGGGCAGGGTGCAGGAGCTACAGTGTGCAGTGGCGCAGCATTGCTGGCCTATGGGCTAGTGGGAAGACGCTATGGTGTTTTCTGGGACAGTGCTGTTGATCTATAGGGCAGAGGAACTGTGGGGTGCTGTGGGGTTACACTGTGGGTCTATAGGGCAGAGTGAACAAGATATGGGGTGCTGTGGGACAGCACTGTGGCTCTATGGGGAAGAATAGAGTCACTATGGGGTGCTGTGGGGTACTGCTGTGGATGTATGGGGCAGAGTACAGGAGCTATATGGGGCTGTGAGGCACTACTGTGGATGTATGGGGCAGAGTACAGGAGCTATACGGTGCTGTGGTGCAGTATTGGGCATTTATGGGACAGAGTGCAGGAGCAATGAGGTGTTGTGGGGCAGTACTGTGGATCTATGGGGCAGTGGAGGATGTCTGGGGTGCTGTGGGGCAGTGGTGTGGGTCTATGGGGCAGAGTGTAGGAGCTATGGGGCATTGTGGGGCAGTACTGTGGGTGTATAGGTTGCTCAAATGTAGCTACCTGTTGGAACGAGATAAGGACTCAGCAAAACAAGTCGATTCAATGTGTATCACGCTAAAGCCATTTATTACAGAAACAAGTCTCCTTACATATGTAACTGTATTCCAATCACGCGTCCACGCTCCAAGCATGGATTCGGTAAATGAGTATCGTGGGCTGTCCGTGCACTGGAGTCTCGCTGATGATACGTCCGGTGATTCAAGCCACGCCGGGACCCCGGTGATTGAGGAACGCCCCTCTTTCTCACGGCAGATTCTGTTCTCAGCTCCCCAAAGCGGCCTTGAGGTTCCTTTGAGCCTGACTAATTCAGCAACAGATCTTTATCTATCAAAACCCCTCCACACTTCCGCCTTTCTTTTCCTGAGTTAGTCAGGCCCCCTAAACCTCACGGTGCATCATTTTTGAAATATACTGCAACATAGAACACGTGATTAACAACATAATTACAATTACATATAATGCAGTTAAACCTTACTTAGTAAGATCAAACTACTACCTGCCTATTCTTAGAACCTTAATTCTACTATGACAACCTTATTAACACACTATTTTAATAGATTCAAAATAACCAGACAAGTTAATACAATATATTCTCTTAAATTCCTAAAAGATGTATAACTGCGCAGTTTATAGGGTAACATACTTAATACCATCAGTATATACTAATAATTGAATTAATATCTTAAAAGTTATCTTAACCTATTTAGAAGATCAATGGCTTAATTTTAATATCCCTTTGTCCTGGTTTTGTTAAAAACAAGTTTCTCTTTCAGTGAATTTTGCCTGTCAGCTAAAGTCTTCGTATTAACTGCATTTTCCTGGAGAACCAGACATATGTTTTGGTAAACGTAGCAATGGAATGCAAACTTATTGATAAGCGTGGATGGACATCTCGTGAGAGGGGCGATGAGAAACAAGTGACCAAGAAACTGACCAACTGTGTATAACATTCCATTCACGTGAATACTTCATATAAAAGTGGGAGATCACGAGGATCTCGTCCCTTTTCCCTTTTCCCTATGGCCGACATTAGGAGAGGACCTTGCTAGTCGTCCCTGCGAACTGAGGCCTGGTGAGAGACTGAATCCAGCTCCGGTTGGCTGCAGAGTCCAATCCAAGACTTTGGGTGCCGGCTCTGCAGTTGCTGAGACTTTCAAGATTGGTTTTGTATATTTTGTATTATTTTCGCTATTATTAGTAGGATTAGTAAAACATCATTAATTTTTTTCCAACTCTCTTCTCTCTGTTCTTCTTTCCCTCCCGATCGCCTGTCCTTAGTGGAAGGGGGGAGAGGGAGGGGCAAAAAGAGGAAGTGGGGGGGAAGGGAGAGGAGGTTAACAATACATCTGCCAGGGTTTTATTGTCACCCTGCAATCTTAACCCTCGACAGATAATTGGCGCCCAACGTGGGGCAAGAGAAAGGGGTAAATTTGAAGATTTTTGGCTTTTCTACTGCTCTGACGTACCTTTCAATTTTCTTGGCACGGTGCCAACACATAGAGTTGTGATACTCGCGCGCCTGTTTGCTTTGGACATTATTTAGTGGTATTAAGGCAAAGTGAATTACACTGATTTAAAGATGTTATGGCATAAGTTGTATCAGTTATTTTCTACATTGTGCTCACTGATTCCATATCTGTGTTGGGCCTTCTTTTTAAATCAAAGTATTCATTATATAACAACAAGGAACTGGACAATGGTCATGATGATACTGTGTGGTTTGTCACTGGTTTATTTCGTTATACTGCAGCTGCTAATGAATTTCTACTCGCTTCTGCTTTACCTTGAAAAGCCTCCAGGAGAGATTAAAGAGCGGTACGGCTCGCTGTTTGCGAATTGGTCGAGCGAATCTTTAGAAAGGCTGACTAACAATACTTTAGTTTTTTCGCTAGGACAGTTCGCAAATGTTTTAGAGAATTTTGAATGTCCTTGGAGCTTTGATAGAATGGTGATAGTGTTATCTGGTTTACTGAATGTGTGTCAGTTTGTGCTTCTGTTAAGAGAAATGGCATTCGACAGGAGGTTTGCGTCTCTTTGTTGTCCTGAGATTTGCGGCGCGTCTTCGGAAGCTTTAGCAAAAAGTGCTCCTGGCCGCTCAAGAAAGAGCAAAACAGCGAAAGCTGCCGCTGCAGCCGCTGCCCCCCCAGCGGCAGCTTCACGGGCTGAAGCTACAGGTCCTCCACAGAGTTCCTCTGCCAAGGTCGCTGCAGATAACGTTACTTCTCCAGCCTCAAAGGTTAACAAGTCAGCCCCCCCTTCTTCACACACTGGGCACTGTTGCTGCTGTAACCATAGCGATCACTGTGACAGTCATTCAGACTCTGGAAATGAATCAAATGATGGTAAACCCATATTGGCATCAGTTGCCAGTTGTAAGAAAGTCACTAGAAAGACTACCCGTGCAGCAGATGATGGCACAGGGCCAACATCAACCCAAGGGGCACCATCAGGACAGGGAGGAGATGAAGTGACCGCCACTCGGTCCTTTTCTCCAGGTGAGCTGAGAGATCTGCGAAAAGACTTTAGTCGTCGTGAAAGCGAGAATATTTTAACCTGGTTGCTCCGATGCTGGGACAATGGGGCAGAAACAATTGAACTGGAAGGTGGTGAAGCCAGGCAGCTGGGATCTCTGTCAAGAGATTCCACCATTGATAGGGCAATTTCAAGAGAGTCTAATGCCACTACTCTCTGGACCCGACTCTTGGCAGCTATGAAAGTAAGATTTCCCTACAAGGAAGATTGTATATCCAAGTTAGGGAAATGGAATACTATGGAGAGAAGTATTCAGTTCCTGAGAGAATTAGCTGTGCGAGAGATCATCTATTTTGGACCAAACAGCCAAGAGGGGACAGACCCAGATAGAATCAATTGTACACGACCTCTGTGGCGCAGATTGGTACAAAGTGCATCGCCTGCATATGCTAAGTCATTGGCAGGAATGGTCTGGTCATCTAGAGGTATACAAGATATTACTGAACTGATTGAGCAGCTCCGGAACTTTGAGGACAGCCTTGCTGGTTCTCTACGGGCTTGTGTCTCTGCTGTGGAGAAACTGTGTGAAAAATCTGATGACCGCTTTGAAAAGCTGTTGCAAGAAATCAAAGAACTCAGAGAAGACACGTACCATTCACGACCTGCACAAACCTATGTTTCAGCTATTAGGAAAAGGCGTTTCCAATCTCGAGAGAGAGGACAGAGGCAGCCCACAAAAAGAGGTTCACTGTGGTTCTTCCTACATGAGCAGGGAGAAAACATGAATAAGTGGCATGGGAGACCTACCTCGGAACTTCAAGAACGAGTACGTGAGATCAAAGGAAAAACTCCTAGGAAGGTGGCTGCTCCAGTTTACAGAAGGAGCAGGAGAGATTCTGATGCTCTTGAAGGAACCTCTAATTCACACCCAGAGACTGTGCAAAACAGAAATTAGAGGTGCCCTGCCTCCAACCAGGTGGAGGAAAGGGATAACAGAGTTTATTGGACTGTACAAATACGATGGCCTGTTACAACACACCCCCAGGAGTACAAAGCTTTAGTGGACACTGGTGCTCAGTGCACGATAATTCCTTCTAATTATAAAGGAACGTAATCCATCAATATTGTTGGAGTGACTGTGGGATCCCAGGAACTGACTGTTGTAGAGGCTGAAATGAGCCTAACTGGAAAAAACTGGCAAAAGCATCCCATTGTGACTGGTCCAGATGCTCCGTGCATCCTTGGCATACACTACCTCAAGAGAGGGTATTTTAAGGACCCAAAAGGGTATAAGGTGGGCATTTGGTATAGCAGCTGTGGACACTGAGAAAACTGAACAGCTGTCTGATTTGCCTGGTCTTTCAGATGATCCTTCTGTTGTCGGACTGCTGATGGTTAACGATCAGCAGGTGCCAATTGCTATCGTGACGGGGCATCGCCGGCAATATCGCACCGATCGAGACTCTTTGATTCCTATCCAGAAGTTGATCCATCAATTGGAAAGCGAGGGTGTGATCAGTAAGACTCGCTCACCTTTCGACAGCCTGATCTGGCCAGTGCGTAAGTCTAGTGACGAGTGGAGACTAACTGTAGACTATCGTGGCCTGAATGAAGTTACGCCACCACTCAGTGCTGCTGTGCCTGACATGCTAGAACTACAATTTGAACTGGAGTCAAAGGCAGCTCAGTGGTATGCTACAATTGACAGTGCTAATGCATTTTTCTCTATTCCTGTAGCAGCAGAGTGCAGCCCGCAGTTTGCTTGCACCTGGAGAGGCATCCAGTACACGTGGAATCGCTTGCCCCAGGGGTGGAAACACAGTCCTACCATCTGCCATGGACTGATCCAGACCACGCTGCAGCAAGGTAAAGCTCCAGAACACTTGCAGTATATTGATGACATCATCGTATGGGGTGACACAGAGAAAGAAGTCTTCGAGAAAGGTGAGAGAATAATTCAGATTCTTTTGGATGCTGGTGTTGCCATAAAATGAAGCAAGGTCAAGAGACCTGCACGAGAGATCCAGTTTTTAGGAATAAAATGGCAAGATGGCCGTCGTCAGATCCCAATGGATGTGATCAACAAAATTGCTGCAATGTCTCCACCTACTAATAAAAAGGAGACACAGACTTTCTTGGGCATTGAAGGTTTTTGGAGGATGTATATTCCTGACTACAGCCAGATTGTGAGCCCTCTCTATCGAGTGACTCGTAAAAAGGACCAATTTGAGTGGGGCCCTGAACAACGACAAGCCTTTGAACAAATTAAGCGTGAGATAACTCATGCGGTGGCCCTCGGACCAGTTCGGACTGGACTAGATGTTAAAAATGTGCTCTACACTGCAGCCGGAGATAATGGACTTACCTGGAGCCTCTGGCAGAAAGCACCAGGAGAAACCCGAGGTCGACCCTTAGGTTTTTGGAGCCGAGGATACAAAGGATCTGAGGCCAACTATACTCCAACTGAAAAAGAGATACTAGCAGCATATGAAGGAGTTCGAGCTGCTTCAGAAGTGATCGGTACTGAAGCACAGCTCCTCCTGGCGCCCCGACTGCTGGTGCTGAGCTGGATGTTCAAAGGGACGGTTCCCTCTCCACATCATGCGACCGAAGTTACATGGAGTAAATGGATTGCATTGATCACGCAACGAGCTCGAATTGGAAGTCCCAACCGTCCAAGAATCTTAGAAGTGATTACAGACTGGACAGAAAGCAAAGACTTTGAGATGACTCCAGATGAGGAGGAAGTAAAACGTGCTGAAGAAGCACCACAGTATAATACTCTTTCAGAGACTGATAAGCAGTATGCACTGTTTACAGATGGATCCTGTCGTCTTGTAGGAAAACATCAAAGGGGGAAAGCTGCTGTGTGGAGTCCCACATGACAAGTTACAGAAGCCACTGAAGGACAAGGTGAATCTAGTCAATTTGCAGAAATGAAAGCCATTCAGCTGGCTTTGGACATTGCTGAACGAGAGAAGTGGCCAATACTTTATCTCTATACTGACTCATGGATGGTAACAAATGCCTTGTGGGGGTGGCTACAGCAATGGAAGAAAAGCAACTGGCAGCGCAGAGGTAAACCCATTTGGGCTGCCACACTGTGGCGAGACATTGCTGCTTGGCGAGAGAGCCTGCCTGTGAAAGTTCGTCATGTAGATGACACTATTTTAATAGATTCAAAATAACCAGACAAGTTAATACAATATATTCTCTTAAATTCCTAAAAGATTTATAACTGCACAGTTTGTAGGGTAACATACTTAATACCATCAGTATATACTAATAATTGAATTAATATCTTAAAAGTTATCTTAACCTATTTAAAAGATCAATAGCTTACCTTTAATATCCCTTCTAAAACTTTATCAGTTGCTAACCTTAGATGACTACGGTAGGGATATCTCAATTTTTCCTTATCTATGCATTGACTATCTAAACATGATATCACCCTTTTGGATCTCCTGCTGATTGTTCAAATTGCCATTCTCCACAGAAGGTATGCCACCTGCTTGCTAACAGGCTTCTAGACCACCGGGTCTGCGAGCATCTGTAACACTGAATTGGGATCCATGGTTTACATCTGAAACAGTCCTTGCAACTTATCTCCCTCCTGTCCATCTGCATCCACTGAATCTTTGTTGAATCCACTTCAATCCTCAGCCTGTAATGATACAAACATAACCTTTTCCCCAGGTTATCAATTGATGTGGCCTTTTTAATTGACTAGTGATTTGACCATAACTAATGTAGGTTCTTTCTGATTTAGCATGGTTTTGGGTCATACTTGCAAAGTATTTCATCACATACAGTGCTTTTGGCAATTGGTGTTTCTGGTGTTTCCCCTACTTCCCCCTCTTTTTTTAAAAACAAACAAACTATCAAAAAAACTTCAGAACTAGATACGTGTGCTGGATCTTAACTACGTACTCAAAATCACAAATCAAATTTGGAGGTTCCTCCTTAAAAAGCTCTAACTAATTTAAAGCTGCGCCAAGTTCTGCTAATTGGGTTGAACCTTCAATAATTTTACAGAATGATGCCAATTGTTATCTTCACACCAAACTACTACAGCTTTATGAGACTTCCCAGAACCATCAACAAAAACTTTGCGAGTATGTAGGATCAGACCAAATACAAGTATGGCCTATGACCTGATGTTAAAGACTTGCAGGTTCTGCAGCAATTCACATTTAGGCATGCTAAAAGATGTGCTGTTAAGAAAACCAGCTAGTGCAATTTATAGAGACATAGATTACAAATAAAAAAAAAAAATCAGAATTAAATTTCAGAAATGGTACATATATGACAAAAGGATCATGGCCTATTGAGACTTAAATTCATTCCCTGCATTTTCTTGATCAGACTGTCAATTGGTATATAACAGTCGGTATATCAGTCTGCTAGCAATCTCATCATACTGTCCCACAATAGCCACAGGTTGTTTCTATGTTGTAGCTATAGACAAATCTGCAAGTCCAATCGAATGCAGTCAGCCTGTAAGGTTGTCATAAATTCATTCCTCAAAGTTTCTGACTCCATTTTGGCTGTCATATTTATTGGATATTGTTTTCCCTTACCGGATCGAAGTCCTGTTTCAGCTCTATCAGTGTAGTGTTTGCTTTATCGAGACATTGGCTGTTAATACTAGTGAAAATATAGCATTTGAAATTTCCTTGGAGATTTCTCACTTGCAGGAAGCAGATCTGCGCCATCCCAGCAGCTTCTTGTAGGCCATGCAACTAAACAGAATTCTCAGAAAACGTTATTGGAGCTTACAATTTACTTCACAAATCTTAACCTAAGAGAGGTATAGGACTTTCTGGCAACTACAAGAATTCATGTATTAAAACTTTGTTCCAAATTTGGCATGCTATTGGTCTCAAAAAATGGCCTTTCTTTTGTTCTCTCCCATGACCTCAACAACTAGCATGGTGAATTTACTAAGAAGTCTCTTACAACTAATTACCACAGAATAAGTCTATCAACAAATTTTTGGTTTAGTTTCCCAGTTTCACTAGAACTATGGGTCTGCTAAGGATGCCTTTAAACTTCACCCTCGGACGGCTCCATTCAGTATTACAGCGCTGCAGTGGGGGGAAGAGAGAACCCCCCTTTCGCCGCTTTAAAAGCGGGCAGGCAGGTTTTTCCTTTTTTTTTTTTTTTTTTTTCAATTGTCTTTCTTTCTCTTCTCGCTGCAGTTCAGATATAACCAAGGTCACGCAGCTGGCATAATGGCTGGTACGAGGTGGGAGGCTCTGGGAAACTTCTCAGTTACAATGAGCTGCACATAGGCCTGGAATGTTTTGGTCTTTTGTTTACCCATTTCATTCCAACCATAATACACTTTATATGCAATTTCAAGTAGCTCAGCAATAGCTACATTCCTTAGCTCCATTTACCTTTTACAATCTAGAGATGTCAAAAAACAGTATAAACCAGTATAATAAACATAAATCCATTATTCTATTTTCCTAGATCCGAATCAGTTAATATTCTAGCAACTTTGAAATATAACCTCTTCCAAATTCACATCTATCAGAGCATTTTAACACTTTAAATGCTTTTCTAACAATATAAGCAATTACTCTAATGTGTAAGGATGCATCCTAAGGGGGAGCAAGGTGGAATTTTAGCAGTAGAACTGGTTCCCATTTTGTAATTATCTCCCTAAACAAGATTCTTTTGGTACCAAATATGAATATGCAAACTAAAATACTGAGCTCAGATGCGAAAACCAAATACCCAGTTCAAATATGCAGACGGAACACACTCACACTAATTTAAGACAATATCTCAATTTTTGCATTGCACCTTTGGGGCACTCACTGCTCAGCCAGGTGGAGGCACCTCTGGGTCTCCCTGACAAAACAGGTCACTGCGGCTGGAGCCCCATCGGCGCCCCCCGCCGCCGCAGCGAGCTGCACTGGGCAAAGCCTTTTTTGTTTTTGCTTTTGTTTTTTTTTGTTCTGTTTCGTTTGTTTGTTTGGTTTGGTTTTTTTAGAGTCTCATCTGGTGTGCTACAGCTGTTATTCCCAAACCAGGATTGTTTACATGGTGTGCATACGGAAAAGCCAAATCCAGCACACCGAGATGAGACACAGCCTGTCACAGAGTTGCGCAAGTCTGAATGCTGCAATAAAGGTAGCATGCTGGAAAGAAAGTCTCTATGGGTCTCTATGGTCGTTCTCCCTGTGTGCCCAGCACTCCGTGCTCACCTTACCCGAGGAGCTGCGCTGCCGATACCCAGCTTACCTCTTCGATTCACACCTAGGAAAGAGAGAAACAACCGAACTTAGCAAAAGCCAAATGGCACAGCTTCCCTCTGGCACCACGCACCGACACACCTGCTTACGGCGCGCAGCTCGCCTCCTCCATCGCTCTTCCGGGCCAAGTCGTTCCCCTGCACCTGAAATTGAGTTATGCAGCAAGTCACCCAGCAGCTCATCAACAGCTTGCCCATCCCACAGGTCTGCTTTCTATTGCGCAATAACATGGCAAGCTCTCATGGAGTCTCTAAAACGCCTGCGCAGGGACCCTCCACTCCCCTGCCCATGGCTACTCCGTCCCAGGTGAGCGCACAACCTCTGCCTACGCAATTTAACGCGTCAGCAGATTAACCGAGGGCTCCCAGAGCTCCGTCTGCCCACCCCTGACTCCACGCCTCCGGGCAGAGCAGCTCCCAGCCAAACACGCACCCGCGCAGACAGACGCTCCACACAACGTTATAGACCACACGACGGCCACAGCACCAAAACACTCCACAACATAAATGACACTCCAAGACCAGACAGGCATCCATCCAAATAATCTATGGGGAGGCAGCGGTGAGGCGAGGAGCCTCTCCTACAACCCCAAGTGAAAAAGGAGCCCTATGCCACAGCTCCTGACGAGACGGCAGCACCGCCACAAGCGAGCAGAGGCGGCGCAACCAAACGAGAAGCTGCTGCAGCGCCTAAGAACTTCTTCCCAGCATCTTGAAGTTCCAGTCCCTGAGACTGGATGCGTGGAGAGCACAGCTGCCGCCACAGCCCAGGACAATGCCACAAATGCCACTGACCAGAAACGGCCGAAACGCAAGAACCCTCCACGCTTTCGGCTGCTGATGCCAGAAAACCAGCGTCCAATGGGCACTACGCCAGTCGACACCGGCGTTCCAGATGCCGGGACGGCACCCGAGGTGCCTTTCGTGTCCCTCGAATGCAACGAGACCCCAGGATCGTCTGACAGGCGCAAGGCAGGCTTCCTGAACTACACAACAACGCAGACACAGGCTGCAGCTGCCCTGCCCGGCACACGCTGGCGTGGCACTGTAAAGGACCCCGGGCCCTTTACCCGCGCCAAGGCGACGGTTCCTGGGCGGCCCTTCCCTTTGTCAGAACTAAACCCCCATCCCTGCGATTCCAGCCCCTTCCCAGCCCTCGTGCCTCCACTTAGCTTTCAGAGGGCCATCTTCAACAGAGGAAAACGCCACATGCGCTAACGGGAATCTCCCTGGATGGCCGGGTTCCTCTTCAGCGTCTATAGGAACACGAGAAAACACACGCTCGCTAAGCCGTGCCAGCACACGGCGTCGTGGGGTAAACGCCAACCCCTTCCGCAACACCCACCTCCTGCTAAGTTCCACGGCGTTCCGTTCGGCGCGTCGTGCCGCGGGCGCGGTCACCAATCCTCACCACTCGTGACACCTAAGATGGCGAGAAGCAAAAGAACTGTAGCGCCTGGAACGAGTCCCCGGCCCCACGCTCCTCCTCGCCCCTAGCCCGGCTCACCTCAAATGCTCCTCCGAGTCCAAAGGGCCCACAAAAAGCCTGCGAAGCGAGAAGGAAACGCTGAACTCAGGCACCGGGCAATACCGGGCTCCTCCACACCCTCCGCCGCCTCACCTTCTTGGCTGCCGGCCAGCCTGCGCCTTCGCCCCTCCGAGCTCGTCTGCGGCACCAGCAAAACCAGAGGCACGCGCTCGGACGCCGCCCAAAAACACAGCCTGCCCGCAGACAGTCCTATCTCGCCCTCCCTTACCTGGGCCGCTCACCCACCTGGGCGCCCTTGCTTTTGACCACGAAGACCTTCAGCTACCGCCTGTAAAACACAACCAAAGGACGCTCAGACCTGCACCGGCAACACAGGACCTGAAACCAGCTGCCGCTTCAGCCTAGCACTCCGTGCTCACCTTGCCCGAGGAGCTGCGCTGCCGATACCCAGCTTTCCTCTTCGCTTCACACCTAGGAAACAGAGAAACGACCGAGCTCAGCGAGAGCCACACAGCACAGCTTCCCTCTGGCACCACGCACCGACCCACCTGCTTACGGCGCGCAGCTCGCCTCCTCCGTCGCTCTTCCGTGCCAAGTCGTTCCTCTGCATCTGAAATCGAGGTATGCAGCAAGTCACCCAGGAGCTCATCAGCAGCTTGACCATTCCACAGGTCTGCTTTCTATTCAGGAATCCCACCAGAAGCTCTAATTGAGTCCCAAAAAACACTGGGGAAGGGACAGTCTGCTCCCCTGCCCACGGCTACTCCATCCCAGATGACTGCACAACCTTTGCCTACGCAGGTTAACGTGTCCACAGATTAATCGCGGACTCCTAGAACTCCCGCTCCTGACTCTACACCTCTGGGCAGAGCAGCTCCAGCCAAATGCGCACGTGCACAGACAGACGCTCCACACAACGTTATAGACAACACCATGGCAACATCACCAAAAATGCTCTATAACAAGAACGACTCCAAACCAGAGACTGCATTGACCAAAAGAACCTGCAGGGAGGCAGCGGTCAGGCGAGGAGCCTCTACTGCAACCCCAGAAAAAAATAAGAGCCGAACATCACAGCCCCATATGAGACGGCGGCGCTGGCGCACCCACACACAGAGACGGCGGCGCTGGCGCACCCACACGAGGCTGCTGCAAGCCTAAGAACTTCTTCCCAGCATCTTGAAGTGCCAGTCCCTGAGACTGGATGGGTAGAGAGCAGAGCTGCTGATGATGCAGCCCAGAATGACACCATAAATCACAACTGACCGGAAACATCCAAAATGCAAACACCACTCACACTGATGATACAAGAATCCGGGACACAATTGGCACCAGCGTTCCAGATCCCGGGATGGCACCCGAGATACACGTTGTGCCCCTTGAGCACAACGAGACCCCAGCATCGTCTGACAGGCGCAAGGCAGGCTTCCCGAACAGCACAACAACGCAGACACAGGCTGGAGCTGCCCTGCCCGGCACACGCTGGTGTCACACTGTAAGGTTCTCGGGGCCCTTTACCCACTCAAAGGGGACTGTTCCTGGACAGTCCTTTCCCTTATCAGAACTATACCCCCGGTCCTGCGATTCCCAGCCCCTCGCCAGGCCTCGTGCCTCCACTTAGCTTTCAGAGGGTCAAGGGACCGAATCCATCTTCAGAGGAAATCGCCACGTGCGCGAACGGCCGTCTTCCTGCATCGCCGGGTTCCTCTTCAGCATCTACAGGAACCTGAGAAAACACACGCTCGCTAAACCGTCCCGGCAGACGGCGTCGTGGGGTAAACGCTGACCCCTTCCACAACATCCACCTCCTGCTAAGTTCCACGGTGTTCCGTTCGGCGCGTCGTGCCGCAGGCGCGGTCACCAACCCTCACCACTCGTGGTGCCTAAGATGGTGAGAAGAAAAAGAACTGTAGCGCCTGGAACAAGTCCCCGGCCCCACATTCCTCCTCGCCCCTAGCCCGGCTCACCTCAAATGCTCCTCCGAGTCCAAAGGGCCCACAAAAAGCCTGCGAAGCGAGAAAGAAATGCTGAACCCAGTCACTGGGCAATACCGGGCTCCTCCACACCCTCCGCCGCCTCACCTTCTCGGCTGCCGGCCGGCCTGCGCCTTCGCCCCTCCGATCGCCTGTCCTGAGTGGGAAGGGGGAGGGAGGGGCAAAAGCGGGAAGTGGGGGGGAGAGAGGGTTAACAATACATCTGCCAGGGTTTTACTGTCACCCCGCAATCTAAACCCTCGACAGGGGCCAACAGATGGGGGGTCCTGAGAGGAGACAAGAGGGAAAAACGAGGCCTCTGGGATGTGTCAAGAGCAAATGGGCAAGTTTTGAAGGGAAGAGAGAAAAGAGGGGAATTTAACGGGGCAAAGGTCAAACAGGCACTGTGATGTCACCAAAGAGCCTGCAGGGACCCAAAGGCAGGCAGGGTAATCGCAGAGGAACTGGAAGGAAATGGGTTTCTGAGGGAACCAGGGGGCAAGTAAGCTTGTGAGGGGTCCAGAGGCAAAGGGGTGTGTCCTGAGGGGAACAAATCGAAAGGTTCTTACCCCTGAGAAGTTGTCCTCGACTTTGGTTCCACCAGCAGCCGTCCTGTGGTCCCGGCACAGCCTGGGGATCCCTGACCCGCACCACCACAACCATTAACAGGACATTGGGCCGTTCTAGAACCTGAATGACAAACAGCGATTATTTCTCTAGGACAGCTTTGATGTGGGATTGTTCTGTTTTCCCTGCAGCAGACGGGGAGAAATTTCTCCTCCCCACAGTAACACTGAACACCCCGCCCATGACTCTTCAGGCATTTTGGGGCTGTAAGCCCCCATCTCTCACTGGCCTGCTCCTCCAGTAACATCATGGTCACCCCCCGAGCCCCCCATTTATTCACTCCAAAAAAAAAGGGAGAAAAGAAAAACAGCCCCAGCGGGCAGCTCATTACTTCAAAAAGCCATTTACATATGTACATACCAGAGCCCCCAAAAATGGGAGGGCAGCGCCCCGAACAGCTGGGAGGAGCGGCTGACATGCCAGAAGGCTGTGCTGCCATCCAGAGACCTGGACAGGCTGGAGAGTTGGGCAGGGAATAACCTGATGAAATTTAACAAGGGAAAGTGTAGAGTCCTGCATCTGGGCAGGAACAACCCCAGGTTTTAGTATAAGTTGGGAAATTACATATTAGAGAGCAGTGTAGGGGAAAGGGACCTGGGGGTCCTGGGGACAACAGGATGACCATGAGCCAGCACTGGGCCCTTGTGGCCAGGAAGGCCAATGGCATCCTGGGGTGTATTAGAAGGTGGGTGGTTAGTAGATCGAGAGAGGTCCTCCTTCCCCTCTACTCCGCCCTGGTGAGACCACATCTGGAATATTGTGTCCAGTTCTGGGCCTCTCAGTTCCAGAAGGACAGGGAACTGCTGGAGAGGGTCCAGCGTAGGGCAACAAAGATGATTAAGGGAGTGGAGCATCTCCCTTATGAGGAAAGGCTGAGGGAGCTGGGGCTCTTTAGTTTGGAGAAGAGGAGACTAAGGGGTGGCCTTATTAATGTTTATAAATATATAAAGGGTGAGTGCCACGAGGATGGAGCCAGCTCTTCTTGGTGGCAAACAATGATAGGACAAGGGGTAATGGGATCAAGCTGGAACACAAGAGGTTCCACATAAATTTGAGAAAAAACTTCTTCTCAGTGAGGGTGATAGAGCACTGGCCCAGGCTGCCCAGGGAGGTTGTGGAGTCTCCTTCTCTGCAGACATTCCAACCCGCCTGGACAGCTTCCTGTATAACCTCATCTGGGTGTTCCTGCTCCATTGGGGGATTGCACTGGATGAGCTTTTGAGGTCCCTTCCAATCCCAAACATACTGTGATACTGTGAAACAACGTGTTACTTAACCTTCTGTCTCCCTCTTGTCATGCAGAAGGATCTAAAAGGCAAAAAATGTCCCCTCACCGTGCAGGTGGTTAGAAAGCATTTCCCTCACGTCAAACGGTTAACGAGGGCGACATCTTCTATAACTTCAGCGCAGCATACGTTACCTTGGCAGCTTCTCTTCAAAAGTGAGAAAACAGGGACAGGCATCTGAAAAAACAAGGCAGAGAACAAAGAGTTTATAAATTCGCTCTTACCTTTTCATCTAATCTCGACAGAGCGCATCAGCTCCTCAGGCCGCAAGGCACCGCTACCCTCCCGTCGCCGGTGACAGCTTCTCTGGACCCTAATTCTAATTTGGCTATAAATCTCCTATTCATTTCTTAGCCTCTTTGTTACAGTTTCCTGATGGTGGTTGGAGGAGACAGCCACCTGGGATCAGAGACGTGGCTCCTGTATCGGTCTCTGTCCTTTTGGTGGTTGGTTTTACAGCGGCGCCTGCCAATTTATTTCCAGTTTCCTGATCAGTGGCTTTCGCAGTTTGGGCATGCGCAGTAGAGAGACGGCGGCACCCGCCCCTTGCCGCGTTCCGGTTGGCTGCCTAGGACACGTCAATCACCTCTCTCGCCGCCTAGCAGCGCTCGCGATTGGGGCATGCGCAGTAGGGAGACCGCAACGCCCGCCTCTTCGGCAACATCATTGGCTGCTGGTGGCACGCCAATCACCATTTTCTCCACCTATCAGCGCTAGCTACTTCGGGCATGCGCAGTACGGAGACCTCAACGCCCGCCCCTCTGGCAACCTGATAGGCGGACAGAGTGGCAACTGACGTGCCTAGGCAGCCAACCAGCGCTCTGCCCCTCCAGCCCTCCAGCCCTCCCGCGCCAGCAGCCGCGTTGCAAAGGAAACAACAAACCGCGGTCCTCTGCTTTACGCTGAAAAGGGGGGCGGCTGGGTCCC
Organism: Nesoenas mayeri; assembly: GCF_963082525.1. Taxonomy (NCBI): domain Eukaryota; kingdom Metazoa; phylum Chordata; class Aves; order Columbiformes; family Columbidae; genus Nesoenas; species Nesoenas mayeri. The sequence continues at coordinate 45,505 of NC_137566.1, forward strand.
CGCAGCAGAAAAAAGCCTTCCGTCTTGCATTGCCCTTCACCAGTACAACTGCACAGCTGTGAACTCATCAACGTCAAGCAGCCGTCTGACAGATGCACACTCAGAACTTGACTAGGCTGGGGTTTTTGGCTGTCTTACACACACGGACTTGCACTTCTCTGAGGAAACAAATTCTTTTTTAAGCACAGCCTCGCCTTGGGGAAGAAAAAACGCCCCCTCCGCGCTCCCAAACACTAGGCAGCCCTGGGGAAACCAGTGAAAGCCAAGACTGACAGCAGCAACATTGAGTGCAATCTGGCTTCAATTCTGATCATGCACTTAAAAGCCTCTCTCAGTCCTACCAATGACTGCTCCTTTTTTGGAAGGACAGCCTTTGTTACCTGAACATCCTAAATCGAAGACTCCACGGAACAGAACGTGGATTGAGCCACAGGACAACGTGCCATCGATTTACACTAATGGGGGAAAAAAACCCCTAGAAGTCAAACCCAAATTTAAAATTGCACGTGTCTTCTCCAAGCAGAATGAGCCTGTGATTCCACAAAAAAAGGAGGGCAAAGAGCAGGTCAGCTTATCAGAGAAATACAGTGACAGGGAGCCAGACAAGGTGACACAGAGAGAGGGAGAGAGAGGCAAAAGGGACAGAGAGGCCAAAATGAGCGCTCCACAGCCTCCCCTCCCTCACCTCGACCCCCGTTTCCCCATTAACTCCCGCTACCCGCCCCGAGACACCACGGACGCGTTTGCCAGGCAGGCAGCTGTTCAAACGGGTGCACGTTGCACCTTTCAAACCTGCACACAGAATCCCTTGGAGGGAGAGGCCAGACTGGATAGCACACTGAAAAATTAAAATTAACTGTTGTTAACCACATCGAGTTTGCTGTCTTTTTATTTTAACTCAGAGGTAATTAATACCGGTCACATTTTTGCACAACCCCAAAAAAAGCTGTGCTTAAATTCAGACTGTCATAACTCACTGTTTTCTAATTTTATTTTACATCAAAATGTCTTTTACTGTTCTGTTGAGAATCATTACTGCTGGGGAACTTTTTAATACATCTATTTATAAACGGCCACTATTTAGTGGTTCCTTTTTACATCTCTTTAAAAAAAAAAAAAAAAAAAGTAATGTTTTGACTCTGTTTGTTTCTGAGCTTTGTTGCCTCCAATCTCATGGCTCTGTTATAATTTAAATACTAAACACTCCTGATTACTTTCCAATGCTGTTTAAAATCTAAAGCTTCCTTACTTTGTTTCTTATGCAGTCATTCGTGCCTGCAGTTTATTTCATAACGGTTGTTCAAATGTAGCTACCAACGACTCCACATTAGTTTCCTGCCTTTATCATTTAAAAGGAATTCCAAACAATGTGTTTTTTAAACGAGGATTCAGATTGGGAATAACTGCTGCCTAGTTCACCAAGTAATAGCTGAAATTAAATTTAGTTATAGCTCACGCCTAAATAATTTCATTTATTTACACATTAACATTTTTATCATTACATTACTACCAGGCGGATTAACTAGCACACATAATTTTTTAGTATAGATATAAACTAGAGGTTTTTTCTCTAGAGGTATTACTTCCAATTAGCGCTCCAGTATTTGCATTCCACTCTTTTAAATTTTACTACATAAATTGGGGATAATTACTGTCTGCAGAGTCTTGAGTAACAGCTAGAGTAGATGAGAGGCATTATTTACTCCCAAAGACTCTTCTGGTTACTCTTATTTAAGTTTTAATTCTAAATGTCTTACAGTAAGTAAGCAGTTACAATAATAAAACACCAGGTCCTTGGAATTTCCAGGAAAACCCACCGCAGCACCTCGACGTGTCCAGAGACTGTCGGTGCCGGCTCCGCCAACAACGCGTCCAACGAACCCCACGGTGCTGCCGAGGCTGTGGCAGCGCGATGGAACCGACCGGAGCGCAGGGAGGAGACTCAGCCCAGCAGGTACCGCACGCAACATGAAACACCGGGCAGCGCAACTTCATTTCAAAGGAGGAACACGCACACGGAGCACAAAGGATGTTATTCTGCACGGGACACGCGCTGTCCTTAGCAGTTGCACAGCAACATTGTCTCTGTGACTTGGAGATCTGGTGGCAAATGAGGGAGCTCTGCACGTTGCACCTTTCAAACCTGCACACGGAATCACACTTCACCCCACAGGTGACACCAGAAACTAGGAAGCCTTCAAAAAGAATTTACAACCCCACACCCAAACCAGTTCCACTCACCTCCACAACCTCACCTCCACAGCCATCTCCTGACGATCATTCGCTGCACTAAACGCAGCAGGGCGGGGGTGGCGGGGGGAGAAAGCTAAAGGAAATTTTTTAAAAACTCCCTGTGTTTTTTTCGGTGGCATTTTTGGCGTTATTTTTGTTGGGGGTTGGGGGACATGTTGGGGAGTTTTTAATTAAGGAAACTGCTGTTTCAGCCTGCAAGTGAAAACAAACCACATGCACAAGGCTGGATACGGTCAAAGGAGTCCCAGCTCGTTCAGCAGTCGCCGACAACGCGTCCATTCAGCCGTCTGCCCACCCTGACGCGCTCACCTGCAGACGTACCTGGCTGGACACACACACGTGTACTGGGGAACTCGCACCAGTGCTACGTTCTGGGGAGGAGCGAAGGACAAGGCAGAAATAAATCCTGCAAGAATCTGTCTCTAAAATACTGTAGATCAACAATGACAGTTGTAAGTCACAGAGACTCCTCATTTTCTCTCTGACTCTCACAACAGTAATAAGTAAGTCCTGAAGGATGGAAAACACCAGGATAGGCTGGGAACAACAACAAAGGTAGGTCAAAGAAGGTAAATGGGGGCTCTCAGGGGCCCCAAAAGACAAGCTCAGCTGTCCTGAGAGGAGCAGATGGGAATCAGAGGAGTTCTGAGGGGATCGCGGTGGGGGGCTGTCCTGGTTTTGTTAAAAAACAAGTTTCTCTTTTAGTGAATTTGCCTGTCAGCTAAAGCTTCATGTTAGCTGCATTTTCCTGGAGAACCAGATACATGTCTTGCTAAACATAGCAATGGAATGCTAACTTGTTGATAAGGACAGATTCACATCTTGCAAGAGGGGCAACAAGAAAGAGGTGACCAAGAAACTGGCCAACTGTGTATAACATCCCATTTACATGAATACTTTATATAAAAGTGAGAGATCATGAGGATCTTGTCCTCTTTGCCCTTTTTCGTCCCTTCTGCTTATGGCGACATTAGGAGAGGACCTTGCTAGTCGTCCCTGCGAACTGAGGCCTAGTGACAGACTGAATCCAGATCCAGTTGGCTGCAGAGTCTGTCGTGGTTGAGACGGACAAACGACATAGACGAAGTTCTTTCAAGATGAAAGTAATAGGTGCCATTTATTGCTACAAGTGCATTTTTATACAATTCTACCAATTCATGTGTCTCTTCACTGTTGGTTACAAGTTACAGCACTAACATCTCATTGGTTAATTTTGCTATCATCCATGTTATTCTTCTATCCCCTTCTCTCTCATGGGTACATCTCTCCTCTCTCACGGGTACAACTCCATGTCTCCGGATACTCCTTTACTCCCATCCTTCTCAAGGGTAAATCTTAATATCTTCAAGGCTGATCTCTACTCCCATATTTTCTGTCAAGGATTCCACAGACCCGCTGCAGTTTCCCACAATTCCCCCTTTTTGTATTTGTGCTAAAAATGCTGCCCTCATTGTCCACTGCAGGGCCCTTTGCAGCAGAGAAATCATGCATGGTAACATTAGTAACACAACCACAACAATCATCAAAACCATCAGTCCTGTTTTCGCTACTGCTAACAAGCATCCTAAAAACCCCCAACCACTAAGCAATTTATTTAACAAATCACATCAAAATCTTCACACCCATGTCCCTGAGCTAATAACAAAAAGTCTATCGCGGCTCTACTCTGCCGTGTAGCATGTCTTACAGAATCTACATCTAACAAAAGTCCACCTAAAACCTTAGAAATTCTGTTAGTTTGCTTAACTAGACAGCATCCTAATTTTTCTAAAATTTTTAAAGCTTTTAGCTGTGCCAACACCAGATACAAGAGATCCTAAAACCCTTAACCCTGATCCCCAAAAATCTACTCTGTCATCACATTTTGACTTATATGCATGCAAAAAACATTTTTCCCATGTCGCTTTTCTGTGATCTACTATCATGGATACATTGGGCATTAAGAGAGTTAATCGTCCAAAACTACATGGTCCTCCAACAGCGTTAGAAGGAATTCCTGGCCAGGCTCTGTCTCCACAGATCAAGAATACACCATACAGGAGGTTTTGGGGTCGCTCTCCCACATTATCAATGACACTCCTTGGATTCTTCTGTGAGGCATTACACCATCAAGTTTCATTTCTATAGTCACCAAGGGTAGCATTAATATTTTGCAGTTTATCCATTCACATTCTCGTATATTGTTCTGACGCTTTTCACAAACCAGGTTGATACAAGCGTCCATGGACATAGATGCCAGCAATTCCAGTTCCTGTGGTTTGACATCTGCTTCCAGGAGACAATTAATCCAAAGTGCCATGTTGGTATTATTACAGTTCGTTGCAATGCCTCTGCACCGACCACTATTTTGAAACAGTCGTGTGATGCTGCTGTAGTCATCAAGGAAGACACCAACCAAGCATATGTGAAACGGGTTTTCCGGAGGCATCGTAGTTAGGCATATAGAGTCCTGGTCAGTCATGTTGGCTAAAGTAATCCACATGTTAGTCTTTGTCTGTGCGGGCATCCAAACCACAGCAGCTGCAGCAATCATTGTCAGGAGGATCACACAGGTTTCGCGTTTCGTGCCAGCAACCATTGCGGCCCTTGATCTGTAAAGACACAAGCAGAGCCTCTCCCCCAGCTTATCAATGGATGTGGCCTTTCCCATTGACCATTAACTAGTGATTTAACCATAACTAATGCAGATTCTTTCTGATTTAGCATGCTTTTGGGTCACACTTGCAAAGTGTTTCATCATAGGGCAAATTTGGGCTGCACCACTTAGATATAAGTGATTCATCACATACAACGCTTTTGACAATTGGTTTTGTGGTGTTTTCCCTACTTTTCCCCCCTTTTTGTTTAAAAAAAAAAAGAGAAAACAAAACCAAAAAACCAGTTCAGAATCAGATACGTGCGTTGGACCTTGACTGTGTACTCAGAATCACAAACCAAATTTAGAGGTTCCTCCTTAAAAAGCTCTAAGTAATGTAAAGCTGCACCAAGTTCTGCTCATTGGGTTGAACCTTCAATAATTTTTACAGAATAATGCCAATTGTTATCTTCATGCCAAACCACTACAGCTTTATGAGACTGCCCAGAACCACCAACAAAAACTGTGCGAGTATGTAGGATCAGACCAGATACAAGTATGGTGTGTGACCTGATGTTAAAGACTTGCACGTTCTGCAGCAATTTACATTTTACATTTATGCATGCCAAAAGCTGTGCTGTTAAGAAAATCAGCTTAGTGCAATTTACAAAGACAGAGATTGCAAATAAAAAAATCAAAATTAAATTCTACAAATGGTACATATACGACAAAAGGATCATGGCCTATTGAGACTTAAATTCATTCCCTGCTTTTCTTGATCAGAGTAACAATCGGTGTATCAGTCTGTTAGCAATCTCATCATACTGTCCCATGATAGGCTCAGGGTTTTTTATGTGGTAGCTATAAACAGACAAATCTGCAAGTCTAATCAAATGCAGTCAGCCTGTAAGGTTGCCATGAATTTATTCCTCAAAATCTCCAAGTCCATTTTGGCTGTCATATTTATTGGATGTTGCTCTCCCTTACCGGATCGAAGTCCTGTTTCAGTTCTATCAGTGTAGTGTTTGCTTTATCGAGACATTGGCTGTTAATACTGGTGGAAATACAGCATTCGGAATTTCCCTGGAGGTTTCTCACTTGCACAAGCAGATCTGCGCCATCCAAGCAGCTTCTTGTAGGCCATGCAACTAAACAGAATTCTCAGAAAACATTATTGGAGCTTACAATTTACTTAACAAATCCTGACCCGAGAAAGGTAGAGGGCTTTCTGGCAACTGCAAGAATTCTTATGGTAAAACTTTGCTCCAAATTTGGCACTCTATTGGTCTCAAAAAGTGGACTTTCTTTCATTCTCTTCCATGACCTCAAAAACTAGCACGGTGAATTTACTAAGAAGTCTCTTACAACCAGTTACCACAGAATAAGTATTTAAAAAAAAAAAAGGTTTAATTTCCCAGCTTCATTAGAACTCTGGTATATGTGCATGGGGTGTCTGCAGCCTGTGGGGAAACAGCCACAGGCCTGGGACAGTGTCGGATGGACTGTGGTGGAGACAGCCAAGGGTGACACTGGATGTCCCTGCAAGAGCCAAGGTCTTTTTCCCCTTGGCTATGGCTGATGTCCCTGACAGCCAGGCCTAAGAAGAGACACATGGTTGTCATGGCCATGGCTCCCCATTGCCTCCTTGCACCCCCATGCAGGCCAGGAGGTGTCACACCATTGTCCTGCACTGGGCATCGCACTCCCCACAGCCCCAGGAAGAGCCCTGAGCCACACGTGAGGGACAGGTTCTCCCTTCCCAGGGGCAGGGGCTCAAGGCTTGGCCATTGTCCTTCATCAGACAAACCAAGGGCTTTCTCAGCATCAGAGCTGCTGCACTTTGCCCTTGCCTGATGCAATCACTGCCTCCAATTATCTGCTCTAACAAGTCCCTGGGGAGGCTTTGTCAGTAACAGCCCTCAGTGGGGCCCATTAATGCTTCAAGGTACTTTGGAGTTTGTTTCTGGCTTTGACTTCTTGAGCAGATTCTTCAGTCTGTGCTTGGTATCTGAGGTTCATGGACTCAGCACCAAATACGCCACGGGGCTCATTAAAACACAGAAAGCCCTAATGAGCCATGTTTCTTTCCCTAATTTGCACTTGTAGAACTAACTGGAAAGGTTTCAATGGGACACTTGCTGATGAAGATTTCAAAGAAGATTTCATAAAGGAGGGTTTTTTCTTTCCACGGTATTTTCTGTCATTTTTCAGTATATGGAAGAAGTGACAGCAGCATTCTACACTGGACATTGATCCCAAGGGTCTCCTGGAGACATCTGGACAGGCAGGAGAACAGGCCCTTGAGGCTGGACACTGTATGGACAACCTGGCTCCTCACCCCCACCCCCAGTCTGCTGGTTCCCTCATTGGCCACCAGAGATTGCATCACTTTTCCTCCATCAGACTTCTCCACTGAGCTCTGCAGGAGATGCTGCAGCTCCTGTGCACCAGCTCCACCTGCTCTCCTGTGTGAACACTGCACAGTTTAATAAACAGTAAAACACTTTCCTCAGCTGTGTATGTAAGCTGGATCTGATGAGGTCCAGCATCCACAAGAGACACCCACACAAGAACTGCTTTAGACAGAGAGACGAGAGAGGATAGAAATAAACACAATGAACGTGTTGACTGCCATGTTAATTAGAGCTCTGAAGAATGGAGCAAGTTTGTAACTCCCTGAAGCTCAAAGCAGAAACCAGACAGTTGAGAGGCCACTGAATGACCAAAGAACAAGTGGAGGAGAAACCTGAGAGCACTGGGAAGGGCAAATGTCCAGACAGTGCTGGAAAGTTGTCCTTGGACAGGGACACTTAATCAGGAGAGGTGGGAACTCCTGAATGACGAGGGAGATGAAATAATAGTGTTGGTAATAGAAGTACAGGGGAAGACCAGTATTTCTTCTCCTACCCTTAGTGCACTTCCACATAATTCACTTTTTGGGTTTTTTCTTTTAAATTTTAATATGTTAAAAAAACAACTAAACAAAGATCTCCAATCACACAAACAAACCAAACAAACAAAAGAAACAAAATCCCCACAAAACGAAAGCAAAAAAAACCTCACACCAATTAAACAATAACAACAACCAAAACCAAAAACAAAACAGCAACAAAAACAACAAAACTAACCACAAACAAAACAATGAAGTGCACGTTTCCAGACAAACATCAGTCATCAATTGTCTCACCTTAAACAGCCAGTGCCATTTTAGTGGCCCCAGTTTACCTGAGGTGCTGGCCTGGGATTGGCATCTATCACACAGGACTTGGGGAGACCAGAGCACCTTGCAGTGCAGGTGGAGCCTGGGAAGGGGTTCCCAGGACATCTACACTGGCACCAGGTGTTTGTGTCCCTGGAGCTGAAGACATTTGTGTGCTAAATCCATTCCCAGTTCTGGAAAACTCTTTCCTTTCCAAAGAAAAGACACCACACCAAAGAAACAAAAAAAAAGTATGTTGACACCTTCCTCTGCTTTGGATCTTTGTCTTCAGTTCCTCTTATTTTAATTTGCATTGACATTAACTGACATCTGATGGGCCTGCAGGCATGAAGCCAAGACCATTTTGTGTCTTGCACAGTGCCCCATGCCCTCTGAACCTTCCCTGCCCAGAACTCCTCACACTTTGCCCAGAGTGTCACACTGAGGTGTTGGCTGGTTCACTGGCTGAGATGTTGGTTTAGATGGTCACCTACAGCACAGGTGGATCCTGCCCCATCATCGCCTCCTCTGCTCCAGTTGGAAACAGAGCCCAACATCACAATGGGATCATAAGAGAACTGAGGTTGAAGGGACCTCAGGAGTCTGCAGTCCAACCTGTCACCAACTGGGTCACTCCAAGGTGTTCAAGCCTTGATTCAATGAGAGTTTTAGCAGGACTAGAGAAGTGATCATCTCTTTGTACTCGGCACTGGTGAGGCTGCACCTTGAATCCTGGGGTCAGTTTTAGGCCCCTCATGGCAAGGAAGACATTGAGGTGCTGGAGAGTGTTCAGAGGAGGGTGACAAGGCTGGTGAAGGGTCTGGAGCACCAGTCTTATGAGGAGCGGTCGAGGGAGCTGGGGCTGTTCACCCTTGAGAACAGGAGGCTGAGGGAAGACTTTGTCGCTGTCTACAGCTACCTGAAAGGTTTTATCATGGTGGGTGTTGGTCTCTTCTTTCAAGTAACAAGTCATAGGAAAAGATGAAATGGCCTCGAGTTGCACACGAGAAGGTTTAGGTTGGATATGAGGAATAAATTCTTCAGGGAAAGGGTTTTGAAGCAATGGAACAGACTGCCCAGTGAGGTTGTGGAGTCACCATCACTGAAGGTGTTTAAAAGATATATAGATGAGGCTCTTAGGGACTTGGTTTAGTGCCAGATTTAGGTTATGGTTGGACTCCATGATTTTGAGGGTCTCTTCCAACCACAATTATTCTGTGATTCTATGATAAGTCATTTTTGCTATTTTATTTCTCAGAGGACCATGCAGCCTCCCTGAGAGCCAGGACTTTTCTGAGGTGTTGGAGAGATGTCTCATGGTCACACCAGCCAGTTCCACCAGCCCCTGTCTGTCCCTTCCCAGACCAAACCTTTTCTCCATATCCCAACCTTCCAGGTGAGTTTCAGGGACACAGCAAATGCTGTCCAGGTCCTCTGGGCCTGTTCAGAGAGAACAGCAGGCCAACATGTTGATGGGCTCTCTGTGCACCTCAAAGCTTTCCTGACCATTTTTCTCGATGTCCCCCTTGTACCCAACCTTTCTGGTCCTTGAACTGTGCATGAGGGGATTGAGCAGGGATGTGGAGAAGATGTAGAAAAAAGACTTTGTCAAACTGTCTTGGGAGGGCTGTTCTTGGCATCCCACAGTCAAGGATGAGGGTGCTGGAGAAAACAGTGGCATTGATGAGAGGTCCGGGTGGAGAAGGCCTTGTGCCTGTCTACACTGGGACAGAGAGCAGTGATGCATTCATGGGATGCCCATGTGAACAGGAAGGGGACAAATGGCTCTAAAATGCCTTCCAGCCAGTTCTTTACCCATCACAGATACACCATCCAGGCCATGAGCTACAGCTTCTCCAGGAGATGCTGTGGGATACGGTGTCAAAGGCTTTACTGCAGTCTAAGGACACAACACCCACAGCCTGTGTGGCGGATTCACTCCCCACGACAGACTTTCCCTCATCTGCTCAGCCGGTCACCTTGTCACAGAAGGAGATCAGGCTGGTCAAGCAGGACCCGCCTTTCACCAAGCCATGCTGATTGGGCCCGATTGCTTGTCTGGTATGTGTGACCTCACAGTCCTTTCCCAGATGTGTTCCTGCTGTTGGCCAATCCCCTGCAGAGGCAGAAGTGACCTCACAGTGCCCTCCACAGCCATTGGCTCCCTAGTGGACTATGGGTTCCTGAGACAGAACTGACCACATGGCATTGTACCCACCATCCCCCTTCCTGTGGTCCAGTGTGTGAGCAGATCAAACTGAGCTGCTTTCATCAAGTTTATCTAATAGATTTCTATCAAGGGTTTGAGTGAAGAAACGTTCCTCAGAGGAGCTGCTGTATTTACTCTGGGGCATTTTATATCTCTGCCTCTGATTTTTTGTTCTCCTTCCTCTGTCTATTCTGATGTGAAAGAGGTCTCCAAGGAAAAGATTCATGGAATCCTACAATGATGCAGGTTGGAAGAGACCCCCAAACACCATCTCTGTCCCACTGACCTTTATGGCACCCCAAGGAATAGCTGATAGCATTTGTGCTCCCTTGGGTTCATCTCACCACATGTACACAGTGGACATGCACATGCGTATGTTTAAAACTCATCCATACAGTGAAAACATGGGCTTTTGATGTAGTATTTCATAGAATTATAGAATGTCCTGAGTTGGAAGGATCCACAAGGATCATGGAGTCCAACTCCTGTCCCTGCACAGGACACCCGACAGGTCACCCCGTGTGTCTGAGGACGTTGTCCAGTCTCTTCTTGAACACTGTCAGGTTGGGGCCGTGACACCTCCCTGTGGAGCCTGTTCAGTGTCCAGCACCTCTGGGTGAAGAACCTTTTCCTCATGTAAAACTGACCCTACCCTGGCACATCTTCCTGGCATTCCCTCATGTTCTGTCACTGGTCACCAGAGAAAAGACTACAGAACTTTCCCTTCCCTCTCCCCTTGTGAAGAAGCTGTAGCCACCATGAGGTCTCCTTTTGTGGATGGGTTTTGATAGATTAAGACCTGTTGCTGAATTAGTCAGGCTCAAAGGTATCTCAAGGCCACTTCGAGAACAGAGTCTGCTGTGAGAAAGAGGGGCGTTCCTCAATCACTGGGGTCCTGGCGTGGCATGAATCATCGGACGTATCATCAGTGAGACTCCAGCGCACGGACAGCCCACGATCCTCATTTAACGAATCCATGCTTGGAGCGTGGACGCGTGATTAGAATATAGTTACGTATATAAGGAGACTTGTTTCTGTAATAAATGGCTTAGCGTGATTCACATTGAATCGACTTGTTTTGCTTGGTCCTTACCTCGCTCTACATCTGGTGACCCCGACGTGATACTCTGATCGGCGTACCACGGAAGATGGGGAAAAGCCTAGAGCGGCCCAGCCGGAGGCGGATCAGCTGGACTGAGAACCGGACGGAGGCGTACAGACGTTCCGCGTTGTTGAAGAAGTCACCGTAAAGGGTGAGCGGCTGGGAGCGGGAGGAGGGAAGAGTGAAGTTATGGGGCAAAATAAATCCTTTGAGGAAGAAGCCGTAGTTAAACTCCTCCTGCCTATTCTCTCTATGAGAGGACTTAAATAAGAAGAAAGTAACATATGTGGACTATTAATTCGGTATAGAATTAAAGGCTACCCAGGAGAAAACGAGAAGGCTTTTAAATGTTAACTTTGGGACGATAAAAGGCAGAAATTATGGAATAAGGTCAGCAATGGAGATGATAAAGAAACTAAATCACTAGCGACTAAATGGAAGCTTAAAATTTCCACTTGAAAAGACTTTAAGGCTGAGCGGGCTACCGTTGCCAGAATTTTTCCAGCGTTGCAGCCTGATAACAAACCTAAAAATGACTGTGAAGTTTACCTGGATCATGTCTTTTGACCCCCTCCCCACTCCATCCCCTGTTGTGCCGGTGGCACTGGTGCAGCGGTCTGGGGCGGGGGGAGGAAAATTACGGAGTGGATGGCCTCCCATACCATCACACGACCCTAAAGAGACCAAGCAGTCCAAGGAACTGGAGTCAGATAATTTGTCAAAAGAACTGTGTGAAATGTAACAGCTATAGATCATTTAGGACAGAACAATGGGGATTCGTCAAGGGGGGCAGGTGTCCCACAACTCCTGGAAGAGACACTAATTGACACACCGCAACTACAGACACGATAAGTTTCTGAAATCCTGAGGCAGTCAACAGATCTTGCATATCAAGCTATGAGAGAGGTGCCAAATCATTTGCAACTATTAATCAGGGTCCCAATGAGAATTACATGCAATTTATTGACCATCTTCAAGACGCCATCAGTAAGCAGGCCGAAAACTTAGAAGCTAAGGAAGCACTAGTGTTGAGATTAGCAGTAGAGAATGCTAATGTTTGCTATCAATGTGTTATTTGCAAGTTTTCCAGTACATACTATGTGCTCCTGTGTATTGCCTCTCTGAAAATCAAGCAGCTTGTCAGGAATGTGAGTTAATTGTTTTACTAGTTGTTTTTAAGTGTGCTGTAAAACCTTCTCCCACTTTTCCCATTCTCGCTGCAAGCAGCCCTGTGCCTTCCTCCCCTCCCTCCCCCCCCTTCTCAAGGTTTTTACTTACAAGATGGGGTCAAGAATAATTGTTTTCAGTTGTGTTCCTAAAAAATCAGTATTGGGAGGTGTTTTAAAACTTAGGAAAGCACTCGGAATTATAAGGAAGGAAGATCTTGTAAAATATTGTAATTAATGGTGGCTGCGGTATAAGTTAAATGATTGGGAAAAGTGTCCGGACAATAGAATCTTGTTGCGATTAATGTTGTTTTTAGGGCGAGAAGATCAGGACAAAATAAATCCCTACAAGAGATCATTAAATCATTTCAGACAGTTTTACAGGCAGGGTGCTTTGAACTTCAACAAGCTGAGAGTTAACTGATAACACACAGGTCACAGAAAACTTGTTAAAGTTTGCAAGATGCTTTCCTTATTAACCTGTTTTCTTTGTGGGTATCTGTTTAAGTATGTTGCAATTTTGGTAGGTCTGTGCTATATGGTACGATAAGTTCACAGTCTGTTAAATCATGAGAATCCGTTGACTCAAAATGTGCATTTTGTGATAATTCAGAAGATCATGAGTAATTTAGTTCTTTACTGCGTGAATGTGATCGTAAAATTTTGCGTGTAGTGGCTGTTGTTTTTCTCTCTAACATGCTAGCTTTATTCCAGCATTCAGACTTGCGCAACTCTGTGACAGGCTGTGTCTCATCTCGGTGTGCTGGATTTGGTTTTTCTGTATGCACATCATGTAAAGAATCCTAGTTTTGGAATAACAGCTGTAGTGCACCAGATGAGACATTAAAACAAAAACAAAACAAAACAAAACAAAACAAAAGAAGGCCTTGCTCAGTCTGGGTCGGCGGGTGCGGATGGGTTTCAGCGCGCAACTGACCTTTTTTTGTCAGGGAGACCCAGAGGTACCTCCACCTGGCTGAGCAGTGAGCAGCCCAAAGGTGCAATATAAAAAATTGAGATATTGTCTTAAATTGGTGTAACTGTGATCCATCTGCATATTTGAACTTGGTATATGGTTTTCGTATCTGAGCTCAGTATTTTAGTTTGCATATTCATATTTGGTACCAAAAGAATCTTGTTTGGGGAGATAATTACAAAATGGGAACCGGTTCCACTGCTAAAATTCCACCTTGCTCCCCCTTAGGATGCATCCTTACACTCTAGAGTAATTGCTTATATTGTTAGAAAAGCATTTAAATTGTTAAAATGCTATGATAGCTGTGAATTTGGAAGAGGTTGTATTTAAAAGTTGCTAGAATATTAACTGATTTAGATTTAGGAAAATAGAATAATGGATTTATGTTTATTATACTGGTTTATAGTGTTTTTTGACATCTCTAAATTGTAACAGGTAAATGGAGCTAAGGAATGTAACTATTGCTGAGCTACTTGAAATTGCATATAAAGTGTATTATGGTTGGAATGAAATGGGAAAACAAAACAGCAAAATATTCCAGGCCTATGTGCAGCTCATTGTAACTGAGGAGTTTCCCAGAGCCTCCCATCTCGTACCAGCTGCGTGACCTTGACTATATCTGAACTGCAGGAAGAAGAGAAGAAAAAAAAAAAAAAAAAATTAAAAATGGAGAAACCTGTTTTCCCGCTGCTAAGCGGAGAAAGGGGGGCTTTACTCCCCCCTCTCTGTCCTTTTTTGTTTCCCTGAAGTATTGTCATCCATTTTTGTTGTGGCACTGTGTTGTTTTTCGGCTTTGAATCAGGGGTTGTTGGTGTTGTTTATTTTTGCTTCTGTCTTGTTTCCTAGGTTTTGGCACATCTGGGGAAAAGAGCTCATAATTTTACCTCCTTGCTGAAGTCAGTCTTTTCACACTGGTCAGCTTTGGGGGGGTCACAGTGTTGAGTGCTTCTCTGGGTCAGACTGGTACTGATTTGAGTGTGGAGTGGAGCCAGATTGGTTTGATGTGGAGTTCAACCTGATGTGTTTTCATGCTGGGCTGGACATCTTGCCATCTCAAATGAGGGCAAGAGGGAAGTTTTATTCCCCCCCCGCGCCCCTCCCCCAAGCAATGTTACTGCTAGAGAGCTGTAATACTGCATGAAGGAGTCCGAGGGTGAAGTTTAAAGGCATCCTTAGCAGACCCATAGTTCTAATGAAACTGGAAAACTAAACCAAAAATTTGTTGATAGACTTATTCTGTGGTAATTAGTTGTAAGAGACTTCTTAGTAAATTCACCATGCTAGTTGTTGAGGTCATGCGAGAGAACGAAAGAAAGGCCATTTTTTGAGACCAATGGAATGCCAAATTTGGAACAAAGTTTAAATACATGAATTCTTATAGTTGTTAGAAACTCCTATACCTCTCTTAGGTTAAGATTTGTTGAGTAAATTGTAAGCTCAAATAACGTTTTCTGAGAATTCTGTTTAGTTGCATGGCCTACAAGAAGCTGCTGGGATGGTGCAGATCTGCTTGTGCAAGTGAGAAATCTCCAAGGAAATTTCAAATGCCGTATTTCTACTAGTATTAACAGCCAGTGTTTCGATAAAGCAAACACTACACTGATAGAGCTGAAACAGGACTTCGATCCGGTAAGGGAAAACAATATCCAATAAATATGACAGCCAAAATGGAGTCAGAAACTTTGAGGAATAAATTCATGGCAACATTACAGGCTGACTGCATTCGATTGGACTTGCAGATTTGTCTATTTATAGCTACAACATAGAAACAACCTGTGGCCATTGTGGGACAGTATGATGAGATTGCTAGCAAACTGATATACCGACTGTTATATATCAATTGTCACTCTGATCAAGAAAATGCAGGGAATGAATTTAAGTCTCAATAGGCCATGATCCTTTTGTCATATATGTACCATTTGTGAAATTTAATTCTGATTTTTTTTTTTTTTAATTTGTAATCTATGTCTTTATAAATTGCTCTAGCTGGTTTTCTTAACAGCACAGCTTTTAGCATGCCTAAATGTGAATTGCTGCAGAACCTGCAAGCCTTTAACATCAGGTCATAGGCCATACTTGTATTTGGTCTGATCCTACATACTTGCAAAGTTTTTGTTGATGGTTCTGGGAAGTCTCATAAAGCTGTAGTGGTTTGGTGTGGAGATAACTATTGGCGTCATTCTGTAAAAATTATTGAAGGTTCAACCCAATGAGCAGAACTTGGCACAACTTTAAATTACTTAGAGCTTTTTAAGGAGGAACCTCTAAATTTGATTTGTGATTTTGAGTACGTAGTCAAGATCCAACGCACATATCTGATTCTGAATTTTTTTGTTTGTTTGTTTGTTTTTTTAAAAAAAAGGGAGGGGGAAGTAGGGGAAGCACCACAAAACCAATTGTAAAAAGCATTGTATGTGATGAAATACTTTGCAAGTATGACCCAAAACCATGCTAAATCAGAAAGAATCAACATTAGTTATGGTCAAATCACTAGTCAATTAAAAAGGCCACATCAATTGATAACCTGGGGAAAAGGTTATGTTTGTGTCATTACAGGCCAATGATTGAAGTGGATTCAACAAAGATTCAACGGATGCAGATGGACAGGAGGGAGATAAGTTGTGAGGACTGTTTCAGATGTAAACCATGAATCCTAATTCAGTGTTACAGATGTTCGCAGACCTGGTGGTCTAGAAGCCTATTAGCAAGCAGGTGGTGTACCTTCTGTGGAGAACGGCAATTTGAACAATCAGCAGGAGATCCAAAAGGGTGATATTATGATTAGATAGTCAATGCATAGATAAGGTAAAATTATGAGATATCTCTATCATAGTAATCTAAGTTCAGCAACTGATAAAGTTTTAGAAGGGATATTAAGGTTAAGCTATTGATCTTTTAAATAGGTTAAGATAACTTTTAAGATATTAATTCAATTATTATTATATGCGGATGATATTAAGTATGTTACCCTATAAACTGCGCAGTTATAAATCTTTTAGGAATTTAAGAGAATATATTGTATTAACTTGTCTGGTTATTTTGAAACTATTAAAATAGTGTGTTAATAAGGGTGTCATAGTAGAATTAAGGTTTTAAGAATAGGCAGGTAGTTGTTTGATCTTATTAAGTAAGGTTTAACTGCATTATATGTAATTGTAATTATGTTGTTAATCACGTGTTCTATGTTGCAGTATATTTCAAAAATGACGCACCATGCAGTTTAAGGGGCCTGACTAATTCAGGAAAAGAAAGGGGGAAGTGTGGATGGGTTTTGATAGATTAAGACCTGTTGCTGAATTAGTCAGGCTCAAAGGTATCTCAAGGCCACTTCGAGAACAGAGTCTGCTGTGAGAAAGAGGGGCGTTCCTCAATCACTGGGGTCCTGGCGTGGCATGAATCATCGGACGTATCATCAGTGAGACTCCAGTGCACGGACAGCCCACGATCCTCATTTAACGAATCCATGCTTGGAGTGTGGATGCGTGATGAGAGTATAGTTACGTATATAAGGAGACTTGTTTCTGTAATAAATGGCTTAGCATGATTCACATTGAATCGACTTGTTTTGCTTGGTCCTTATCTCGCTCTACATCCTTTGAGTCTTTTCTTCAGCTCTGATGCTGAGAAACCCCTTGGTTTGCTTTCTGAAGCAGAAAGGAGGAGCCATGAGCTCCAGGCAATGGGAAGGGGGATCCTGTCCCTCACACACAGCTCAGGGCTCTTCCTGGGACCGTGGGATGTGGGTGTGCAAGGCCCAGGGAAGGACAACACTGGGACAACAACTTCCAGCTTCCCCATGGGGCTGCAAGGAGGCACCGAGGCCCCAGTGCCATGAGGACACCATGTCTTCTGCTGGGCCTCAGTGGCAGAAACAACTGCCCTGGCCAAGGGGACAGAGACCTGGGTTCTGTGGGTGCCTTCCAGCCTTACAGTGCCCTTTGCCATCTCCACCACAGGCTGTTCTACACAGTCCTACACCTGCTTCTCTTTCCCTGCAGGCTGCAGACACCCATCTTGCTTCCTCACCTTGTTCAAATTTGTCAAATATATTTTCTACTAGCAATGTGGGTGAAAAGCACTCCTCACTGGAAATGCTCTATTTATGTTAACACCTTCTATATCTCCTCTTTTGCATTGTTGTTTTACTATTTTTCTATCTATTCTCTCTCCAGAAACCTCTCCAAGGCAAAAATTATTCCAAATCACAGAATAACTCAGGTTTGAAGAGAGCTCTTGTCTCACTCATCTTGTCTCACTCTCCTGCTCAGGGCAGAGTGAACCAGGTGAGGTTGCTCAAGGCCTCCACCCAGGTTTGCATCACCCTCAAAGGTGCTGAAAGTGCACTCTGATACATCATGGAAGGGGAGAATAAGATGTTCAACAACGTTGGCCCAAGTGCTGGTCACTGAGACATGACACCAGTAACTGGCTGCACAGAGGAATTTGTACCACTGGTGATATTTGAGCTTGATGGTTCAGCCAACTTCCCACCCAGCATCCACTTCTTGAGCCCCATCAGCACCACTCTGGCCAGAAGGAGACCACATCTGAGCCTTGCAAATGCCCTGTACACAACGTGCCTTTCTTTCCCCTGTCCATTTGGGTTCAGCAATCCCTTCCTTGTCCTTCACATTCCTGGAAATGGCTGCAGGAACACGTGTCCCATCCCCTTCCCATGGAGGGAGGTAGGGTGGCCAGCCTTTAGTTATCCCAGTTCCTATTCCTGCTCTTCTTGAAGATGAGTTTGAGGTCTGCGGTTTCTAAGGACCCCAGAACCATTCTGGTTTATAGTTCACTTTTGAGATCACAATCTGGAATCACAAGAAAGGGTGACAGAGCAGACTGGAACACTTGAAATGATCCTGTCCAAGGCAGCTGAGATGAATCTCACTGATCCAGTGGGGTTTGTTCCTGGAGTCACACACAGAAATATCAGGGTTCTGTCAGGCATCCATATCTGAGTTGGTCTCAGGACTCCTTGTTCACCCAGGGATGCTCAGAGACAGAGTCTGTCCCTTTTACACACAGAGGCAGGAGTCACAGTGTCCCTCTGGCCTCCTGTTGCCACTCCCAAAGTACAGGACACATCTTAGCCCTGTGGTGTGTCACCTGCTCTGCACTCATCTGAGATGTCCCACATCATGAGGAATGGACACGGGGACCTCAGTTCAAGGAAGCACAACCCAGCGTTGTATTCAGGCAGTTTCCCATAGGATGTTTCTGCCAACATGAAGTGACCTCAATACACTGTCTGTCCCACAGGCCATCATGGAACCCACAGGAATAGCTGATGGTGTTTGTGCTCACTTTGGTACATCTCACCTCCCATCCAGGATGTGCGTGCTCACATCTTATCTGTACAACGCAGACATGGACTGCTGACCTAGTCATTCAGTGTCATTCCATGGAGGGAAGAACAACCTCTGTGAGCTGGGGAGAGAAGTCAGGGCTGGAAATGGTGGTTGAGAGGGGCCTGTCCATGACGATGCCCTGGGGCAGATTCTGTGGGGTGTCCAGTGCACAGGGGCACAGCCCAGCCCCTGCTCTGCTGGTTCTGCAGGTCTCTGGCAGGAGGCCTGGCTGTGAGAGGATACTGCTGTGTGCCAGCCCTGCACACACACACTGTTTATCTATACAGTGGTGTTTGAATCTGTGGGACACTATCGTAAGCATATGCGTGAAGATATAAACCATCGTGTATTGCCCTGAGGAGATCACCTTTCTCTGTGGAAAGGCTGTTGTGAGACCAGTTCTGTGACACAAGTGCCCATTGCCTGTCCCTGCCTCCGCTCACAGGACTGACACACAGCAGGATGGTGACCAAGTGCCAGAGCACTCAGGCCTTGCACCAACACAAGGGATGAAAAGGAGAGTGTGGGCGTGGAACCAGAACAGCTCTGGAAGACCAAGCGCTGCTGCTCCCTGGCAGGGCTGCCATGCCAGAGCTGTTTTCCCCTCCACCCACGCACAGGAACTGTCCCCGCAGCTCCAGAAAGTTCCCGGAGAAAGAATGTCGGTGAAAAAAAATGGTGAAGGACCCTTTATTTTGCTTAAAGACAGAGAACATGATTCCACACTGACACAGCCACTTGGTGTGAAAAGAAAAGCAGGCAGTGAATTACAAAGGGAATTAAAATATTATCATAATAAAAAAAACCACAAATAGAGACAAAAAATACTGCACACAGGATGAACCTCCAATGAGATAGAATATACTCTTATGTAGAAGAAGGCAGAGACAGTTTATAGGTTCAGAAGAAATCCAGTCATCGGTTTCCAGAGGGCATCCTTGAGATCCTGGTTCCTCATGCTGTAGATGAGGGGGTTCACTGCTGGAGGAAACAGTGAGTACAGAACAGACACCAGCAGGTCCAGGAATGAGGAGGAGATGGAGAGGGGCTTCAGGTTGGCAAACATGGCAGTGCTGACAAACAGGGAGACCACGGCCAGGTGAGGGAGGCAGGTGGAAAAGGCTTTGTGCCGTCCCTGCTCAGAGGGGATCATCAGCACGACCCTCAAGATCTGCACATAGGACACCACAATGAACACAGAACATCCAAAAGTTAAACAGGCACTGACTAAAAGAAGCCAGACTTCCCTGAGGTAGGAGTGTGAGCAGGAGAGCTTGAGGATCTGGGGGATTTCACAGAAGAACTGGCCCAGGGCATTGCCCTTGCACAGGGGCAGTGAAAATGTATTGGCCGTGTGCAGCAGAGCATTGAGAAACCCAGTGGCCCAGGAAGCTGCTGCCATGTGGACACAAGCTCTGCTGCCCTGGAGGGTCCCGTAGTGCAGGGGTTTGCAGATGGCAATGTAGCAGTCATAGGACATGATGGTGAGCATAGAATACTCTGCTGCTGTCAAGAAGGCAAATGAAAATAGCTGTGCAGCACATCTCAAAAAGGAGATGGCCCTGGTGTCCCACAGAGAGTTTGCCATGGATTTGGGGAGAGTAGTGGAGATGGAGCCTAGGTCAATGACAGAGAGGTTGAGCAGGAAGAAATACATGGGGGTGTGGAGGTGCTGGTCCCAGGCTATGGTGGTGATGATGAGGCCATTGCCCAGGAGGGCAGCCAGGTAGATGCCCAGGAAGAGCCAGAAGTGCAAGAGCTGCAGCTCCCGTGTGTCTGTGAACGGCAGGAGGAGGAACTGGGTGATGGAGCTGCTGTTGGACATTGGCTGCCTGTGGGCATGAGGACCTGTGCAAGGAGGAAAGACAGTTACATGTTAGGGGTGACTTCTCTGGGGAAAATAAACAGGCTGTTTCTCATGGAAAACACCCTCCCTGATGGAGGGATGTTTCCCCTCATTCTGTTTCTACCAACTGAAAAAAACAGTTCATCACAGTTTAAAATGCAGCTTGGGCATCTAGTTTCCATGAATACACCTCTGGGTCAAGACCCCCTGTGTTGGTGTCAGAACAAAAACTGACCCACACTCCCATCCCAACCCCAGAGAGCAAGAGCACCAGGGACAGGTGGAGAAACAGGGAAGAACACTGCAGTGCTACCAGAAAATAAAGCAGGGACAGAAAGGCAGACAGGCATGCTGTAGAACCTTCTCCTGACCCAGCTGTGCTGCTGCCACTCACATAGTGACACTGTGGAGCAAGTACTTTTAGCACCTTTTTTGTGTACCACGTTCCAGGAACCCTTCACCTGGAGGTCCAGCTGCTGAGGTGGAGACTCGTGACCTGGACCCCATGGCTTTGGGGCAGAGGGTCTGCTGGGGAGGAGAGGAGACCAGGGGTTGCACTGGGAAATGTGTCTGCACTGCAGGGGATGGCAGGGGGGCCTGAATCCCCTCCCCAGCATTTCAGGTCCATCTCCCTCTCCCTGCCCATGTCTGTGCTGCCTGCAGCTGTGTCTCTGTCCCTGGGTCTGCTCCCTGTCAGTGTCACAGACCCCGTCCCACCTGCTGTGTGCTCAGCTCTTTCCTGCTCACACCTCCTGGCACTGCCCAGGGGCAGCTCTGTGTGTGCAGGGGCTCAGGAGCAGCTCAGACCAGTCCTAACGAGAACTGGGCTCTCAGTGTCTTCTCCAAAGCAGAGAAATAAATCCCCATCTCCCACTGCACACCCAGACGAGCAAGAGTGGAAAACTGAAAGCACAGACTCCTTCCCTTGTGGCTGTTGCTGTATCAATGGTGTTGTTCAGAAGGACCCTCTGCCATGTCTGTGGGGGGATCTGGAGCTCTGAGCAGCCCTGACCCACACAGCACCCTCTACAGCAGAAGCACCTTTCCTGCCGAATAGGGTTTGGTCCTTCCCCCCACAGCTGCTGCCA
This sequence comes from Nesoenas mayeri, assembly GCF_963082525.1. Lineage (NCBI taxonomy): Eukaryota > Metazoa > Chordata > Aves > Columbiformes > Columbidae > Nesoenas > Nesoenas mayeri. The sequence goes on from NC_137566.1 coordinate 67,270, forward strand.
TGGGATCTCCCGGGCAGGCTGAGCGCTGACCCTGGCAGGCGGCAGAGTCCCTGCCCCGGCACAGCCCTGGGGTGCAGGGACCCTGCTCTGCAGGACAGCCCTGGGCACCCCTGGGTGCTCACCTGGCTTCACAGCTGTTCAACATGGCCTGACAAGAGCCCCGTCCTTACAGATCCCACAAGCTGTGCCTGTGCCAGTTTCAGGAGATGCCTCCAGGAGCTACAGCTGCACTGCCCTACACCAGAGACTTACCATGGCAAGGGCTGCAAAGGTTTCTCCTCCAGTGAGCTCTCAGCCATCCTCCCAGTCCTGACCACCTTTAATTTCTCCCTGCCTTGCTTGTCTCCTGAGATCCCCAGGCAGAGCCCTCAGCCCTGCTGCGTGTGCAGAGGAGCTGCTCCTGGGCAGAGCTGTCTCTCTGCAGCGGTGCCGCTTGCCGTGAGCTCCCTGTGTCCCAGGAGCCCAGCCCAGCTCAGTAGCACAGGAGCAGCCCAAGGCGCTTTAATGACCCCTCTGGTGGGTTTGGTGCTGAGTCCATGGACCTCAGACCCTGAGGGGAAGCTAAAGAAAGTTCTCAGGAAGTCAAAGTCAGATGCAAACTCCAAAGTTTCTTGTAGTGTTAATGGGTCCCACTGAGGGAACCTACTGAGAAACAATATCCAGGTTTGGTTAGAGAAGAAAACTGGAGGTCAGGAAAGGCAAAGTAAAGATGTCTCTGATGCTGAGGAAACGTGGTTGTGTTTCTTTAACCAAAAGCCAAGTCCTGACCTTGTACCATGGGAAGTCAGATCCTGTCCCTCCCACGTTGCCCAGGGCCCTTCCTGGGACACTGTGATGTGGGGCTGTGCAGGGCCAAGGGCAGGACTATGGTCCCACACCTCCCAGGTTCCTGGCTGGAGACAAGGAGGCCATGAGGCCCCTGTGCTGGAAGGACAAGGTGTCTCCTCACAGGCATCAGAGGTGCAGACAACAGCTATAGCCAAGGGGAGAAGGAGCTCATGTCTGGTTGGGGCTTTCAGACTCTTTACATCCCTTGATCATCCCCACGACAGCCTGTCCTGTGCTGTGGCATCCCCTGCACCTCTTTCCCTGCAGGCTGGAGACATCCCCCCTGCTGCCCCACCTTGCTCTTGTCTGAGCATCTTCCTTCCTTTGCTGAGATCTCTCCATCCTCCCCAGATGTTCCTTGAAGCACAAAGCCTTGGGCTGATGCAGACTCCCTCTGCTGACCTGCTCCACCACAGCACTGCCCTTCCACTCACATTCCTTTCTGCTCATGTCCAGCCTGGACCTCCCCAGCTGCACTTTGGGCCTCTATTTCTTTCTCAAGCTCTTTCCCAACCTCCACCATGTCTGAAACCACCCTTCAAGCACTCTCAGGCTACTCCTGCACTGCTGCAGCCTCCCCAGCACTGCTGGGCCAAAGCAGCCCAGGTCCCTCAGCACCCCACACCATGTGCACAAGGTGCTGAACCTGCCTTGGCACAGCCCTGCACTCTCCAGTTCCTGCCTGCTTCTCCAAACTGGGAAGCCGCACACTGGCACACACCGGTGTGTGGGTCACACTAGTGCTGAACCGAATGGGATCAGAACTCCAGATGTCTGGGTCCCCACGCTCCTCCTCACGCAGCCCCGTGTGCAGCTGCCTTGTTCATGGTGAGCGTGCACCATGGGCTGGTGTGGGGACCTTGTAGTGCCCAGGCCCTTCTCCTCAGAGTCACTGCTCAGCGTGTCAGGTCCTGCTCTGTTCTGATCAATGGGCTTGTTCTCCTGCCCCGATACAGGACTGGTCACTTCATCTTGTCAAAATTCAGAGCTTTCTGATGGGTGTATGCCAGATTTTCTCAAGGTCTGGACTCTCCCTGGCCTGAAGCTCCATTTGCTCACCTGTTAATGTTTGCATGCAGTTGGCTTATCCTGATAAGGATTTCTCTCCCAAGATAACAGCATGAGGAGTTACAGGACACTGCAAATACTACCTCCTGGAGAAACCGTGGGGTCTTGTGCATCTGATACACTTGTCCCCCCTGATACATCACTGACCATTTCTCCTTCTACAAATTAAGAGTTTTCTGTTGGGTAAATCCCAGATTTTCTCAAGGTCTGCACTCTCCCTGGGCTGAATCTCCATTTGCTCAGATGTTAAAGTTTGCATGCAGATTGTTTATCCTGATGGGGGTGTATCTCCCAACATGACAGCATGAGGAGTTATAGGACACTATAAATACCATCTCCTGGAGAAACTGTGGGGTCTTTTGCGTCTGGTGCTCATAATGCCAGACGTCTGGAGTCAAAGAGAGAGGCTCTGTTCAGGTGGGAGAGCAGCAGGAATGTGTGGAGCTCTGCCTGGGGACAGACAATGTCAGCTGAACATTAAGGAGTCAGCATGAGAGGGCAGAACAACATGGGCAATGTTGTGGTGACTGGACATCAGGTACAGACTCAATGATGAGGAAGAGGAATGAGATGAGGCCTCCTTCAGACAAATGAAAGAAGCCTCATGTTTCCAGGGCCGTGTCCTCGTGCAGACCTGAGATATCCCAATATCTGCAAGGTACCAGCCATCCAGGAGGGTTTGGAACCCATTGACAACATCTTCCTGACACGGGTGACTGAGGAGTCAGTGGGGTGAGGTGCCCTGTAGGACTTCACACTTACAAACCAGAAAGAGTTGGTCAGGATGGAACAGTCAGGGATGGGAAAGTGGAGCTGAGGCTCCTGGGAGATGAGAACAAAGCCAAGAGCAGGATTTCAGGAGAGCAGGATTTGGCCTGCTGAGGGACCTGCTCGGGTCCTATGGGATATGACCTTGGTGTCTGCAGAGCTTTCCTCTCCCATTTCCTCCCTCCTCTCTCCCACCTGCTGTTGTGCAGTGTTTTTTACCCTTTCTCAAATAAAATATCCCAGAGGAGCTGCCAGCATCACTGAGTGGCTCAGATTTGGCAAGGACTGGGTCCATCTTGGAGTAGCTGAAATCCTCTCTGTCTGACATTGGTCGAACTCCTGTTGTCTTCTCAGAGAGGTGACAACTGTAGCACAGCCACACTCACCCTCAGTTCCAAGACTTTGCCCTGTAAGCCCAGTACAGGGTGATAATGTTTGGGGTGTTACATAATAGTTGATCATGGAAAAGTACTGGAAAAGATCTTCTGTCATTAACCTGAAGAAGTCTCCAGTCAATGAGCAGGTTCCTATGGGGAACTGTAATTGCCCTGACATTCACTGGTCAGGCAAAGCTGCAGCTGCCAACAGTCCAGAGGATCTTGGGCCAACTGCTTAACATGACTGCCTGGTGGGGCAATAAGGGTGATTCTCACCTGGATTGGGGTCTGGGAAACAAGGAAGAGCTGGTGAGGGATGTGAACATCAGTGTCCACCTTGGCTGTCATGAGCAGGACACAGAGGAGTCCCAGGCACCAGAGGGGAGGGAGGAAGGCCAGCAGCAGAGCACAGGCTGGTGGGCTCCAGAGGAGAAGACTTTGACATACTGGGAGATGGTGGGCAAAGTGGTGACATGGAAGTAGGTCTGAAGGGTGAAGGAGCTCAGGAAATCTGATAATCCTTACAGGACAGGCTGCTCCAAGCACAAGAATGATCTCTCCAAGTACCCATGAACAGAAGCATTTATCTCCTGAGGCTGCTCGTCTGAACTGATGGAGCTGCAGGGCAAAAGGCAGCACACAGGAGATGGAAGCAGGGGAAGCTGCAAAGGAGGAATTTAGAAACCTTGTCCATGGATGTAGAGATGATGACAAAGCTCCCCTGGATTGATACCTGCAGGGGAAGCTGAGGACAGCAAGATTAGCTGTCACAGCTTCATTTGCAGTAATAGACAGGGTGAACGTGGGCCTGCTGCTGAACTTCATAAGAGTAGAATCAGACGGGACTGAGGTTCTTCATGGCTTCTTTGCCTCCATCTTCACCAGCAAGGTCTCCTGAGACTTTATTCCTGAAGGCAGGAGTCTGGAGAACACCCAGCAGTGGATGGGGCTCAAGTCAGGGGTGACCTGAGCAAACTCAGACACCGTTACAGAACAGGAGATGGGTCACTTGACCAGCTCCCTGAACACAAGTATCACTGTGCTGTGGCACCTGAGATTGCCAGGGACACTCCTCACTCACATGGTGATTTAGGCACCCACTTTTCCAATGAATTCAGTCTTTATCAGGAGACGCTCCAGAACAATATGAACAAGAAACTGTTGAGACCACTTGATCTGGAAAGGGAGGGAAGGGCAAGCAGGGAAGGAAATAGAAGAAATTTGGCTTTATTGCTATTTATTTTGGAAATGGTCTCTGTTTGGCTGTTCCTGAAATCTCTCTCGTCATCCACACCAGACTTGAAGCCTTTAGGAAAATGGTGCACAGAGCCCCCTGGCATTTAAGAGCATTTTAGCTGTCAATGAGAGCCCTCTGCTGCCATGATCCTGAACTGCAGCTACTGAAAGAATGAACAAACCTCCAATGAAGTGAAAGGCAGAAGCAAACCCCAAGTTCTGAGGGTGTTTGGACCCCATGAAGGGCCATCACGGACACAGCTGTGAAGGAAACAACCAGTGCAGGTCCCTGTCCCTGGAGGCTGGTGAAGGAAAGACTTGCAGACACTGGTTCCAGGTGGTGAGGGCCTTGTGGAGGTGGCTCTGATGCCATGTCAGTCCTTGAGGCTTTTTAATCACCAGAATGGCTGAGCCCTGACCCCTGGGACCTGGTAGATTTTTCTCCAATGTTTTTCAAGGCTTTTCCTCTGGTCAGTGTGAGTGTTTTGTGTTTTGGGGGTGGGTTTTATGTAAGCTGCTATTACTTTAACTGCAGGGCTCTGGTTTCTGTAGAGTTGGAAGTGCCTGTGAGCTCCTCACAACTCATCCAGCTTCTTTCATACACCTGGCAATGGTCACCAATCACCTCAATGTCCCAGTCCCACACTTGCTTGAATCCTCTACTTGGATACACAGCCCATCACTCCAGGAGGTTCATGTATCCACCAGGCTCATGGCTGATTCCTGAGGCCCATCCAAGGGTGGGCAGTGTAAGAGAGGAGCAGAGCAGGGTCAGCTCATGGGCCATGACTGAGCACAGCCACCCCAGCAGCAGCCATTCCCCATCTCACAGGCACAGCCATGCCCACAGGATGGAAATGTCACTGCCATACATGATTAGCCCAAGAGAGACCTTTCTTCCTTCCATATTCCCAGGAAAATCTTCCTCCTATTCCTCCTCCACCTGCAGACATCAACCGCTTTCCATTTCTGGGTTCAGACATGGCTGTAGGGGTTCACTAAAGCCATCAGCCATCTCATTGCTTCTCCCTGACATGCCCTGACCCTCTCCCACACCTACACATGGCCAGTCACAGCTACTCAGGGCCTTCTGCTCTTCATAAGAGGCCTCGAGCTTCTTGGTTCTTCCTGGTGCTTATTATAAACTTCCTCTCTCTCTCCAGAGTTCATAGGGAGCTTTCTTGTCCATAACAGCCCCTTTATGTCCATGTTTCACTAAATGGTTGTGTTTGTATGATCATTTGTGCAGAAAGGGCAGTCACAGGACAGCACCCAATATGTCAAAACTGATGCCGAGTGAAATGCTGTAAAGCCCTGATGAGTTCCCCCTGTGTCAGTGTCTCTCCTGGAAGGAGTCTGTCCCGAGAAGGGGATCCAGCTCCTGCCACTCTCTGCAGAGGCACATGAGCAGTGTCCATCACCTGGGGACACAAAGGGTAACGTTTGCCAGACCACCCTTCATCTGAACCACTTAGATGTGTGCTTGTGGATGAGTTATGGAGCCTTATATTGCAAATACCTATTTACTTCTCATTGCCAGAGGGGCGACCAGAGACGCAGAGTGCTATTTTACAGATATTTAAATATAAGCATATAAAACTGACATTTCTAGACAAATTACACAAACATTTGAAGGACTTTTCATGCCTTTTAACATGATTATCCAGAGAAGCCCCACCAGCTTTGCGTCTCAGGAAATGGGATGCAGTGTTCAAGGGCAGGATGATTTGGGCTCTGTGCTGGGATCTGGAAACTGAAACGTGCTCCCATCTCCCAGTCTCCTGCTCCTCCTCAGTGAGGGTGTGAGACATTCTGCCAGCGAGGGCTGAACTCACAGCCATGACCAGTATCTTATGTCCAACTGCAGCCAATGGTGTCCTGCCAGCTCAGGACTGGAGCTTCCATTGCTGGAGGTATTGAAAAGATGTGCAGATGTGGCGCATAGGGATATGGTTTATTGTTGGAGTTCTTATGTGGAGTTCTTATGTTGGAGTTCCATGTTCTTATGTGTCTTTTCCAAACTAAATGATTCTATAATGCTGTGATTCTATGATTGGAGTTTAAATAATTTCAATTCTCACTGACCGTAGCTTCTGTCCAGGGTGGCTCTTGTGTGGCACAACTGTCCTGGCTCTCCAGGCAGGTTAGGCACTGGTTTGGTGCCTGCACTGGAAGTTTTTCCCTTCCTTGGGTAAAAGACTTGGGTCACAGATGTTTGAAGCAGTCCTGTCAAATACAGAGTAGGCTGAGCTTTGCAGCCAAGGAATGACAGCGACGTTTTCAAGGATGTTTTTGAATAGTGGTACTATCACTAATAACCATAACAGAACACTCCGTATTCTTGGTTATGGTGAGGAACTAAAGCTCCCAGCAGTCATTCTCACTTCTCAAAATACATATTGTGTTTCAGTAGCTGGCCTCTTGTATGAAGTTCTTAGAACAGTGCTTTCTCTCACTTCTACCTTTTTTATTATTGAAAGAATACACCTGTTGGTCAGAATTTCTCCCAGTTCATCCCTCTTCCATACATTTTCTCCTTTCCTTTTTTGGTGTGAGGGGCAGGTGGCATAGGGGAGTTGTTTCCTTTGTAGCCATAGAAAGCCAAGGAACAGATCCCAGCTTAGTGAAAAGGCACAAAGGAAGCCAGAATCTTTATGTGGTGTGCACTGACACAACATCATTCCCTATATTTCTAATCTCTGAAGTCCCAACTGTGCAGCAGAGATAGGAGTTCTAAGCCTCACTCATCTGCCCTGTTTGGCACCATGTAAAATGGAACTACCCCAGTCAAGAAGTTGGTTTTGATTCTCTTCACAGCCTGAAGCACCACATGGGTCAGGAGATGAACCAGGATGCTCAGAGAGGACTAAAAATTCTCGCTTTCCTAAAGTTCAGGTGTTCCCTGGAATCTCAGCAGACAAGTTGTGCCAATTGCTCGGTGCAAGGAGCTGGTCAAGAGCCTCATCTCCATTTCTGTAATGATGGATTTGATGTCTGGTTGTTGTGCAGACTCTGTACGTGGATGCTGACACCTCTTGAACAACCTGCTCTGAAAGGGTTAACAAGATGAGCAGTTCTTTCTGGAAAGGCATTAGGACAACAAAAAAAGAAGATTTTGGGTCAGGGCAGAAGAAAAAGGATGCAAAAGTTGTGGTCAGGGCTGTTTGGGGGGACTTGTGTGCAGCCCTAGACCTTCTCTGAATTATTCGTGTGCTCAGGGAGCACCTGAGAGCTGTCCCTAAATGGAAAACATGAAGGAGAAGGAAGGACAGCGTCATTCAGGCTCAAAGGGAGCCCAGGAGGTGTCTTGACCAACCTCCTGCTCACAGCAGGGTCAGACCAGGTTGCTCAGGGCTTTATCCAAACACATCTTGGTCACTTTCCGGGACAGAGTGGGTGCGCACTCCTGGGAAACAGCTTCCAGTGCTGGACTGTCCTCATGACTGGAAAGTTTCTCCTTTTACCTACTGTCCTTCTAAGCCCAACCATCCAGCTTGCTTTATAGCCATTTACTTGAACATCAAAGCAGACCATAATGTCCTACCTTGGACACATGAATATTGCAGGGGATGATGATGGATGCCTTGCTGACTTGCAAGTGAAATACCATAACTATTGTGCCCACATCCAGCAACCCTGTCATTTCCTCATAGAAAGCAAAGAGGATGGACAGGCACAATCCACCCTGCGTAAACCTCTTTACATGTTTAGACTGGGTTTTGATCTGGACTGTGGCTCCTGTCCTTGCGGACCAGATGAACTCACTTCTGACACCCTGCCTGGTAGTTCATTCCATCCGTGTCACAGCTCTGTCTGCAGCACTGACAGCTCCAGCTCCCCAGTCAGGTCCCTGACTGAGGACATGGCCTCCCATCTGGGCTGAGCCACCCCAGCTGTGGCACCAGCCCAGTTCTGACCTGCACAAGAAACCTGGTACCAAGTGTCCAAGAGCCCATGTGGGCAAAGGCTTTGCTGCAGAGCACACACATGACATGGCCAAAAACTAATGAATGTCTCTCTAGACCTAGGAGTGTAAAACCAGAACAAAATGCCTAAAGTCATTCAACTGAAGATATTCCTCCCTTAGCTTGGAGAAATTAGATACTTTGCTGTAATATTCCTGGTGTCCTGTCTAATGATGGGACAAGAAAATATGATTCTCATACCGATTTTTTTTTTAAATGAAAAATACAATGCTGGAAAGAAGTGTCTCTGAAGAGGAGAGAGAATCAACATCACTGATTACTTCAACTTCAAAGCTGTGCCACTGGAGCCCCAGAGACACCTGGAGGGAGCCCAGAGGGGACAGAGAAGGGGACATCATGGGCTGCTCCTGTGCTCCTGAGCTGGGCTGGGCTCCTGGGACACAGGGAGCTCATGGCAGCAGCAGCGCTGCAGAGAGACAGCTCTGCCCAGGAGCAGCTCCTCTGCACACGCAGCAGGGCTGAGGGCTCTGCCTGCAGCACCAAGAGCACAGGAGCCAGGCACAGAGAGGGGAAAGGCAATGTGGGGTGGTTTATTGCTGAGGATTCAATGAGACAAGTCACAGTTCTAATACGGTAAGTCTCTGGCTGTAGGACAGTGCAGCTGCATTTCCTGGAGGGAGACCTTAAGCTGGTACATTCTATGATCTATAGGATCTGTCAGGTCTCTCTCACAGTATCTCTGTTGTTGAGGAGAGGAACACATACCAGAGCAGGGCTTCCCTGCTGCACTGTCAGAGGGACAGGGAATGACGACAACTTCTGCTGAGGGTGACTGCAGCGGGAGCACCCAGGGGTGCCCAGGGCTGTCCTGCAGAGCAGGGTCCCTGTCTGGGGGAGATCCCCATGGTGCTGTGGGGAGAAGCTATGGGGGGAAGGAGCATCCCCAATAAGGGCAGGAAAGGTGCTTCTACTGTGGAGAGGGTGCTGTGTGGGTCAGGGCTGCTCACAGCTCCAGATCACCTGCAGGATTTCTCTAAGGTGATGCCCCAATGACAAGATCAATGTAAGGATTAGCAGACAAATAAGGAGCTTTCCTGAGCCTGTCTTTTCAGTTTCCTCTCCCAAGCGGTGGGGGCTGCAGGAAAGGATAAAATGAAAATGAGCTCTCATGCTTAAACAAGTCACTGAGACTCCTGAACTGCAACTGTGAGTGATCAGTACATCTTCCAGAAGGCTCATGACACCCCTTCCCCACCCCTCTGCTGTGCACAGCACCTGCATCACCTTGGCTGGACCCATCAGCCTTAGTCTGACCTGTCCTATTTTCCAGCCTGCAGACAGGAAGATGCCCCCAGGCAGTGCCCTGTGAACAGGCAGGATCTGTAGGGCCATGGGGAGGGCACAGAGGGCGGCATGGTCTGTGAGCACTGACAGGGAACAGACATGGACAGGGAAACACCTCCCAGGGTTGAATCTCCAGGCAGCAGGGAAATGATCAGAAATGAGACGAAACCAAAACCGGAATTGTTATGGGAGGGAGAAGAGAGAAAAGTCCCTGTGACCCCCTGCAGGTCAGATCCCTCCTGTGAGCAGCCCCCTGGCCTCCTGTCCCACCCAGCAAAGCCTCTGCCCTCAGGGCCGGGGGCTCCAAGGCATGAAGCAGCTCCTGTGCAGCCAGAGCTCCAGTTCCTCTGCAGAGCACAGGGGCTGAGAGCAGCTGCCCGGCACTGTTGGTGCCTGGGAGGTGGCTGCACAGCTGGGGAAGGGTGATGCTGTCTGAGTGCCCGGCTGCCTCTGCCCTGGCCTCTCTCACACCCACCCTCACCGCATTTTCCTTCTTGCTCCCCTGCTCTGGGTCACTGCTGTTGGGATCTTGTTCTTGCTGTCAGGCTCTCTGGGGATGGCAGTTTCAGCTGCAGAGTCACAGCCTGATCTTGTGGGTCCTTTCCTGCAGGTGTGTCCATGGGCACACATGTCCCAGCTTTGCTCTGACCTGTGGGCTGTGGGCAATGAAGTCTGTGGGGTTGAATCTCCCTGAATCAAATGCCAGCATTAACACACTTGGCTATCTGCATGAGGTTTCCATCCCAGCTGTGAGCTCCCCTCCAGGATGCAAACCCATCCTATAGCATCTTTGTGTCATCTGAAAGTCTCAAGGAGAAGCACAGAAATGGTGCGACAGTGAAAATGCTGTTTGGTTTGTGAAATGAGCTACTTCTGCCCTGGGCTAAATGTGGGCTGCTGAGACTTTAGAAAACAGTGAGATGTGTAGTGGTCTGAGGTGGATTCCTCTGCTCCCAGCAGTGCCTGGTGGCTCTTCAGGGTAACATGGGAGTGTGATCACCCTCCATCTCAGAAAGGTGCCAGCCCAGGGCAGCTGGAGCAAGACAGAGGGACAGACCAGCTCCCCTCGCTCTGCACTGACCCACAGGCATCCTCTTGCCTTGCAGGACTCGCTCTGTTCTCCCTGAGTGCAGCAGAAATGCTGATGGTTTCTGACATCCAAGAACATCCCCCAGGGTGAGAGGGGAGAAGGAGCTGTAAACAAAACAAACCTCAAAAACTGCCTTCTGCCATCTCATTTCCTTATCCCTGGGAGTGCAGATGCTGACAGGTTTTTCTGGACCAGGAGCAGCTGCATGTGACAAAGCTGAACCCCAGGACTGTCCCCTGCCCCCGTTCCCATGACCCCACTGCTGCAGAGCAGGGCTGACTCCTCACCATCAGCGGGCACAGGCCCTGCTCCTCACGGCACCTCCAGCCAGCACCACCCAGGGCTCAGACACGGAGCTGAGGGAAGGTTTGGAAAAGGACAAGGGGGTGTGGAGCAGGGGAGGGTGTATGAGAAAGGGCTTAGACTTTGCTCAGAGAAGCCTCCCCTAACATCTCACTGCCTGTGCTTGGAGGCAGCCAATGTCCAACAGCAGCTCCATCACCCAGTTCCTCCTCCTGCCGTTCACAGACACACGGGAGCTGCAGCTCTTGCACTTCTGGCTCTTCCTGGGCATCTACCTGGCTGCCCTCCTGGGCAACGGCCTCATCATCACCACCTGGGACCAGCACCCCTGCACTCCCATGTACTTCTTCCTGCTCAACCTCTCCGTCATTGACCTGGGCTCCATCTCCACTACTCTCCCCAAATCCATGGCCAATTCCCTCTGGCAGACCAGGGCCATCTCCTATGCAGGATGTGCTGCCCAAGTATTTCTGGTTGTCTTTTTAGCTTCAGCAGAGTATTGGCTCCTCACCATCATGGCCTATGACCGCTACATTGTCATCTGCAAATCCCTGCACTACGGGACCCTCCTGGGCAGCAGAGCTTGTGTCCACATGGCAGCAGCTGCCTGGGCCACTGGGTTCCTCTATTCTCTGCTGCACACAGCCAATACGTTTGCACTTCCACTCTGCAAGGGCCATGTCCTGGACCAGTTCTTCTGTGAAATCCCCCAGATCCTCAAGCTCTCCTGCTCAGACACCTACCTCAGGGAAGTTTGGTTTCTCCTGGTTTCTTTCTTAGTAGTCTTCAGCTGTTTTGTTTTCATTTTCTTCTCCTATGTACAGATCTTCAGGGCCGTGCTGAGGATCCCCTCTGAGTAGGGACAGCACAAAGCCTTTTCCACCTGCCTCCCTCATCTGGCCGTGGTCTTCCTGTTTGTCAGCACTGTCATATTATCTCACCTGAAGCCCCCCTCTATCTCCTCCCCATCCCTGGATCTGGTGGTGTCTGTTTTGTACTCAGTGGTGCCTCCAGCAGTGAACCCCCTCATCTACAGCATGAGGAACAGGGAGCTCAAGGATTCAGTGTGGCAACTGATGACTGGCTGCTTTCCAAAGCAATAACCTGCTCATATCTTCTGCATAGCATATATAATGTAAATCACTTTCTCAGTGAGTGGTTGTGCCCATGTCCACCGGACACCCTAGAGAACCTGCTGCAGGTCAATCATCATGGACTGGCCTCTCACAACCACCATTTCGAGCACTGGCTTCTCACTTCAGCTTGAAGAGGTTCTTTGTCCCTCCCTGGCAGCACAACTAACGAGTAGGTCAGATGTCCATGTTTGCATTGTGTAGACAAGATGTAAACAAAAGCACAAAGTGCTTCTGAGGTGATGAACCCCAGTGAGCAGAAACACCATCAGCTACTCCTTGGGGTTCCATGAAGGTCTGTGGGACAGATAGTGTCTTGATGTGATTTCATGTTGAGAGTATCATCCTTTGGGGAACCACCTGAATGTAGCACTGGGATGTGCTTCCTGGAACAGAAGATCCCATGTCCATTCTTTATGCCATGAGGCATCTCATGTAAGTGCAGAGTAGGGTGACAAATGACAGGGCTGGGGTGCCTCCCAGCCTCCTGGAGTGGCAGCAGGAGGTCAGAGAGACACAGTGACTCCTGCATCTGTGTGGACAAGGGAAACACTCTGTCTATCAACATCCATGGGTGCATAAGGAGTCCATGGTGAGGTTACTTCTCTCTGGTCAGGCTAAAGACCACAAGAAGTCTGACGGGTTGGGGTCCCTGCCTGCAGAGCAGTTTCTGAGATAGTCGAGCTTTCCATGGTAGTGGGAAGAGGCCGGAGAGGGGAAAAATAACAACTGAAAAGGACAACTTGGGAGGTGCATTCTGGATATCCAGGAGGAAGAAACGTCAGTGGAAGGGCAGTGCTGCAGTGCAGGAGGTCACCCAGAGGCAGTCGGGATCAGCCCATGGCTTTGTGTTTCAGCAAACAGCCAGTGAGGGTGCAGTGAATGAGGCATGGACTTTTGGGAAGGTGCAATGAGAGACATTTATTACAAACTCAGGCTTGCATTTATACTTGCTATGATTCTTGCTCAAGCATTTGCCGATTTTCCAAGTGAGTCATTACATAAACGATATATTTTGTGTTCCCACCAAAGTTACTGCCATAAACACAGGTTTTGTCTGTCATAAGCTATCGCTCTGTCCTTGATGTATCAATCCTGTATCAGTCCCTCTGTCCTTGATGTCTCACATAGCATACAGTACTTGCTTCTTGTATTTTTCCACTAGCGCTTGTTCTCACACTGTCGACTCTCACAGTTTCTCACAGGCTTAGCACACTGCCACATCTCCCCTTCGTGTTTAATAAGTGCATAGCCATAGCAGTATGTAATTGCATAGCTATTACCTGATTAAACCTTTTTTCAATCATTTGTTGTAACTAGATGTCTCTTTGAGACGGTTTAAAAACCCAGTTGGAGATTCCTTACAATCCTGTTTAATCTCCAAAAGTTTTGGCATATTTATAGCTGTAGGTATAGTGTGCCTAATCCTGTATAAAATCCGCTGTCAATAACAATTCAGCCTGTCGCTAGATTTAAGAATGTTATGATCCCACCCTGGATCGACCAAGGGACAATTTTGATCTAAGTTCCCTGTATATTCCCTGCCAATATCTGCCCTATACAACGGTGTTTCAATCTCTTTCCCTGATTATCCTGTTCAAGGGTCAAAACAAACGGATCTGAAGGGGATAAATATAATGCCTATGTATCCTTATTTGTTGTGTAACATGCATTTTGCAATAGGTAATATATGATTTAAAATACACTTCTTGTGATATATTACATATAAGGCATTAGTATACTACACATCACAAAGTATACCCACCTAGATCTGTGCAGCATATTCATATTATTTACAGTGGCCTCCATTAATTACAAAATCCAGTCAGATTCTCCCTGGCTGCTATTCCCCAGGGAGTCAAACAATCTCTTTCCAACGTCACAAAATACAACCCAGGGCGGGGAGGGGATTCCTTCCGAATCCCTCCTGTCGATTATCCACTACCTATTTCACAATCACAAAAAGAGACAGTTGGTTAACCGTAAGTATTGGACTGGAAAATCACCGAAGACACAAGTAACAACAGCAACAAATCACTATAGATGCAAACAACGATACAATTACTAATGCATGAACAACAAAGTCACTAAAGGTACCTTTATCAAATTACTGTTTTCTTGTTTTTCTCTTTTATTTAGTGTTTTCTCATTTTTCTCTAATTTCCTTATTTTTCTTTTTTCCTTTTAGTTTTTTTTTTTTTCTTTTCTTTTCTTTTTCCCTTTTTTAAAGTTACCCAAGCTAACAAAGCTTCCAAAATGCAAAGGCCCAATGCACTGGTATCCCTCCGAAAGACAGACAAGTTCCACATGTGTCACTTGGGTCACCAAAGTATCAATAACCAAAATGCAAAGACTCAATGCGCTGGCAATAAAACCACGATAGCCACTCACTCACCGCCTTCCCTCAAAAGGGAAAGGAGAAACTTGGATTGATAAACACAGTTTAATAAAATAACAAAATACTAATACACTGCTAGTAAATATATATATAATATAGCGATAAAAGCTACGCAATGCAGTTCCTCACAAACTCTGTCTGCACACAGCCAGTCCCAGGAAGCAGCACCCTGGTCCCAACAGCTGATGGAAAAAGAAACCACCTGTGGCACTGGCTGTGCCTGTGCCTTCCTTCTGACCTGGAGGTCCAGTCTGTCCTTGGACCTGAAAAGATAAACCCTGAAAGAGCAGTGGAGAGGCCTCTGTGTGGGACTGTTGGTAACTAACACTGTGAAACATAAAGGAATCGATTCCAGGAAACATCACATTAGATTAAAGAAAAGTACAGAGACTGGGTAGAAATCAGAAAAGATCACTCCTTTTACACTAAAACTTAGAAAAACATAATGAACCGCACTTGAACTGAAATAGAATCTTATACATAATATGATCGTATTTAAGGAGGTTTGTTAATATTCATTGTAGCATTAATCTTAGCCTATTTAATTTGTAGATATGTGTTTAAACATGCATCACAGTTACATGAGCCTTTGCCTGTTACACAGTATAGCAAGTTCATTTTTAAATCAGGAGACTCCATGGACCCAAAATGTACATTTTATAATGATCTGGAAAACCATGTAGATAGCTGAAAAGACCAATTGCTGAGTTTGTACGTATTACCTAGCGAATTCAAATAAAGGGGTTCTTACAATAGGAACACCTCTGTTTATTAATGTATCCTGGGAAAACACTTCCTTTGAAGGTTAATCAACCTGAAGATTCATAACTGAATTAGAAGAGATTTAGAAACCTGCAACAGTCTTGCATGAGGCACACTGTCTTTTCCTCTGTGAACAGGTGCACATGTACAGAGGCAGCCAATGCCCAATACCAGCTCCATCATTTAGTTCCTCCACATGGGAGCTGTAGCTCTTGCACTTCTGGCTCTTCCTGGGCATCTACCTGGCTGCCCTCCTGGGCAACGGCCTCATCATCACCACCATAGCCTGGGACCAGCACCTCCACACCCCCATGTACTTCTTCCTGCTCAACCTTGCCCTCCTTGACCTGGGCTGCATCTCCACCACTGTCCCTAAAGCCATGGGCAACTCCCTCTGGGAGACCAGGGCCATTTCATATGAAGGCTGTGCTGCACAGATCTTTCTGTTTATCTCTTTTCTTGCAGCAGAGTTTTAATTTCTCACAGTCATGTCCTGTAACCGCTACGTTGCCATCTGCAAACCCCTGCACTACGGGACCCTCCTGGGCAGCAGAGCTTGTGTCCACATGGCAGCAGCTGCCTGGGGAAGCTGTTTTCTCTATGCTCTTCTGAACACAGCCAATACATTTTCAATACCACTTTGCCAAAGTAATTCCCTGGACCAGTTCTTCAGTGAAATCCCCCAAATACTCAAGCTTTCCTGCACACATTCTTCTCAGGGAACTGGGGATTATTGTGGTCAGTGTCTTAGCAGTATTTGTCTGGTTTGTGTTCATTGTGCTGTCCTGTGTGCAGATCTTCAGGGCCGTGCTGAGGATCTCCTCTGAGCAGGGTCGGCACAAAGCCTTTTCCACCGGCCTCCCTCATCTGGCCGTGGTTTCTCTGTTCATCAGCATTGGTGCATTAGCCTACCTGAAACCTCCTTCCATCTCATCCCCATCCCTGGACCTGGCAGTGTCATTTCTGTACTCGGTGGTTCCTCCAGCAGTAAATCCCCTCATCTACAGCGTGAGGAACCAGGAGCTCAAGGATGCCCTGGGGAAACTAATGGCTGGATGCTTTTCAAAAGCAATAAACTTCCTGTCTTCTGCACATCACTCATGATATAGGACTCATTACAACCCCAGGCTCTCTTTTGTATATCTTGTAGTTTTTGATGGGTTTTGAAGTTGGGGGAGGCTTATTTGGTTTTGCTTTCTTTTAACTGTGATAATATTGCCCACAAAGTAATGTCGTTTTTCATTCCACTTCTAATTCACTGTCTACACGTATAGTTTGAGTCACAGACTGTGTAAATGAGAAGCCATGCTCTCTGTGTTTTTTTAAAAAATAAAGGACCCTGCACTGAATTGTTTGTCTGAGATCCTTCCTCTGAGACCTTTTCGAAGCTGAATACAAAGTGTCTGTGTGCAGAGCTGAAGGGAAACAGTCTCAGCACAGCAGCTCTGCCAGGGAGCAGCAGCCTTGTCCTTTCCAGAGCTGTTCTCCTTCCACTTCCTCACTCTCCTGTGAGCCCTTGTGTTGGTGTAAGATCTGAGCACTCCTGACCCTTGGTTACAGTCCCGCTGCATGTCAGTCCTGTGACCACAGGCAGGGACAGGCAATGGGCACTTCTGTGACAGAGCTGCCTCCAGAACAGCATCTCCATCAGCAAGGGGATCTCCTTAGCACAGTGCTCGAAGGCTTAGGTCTTCTTCCAAAGTTGCTCTCAAGAATACGCCTAAGGAATAGACTCTCAAAAGGCTTTGTTTTCTGTGTTTTCTGTGGGCTCAGTGGGATGAGATCAGGGTCCCAGTTTGGCTTTCGAGGGATGTAGAGCTGGTGGTTCAGGTTTGGGTTGTTGGTGGCCAGCACCCAGGCAGATGGTGAATAAGGCAGAGCACCCTCCATGGTCACCTCAGAGCTTGTGCGGGAGGCCGTCACAGTGACAGTGACCAACATCAGCTGGGTCTGTCTCTCAACCTGACCAGTATGTCCCTGCAGAGTCACCACAGCCTGGGCATCACAGCTCACTCACTGCACAGAGCAAAAGCCCCAGCTCGGGGGCTGTGTGGAGTGTGGGAACAGGGTGCAGGAACATCTGGCCAGGCCAGTGCAGATGTGCTCTCCTTGGGGAAAGGCTCTGTGGGGAGATGGGATGTCCCAGCAGAAGATCAGGGCACCGTGTGTGTGTAGACACGGAAAGAGAAACCCTTTTCTGCCGTGGGTGCCAGTTTGGGGCAGGCTGCCCTGTCCATGGGGCAGCAGGAGCTGCCTGAAGAGCCCGGGGGCCAGGACTCGGTGCTGTCCTGGGGAGCGGGGCTGGCACAGGGTGCTGAAGGCTGACGGGCATTGGGACATCCTGAGCGTGGCAGCCAGAGAGACACTGTCACTGACCTGTTTCTTCCATCTCACTCTACAGGGCCTGCCCAGACTGGGCTTTCCTGCTGGGCTGGAGTGAGAGCAGGATGTGGGGAGAGCTGGCGAGGAGCTGCACTGGAAAGTGCCCCAGAGAGGAAACTACCCGTGAAAAGATGAAGTGTGTGGGTGTGCATGGTGGGGACACACAACAATGTCCTCACACAGCCAGGCCTCCTGGGAGAGACGTGAAAGACCAGCAGAGCAGGGTCTGGTCTGTGCCCACGCTCGTGGACAACATGGGACACCTACCCCAGGACAATTGTCACAGACCAGCCCCTTGCAACCACCTTGTAGGTCAGTGCCCTCTTACCACAGCTGAGAGAGGTTGTTCTTCCCTCCATGGAAGGAGACCGAGTGACTAGATCAGAAGTCCAGGTTTGCATTGAGGCAAGATATGAGCATGCACATCATGTGTTGGGAGAGATGAACCTGAATGAGCATAAATGCCATCAGCGATTGCTGAGGAGGCCATGGAGGCTTGTGGGACAGTGTATCGAGGTCACTTCATGTTGAGAGTAACTTCCCCAATAACCACCTGAATGCAAGAGTCATGGACTGGATGGTCTGTCTCCAGAAGGCAGATGCGCCTTGGCTATGGGGATTTCTATTCCCTACATTTCATTCTTGCCCCACAGTTCTGTGACCTCAAAGGAGCCAACAACTTCTGTGATTCTGCTTCATTGCTGGAGAACTCCTGCAGTAATACTGTGACACTCATGTTTTCATAATCACCATTTTAGAGCCAGTTTTCCCATCCCATTCACATGGGCATCCTGTGAATGAATCGCTGCTCTTCACCCCGGTGTAGACAGGCAGAAGACCTTCTCCACCTGGCCCTCTCACCTCACCAGTGCCACTGTTTTCTACAGCACTCTCATGCTTGACTGCATGATGCCAGAACAGCACTCCTGAGACAGTTCGACAAAGCCTTTTTCCTACACCATCCTCACATCCCTGCTCAACCTGCAGCCCAAGAACCAGAAAGGTTGAGCAGAAGTGGAGCACTGAGAAAGAATGTTAGGAAAGCTTTGAGGTTCGCACAGAGACCATCAGAGTTGTTGACCTCCTGTTGTGTTCTGAACAGGCCCAGAGGACATGGACAGCATTTGCTGTGTCCCAGAAACTCACCTGGAAGGACAGGATATAGAGAGAGCCTTTCGTGTGGGAAGGGGCAGAGAGTTGCTGGTGGAGCTGGCTGGTGTCTCTGTCTCTCAAACACCCCAGAAAAGTTGTGGCTATTGGGGAGGTTCCATGGTCCTCTGAGAAAGAAAACACCAAAATTGTCTTCAAGTAGGTTAAAAAGGAAGATGATTTGTAGAATTACAGACTGGGCAGCTTCACCTCAGTCCCTGGGCAGGTGATGGGGCAAATGCTCTTCCAGACATCTCCAGGCACTTGAAAGAAACAAAAAAGAGTGCAGAACCTGCATGGGAGGGGAAAGCAGGGAATGTTGTGTACCTGGACTTTAACAAGGCCTTTGACATGGTCTACCACAGTCATATTGGTGATATCTGGATGGAAAATACAGATGAGAATGTGTGTGGGAGTTTGGCTGGATGGTCAGGCCCAGATGCCATCAGTGGAATGGACTCCTCCTGGAGGGCAGTCACTGTTGGCATCACTCAATGACCTGCACTTGAGCCAACACCTGTGAACATCTTCATTATCTCCCTGTATGATGGGTTAGAGCTCACCTTATGGTCCTTTGTGGATAAAGGCAAACTGCGGGGAGCCCTTGAGCTACCCCATCGAGTTCACCTGCCTCAAGCAGCACAGTCAGACAGGATGACATTCAGATCTCTTCCAATCTGAGTTAATCTATGATGCAAGAAATCTTTCCCTTGGAGAGCTCTTTGAAAACAGTAAAGGAAGAGGATGGAGAAAAGCCAATGAAACAGAAGTACATAGAGAGAATGTTGCACTCTAAATACAGAACAAAATTTGTTTTCATAAGCCTAAAATTATTCACATAAATCAAGAGAATGTGATCAACTTGCTAGTACATGGCCTTAGTGCTGTTAATAAAAAACAATAATAATAAAAATCTGAAAATTCATAAAAAACTAAGCATGCTGGAAATGTAGACTTATTCAAGGATTGTGTTGAGTTCTTTTCTGCAAAGGTTTCAGCTTTTTCCTACCCCTAAATGCTCCCCCTCGCCTTGAAATGAATCCAATACTCTAACCCTTAACCTCAAACCTTACCTCTAAACCAAAGCCCAAACCCTTAACCTCTCACACTTACCCTACCTTTGTCCTTACTTACCCCTCACATGAAAATGCTGGCCTTCAGCCTAGCCCTGACCCCAGCCCTGACAAAACCCTAACACTCAAAGCCTGCCTATACCCTAAACACTAACCAGGCACCTTTAGCAGAGCTCCAAACCCTCCTGCTAATCTTTTGTCTAATCCTGAACCCTGGAAGGTGAGCTCTAATCCTGAATCCCTAACCTGAAAGCCTAACACCCAAAGCCCTCCTTCCCATGCTCTCAATCCCTCACCTTCAGTCCCTTTCCTAACCTGGACTTAGGCTGCTTGACACCTTGGGGGCAGGACATGAGGTCCCAGAGCAGTCTCAGGGTGTGGGAAAAGGAATGTGGGGTGACCTGTGTCTGATCAGCTTGTAAACCAAAAGGAGGAGATGGGTGAGAATGCTGTGCTGAGCTCAGCTGTGCCTTAGAAACTGCTACTCCAGCAGCATGGGACTGTGAAGGTGGTTGTGAGGTCAGTTCTGTCTCTGGAGTTGAATGGCATGTGGCTTGGAAGATCCTGGTGAGGTCACTTTTGCCTGGTCAGATGGTGCAGCTCGTCTTGCAGAACTCATCTCTAGAAGGGTTATCCCATTTCGCTCCACTGATCACTTTGTTTTCTTACAAGGAAAGAAATCAAATAATCATTTCTACTGGCCGTAAAAGAGGGTCTTCACATGTGAATTTGTTGCTGCAGTTTTACATAAAGATAAGGACATGCAGTTGGCCTAATCATTGGCAGCAGGTGTGAGCTTCCTGCAGACTTCTCTGTTGCAACCCAGTCTATCCTGCAACCCACAGATCTGTGTGCTCAGCACAACACAGACTGAAGGCCAAGCTGTACATGGGGCACAGTCCTGGGTGTACTCTAGTTTACTGTTATGTGGACCTCTAACTCACCATGTACAATGGTGTTCTGGTCAGGATCACTGAACCTCCTGATGAAGGTTAGGGAGAGGATGAGTTGTCCCTTAGACAGCTGGAGGAAGCCTTACAGTTTTAGGCCCTGGTAGTCATTGAGGACTTTGAATACCATGGACCCCTACTAGAAGTCTTTGGTTTAATGGAAAGTAGAAGGTATTCCCTGATCCAACACAGTGGGAATGGTCTCCTGGATATGTTTTTCACAAGAAGACAAAGCAGGACTACTGGACAATGTGGAGGGTCTAGAAAACCCTGAGGGAAGTAAGCAAGACAAATTGTAGCAGCGCTGAGTAGACAAGAAGAATGACCTCCCTCAATCATCTGGCAGTGCTGAGTCAAGGGGGATGACAACTCCCATGTCTGGTTGGCCACACTCCTACTAATGCAGCCCATTGTGAGCCTTTACTTCAAAAGTGAATAGCCAGGAGAGGACGAAGCTTTGGGAAGACATAAAAACAGCCTTCCATAGCTTCTTGGTTACCAGCAAGATATCCTCCCTGGCCTGAGTTTGGCTTCCTTTGTATTCTCATTCTCATTTCTCAGCTTTTGACCATGGGGATTCCTCCCTTGGTCAGCTATTCAATTAAACTAGTACCTCCTTCTATCATCTGGAGTGCCTTGTAATGCCTGATACTCTGATCTTTCAGGCGCACCACAAATCTGATAGGCCATCTATACAGACTCATTAACAGTTGGCAAAGCAGAGCTTCACTCCAGGAGAACCTTGAAAAATTCTGAGATTGGGCAATAAAAACCTCATGAAATTTTAGAAGGAGAAGTTGCCAGACCTTTACTGGGGGCAGAATAACCCCACACATGAGGGCAGGCTGGGACCTGAACAGCTCAGGAGTGACTCTGAGCAGAAGGGGCTGGGCATGACGAGGGATGCCATACGAGCCAGTGGTGCATGCTCACCATGAGTAAGGCCAAGGGCATGTGGGGCTGCGTTAGGCAGAGTATGGCCAAAAAACAACAGAATTATCATCCCCTTTGAATCAGCGCTGTGGTGGCCACATCTGGGCTAGCGTGTCTGGGTGTGGGACTCCCTGTTCTGGAGGAATGGAGAGGAACCAGAGAAACTTCAGAGATCTGTCAGGATGGGGTTTGGAGCCTTTGAGAGAGGCTGAGAAACATGGTTTTCTTGAGCCTGGTGAATGGAGGCTCAGGGCACTGTAGCAGTAGCCTGCAACAGCTTGAAGGGTGGTTTCAGAGATAGCAGAGCTTTTCTTGGTAGTAGGAAGAGAAGGAAACCTCCACAAATTGCAACTTGGAAGGTTCAGATTGGTGGTTCAGAAAAAGACATCTCAGTCCAAGGGCAGTGCTGTGGTACAAGAGGTCACGCAGAGGGAGTCTGGATCAGCCCATGGCTTTGTGCTTCAAGGAAAGACCAGAGAGGGTGGAGAGACATCAGTGAAAGTGTGGAAATGCTGGGATGAGAGCTAGGTAGGAAAGCAAGATGGATGTCAACAGCCTGAAGGGACAAAGGTGCCTGAAGGGGACAGTATCAGCAAACATGAAGTAGACATGGCCAAGGGCTCTGGTGAGGCTGAAAGGCCACACAGGACCGAGGTCTTTGTCCCCCTGGCTATGGCAGTTGTATCTGTCTCTAAGACCTACCAGGATAAACTCTGTTTTGAGGCTCTGGACTTTGATTTCTCGTTGTCCCTTTTTGGGGAAGCCGGGAGGGGTTGTACAGTTTCCTACACTTGGCCTGGCTCAAACTCACACCCCACTGCTCCAGGAAGAGCCTGAGCCAGGCATGAGGGATCTGCCTTCCCAAGGCCTGGGGTCAGGGTTTGGCCTTTAGCTGGTAAAACAAACCAAGGATTTTCTCCATAGCAGAACGACCTGTACAGTGCCTTTTCCTACCTGCAATCACAACCTTCAATTATCTTCTCTAACGAGTCCGTGGAGAGTCTTTGTCAATAATGACCCTCAGTGGGGTCAATCAATGTTTCAAGGTACTTTGAGTTGCGCTTCTGACTTCCACCTCCTGAGCGATTTGTTCAGTCTCCTCTCAGTATCTGTAGTTCATGGACTAAGGGCCAAATACACCATGGGGCTCATTAAAATACAGGAAGTATTAATGAACTATTTCCCTTCCTGTAATTTTCTTCAAGTCTTAAAGACTAATTTGAGCTGTTTCATAATGTTGCTAAGAAGGAAGATTTCAAAATCACCTAGCAGAAATTATTCTGTATTTTGAAGGGCATATTATGTTCCTTTTCAGTTCAGTGAAGAGGTGATAGTAGCGTTCTGTGGTTGATAATGATCCAGAATGTCTCATCAGTAGGTCTGGACAGGTAGGAAAAGCGGTCCCTTGAGGTCCAACATGGTATGGACAACGCTCCTCCTCACCTGCCCAACCTTACCTTTTCTCTCGTTGCCCCCTGGGACTTGTTCTTACTTTTCGTTACATCAGATTTGTCCACATTTCTCTGCAACTGGATGTTACAACTCCTTTCCATCATCTCCCAAATGCTCTTCCTAGAAAACTGGCTACACAGAGACACCAAATGATTTTTTTCCTAATTACAAACAAAGAAAAGTGAAGCACAATTAAGCTTCAAAAATAATAAAACACACTCCTCCACCATAAGTTAAGTACAAGCTGCCTTTAATGAGGTTGTCTTTCAACAAGGGATAATCTTATGAGAAATGTTTTAGGTAAGCAGACAAAAGAATAAAGATACAAACATAATTAAAGAGTTGACTAAGGAGACAATTAGACTACTGCAAAACAGGCAAACATTTAACTACCTGAAGTTCAAAACAGCAGCTGGCAAGTTGAGAGCAATCTGAATGAATAAAGAATAAGAGAAAGAGAAAACTGGAGAATAATGAAAAGGGTCATTGTGTAGAGAGTCTGCAACTGAAAATGGGACTTTAGAAACAGTCATTTTATCAGGACAGGTGAAAATAGGTGAAAGATCACAGAAATTAAATACACCATATAACAGGCACAATAGTGGCAAGGATGTTGCAGGAGATCAACACATCTTTGGAACATCCCTTTTGAAAGGTCACAGGATTGGTAGAGGTCTCTTGTGAGTGAGAAAGACCCAATGTTGCAGCCAAAAGCGCCAGCCAGGGAACCGCAAGCTGCACAAGAACACTTTGGTGAGGAGTGACCTGTCTAATGAGTCCTCTTGGGTGACATTTCTGGGCACCTACTAGAGAAAAATGTGTTCGAAAGCCATCAGCATGGACTTAGCAAGGGTAATTAATGTCTCACAAACTTGACTGGCTTCATGATGAAGTAACTGCATTTCTGCGTGAGGGCAGAACAGTGGATGTCATTTACCTCAGCTTCAGCAAGGCTCTTGGCATGGTGTCCCTCAATGTTCTTGTACCCGAGGTAGGCCATTACAGTTGGATGGGCTGACAAACAGATGAGTGAAAACAGTTGGATATGAGGCTGACAGAGCCGTGGTGAAGGGGTCTCATGCCCAACCTCGAGACCACTGGGACTTACTGGGGGCTTGTGGGGCAGCACAGGGGACTCTGCTGAGACCTGGGCAGTTTAATACTTTAATAATCTGTGACCTTGAGGAGACAACTCTCACCACATTTGTTGATGATGCTAAATTGGGAAACCTCATAGGCAGGAGGGCTGTCCTGTCAGGAACATCACGACAGGGAAGGACAAAGGGCAGGTCCTGCACCTGGCATAGACTAACTCCTGAAGATGTTGATAACTGGGAGAGAGGTCAGTGAAGGGCTGCTAAGATGCTCAGGGACCGGGACACATGCTGGGAGGAGAAATTGAGGGAAAGGGCCTTGTTCAGCCTGGAGAAGAGAAGGCTTTGGGCATATTGTAACAGCCTCTCTGTCCCTGCGGGGAGGTTTTTCCAGAAGGTGGAGCCAGTCTTGTCATCACAGTATCACAGTATCACAGTATGTTCTGGATTGGAAGGGACCTCAAAAGATCATCTAGTCCAATCCCCCTGCTGGAGCAGGAACGCCTAAGTGAGGTTGCACAGGAACATGTCCAGGTGGGTCTTGAATGTCTCCAGAGAAGGAGACTCCACAACCCCCCTGGGCAGCCTGTTCCAGTGCTCTGTCACCCTTACTGAGAAGAAGTTTCTTCTCAAATTTAAGTGGAACCTCTTGTGTTCCAGCTTGATCCCATTGCCCCTTGTCCTATCATTGTTTGCCAACGAGAAGAGCCTGGCTCCATCCTCATGGCACTCATCTTTTATATATTTATAAACATTAATAAGGTCACCCCTCAGTCTCCTCTTCTCCAAACTAAAGAGACCCAGCTCCCTCAGCCTTTCCTCATAAGGGAGGTGCTCCACTCCCTTAATCATCTTGGTTGCCCTACGCTGGACCCTCTCCAGCAGTTCCTTGTCCTTCTTGAACTGAGGGGCCCAGAACTGGACACAATATTCCAGATGGGGTCTCACCAGGGCAGAGTAGAGGGGAAGGAGGACCTCTCTTGATCTACTAACCACCCCCCTTCTAATACATCCCAGGATGCCATTGGCCTTCCTGGCCACAAGGGCACAGTGCTGGCTCATGGTCATCCTGTTGTCCACCAGGATCCCCAGGTCCCTTTCCCCTACACTGCTCTCTAATATGTAATTTCCCAACCGATACTGGAACCTGGGGTTGTTCCTGCCCAGATGCAGGACTCTACACTTTTCCTTGTTAAATTTCATTAGGTTATTCCCCGCCCAACTCTCCAGCCTGTCTAGGTCTCGCTGGATGGCAGCACAGCCTTCTGGCGTGTCAGCCACTCCTCCCAGCTTAGTGTCATCAGCAAACTTGCTGATAGTACACTCTATTCCCTCGTCTAAGTCGTTAATGAATATATTGAATAATACTGGCCCCAGTACTGACCCCTGAGGTACTCCACTAGATACTGGTCTCCAACTAGACTTCGCACCATTGACTACCACTCTCTGGCTTCTCTCCTTAAGCCAGTTTGTAACCCACCTCACTACTCTATTGTCTAGACCACACCTCTGCAACTTAGCAACTAGGATGCTGTGGGAGACTGTGTCAAAGGCTTTACTGAAGTCAAGGTAGACCACATCCACGGCTCTGCCATCATCCATCCACCTTGTAACATTCTCATAAAAGGCTATGAGGTTGGTCAAGCATGACCTACCCTTGGTAAAGCCATGCTGACTGCCCCTAATAACCTTCTTATCCTTGATATGCCTTGAGATAGCACCAAGGATAAGTTGTTCCATTACTTTCCCAGGGACAGAGGTGAGGCTGACCGGTCTATAGTTACCCGGGTCCTCCTTCTTGCCCTTTTTGAAGATTGGAGTGACATTTGCTTTCCTCCAATCCTCGGGCACCTCTCCCGTTTCCCAAGACTTGGCAAAGATGATGGAGAGCGGTCCAGCAATGACCTCAGCCAGCTCCCTCAGCACCCGCGGATGCATCCCATCTGGACCCATGGATTTATGGATGTCCAGTCTATTTAATTGCTCCTTAACCCAGTCCTCATCAACTAAAGCAAGCTCCTCCATTGACCTCGCTTCATCTGGGGTCTCAGGGGTACAGGGCTCCCCAGGACAGCCTCCGGCAGAGTAGACAGAGACAAAGAAGGCATTCAGTAATTCTGCCTTCTCTGTATCTTCCGCCACCAGGGCACCCACCCCATTCCTCAGTGGGCCTACATTGCCTCTGGTATTAGTTTTATCCGCTATGTATTTGAAAAAGTTCTTTTTGCTGTCCTTGACCCCTCATGGCCATGCTCGGCAGGAGGATAATAGACAACAATCAAATGCTGAAATAAGGAAGGTTCAGGCTGCAGATAAGGAAAATATCCTTCTCAGTGAAGGCATCAAAGCATTGGAGCAGCTTCCCCAGCTTTGTTGTGCTGTCTCTGTCCTTGGATGTTTTCCAACCCCCACATGGTAAAGCCTTGAGCAACGTGGTCTCACTCCACAGCTGAATGTGCTGTGAGGAGGAGGTCAGACGTGAGACCTCCTGAACTCCCATTCAGGAGAGTGGAAACCCGAATGGTGTTGTGGTGTCTTCCCCTCTGAGTCTTCCCCTGACGACAGCAAGGAATGTTCTCGGATTCCCCATGACCATGGAAGTCAGTCAGTACAGTCAGACCAGCTGGAGCTTGCTTGTCCTCTTGTGATGCTCAGCAATAAAAGCCATGAGAAGGGCCGAGGTGTGCAGGGGGGATTCATAATTAAGGCATTTGCCTTCTGAAGCAACTGCTACGTGAACTGATGCTCAGTTTCCCGGGAAAGAGTTGGACATCACCTGCTGATGGCAAGCAGAGAA
This sequence comes from Nesoenas mayeri, assembly GCF_963082525.1. NCBI lineage: Eukaryota > Metazoa > Chordata > Aves > Columbiformes > Columbidae > Nesoenas > Nesoenas mayeri. The sequence goes on from NC_137566.1 coordinate 94,333, forward strand.
GAAATCCTTTTGCTTCCACAGGCAATCTGTGCTTTTCTTTATTAAACTGCCTTTATCTCAAACAATGAATTTTTCTTCCCCTTGTCCTCTCTAGCAGGGGAGCGATTAAGTGGTTTGGTGGAACTAAACCGTGGCAGCCAGGTTAACCCATTACATTCCTTTTTGTGCCCAACGTGGGGCATGAGACAAGGGAAGTTTTGTATTAATGGTGCTACAGTTATAGTAGCTATTTGGTGGAGAATGTCTGCGCAGGTCACTGAGTTTTCTGTCTGTGCTACTTATCTCCTGATTTTGCTGAGCTTGGGAACATGTTAATACAAACAAAGTCTACGCTCTTTGCCCTGGTATTGATGTCTTTACTGTGTCGGGGTAGGTATGCTATCTTGTGGAGAGGATAATGAAACACATCTCCCTCTTCCCTTAGAATCACAGAATGGTTTGAGTTGGAAGAGACCTTAAAGATCATCCAGTTCCAGCCCCCCTGACCCACATCTTCCTCTAGAAAAGGTTGCTCAAATCTCATTGTGTTGGTTTGACTGAAACTGAGTTAATTTTCTTCATGCAGTTAGAAACTTTTTTGCAGCTAGCATGGTCATTGTTTGGATTTAGTTTGGGAAAAATCAGATAACACCCCGGGACAGAGATAATGTTTTTCTCCAAGTAACTTTCCAGTGGTTTTGAAGTGGAACAAAGAGAATACAAGAGCCTATTATCTTAGTTGCTGTCTGGGAGCCAAGGTCTTTCTGAGCTCTGTGCCCACAGGTGCGAAGCAGCTGGGAAGGGAAGCATGGAGGGGACAGAGCTTGACTGACAGCCAGACTGACCAATGAGAATATTCCATGACATCAGCATCAGGCTTCATGCTGAAGGAGGGCAGGGTTTTCTGGATGCAGAAATCGAGACCTGTTTCAGTTCTGCTGTGTTTCGGTGGAGTTCCATTTGGAAGTTTGTTTTGGTCTGACCTTTTGCCATTTTACCATTTTGCAATGACCTCTGGGCCTTTCTGCACTTTTCCCTCTTCCCCTGGGATCAGGTGTTCATGACCAGGCTGCTCGCTCTCTTTCTTGGACCGGCTGCTTGGTGCAGGTGGAGTTTGTGAGGAACTCCATGATGCATGATTGCATTGAGTATCTTATTTTATATGCCATTTTCCATTTTATATGTGTTACTAGCCATGGTGGTATATTAGTATTATTTTGTTATTTTATTAAACTGTGTTTATCTCAATCCAGGAGTTTCTCCCTTCTCTTTCGATTCTCTCCCCTATTTGGGGGTGGGGGGTGGGAGTGAGCGAGCAGCTATCGTGGTTGTGATTGCTAGCTCGGGTTAAACCATGACAAGGGGCTAAACAGAAATGTTTTCACAGTCTGTTTTCACAAGAACATCACCAAAAACCATTTTACCTTTTCTTTCATGTCTTTTGGCAAAGACTCTCTCCCTTCCCCCAAATCTCCCATCTCTCTTGCACAGGTTCCCCCTGACCTCCCTACATGTGTCATCTTGTTGGAGGAAGCTTTCTGATGACCTTCATGACCTCAGAGTGTCTCTGTCCCCTGTGCTGACCAGTCAGAAGTGACTTCTCAGCCAGCACCCAAAGGGACTCATTGTACTTCTGTGCTGGAGGGGCCTCTTCACAGCCCATCCAGCAGCACTGGAGGAAGGTCAAGCCCTGCACCACCCCAGAGGTACCGTGCCTGCAAACCAGTGCATGAACCAGAAGGGATCCTGGCTTATCTTTCCCTCCTGGGTGCCTCAGTTACCCAGAGTATCTTGGAGACAGTGGAGACCTCTGTGTGGATAACTGAATCAAGCCTAAAATGTAAATTTTATACAAACCTGTGCAGAAAAAACAAACAAACAAACAACAATCTCTATGAAATAGCTGAAAAAGTCTTCATTTCCAGCATTGCTAGGCTCTTAAGCCATTTTTGTGAAATTTTTGTGGTCACTGAGGGATACTGATAGTATCTGTCCCCATCAGTACTGCTGATGGCATTTGTTCCTGATCAGCCAGCCAACTTCCCTCCCATCGCATCATCCAGATCTTCAGTTCAGACATCAGAAACCTGCTCTAAGACTTTGGGATACCACATCCAAGGACTGGCAAAAGTCCAGGTACACAACATGCCCTTCTTTCTCCTCTCACGCGGTTTCAGCCGTCCCTTTCCTGTCCTTCAATGGCCTCAGCCATCCCTTTCTTGTGCTTCAATGGCCTGGAGATGGTTGCAGGAGCATTTGCCTCATCACCTCCCCAGGGACTGAGGTGAAGCTGATCTACATGCAATAGTCCCAGTCTTCTTTCTTGTCCTTCTGGAAGCTGGGTTTGTTATTTGCCTTTTCCGAGGATCTTGGAATCTCCCTGCTCTCTCCGGATTTTTCCAAGATCTTTGAGAGACATCTCACAATGACTGCAGCCAGCTCTAACAGCACCTCTCTGGCCCTTCCTACACCAAAAGTTTTCTCCATATCTTACAGTTCCAGGGGAGTGCCAGGGGCACAGTAAACACCTGTCTAGCTCATCAGGCACTATTTAGAAGAGAATCAGAAGTGAATTCTTCCTGTGTGCCCATGACTCCAATGGGGCCTCTGTGCCACTCACAGCTTTCCTGAGCGTTTTTTAAGTGTCTCCCTCTCTGCAAACTTTCTGCTCCTCAGGCTGTAGATGGGGGGATTGAAAAGGAGCATGAGGATGGGGTTTGTTAAACTATTCAAGAGTGTTGTTCTGGGCATCACAGAAACAAGGATGAGGGTGTTGTGGAAAACAGCAGCATTAGTGAGGAGAAAGGAACAGATGGAGAATGTCTTCTGCCTACCCCTGGAGATCTAATACACACAGAGGATAACCATGTGAACAGCAAGAGGAGAATGGGAATGGAGAGAGCCTGAGTGTCACGGTGTCACTGCATGAGAGCTCCAGCAATGTGGTGAATCATAGAAGTGGTCAGCTCTGCTGGGGCCACAGAACTGTACCCAGAACATGACTGAAACAATTCCTGTAGATGACAGAGGAGCCCCTAGTGTGTCTGCCCACTGGAGACAGACGTCCCAGGTCATGAGTCTCGTACAGGGCAGGGAATGACACACAGCCCAGTACTGATCGCAGGATATGGTCACCAGTAGTGAGCGCTCTGTACAAGGACAAGGTGCAGGAAATAGCACTAACACAGTGATGAGCAGGGATGGTGCTGTCCCAAGCCACAAAGCTGCCCATCAGCTGGGATAGGGGAGTGGATATGCAGGAGGTCTCCAGGGAGAACAAATGTCCCAAGAAGAAGTCCATGGGGATGTGCAAATACTGGTTTGCCACCACCTGCACGATAATGAGGGTTTTCCCAAACAAAAACACCATGCAGGCCATGAGGGAAAGAAGGATTTTCTAAGGGATGGGAACATTCCCCATTCCTGGTAGGAGGGCACCTCCAGGACTGCCCCATTGCATTTTTGCTGTGGAAGGTTTTAGGTCCCTCTTGTCCCCTTGCACTTGGTAGGGAACTTGCAAGGAAGGAGTTTTGGTTCTTTTGTAGATACTTGGGTATCAGTCAGAAAAACAAGTCATTGCAGGTACATTTCTTTTTTTTTTTTAACTAAATAGAGTAGAGCCCCATGTTCACATAGTCACAGGGTCACACTAGTGAAGTAGATAATGAAGTTGAAATGGGTTGTCCACATTCCTTTGTGGATAACATTATTAAAGTTTAAAAAAAAAAAAAAAGGCAGAACAAAAGACAACACAAACATAAAACTGACGACAACAATAACAAACTAATGAGAAAGGATGGACCTGTAATGAGTTAAATTATGAGTCGTATATTGAAACAGATGCACAGTCTAGAGCTTCTGGAAGTCATCCAAGCATCAGTTTCCACACTGCATTCTGGAGCTCCTGGTTTCTCATGCTGTAGATGAGGGGGTTCAATGTTGGAGGCACCAATGAGTACAGAACTGCCACCACTAGATCCAGGGATGGCAAAGAGATGGAAGGGGACTTCAGGTAGGCAAACATGCCAGTGCTGACAAACAGGGAGACCACGACCAGGTGAGGAAGGCAGGTGGAAAAGGCTTAGTGCCATCCCTGCTCAGAGGGGATCATCAGCACGGCCCTGAAGATCTGCACATAAGACAGCACAATGAACACAAAACATCCTAAGAAGACAAAAGTACTGAAAACAAGAAGTTTAAATTCCCTGAGGTAGGCATCTGAGCAGGAGAGCTTGAGGATCTGGGAAACTTCACAGAAGAACTGTCCAATGGTATTACCTTGGCAAAGTGGCAGTGAAAATGTATTGGCCTTGTGCAGCAGAGAATAGAGGAACCCAGTGGCCCAGGCAGCTGCTGCCATGTGGACACAAGCTCTGCTGCCCAGGAGGGTCCCGTAGTGCAGGGGTTTGCAGATGGCAACATAGCGGTCATAGGCCATGATGGTGAGAAGAAAAAACTCTGCTGAAAGGCAAAAGACAAAGAGAAAGACCTGTGCAGCACATCCTGCATAGGAGATGGCCCTGATCTGCCAGAGGGAATTGCCCATGGCTTTAGGGACAGTGATTGAGATGTAGCCCAGGTCAATGACGGAGAGGTTGAGCAGGAAGAAGTACATGAGGGTGTGCAGGTGCTGGTCACAGGCTATGGTGGTGATGATGAGGCCGTTGCCCAGGAGGGCAGCCAGGTAGATGCCCAGGAAGAGCCAGAAGTGCAAGAGCTGCAGCTCCTGTGTGTCTGTGAACAGCAGGAGGAGGAACTGGGTGATGGAGCTGCTGTTGGACATTTGCTGTTTCTGGTCATGGGGACCTGTCCAATGAGGAAAAGGCAGTGAGAAATTAGGGCAGAGTTCTCTGAGCAAAATGTGTTCCAGTTCTCATGGAAATCCCCTAGACTGACTTACCCTGTTCAGGTCCCTTTCATGAGCTGTGGTTGGTGCTGGCTGATGGTGTCATTGGGAAGAGGCATCTTTGTTGTGGACTATACTGAATGCAGGTCTGCCCTACAGCAACAGGAAAATAGAGAAACGGGGTGGTCTCAGATTATATCAACTCGTGATATCAAAGTCCATTTGAGCACAGTCTCTCCCATTTCACTTAATGGCAGAGCAGAGCTGTAGAGATCTTGTTCTGTTTATTTTATTCTAACTGCCCCACCACGGCTGAGGAGGTCTTGTTTGTTTGTTTGTTTGTTTGTTAAGGCAAAAATGCCTTAACGATGCTTTCACTGCAAGTGAAACTTTTTGGGTGCTGACAGACAAAGGGACTGTCCCTTAGTGCAGAGTGGGGACAGCTGGTCTGTCCATCAGTCCTGGTCTCAGCTGCCCTGTGCGGGCACCTCTTTGAGCTGGAGGACGATCAGCCCCAGATGTTCCCCTGAGCAGAAACTGGACACCGCTGAGAGCAGAGCAATACGGTTTCCAAGGGCTGATCTACAAACCACTGACCGCTCTCATTGTACATGAACAGGATCTCAGTTCTGCCCTCCCAGCCAAGGACACTCCGGGCTCAGTGTTGCTGGGCTCTCCCGGGCAGGCTGAGCGCTGACCCTGGCAGGCGGCAGAGTCCCTGCCCGGCACAGCCCTGGGGTGCAGGGACCCTGCTCTGCAGGACAGCCCTGGGCACCCCTGCCTGCACATTTACATTTACACCCCACAGCCATCCTGAGGAGAACGCAGCATTCACGTCTTGTCACTCTGACAGTGCAGAAGGCAATCCCTGCTCTGCAGCACATCCTCTCCTCTGCATCAGGGAATCACTAAGAGTTGTCCTTACGTCTCTTATAGGCTCTGCAGTGTGACAGCTATCAGAGATTCTGCCAGGATTTGCAGATGAATGTCCTGCAGCCACAGGCTTAATATCTGTGAAGATTTCTCTCCCAGTGATCTCTCAGCATCCTCCCACCCCATGTTGTCTTTAACCTCTCTCTGCCTGTCTCCTGTGCCCTCGGTGCTGCAGGCAGAGCCCTCAGCCCTGCTGCGTGTGCAGAGGAGCTCCTCCTGGGCAGAGCTGTCTCTCTGCAGCGCTGCCGCTGCCATGAGCTCCCTGTGACCCAGGAGCCCAGCCCAGCTCAGCAGCACAGGAGCAGCCCATGATGTCCCTTTCTCTGTCCCCTCTGGGCTCCTTCCAGGTGTCCCTGGCGCTCCAGGGACACATCCTTTCAAACAGCTTCAAGTAATCAGTGATGTTGATTCTCTCTTCTCTGCACAGACACTTCTCACCAGCATTGTATTCTTTCTATTAAAACACAAATTGGGATGAGAATGATCTTTTCCCTTCCTGTCTATAGACAGGACACCATGAATGTTACAGCAAAGGATCTAATTTCTCTAACCTGGGGGAGGAATATCTTCAGTTGAATGACTTCAGGCATTTTGTTCTGGTTTTACACTCCCAGGTCTAGAGAGACATTCATTAGTTTTTGGCCATGTCATGTGTGTGCTCTGCAGCAAAGCCTTTGCACACATGGGCTCTTGGACACTTGGTACCAGGTTTCTTGTGCAGGTCAGAACTGGGCTGGTGCCACAGCTGGGGTGGCTCAGCCCAGATGTGAGGCCATGTCCTCAGCCAGGGACCTGACTGGGGAGCTTGAGCTGTCAGTGCTGCAGACAGAGCTGTGACACGGATGGAATGAACTGCCAGGCAGGGTGGCAGGAGTTAGTTCATCTGGTCTGCAAGGACAGCAGCCGCCAGGCACAGCAACAGTCCAGATCAAAACTCAGCCCAGACCTGTAAGGCAATTCAAGGGCCCCACAATGAGTTGTTACTACTGCAGGAACAGTTAAACGAGAAACAAAGACACTGTGTGGCCACTGATTAATTTAATAAGGGAAAGAAGTGATATTCTCTGTGTCTCTTGTCCTCCTGCAGGTAAATAACGGAAAGTGGCTCAGTGATCCCCTCCGCCAGTTCCCTCAGAACCCTTGGGTGTATCCCATCTGGCCCCACAGACTTGTGGGTTTCCAAGTGGTGTAGCAGGTTGTCAACCATTTCTCTTTGGATCATTGGGGCTTCACTCTGCTCCCCATGTCTGTCTTCTGCTTCAAGGGGCTGGGTACCTGGAGCACAAATGTTCTGACTGTTAAAGACTGAGGCGAAGAAGGCATTTAGTACCTCAGACTTTTCACTTTTTTCACCCCCCACCACCTGGATTCCTCCTTTTGTGATCTGCCCGCTCCAACAGTTTGTCACTTGGTTATATGGTCAGTTTATCCTCAAGCCACTGAGAGCTTCTGTAAGCGGTGAGAAAGCACACAAAGCCCATCCCCTCTGCTGCCCTCCCTTGGAGTTCCCTAGAAATCTCTACAAACCCACTAAAGGAGCAGCTTCACTGCTGTTCAGATCAACCAGCAGGTGAACACGGGGCTCTGGAACATAGCACAGGGCAACAGGGCCGTCCCGAAGGGACAGGAGGGCAAAGGGGGACCTGGAGACACCTGAGAGCACCCAGGTGCCCAGGGCTGAACTGGCCTGTGCCTCCCAACTGGACATGCTGCCCCTCGCTCCCCAGGCGCAGGGTCACAGTGGGGCCCTTTGTGACCTCACACTGTGACACCCACTGCCCTGCATGTGCTCAGCGCAGCTGCGGGCCCAGCCCACACTGTCCGACAGGACGGTGACGGGACAGGGCGCGAGCACGGAGCTGGCAAGAGCCCCCGAGCGTAGCCCCAGTCTTTCGGAGAATCAGAGAATCTTTTTGGTTGGAAGCGACCCTTAAGATCATCGAGTCCAACCACAACATAACTCTAGCTGCCTCCGGCAGACTTTCTGCTGCCCCTGGCAGACTTGGAGCAAGGAGCTCCTGAGCACAGCTCACGTCTTTCCCCGACGAGGAGCACTCGGGCGCATCCCACACCTTCCATCGCTGCCTCTGGCAGACCTGCAACACCAAGGAGTTTTGCTGAAGCGTCCACCTTCTCCATCCCTAGTCCTTGCCTTTGACTGCAAAATGGCGGAGAGACCCCCCATCCAACCTAGACTGGCCTGGCAGGAGGAGGTTGGGACTCCCCGGGAAGTCAGACCTCTACCAGAGCCCAACCAGGTGGATGTGGTCCAGCCACTGCAGATTGGTGAGTGAGGGGCCCTGATTGTCTGGGCAGGGTGGGGCCCAGAGATCACTCCCCACTCGACACCGGGGTCACGGTTCCCCACACGCTGGCAGGGGGTCCCATGGGTGGTGATTATGCTGCCTGAAGCCCAGGGCTGCTCCGAGCTGGGAGCCGGCCCCAGCACAGCCTCTGCGGGCAGAGGGGACCCAGCTCCTACTGCAGGGCACGGGCAGCGAGAGGCAGCTGGGCAGGCAGGAGGCAGCCGTGCTGCGGGACGGGGACCTTTCCTGCCCGTCTGAAGCGAGTTCCTCACCCGCTGCACTGGGCGCTTTCCCCATCCTTTCCCTGGCTCCAGCACCACAGCCCGTCTGCCGGGCACCCCCAGCCCTGACACGCACGGGGAGACTGTGCTGGAGCAGCGGGCACTGGGATAGACGGAGGTCAGAGCTCCTTCCTCTGCTCTGTCCTGCCTGCAAAGCCTCTCCGCAGCCCTCCCTGCTCTCCTCCTTTATTAGATGCTGGCTGGTTACCTGTGTACCAATTTGAAAAGAGACGCGTGGACCTCATCGTGGCCTTCGTCAGCAGCCCAGAAAAGGTAACCGCGGCCATTTGGAAGGCGGCTGTGCTGGCAGCTGCTGACAGGGGCTCTGCTGTGGGATGCTGTAGGGTGCTGGCTGGGCAGAGCTGCTGCTCCCAGGTCTCTAGTCGTCACTGCACCCCCATGCTGCGGTGCCGCTGGCCGTGTGTCCCCGTCTCACGCTCCCTGTTTGTCTCTCTGTCCCCTGGCTGACAGAAGGAGAACCAGAAGATTCCATTTCTCCAGAATATTTGTGACCTGTGCTACAACAGCAGGCGCCACGGCGCTCCACAGGGCCTAGATCTCTTCTGCCAGAGATACGATCTGGCAGAAAATATCAAGGTGAGGGGATACCTGGCATCTCTGGGGAAGCGGGCGATGCCCCTGGCACCCTGTGAGGACAGTGTTGAGTAAGGCTGGGGGCTGGTGGCACTGGGTGCTGGCAGCTGCCAGGTCCCATCCCGGCTGTGCTGTGCAGGTGCTGCTAGAAGAGGAGCCCAGAAACAAACTGCGCACAGCAGTGCGGTGGAATGCTATGCTTGCCATTGCTGAACTGAGGTACCTGCCCATCCCTCCTGGGGACCCCTGCACGAGGCCTCAAGGCACTGCTCCAAATACCAGAGTGTGACTGGCTCCTCTCTCTTTGCAGCGCAGTGGAGAGGGCGCTGGAGGGCAAGGAGACAAGCCTCCTCCAAGCCTGCTTCTCTAGTGTCCTCTTGCTTCCTCCAGAAGAGAAAATGCAGGATATGGGCCGTTACCTCTTCTTAAAAGTAGGTGCTTGGTGAACTACAGGAGCCCACAATCCCTCTGGCTGAGCCCTGTTCACCCCGTGCTGCTATATAACCAGAGATACAAGGCAGGGTTGGTCTCAGCTCTGCTTTCACACCCTCATCTCTTCGTCCGTTGCCTGTGGACCTGGCCACATCCAGTGCCAATTACTGCTCCGCCCGTAGCAGATTATTTGCCCCTCAGTCTCTCCCAGGCACAGCAAATCAGCGCAGGAGCTGCCACTTGGCACTGAGAGTTCAGATCAGCCCCCTGTGTGTGAAATGGATGGCAGGAAACATGGCCAAAACTCATTGTCTTCTTGCAGACTGTGGAAGCCATGGACAACATGCTGCAGGCATTGGTGCTTGGCTCTTCAGCCTCCAGAGTCAGTGAGCTGCTGCAGAATATCTTCCAGGTCTGGGGTGTGCAAAGTCTGGGCTTCGCAAGGGCTGTTCCTCACCCTGGGGGACGGGGTGTCCACTCTGGAGTGGACAGTCCCACCCCGTGCCATGCAGAGAGCGCTGCTGGGATGGTGCCCACCTCCCTGGGGAACCAGGGCCTGCCCTCCAGGCTCTTCCACAGCACAGTGGCCGCAGAGGGTGGCATCTGCCTTCCTGCCTGGCCACAGGGCTGTCCCGGGGCATTTGTCCCAAGCCTGCCAGGGACCCGAGGGCAGGAACCCCACTACAGGCTTTGCTCGACATCAGAGTCCAGCCCAGGAGTTGAGCGGTGCTACTTCTGCTGGAGTGCTGGCTGCTCCCAGAGCTCACCAGCAGCTTCTCTCTTCCCAGATGCTCTTGACATACACCAGCTCTGAGAGAGAATGTGTGTGGGACAGGGCTCTGGGGAGGATTGAGAAGATGAGCTCTGCACTATCCAGACACCCCACACTGGCGGTAAGGAGCCAGGCACCCTCTGGCCAGCCTGTCTCCCCATCCCTGCACTCCAGAGCAGCCTGCAGCTCTCCCCACGGGGGGCTGCTTCCCAGCCAGCTGCTTTGGGAACTGTGGCTGGCACGGCCCTGCAAAGCCCTGACTGCCCACAGAGCCAGCCCTGGACACACGCTTGGGTTCAGGGCTTTGGCACCAGTGTCCCAGCAGCAGCCCTAGTCCTCCTGGCCACCAGCAAGCCCTGGCTCATCGCAGGGCCAGCACCCTGTGCCCATAAGTCCAACCCTCCTCCCTCACCCCAGGGCCTCTCTTCTCACCCTCTGTGTGCAGTCACTGCTGCTCCTGCTGCCAGCTTTGCTGCGGGCACTGCCGCAGCACTATTTTGCGTCTCTGCAGGGTTGCTGGCACTGCCCGGCTAAGCAGCGGCATCAGGGCACTCGGTGTGACTTGGCTTCACTTCCTTCCTTTCTTCCCTTCCTCCCACAGTCCTGTGCGAGATACCTGAGAACTTCTGAGAGGACAGACATCGTCCTTGCGTTCATCGAGGTGACGAGAGACACCAGCACCTTTGACAAGAAGCATGCAACAGACTTGCTGGACATGGTCATGGAATTCCCTGACTTCTGGCTGGTGGATGTAAGTGGCCTGTGGCTGGATTGCCCTGCCTTTCAGCCTTGTCAGGCCTTGTTCCTCCCTCCATCCTTCCCTCCCAATCCCTGGTGTCTCAGGAACCTGAAGCCACATGAAGGCGGCAGAGAGGGATGGAAAGGACAGCTGAGGAAATGGCTGCACTCCAGTGGCAGCACCATCCTCACCTGTGTCCCCTCCAGGTGCCAAAGATCATGAGATGCATCCACAAAACCCTGGACAGCATCAACGCAGCACCAGCCCGGCAGGTCGTGGAGTCCCTGCTTCTCCTTATGGCTGATAGGAGACCTGGGAAGGTGCTCACAACACTGCTGAAGATTGCTCCATCAGGAGACAGGTACTGACCCCAAAAGCCATGAGGCTTTGTTCCCTGTGGGGAAAGGGGCCCAGAGACAAGGAATCCTGCAGGACACCCCCAAGGAGCAGGACCCTCCATCCCACCACGCTTTCCAGCGCTGGGGGTCAGCCAGGTCCGCAGCAGCCACAGCTGAGCAAGCCAGCCCAGAGCCCCCCACACTCTGCCAGCCCCACGGGAGCACCAGCTCAGCCTCTGCTGCTGCCCAGGGCATCCCAGGCGTCCTGCAGCGCGGAGCCCGGACACGCTGCTGTGGCCCAGGCTGCCCTGCTGATAGAGCGCTCTCTTGCAGCACTGCCCTAGACATGTGGAAGGTGATGATCTCCACACCGCGGCCTCTGAAGAAGATCTTAAAAAACTTGCGTAAAAGACTCCTGGTCATAGACTCCATGTTTCCTGAAGGCCTTACCAGTGGGTCAGAAAGACATGAGATGGTGAGCAGGGCAGCTTCAAGGGGAGCCATGCTGGCAGCTGGGGCTGTGGCAGCAGTTGAGGCGGTGGCTGGGCCTTGGCTGGGGGTCAGGCAGTGTGGGAGAGCTCCAAATGCCCTCCCTGCTGTGCTGGGGCCTGATGGCTGCCTGGGGAGCTTTCCAGGCATGGAGGCTCTCCAGGCCATCTGCCCAGGGGGGCCTGTGGGAAAAGGGGATGGCTGAGCAGAGCACAGGGAGTCGCTACTTTTCTTCCCTCCCTGCCCCGGCCCTGTTCTCCCACATCTCCATGGGTGTGCCCGTGGCCACCACCTGCCAGGAGGCCGCCACAGAGATTCCTGTGCCACCACCTGCCAGGAAGCCGGACAGGAGGCTGGTGCTCAGTGACTGGCATTTTGCCAGGGTGGTCTTTGACCCTTTCACAAAAAGGAAACTGTTTTTCATACAGGCAAGAAAAATACAGTCCCTCCTGCCACAAGTCGTGGGGTTGCTCGACTACGGCAACACAGAAATCAAGAAGAAGGTCCTGGCATTCTTCCGCAGCACGATGGGTCACCTGAAGAGGGATGAGGCCAGCCCTATTGTCGAGCAGCTGGAGGAAAAGCTCCTGTCCCTCTTTGCCGATGTAAGGCTGATGACAGAGACTGAGCCCTGCAGGTGGGCAGCTGCAGTGCCAGCTGCCCTTCAGCCCAGCCCTGTGGGCAGCGCTGGGAGCAGGCTCTGCTCCCCTGGGCTCTCGTGGGATGGCTTCTGGGCTTTGCAGCCCAGCACAGCTCCCTGCTGCACAATCTGACCCTGGAGCATCTCCTCTCACGTCAGCCCTGATACTGCCTCTGCTCACCATGGGCAGAGAGCTGCTGGGATTGAAGTCTGACTTTCCTCCTTCCTCCCAGGAGTCCAGCCAGCTGCGAGAGCTCTCCATCTGCCTCTTCAGAGAGCGGGTGCAGTCAGTGATGGGACACGACAAGAAGAGGATGGAAAGCTACGTGCGCCGTGCACTGCTTCCCCTCTTCTTGCATTTGAGCAACAAGAGCAACAATGTGGCCGAGGTACAGATTTCCACGCTGAGCACTGGGGCAGAGGTGTGCTGACAGCACACAGGTGGCCTGGGCACCAGGGGATAGGGCTGCTGGCAGCTGGCAGCCTCCTCCAGCCCATAGTTCCTACAGGACCAGCATGAGTAGCAATAGAGAAGCTGCCACGGCCATTTCCACCACCTGCCATACCTGGTCCCACAGAGCTCAGCAGCAGCTTGTGGCCACCAAGGCCTGAATAGGCGCATCCCTACGGGCTCCTCAGCTGTCCCTTCAGGTGCTGGCGCTTGGGCTTTGTTGAGCCTCAGTCCCTGTCCCTGAGGGCTGTGGCCAAGAGAGCCCCAGATGTTTGGGCCAGGGCATGTCACTGCCCTCAAAGGGCAGGTGTTCCAGGAACAAAGCCAAGAGCAGGGGGATGCCAGGTCTCCTTTCGCAGACCATGGTGCCATGTCCCATCTTCTGCTGTTCTGCAGGCTGCCAAGGAAGCCCTCCTTGGTGCAGCAGAGCTCCTGAAATGGAAACAACTCAAACACCTGGTGCGGACTCAGCAGACATGGAGGATTGGAGAGAGCTTGGTGAGAAGAACCAAGGCCCACGCCAGACAAGGGCTGCCCCACATGTCTGTGCTGTGGGCTCTGCAGATGTGCAGATGTGCAGCCCCGAGCTGCATCCTTGTTCCCTGTCCTCAAGGACAGAGCCCCCAAGGGCTCTTCCCTCTGCCCCACACCCAGCGGGAAGGAGGGCGCTCAGCACCCCTGGGACCCCTCGGCCTGTGTCTCTCTCTCTCGGCCTCAGCTCCGCAGGGCTCCTGGCTGGGAGGCAGGAGTGGCCTGTGGGAAAAGGGGAAGCTGGGTTGCTGGGAGGAGGGACTGATCCAGCCAGCTCGGGGTGGGGGGCAGACAGTGACATGCTCACACCCTTGTGCTCTCTCCAGGTGGAGCAGGACAGGAGCAGGGCTCAAGAATACTTAAGTCAGAGTCTGCCGTACCTGAGGGATGCTCAGGCCAGCTTGCGAGAGGCGGCCATCAGGTTCATTGGTGAGTCAGAGCCCCCGGGTCCCTCTTTCGGCAGCCTGGCCCCAGTCCCCGCTGCTGCCCTGGCACAAGGAGCAGCCCTGTGGCTGCCAGAGCCCCAGCTGCCCCGTGCAGGGCCTTGGCTTCCCACCCCCAGCCCTGCCCACGCAGGTGGGCTTGGTGGCTGCCTTGCTCAGTCGGGCTATGTCAGCTCTGGGGTATCCCCTGGGGTCAGCCCTGATGAGGGGAGGGAGCAGGGGCTGACAGAACTCTGTGCCCAGGGCTGGCTGCGCGGCCCCTGAGGGACCGGAGGCAGGAGGAGGAGCTGGCTGAGATCTGCAGCGGTGAGTAGGGAGCGTGGTCGGGAGGGGATGCCTGGGGGTCTCTGCAGACGTGGGAGCTCATCTGGGCTCTGCTTCTTTCTTTTGCAGCCCTTCGGCCCTTGGAGAAGGACAGTAAACCCTCCATCCGCTCCCTGGCAGCTCAGACCATCCACATCCTGAGCAGTCCAAGGGAGCAGCCACGATCACGATGGGCCCTGCAAGTCCTGTGCTGCTGGCGTTGCTGACCCAGGTGGAGGAGCAGCTCTCCTTGCAGAAAAATGACTGGATTTTAATAAAGAGCCCTTCTTGAATTTGGGTTGGATGTCTGCCTTTTCCAGGGACCCCAGAACCTCTCTGATTGCTGTGGCACTTTTGAGAGCACAGCCCAGCGTCATGGGCAAGGGTGACACAGCAGACAGGAGCACTTGCAATGAGCCTGTCCAGGGCAGCTGAGATGAATATCATTGGGACAGTGGGGTTTGTTCCTGGAGTTACACACAGAAATGTCAGCGTCTGTCAGGCATTCACGTCTGAGCTGGCATCCTGGACTCCTTCTGCACCCAGGGATGTTCAGAGACAGAGTCTGTCCCTCCTACACAGAAGCAGGAGTCACGGTGTCCCTCTGACCTCCTGTGGCCACCCCCAAGGGATGGGAGGCACCTCAGCCCTGTGGTGTGTCACCCTGCTCTGCACTCATTTGACATGTCCCACATCATGAGGAATGGACACGGGGACATTAGTTAAAGGAACCACAACCCAGTGCTGATTTTAGGCAGTTTCCATGCGATGTTATTCCCAACACTAAGCAACAGTCATCTTCCTTGTCCAGCTGGCCGTGCTGGACGGGTCCCTCTCTGCTGCCAGGACACACTGTTGGTTCATATTCAACTTGCCATTGATCAGAACCGTGAGATTTCTATCTGCAGAGCTGCTCTCCAGCATCTCGCCCCCCAGTCTGTCTGTACAGCCAGGGTTGCCATGTTCCGGGTGCAAAATCCGGCGCTTGCTCTTGTTGAACTTCATGTGGTTGGTGATTGCCCAGTTCTTCAGTTTGTCCAGACCCCTCTGCAGGGCCTCTCTGCTCTCCAGAGTGTGAACAGCTCCCTCCAGTTTTGTGTCATCAGCAAACTTACTAAGCAATCCCTCAAGTCCTATGTCCAAGTCATTTGTAAAGACATGGAAGAGCACTGGCCCTAAGATGGATCCCTGCGGAACCCGCTAGTGACTGGTCACCAGCCCAACATGACCCCATTTAGTAGAACCCTTTGAGCCCAGCCCGTCAGCCAATTGCTCGCCCACCGCACTGTGTGTTTACCCAGCTGTGTGCTGGACATCTTGTCCAGGAGGATTCTGTGAGAGACACTATGAAAGCTTTACTGAAATCCAAAAAGATTGCATTGATTCACTTCACTTGGTCAACTAGGCGGGTAACCTTGTCCTGGAACGGAATAAGGTTGATCAGGCAAGACTTTCCCCTTATGAACCCACGCTGGCTGGGACCAATGACTGCGTTGTCCTTCAGATGTTTTTCATCTGAATGAGTTACCCAGAGTTACCCCTGTGTCTGTGTCTTTCTGGCCAGGAGTCTGTCCTGAGAAGGGGATCCAGCCTCTGCCACTCTGGAGAGACAAACCCTGTGTCCATGGCACCGAGGGACACAAAGGCTGACTTGTGCAAGACCACCCATCATCTGAACCACTTAGGTATGTACTTGTGGATGGGGTATCAAGGCTTATAATGTAAATGACTATATACTTGGCACTGCCCAGAATGGCTACTGCAGACGCAGACTGCTGTGTTGCAGAGATTTATATTTAGGGAGATTAACCTTTTGCTTCCTTTTGATTTTTATTTTAAAAATTATATTAATAATATTAGAGAAATTACACAAACACTTGGAGGATTATTGATGAATTTTACCATGATTCTCCACAGAAGGCCCACCAGCTTTACATCTCAAGAAACCGGATGCCAAAGCCCAAGGGAAGGATGGGTCGGGCACTGTCCTGGGATGTGGGAAACTGAAGTGTGCGCCCATCTCCTAGTGCCTGCCCTGCTCAGTGAAGAGTGTGAGAAGCTCTGCCAACCAGCCTGCAGCCAATGTTGTCCTGCCAGCTCAGGACTGGAGCTTCCATCCATGGAGGTATTTAAAAGATGTGCAGATGCAGTGCTTTGGTATATGGTTTAGTGTTGGGCTTGGCAGTGTTAGATTTACAGTTGGATTCAATGATCTTCAGGGTCTTTTACAACTTAAATGATTCTCAAATTCTATTATTTCAATCAAAAGCATTTCAATTCCCACCACCTCCAGCTTCCCTCAAGGGCGGCTGTTGTGTGGCACAACTGTTTTGGCTCTCCAGGCAGGTTGGGCACTGGTTTGGTGCCTGCATTGGGAGTTTTCCCCTTCCTGGGGTAAAAGACCAGCAATGACAGACGGTTGTAGGGATCTGGATGGCAGAGGTTTGAAGTCGTCCTTTCAAAATCTGAGCAGGCTGAGCTTTGGAGCTGAGGGAAAACAGAGATGCTCTCAAGGACGTTTTTCAATAGTGGCCCTATCACTAATAACAGTCACAGGGAACTCCTTATTCTCAATGATGATGGTGAACTAAAGCTTTTTAATTTCATTCCCAACAGTCATTCTTGTTTCTCAAAAGGGAAGCTGTTTATTTTTAGCCAAAGAAAGACAAGGAACACATGCCAGGTTGGTGCAAAGGCACAAAGGAAGGCAGGATTTTTACATGGTGTACACTGGCGCACACCGTCACCTGCATTTCCAGTCTCTGCAGTCCCAAATGTGCAGCAGAGTCTGGAGTTCAGAGCTCCCTTCATCTGCCCTGTGTGAAACATGTAAAATGAAACTACCCCAGTCAAAGAGTTGGTTTTGATTCTCTTCAGAGCCTGAAGCACCACATGGGACATGAGACAAGTCAGGATGCCCAACCAGGACTCACATGCTCTGCACTTCAAGTTCAGGTGTTCCCAGGAATCTCAGGAAACAAGGCGTACTGATTGCTGGGTGCAAGGAGTTGGTCAAGAGCCTCGTCTCCATTTCTGTAATGATGGCTTTGCTGCCTGGCTGATGTGCAGACTCTGTACATGGAGGCTGACACCTCTTGAGCAACCTGCACTGAAAGGGTTAACAAGGTGGACATGAGCAAAAAAGAAGAACCTGGGTGGGGCCAAATGAAAGGGGATGCACAAGATGTGGTCAGGCCTGTTTGAGGGCACTTGTAAAGCAGCCCTGCACTTCATGTGAATTATTCGTGTGCTCAGGGAGAACCTGAAAGCTTACTCTAAATTGAAAACATGAAGGGGATGAAAGGACAGTGTCATTCAGGCTGGATGGGACCTTGGGAGGTGTCTTGACCACCCTCCTGCTCAAAGCAGGGTCAGACCAGATTACTCAGGACTTTATCCAAACACATCTTGGTCACTTTCTGGGACGGAGTGGGTGCGCAGTCCTGGGAAACAGCTTCCAGTACTTGACTGTCCTCATGATTGGCAAGTTTCTCCCTTTCTACAGCACCTTTCCAAGCCCAACCATCCAGGTTGTTTTTTATCTATCTACTTGCACACTGACACAGACCATAATGTCCTACCTTTGACACAAGAATATTGTGGGGGATGATGCTGAATGCCTTGCTGACTTTCAGGTAACAGACCACCACTTTCTCGCCATGTCCAGTAACACTGTGGTCAGGGAGTTCCCCCAGTCTCCATGGGCTTTCCAAGATGGTGGAGAGTGGCCTCACTGTGACATGGTCCTGCTGTCCCAGCTCCTGGGATGCTGCCCCTGCTGTCCCGTAGACTGGAAAGGATTGTGTTAGTTCCAGTGACCCCTGACTCGATCCCCATCCACCGCTGGTTGTTCTCCACGTTCCTGTCTCCAGTCACAGAGGCCTGGGAGACAGCAGTTTCTCAGAAGAAACATTTTCCCTTTGAAAGTGCTGGTAGGAAGTGTATTTTGCTGAGTAACTGGACACAATTATATATTTTACTATATATTTACCAATACATAAATATATTTTTATCCTTATGATCACATAGAAAGACAGATAACACAGGTCTGTTGAGATCACTGTCAACATGGCCATTGAAGAAGAGAACAGTTCAATTAACCTTTTTTTCCTTATTTCCTCCATCAGGCAAGAGTGGCCAACAGCTTCCAGCATGACTCACTGTGTGCCAAGAGTATAAAGTGGCATTGACAGCCCACGGCACTGGATTTTTTGGTGCCTTCGACTCTGTTGGTGTTTTAATTATCTTTTCTTTGTTTTGAACATTTTAAACATCAGTGTTTTCCCATGAGATTTTCAGGATGTGCATTAAGAGCAAGAGAACTACTGATATCCACAAGATTTGCCTTCTCAGCACTCTCTCTGTCATCTGTGCATCTGTTCTCCCTCATCCTCCAGGTATTTCCTCCTGCCCTGACTAAACTGACCATGTTTGAAGTCCCATTTCCAGCAGCTGATCTGCACACAAGCACTTGTAGTTGCCATCTGGGTTTCCCTTCCTCTTACTCTCTGATCACTCAGACAATTGTCAAGAATCCAGTTGCTGCTTTCAGCTTCAAGGAGTTAAAAGCTTCCTTCTCTTTCAGTAGTCTGTCTAATTCTGTCTTTACCCAACTCTTTTATTGTGTTTATTTTATAATTGCCTTTCTGTCTAAAACATTTCTTGCATGGTTCTGCCTTGGAGAAGGTGAACCTCAGCAGTGGCCATTAGTCCTTGGGATACAGTTGAGGAGTGTGTTTTCTTTTAATCATGAATCTCATCAGTTTTGCTTTGTTAGTTCAAAAGTAAAGCGAAGTCCCTCTTTGCTGTGTGCACTTTGGTCTCCAAGAAGAGCAGGTGGGAGCTGGTGCAAAGGAGCTGGCACATCCAGCTGCAGACTGCAGGGACGTCTGGTGTGAGGAAAAGGGATGCAAGGCCCAGGGGGCCCATGAGAGAAACGATGGGGTTGGGGAGGTGAGGAGCAAGGTTGTCCACACAGTGTCACAGCTCAAGGGACAGCTTCTCCAGCCAGTCCAGACCTCCTTAGGAGAGACCCTGGATCAATATCAGACAATGCTGCAATCACCTCTTCTCCAAACTGAAAAGTGATCAAATAGACCCTTTACAATAAAATACATTTATGTTACAAGGTTTTTGAAATCTTTCTCCATAATTACACCAAGAACACTCTCTAATTCACTGAACAAGACTATAAGAAGATTACAGGAAAAGACATGGTTTCTTATGGCTTTCTTCAGTGTAATGAGCCCTATGGTGGATTTGGTGCTGAGTCCTTGAACATTACTCAGGTGCTGCGAGGAAATTACACAGACCTTTCCAGCAGTCAAAGTCAGGAGAAAAAATTACTAAGTACCTTGAAGTATTAATGAGTTCCACTGAGAGCAAGTGCCAGCAAAGCCTCCCCAGGGACTCGTTAGAGCAGAGAATTGGAGGCCATGATGGCAGATAAACAAAGGGAAACGTGCAGGCAGCTGAGGTGCTGAGAAAACCCTGGTTTAGTTGGATGAAGCAGAGAGGCCAAGACCTGACCCCCAGCCCCTGGGAAGGCAGATCCTGTCCCTCACACATTGCTCAGGGCTCTTCCTGGGGCAGGGGATGTGGGCTGTGTGGTGCCGAGTGAAGGACAACGGTGTGACAGTTCCCAGCCTTCCTGGGGGTGTGCAAGGAGGCCATGAGGTGCCCCAGTGCCTGAGGACAACATGTCTCCTCACAGGCCTTGGTGGCAGAGGCCATTGCCATAGCCAAGGGGACAAAGACTTGGGTTCTCTTGGTGACATCCAGCCTTGCCAGTGCCCTTTGCCATCTCCACCACAGGTTGTCCTACACTGTCCCACAGCTGCTGCTGTTTCCCTGCAGGCTGTAGACACCCATCTCGCTTTCCTCCCTTGCTCTCACCCTGGTATTTCCATACATTGACTGATGTGTCTCCACTCTCATGCTGTTCCTTGAAACACAAGTACATGGACTGATCTCCTGCTCCTTCTGGATGATTTCTCATACCACAGCACTGCCCTTTGAAGAGAAGGCTCCGGAGGGAACTTATTGCCGCCTTTGTGTACTTAAAAGAAGACAATAAGAATGATGGGGACAGACTTCTGAGCAGAACATGTTGTGATAGGACAAGGGGTCATGGTTTTGAACTAGAAGGGGAGAGTTAAAGGCCAGACATGAGGAAGACATTTTTTACAATGGGGAAGTTGAAATAACAGCACCAATTGCCCAGAGAGGTGGTGGATGCCCCATCCCTGGAGACATCCCAGGCCAGGCTGGATGGGACTCTGAGCAACCTGAGCCGGTTGAAGACATCCCTGCTCATAGAAGATGTTGGACTAGACGGCCTTTCAAGCTCCATTGCAACCCTCTCTATGATTCTATGATTCCTTCCTCCAAGGAAAGCTCCACCACCTGGGAAGTGACCCTTCAAGCATAGAATCACAGGATCATAGAATCGTAGAATCATTTGAGTTGGAAGAGACCATTAAGATCACGGAGTCCAATCATAACCTAACTCTAGAACTAAACCATGTCCCTAAGAGCTTCATCTATACATCTTTTAGACACCTCCAGCAATGGTGACTCAACCACTTCCCTGGGCAGCCTGTTCCATTGCTTCACAAACTTTTCCATGAAGAAATGTTTCCTAATATCAGTTCTGCACATTTTCTGGCACAAGCTGAGGCCGTTTCCTCTCATACTATCCATTGCTACTCAGGAGAAGAGCAACACCCTCCATGCTACAACCTCTTTTCAGACAGTTGTAGAGAGCGAGAAGGTCTCCCCTCAGTCTCCTTTTCTCCAGGCTAAACACCCCCTTGTCCCTCAGCTGCTCCTTAGAAGTCTTGTGCTCCAGACCCTCAACAGCCTTGTCCCCCTCCTCTGCACTCGCTCCAGCACCTCAAGGTCTTTACAATAGTGAGGAGCCCAAAACTGAACCGAGGATTTGAGTTGTGGCCTCACCAGCATCAAGTACAAGGGGACGATAACTGCCCTGTTTCTGTCCACTACTCTATTCTTGATACAAGCCAGGAGGCCATTGGCCTTTTTGGCCAGCTGGGCACACACTGGCTCATGTTCAGCTGCTGTCAATCAACACCCCCAGATTTTACATCTCTGCTTCTGCCTCTTTGTTTTCTTCTTCCTCTGTCTATTCTGACGTTACAGAGCTCTCCATGGAAAAGATTCATGGAATCCTACAATAACACAGGTTGGAAGAGACCCCTGAACACCATCTCTGTCTCACTGACCTTTATGGCACCCCAAGGAATAGCTGACAGTGTTTGTGCTCCCTTGGGTTCATCTCACCACATGCACACAGTGGACATGCACATGATGTGTATGTTTACAACTCATCTGCACAATGAAAACATGGACTTTTGACCTAGTGTTTCATAGAATCTTAGAATGTCCTGAGTTGGAAGGACCCACGAGGATCATGGAGTCCAACTCCTGTCCCTGCACAGGACACCCCACAGGTCACCCCGTGTGTCTGAGGACATTGTCCAGTCTCTCCTTGATCACTGTCAGGTTGGGACCGTGACACCTCCCTGGGGAGCCTGTTCAGTGTCCAGCACCTCTAGGGGAAGAGCCTTTTCCTCATGTGCAACAGACACTCCCCTGGCACATTCTTCCGTTTCCTTGGGTTCTCTCATTGGTCACCAGAGAGAAGAGATCAGTACCTGCTGGTCCTGCAGGTCTCTGGCAGGAGCCTGGCTGTGAGAGGACACTGCTGTGTGCCAGACCTGCATACACGCACTGTTCAGCTGTACAATGGTGTTTCATCTGTGGGCCATTTTCTTGGGTATATTCTTGAGAGAAGGTTTGGAAGAAGACCTAAACCTTCAGGCCCTGCCCATAGGAGATCACCTTTCTATCTGGAAAGGCTGTTGTGAGTCCAGCTCTGTCACAGCAGTGCCCATTGCCTGTCCCTGCCTGCACTCACAGGACTGACACACAGCAGGACGGTGACCAAGTGCCAGAGCACTCAGGCCTTGCACCAACACAAGGGACGAGAAGCAGAGTGTGGAGTGGAACCAGGACAGCTCTGGAAGAACAAGCGCTGCTGCTCCCTGGCAGGGCTGCCATGCCAGAGCTGTTTTCCCCTCCACCCACGCACAGGAACTGTCCCTGCAGCTCCAAAAGCCCTTGCAGGAAAGATATACTGAAAAACAAGTCACTAAAGAGCCCTTTATTCTGTTTAGAGACAAGGAGAGCACTGCTGCTCATTTAAGCAGCCAACAGTTATAAAAGAAAAGCCAACAGTGAATTAGAAAGGGGATGACAACATTATCACAATAAGAAAACAACCAACAACACCAGAAAATCCAGTTGACAGGCTGAGCTTGTAATTAGCTACATTAAAACTCCTATATAGAAGAAGATGGGCAGTTTATTGCTTCAGAAATCACTAGGATATGAGTTTCCACAGGGCATCCTTGAGCTGCTGGTTCCTCATGCTGTAGATGAGGGGGTTCACTGATGGAGGAACCACTGAGTACAGAACAGACACCAGCAGGTCCAGGGATGTGGAGGAGATGGAGGGGAGCTTCAGGTAGGCAAACGTGCCAGTGCTGATGAACAGAGAGACCACGGCCAGGTGAGGGAGGCAGGTGGGAAAAGGCTTTGTGCCGTCCCTGTTCAGAGGGGATCCTCAGCACGGCCCTGAAGATCTGCACATAGGACACCACAATGAACACAAAACAGCCAAATACTACTAATATACAAACGGCAAGAAGCCCAAGTTCCCTGAGGTAGGAGTGTGAGCAGGAGAGCTTGAGGATCTGGGGGATTTCACAGAAGAACTGGCCCAGGGCATTGCCCTTGCACAGGGGCAGTGAAAATGTATTGGGCGTGTGCAGCAGAGCATTGAGAAACCCAGCGGCCCAGGAAGCTGCTGCCATGTGGACACAAGCTCTGCTGCCCAGGAGGGTTCCGTAGTGCAGGGGTTTGCAGATGGCAACGTAGCAGTCGTACAACATGATGGTGAGGAGACAATACTCTGCTGTGATCAAGACGGCAACTGAAAAGAGCTGAGCAGCACAACCCGTGTAGGAGATGGCCCTGGTGTCCCAGAGGGAGTTGGTGATGGATTTGGGGACAATGGTGGAGATGCAGCCCAGGTTGATGAGGGCGAGGTTGAGCAGGAAGAAGTACATGGGGGTGTGGAGGTGCTGGTCACAGGCTATGGTGGTGATGATGAGGCCGTTGCCCAGGAGGGCAGCCAGGTAGATGCCCAGGAAGAGCCAGAAGTGCAAGAGCTGCAGCTCCCGTGTGTCTGTGAACGGCAGGAGGAGGAACTGGGTGATGGAGCTGCTGTTGGACATTTGCTATTCCTGAGCATGGGGTGCTGTCATGAGAAAAAAAGTGTAAAGCCAGGGAAGTGTTCTCTGACAAAAATCAAACCAACTCCCATAGACCCTCCCCTGTCACACACAGACACCCTTTTGATTTTCTAGGAGAACATTCTTCAGCACTGTGGCTGCAGCCCTGCTTGGGGCTGGAAAATGTGCAACCAAGAGCAGGGCCTCTGCCCATGGGCTCTCGATAAGTCAGCCCAGCTTGGCAGAAGTGGGGCCACAGAAACGGTGGGGATTATCTTGGTTCTGCTAATACGGAAGTGCTGCCAGCACTTGCTTTCCCAGTGATAAGGAGCAGAGATGGTGAAGGTAGTTTAAGAGTTCAAGGTGTTTTTACATCTCCCCCTATATTCACTGCAGAGTGTTGTTGGGTGTCAGAAACCCTCAGCATTTCTGCTGCACTCAGGGACAACAGAGCGAGTCCTGCAAGACCAGAGGGTGCCTGTGGGTCAGTGCAGAGTGACGGCAGCTGCTCTGTCCCTCTGTCTTGCTCCAGCTCCCATGGGCTGGCACCTTTCTGAGATGGGGACTGATCACACTCCCATGGTACCCTGAAAAGCCACCAGGCACTGCTGAGAGCAGAGGGATCCACCTCAGACCATGACAGGTCTCACCCTTTCCTAAGGTCTCAGCACCCAACGCTTAGCCCAGGACACACACAGCTCATTCCCCAGCCCCACAGACTGCATTGCCCACAGCCCACAGGTCAGAGCAAAGCTGGGACACATGTGCCCATGGACATACCTGCAGGAAAGGACCCACAAGATCAGGCTGTGACTCTGCAGCTGAAACTGCCACCCCCAGAGAGCCTGACAGCAAGAACAAGATCCCAACAGCAGTGACCCAGAGCAGGGGAGCAAGAAGGAAAATGTGGTGAGGGTGGGTGTGAGAGAGGCCAGAGCAGAGGCAGCCGGGCACTCAGACAGCGTCACCCTTCCCCAGCTGTGCAGCCACCTCCCAGGCACCAACACTGCTGGGCAGCTGCTCTCAGCCCCTGCGCTCTGCAGAGGAACTGGAGCTCTGGCTGCACAGGAGCTGCTTCATGCCTTGGAGCCCCCGGCCCTGAGGGCAGAGGCTTTGCTGGGTGGGACAGGAGGCCAGGGGGCTGCTCACAGGAGGGATCTGACCTGCAGGGGGTCACAGGGACTTTTCTCTCTTCTCCCTCCCATAACAATTCCAGGTTTAGTTTCCTCTCATTTCTGATCATTTTCCTGCTCCCTGGAGATTCTCCCCTGGGAGGTGTTTCCCTGTCCATGTCTGTTCCCTGTCAGTGCTCACAGACCATCCCCCCCTCTGTGCCCTCCCCATGGCCCTACAGATCCTGCCTGTTCACAGGGCCCTGCCTGGGGGCATCTTCCTGTTTGCAGGCTGGAAAACAGATTACAGATTAAGTGTAAACTGTCCAGCAAAGGTGATGCTGGTTCTGCATAGGCAGAGGAGAGGCAAGGCATGCCAGGATTCTCTTGAAGACCTACTGCAGTTCATGTGTCTCAAGTATTTGTTTAAAATTAAGAACGGCCTTAATCACCACCCATTCCCCAGAGTAGGAGACTGAAAACACAGACTCAGGGAGGTTCCTTATCTTTGTAGTACTCTTTGTCTTCTTCTCCTTGAAACCTCCTCTTGTCAATATTCTGGAATGAGCTGGAGCTGTGAGCAGCCGTGACCCTCGGAGAACCCAGCAGCAGAAGGACCCTGCCCTGCCAGGGGTCGGTCCTTCCCCCCACAGCTTCTCCCCGCAGTGTTACTGGGCTCTCCGGGGCAGGCTGAGCGCTGACCCTGGCAGGCTGCAGAGTCCCTGCCCGGCACAGCCCTGGGGTGCAGGGATCCTGCTCTGCAGGACAGCCCTGGGCACCCCTGCCTGCACATTTACATTTACACCCCACAGCCACCCTGGGGAGAACGCAGGATTCACGTCTTGTCACTCTGACAGCGCAGAAGGCAATCCCTGCTCTGCAGCACATCCTCTCCCCTGATCAGAGAACCTCTGAGAGCTGTACTTACATCTCTCGCAGGCTCTGCAATGTGACAGCTTTCTGAGATCCTACCGTGATTTGCAGATGCAATGTCCTGCAGCCAAAGGCTTAATATCTGTGAAGATTTCTCTCCCAGTGATCTCTCAGCATCCTCCCAGCCCAGACTGCGTTTCCCTCTCTGTGCCTGGCTCCTGTGCCCTCGGTGCTGCAGGCAGAGCCCTCAGCCCTGCTGCGTGTGCAGAGGAGCTGCTCCTGGGCAGAGCTGTCTCTCTGCAGCGCTGCCGCTGCCATGAGCTCCCTGTGACCCAGGAGCCCAGCCCAGCTCAGCAGCACAGGAGCAGCCCACGATGTCCCTTTCTCTGTCCCCTCTGGGCTCCTCCAGGTGTCCCTGGGGCTCTAGGGGCACATCCTTTGAGACAACCTCAAGCAATCAGTAATGCTAGTTGTGTCTGCTCTGCAGACATACTTTTTCCCAGCGTTGTATTCTTGCTAGTAAAAAATAAATTGGTATGAGAATATTCCAGGTGTGGTCTCCCCAGGGCAGAGCAGAGGGGCAAGAGAACTTCTCTGAGCTACTGACCACCCCCTTCTAACCCACCCCAGGTACCATTGGCCTTCCTGGCCACAAAGGCCCAGTGCTGGCTCATGGTCATCCTGCTGTGCCCAGGACCCCCAGGTCCCTTTCCCCTACACTGCTCTCCAACAGGTCCTTCCCCAACTTACACTGGAACCTGGGGTTCTTCTTGCCCAGATGTAATACTCTACACTTGCCCTCATTCTATTTCATTACATTTTCCCCGCCCAGCGCTCCAGCCTGTCCAGGTCTCTGATGGCAGCACAGCTTCCAGTGTCAGCCACTCCTCCCAGCTTGGTGTCATCAGCAAACTTGCTGACAGTCACCCTGTTTCCTCCTCCAAGTCACTGATGAATTTACTGAATAGTACTGGCCCCAGCACTGACCCCTGAGGCACTGCACTACATACTGGCCTCAAATGGACTCTGCCCCATTGACCACGACTCTCTGGCTACTTCCCTTCAGCCACTTCACAGTCCACCTCACTACCCGCTCATCCAGACTGCACTGCCCCAGTTTAGCTGTGAGGATGCTGTGGGACACTGTGTCAAAGGCTTTACTCAAGTCAAGGTAGACCACATCCACTGTTTTGTCATCATGTATCCACCTCGTTATGCCTTCATAACAGTCAATGAGGTTGGTCAAGCACGACTTCCCCTTGGTGAAGCCATGTTGACTACCCCTAAGGACCCTCTTATCCCTGATATGCCTTGAGACGGCACCAAGGAGAAGTCATTCCATCAGTTTCCCAGGGATGGAGGTGAGGCTGACCAGTCTAGAGTTCCCCGGGTCCTCCTTCTTGCCCTTTTTGAAGATTGCAGTGACATTTGCTTCCCTCCAGTCCTCCCATTTGCCACAACTTAGCAAAGATGATGGAGAGTGGCCCAGCAATGACCTCAGCCAGCTCCCTCAGCACCCGCGGGTGCATCCCATCCGAACCCATGGATTTATGGATTTACCTTCAAGCAGCCTTGCCCGTGGGATTTCCCCCAGCAATTGCCTGAACAGGCCAAAGTTTGCCCTGCTGAAATCCAGGGTTGCAATTCTGCTTGCTATCCTGCTCCTGCCACACGAGATCCTGAACTCCACCATCTCATGGTCGCTGCAGCCAAGGTAGCCCTCAACCTTTACCACCTCAACCAGCCCCTCCTTGTTAGTGAGGATGAGGTCCAGCAGCTCCTCTCCTGGTCGGCTCCTCCACCCTTTGCATCAGGAAGTTCCCATGGATGCACTTGGTGAACCTCCTGGACTGTGTCTGGCTGAGTCGTCCTTCCAGAAACATCAGGGGAGTTCAAACCCCCACGACAACCAGGGCCTGTGACTGAGGCCGCTCTCAGCTGCTGGAGAGGCCTCGACAACGTCCTCACCCTGAGCTGGTGGGTTGTGATGGACACCCACAGCAGTATCACCCTAATGCTCCCGGTGCTCCCAGTAACCCTCCCACTGATCCTTCCAGTGCTCCCAGTAACCGTCCCATTAACCCCTCCAGTGCTCCTAGTAACACCTCCAGTGCTCCCAGTAATGCTCCCACTCACCCCTCCAGTGACCCCCCCACTAACCCATCCAGTGCTCCCAGTAATGCTCCCAGTAACCCCTCCAGCGCTCCCAGTAACCCCCACTAATCCCTACAGTGCTTCCAGTAACTCTCCCACTGACCCCTCCAGTGCTCCCAGTAACCCCCACTAACCCCTCCAGTGCTCCCAGTAACCATCCCACTGACCCCTCCAGTGCTCCCAGTAACTGTCCCACTGACCCCTCCAGTGCTCCCAGTAAGGCTCCCAGTGACCTCTCCAGTGCTACCAGTAAGCCTCCCACTAACACCTCCAGTGCTCCCACTAACCCCTCCAGTGCTACCAGTAACCCTCCCACTGACTCCTCCAGTGCTCCCAGTAACCCTCCCACTAACCCCTCCTGTGCTCCCAGTAGCCCCCAACTAACCTTTCCAGTGCTCCCAGCAGCCCCCATTGTTCCCAGTAATCCTCCAAGGACTCCCAGTTAACCCCCAGTGCTCCCACTAACTGTCCTTGTGCTCCCAGCAGGCCGCCACAGTGCTCTCAGTAACCATGTTGTGTTCCCATTAACCCCCCACTAATCGTCCTACTGTTTCCAGTAATCCTCCCAGTAAACCTCCAAGAAGTCCCAGTAAACCCCCAGTGCTCCCAGTAAACCTCCCAGTGCTCCCAATACTCCCCCACAAATGTCCATCCTGGGGCCCTGGGCAGCATCCTCTCGGCACTGTGGGGCAGGGGCAGGGTGGGCTGTACACAAGTGGGTCAGCTCTCCACTCGGGTGGGGAGAGCTGCTGGGTGAAGCTGCCGGCCTGGCTCGCACAAGCCAGACAAGACCTTTTCTGGTTCTCAGCATCGATGCATCCAGTCTTTCCTGTCACTGAATCCTGGAATCACAAAGTAGTCTGAGTTGGAAGTGACATTCACAGCCCATCTGGTTCAACTCCCCTCGGTGATCAGGGACATCTTCAGCAGCTCAGGTAGCTCAGAGCCCCATCCAGCCTGGCCTGGGATGTCTCCGGGATGGTTCATCCACCACCTCTCTGGGAAGCCTGTCCCAGTGTTTTACCACCCTCAGTATAAGCAACCTCTTCCTCATTTCATTCCTTGACTCTCCCCTCTTCTAGTTTAAACTATCACCCTTTGTCCTGTCACAACAGCCCCTGCTCAAAAGTCTGTCCCCGTCTTTCTTATCAGCCCCTTTTTGGTCCAGAAAGGCTGCAATAAGGTCTCCCAGGAGCCTCTCTTCTCCAGCTGAACACCCCAACTCTTAAACAGGCAAACTCATGACATTTAAATTTTTCAATACACTAGTGTCACAAAAGCATGAGCACATCTTTTTATATAGCATTTTATATAGCATCTATAGTCCCCCGTAGAGCCCAAATGTCACCAGTGGTACAAAGTGTCCACAGAGCCAGTTACCAGTGGAATCCCTCAGGGACCAGCTCTTGGGCCAACACTGTTGAACGTCTCTATTCTCCCCCTGTATGATGTGACACAGTGAACCTTCAGCTCCTTAGTGGATGGTGCAAAGCTGGGCAGAGGCCTTGGCCAAACTCACCTCGGTCACCCTGCCCTGAGCAGGACAGTGAGACAAGATGATGTTCAAACAGGAGTGATTCTGTGATTCCAGGAATCTTTCCCTTGGAAACGTTTTGGAAGAAGGAAGAGGTGGAGGAACAAGAAAATAAAAATACAGACAGAGGAGGAGACCTGAAAGGTGTCAAATAAACAGAGAAGTTCTGTGAAGAATGTTTCTCTGCTCAGATTGTTAGCAGGAAATCTATAATAAGCTCCCCAAACTCCCTGTTTTGCTCATTGGCCCCTGGGATTTACAGCACATTTCTTTATATCAGATTCTGCACTGAAGTTTGCACTGATTGTTACAGCTTCTTCGCAGTTGCAAGTTGCAAGGTGCTTGCTTCTTGTTTCCTTAGAGAACTGGATGTAAACAGGCACCGGGGCATTTTTAATTAGAGGAAACAGAAAAAAAAGGAGAAAAAAAAAGAAAACACAATAGAACTTCATGATGTTTCTCAGTTCTGAGGTTAAATTAAGTAGTTTCCAGCGAGGTCAATTGCCATAATTGAAGAGTTGCCTATAGGGAGTACGAGAGCAACTGCTGAAAGATTTTACCTGCCTGAAGCTCAAAGCAGAGTGAGAGCTGAGAAGCTCTGAATGAGCCAAGAGTGAGCGGTGAAGAACCTCTGGGGAGCGATGGAAAGTGCAAATGTCCAGACAGGCTTCTGAAGAGATGAGTTCAGATACAGTGAGCTGGGTAAGGACAGGTGGAAACTCCTGGATGTCCAGGGGATTAAATACACGTAGTGATAGACAGAGTTCTGGCACTGCAAGCACAGTGTCAAGGGTTTAGATTGCGGGGTGACAATAAAACCCTGGCAGATGTATTGTTAACCCTCTCTCCCCCCCTACTTCTCCCTTTTGCCCCTCCCTCTCCCCTCTTCCACTAAGGACAGGCGATCGGGAGGGAAAGAAGAACAGAGAGAAGAGAGATGTTTTACTAATGCTAGTAATAAGAATAGAGAAAATAATACAAAATATACAAAACCAATCTTGAAAGTCTCAGCACCTGCAGAGCCGGCACCTGAAGTCCTGGATTAGACTGCAGCCAGCCGGAGCTGGATTCAGTCTCTCTCTAGGCCTCAGTTCGCAGGGATGACTAGTAAGGTCCTCTCCTAATGTCGGCCATAAGCAGAAGGGAAAAGGCAAAAGGGAAAAAGGGACGAGATCCTCGTGATCTTGCACTTTTATATGAAGTATTCACATGAATGGAATGTTATACACAGTTGGTCAGTTTCTTGGTCACTTGTTTCTCGTCGCCCCTCTCGCGAGATGTCAATCCATGCTTATGAATAAGTTTGCATTCCATTGCTAGGTTTAACCAAAACATGTGTCTGGTTCTCGAGGAAAATGTAGAAAATATGAAGGCTTTAGCTGAAAGGAAAATTCACAAAAAAATGAAAAATGTTTTTAACAAAATCAGGACAATGACGTATCTAGGATGCTGTATCGGGGATGCTAAATCTAGCATGCTCTTTCTAGGATGCTGTATCTGGGATGCTCTATCTGGAATACGATATCTAGGATAGTGTATCTAGCATGCTGTATCCAGGATGCTGTATCCGTGATGCTGTATCTAGGATGCTATATCAAGGATACTGTATCTGGTATGTTGTATATGGGATGATGTATTTGGATGCTGTATTTTGGATGCTGTATCTGGGATGCTCTATCTGAGATGTTTTATCTTGGATACTGTATCTGGGATACTGTATCTGGGATGCTCTGAGATGCTGTATCTAGGATGCTGTATCTGGGATGCTGTATCTGGGATGCTGTATCTAGGATGCTGTATCTGGGATGCTGTATCTGGGATACTGTATCTAGGATGCTCTCTATGAGATGCTGTATCTGGGATACTGTATCTGGGATTATGTATTTGGGATGATGTATTTGGGATGCTGTATCTGGGATGCTGTAATCTCGGATACTGTATCTAGGATACTGTATCTAGGATGCTCTCTCTGAGATGCTGTATCTGGGATGCTCTATCTGAGATGCTGTATCTAGGATGCTGTATCTGGGATTCTTTATCTGGGATGCTGTATCTAGGATACTGTATCTGGGATGCTGTATCTAGGAGACTGTATCTAGGATACTCTCTCTAGGATGCTGTATCTCGGATTATATATCTGGGATGTTGTATCTAGGATGCTCTATCTGGGATGCTGTACCTGGGTGATGAATCTGGGATACTGTATCTAGCATGCTGTATCTGGGATGCTCTATATAAGATGCTGTGTCTGGGATACTGTATCTGGGATGATATATTTGGGATGCTGTATCTGGAATGATGTATCTATCATGCTGTATCTGGACAGATGTATCTACGATGCTGTATCTGCGATGCTGCATCTAGGGTTATGTATCTAGGATGCTGTGTCTGAATGCTGTATCTGTGATACTGTACCTAGGATACTGTATCTAGGATGTTGTATCGGAGATGTTGTATCTGGGATGCTGTATCTAGGATTCTGTATCTAGGATGCTGTATTCAGGATGCTGCATCCGGGTTGCTGTATCTAGGATGCTGTATCCGGGATGCTGCATCCGACATGCTGTATCTAGGATGCTGCATCTTTGATGGTGTATCTGGGATGCTCTATCTGGGATGCTGTATCTAGGATGCCGTATCAGGGATGCTGTATCTGGAATACTGCATCTGGGATGCTGTATCTAGGATGCTTTATCTGGGATGATGTATCTAGGATACTGTATCTCGGATGCTGTGTCTAGGATGCTGTATCTCGGATACTGTATCTTGGATGCTGTATCTAATATGTTGTATCTAGGATGCTGTATCTAGGATGCCATATCAAGGATGCTATATCTAGGATGCTGTATATGGGATGCAGTATCTTGGATACTGTATCTGGGATGCTGTGTCTGGGATGCTGTATCTTGGATGCTATACCTAGTATGCTGAATCGGGGATGCTGTATATAGGATGCTGTATCTGGGATACTGTATATGGGATGATGTACCTAGGTTGCTGTATCCGTGATGCTGTATCTAGGATGCTATATCAAGGATGCTGTATCTGAGATGTTGTGTATAGGAAGCTGTATCTAGGATGCTGTATCAGGGATGCTGTATCTGGGATAGTCTATATGGGATGCTGTATCTAGGATGCTGTATCTAGGATGCTGTATCTGCTATCCTGTATATGGGATGTTATATCTGGGATGCTCTATCTGGGATGCTGTTTCTGGATGCTGTATCCGGGATGCTGTATCCGTGATGCTGTATCAAGGATGCTATATCAAGGATGCTGTATCTCGGATGTTGTATATGGGATGCTGTATGTAGGATGCTGTATCTTGGATGCTGTATCTGGGATACTGTATCTTGGATACTGTATCTTGGATGCTCTCTCTGCGATGCTGTATCTAGGATGATGTATCTAGGATACTGTATCTGGGATACTGTATCTAGGATACTGTATCTAGGATGCTGTATCGGTGATGCTGTATCTCGGATTATGTATCTGGGATGCTGTATCTAGGATGCTCTATCTGGGATGCTGTACCTGGGTCCTGAATTTGGGATACTGTATCTAGGATGCTGTATCGGGGATACTGTATCTGGGATGATGTTTTTGGGATGCTGTATCTGGGATGCTGTATCTAGGATGATATATCTAGGATGCTGTGTCTGAGTGCTGTATCTGTGATGCTGTATCTAGGATACTGTATCTAGGATGCTGTATCGGGGATGCTGTATCTGGGCTACTGTATCTAGTATTCTGTATCTAGGATGCTGTATCCAGGATGCTGCATCCGGGTTGGTGTATCTAGGATGGTCTATTTGTGATGCTGTATGTGGGATACTGTATCTGGCGTGATGTATCTGGGATACTGTATCTAGGATGCTGTATCTAGGATGCTGTACCTGGGATACTGTATTTGGATGCTGTATCTGGGATGCTATATCTGGGATGCTGTATCTGGCGTGATGTATCTGGGATGCTGTATCTGGGATGCTGTATCTAGGATAGTGTATCTGGGATACTGTATCTAGGGTGCTGTATCTGGGATGCTGTACCTGGTATGCTGTATCTCGGATGCTGCATTTTGGATGTTGTATCTGGGATATTGTATCTAGGATGCTGTATCTGGGATGCTATATCTGGGATGCTGTATCTGGGATGCTGTATCTGGGATGCTGTATCTAGGATGCTGTATCTGGGATTCTGTATCTAGGATGCTGTATCTAGGATGCTGTGCCTTGAATACTGTACCTGGGATGCTGTATCTGGAATGCTGTATCTGGGATGCTGTATCTGAGATACTGTATCCAGGATGCTGTATCGTGGATGCTGGATCTGGGATGCTGTATTTGGGATGCTGTATCTGGGATACTGTATCTAGGATGTTGTATCTTGGATGCTATATCTGGGATGCTAAATCTGGAATGGCGTATGTGGGATGTTGTATCTGGGATGCTGTATCTAGGATGCCGTTCCTGGCATACTGTACCTGGGATTCTGCATTTGGGATGCTGTATCTGGGATGCTGTATCTAGGGTGCTGTATCTAGGATGCTGTATCTGGGATGCTGTATCTGGCATGCTGTATCAATGGTGCTGTATCTGAGATGCTGTATCCTGGATGCTGTATCTGGGATGCTGTATCTAGGATACAGTATCTAGGATGCTGTATCTAGGACGCTGTACCTGAGATACTGTTTCTAGGATGCTGTATCTGGGATGCTGTATCTGGGATGCTGTATCTGGCGTGATGTATCTGGCATGCTGTATCTGGGATGCTGTATCTTGGATCCTGTATCTAGGGCTCTGTATCTAGGATGCTGTATCGTGGATGCTCTATCTGGGATGCTGTATTTAGGATACTGTGTCTAGGATGCTATATCTAGGATGCTGTACCTGGGGTACTATATCTAGTATTCTGTCTCTGGAATGCTGTATCTAGGGTGCTGTATCTGGGATGCTGTACCTTATATGCTGTATCTCGGATGCTGCATTTGGGATGCTGTATCTGCGATATTGTATCTAGGATGCTGTATCTGGGATGCTATATCTGGGATGTCGTATCTGGGATGTTGTATCTGGGATGCTGTATCTAGGATACTGTATCTAGGATGCTGTATCTAGGATGCTGTACCTGGGATACTGTATCTAGGATGCTGTATATGGGATGCTATATCTGGGATGCTGTATCTGGCGTGATGTATCTGGGATGCTCTATCTGGGATACTGTATCTAGGATGCTGTACCTGGGGTACTGTGTCTAGGATGCTGTATCTGGGATGCTATATATGGGATGCTGTATCTGGCGTGATGTATCTAGGATGCTGTATCTTGGATGCTGTATCTTGGACGCTGTATCTGGGATGCTGTATTTGGGATGCTGTATCTGGGATACTTTATCTACGATGCTGTACCTGGAATGCTGTATCTAGGGTGCTGTATCTGGGATTCTGTATCTGGGATAATGTTCTGGGATGGTGAATCTAGGATGCTGTATCTAGGATGCTGTTTCTGGGATGCTGTATCTGGGATGCTGTATCTGGGATGCTGTATCTAGGATGCTGTATCTAGGGATCTGTATCTGGGATGCTGTATTTGGGATGCTGTATCTGGGATGCTGTATCTAGGGTGCTGTATCTGGGATGCTCTATCTGGGGTGCTGTATATGGGATGCTGTATCAAGGTATCACAGTATGTTTGGGATTGGAAGGGACTTGGAAAGCTCAGCCCTTGCAGTCCCCCCATGGAGCAGGAACACCAAGATGAGGTTACACAGGAATTTGTCCAGGTGGGTTGGAATGTCTGCAGAGAAGGAGACTCCACAACCCCCTGGGCAGCCTGTTCCAGGCTCTGCCACCCTCACTGAAAAGAAGTTTTTTCTCAAATTTCAGTGGAACCTCTTGTGTTCCGGCTTGATCCCGTTACCCCTTGTCCTATCATTGTTTGCACCGAGAAGAGCCTGGCTCCATCCTCATGGCACTCACCCTTTATATATTTATAAACATCAATAAGGTCACCCCTCAGTCTCCTCCAAACTAAAGAGCCCCAGCTCCCTCAGCCTTTCTTCATAAGGGAGATGCTCCACTCCCTTAATCATCTTTGTTGCCCTACGCTGGACCCTCTCCAGCAGTTCCCTGTCCTGCTGGAACTGAGGGGCCCAGAACTGGACACAATATTCCAGATGGGGTCCACCAGGCCGGTGGCACCCGAAGTTCGTTTAAGGGACAACAGGATCCAAAACAACTTGTATTAAACTGGGGAGAAACAGGGGTTTAGCACTGCAAAGTGACTTAAATAAAGATTCGGATATCAGCTGAGGAATATTGTTAAGGGGCAGCAACTAACAGAACAGGTGGTCCACAGAGTGCATGCACGTGGTTCATGAAAACAGTGCTGGAGCCGGCCCTGAGTCCTGGAGAAGTACACACTGCATGGACATGGTGTGGGGTTGTTGTAAAGAGATACACGTACTCGTAGTGAGTACGGGAAGTGTCGTGATTGTGCGAGGGTAAGTTTATAATACACTCACAATCCTGCGAGGGTTAATTTACTTACATGTGCAAATGCGCACGGAATATTACATGCGCTTATGTGGAAGCACGGGAGGAAAATACACCCGCGATTGTGCGAGGAAATAATTTATACACGTGCTCATATTGAGCACGGAAAGTTACGAGTGCAAATGTGCATGGAAAGTACACGTGCTTGTATTAAGCACAGAAAGTACGCGTGCAAATGTGCACAGAAAGTTACACGTGCAAATGTGCACGGGAGGAAAATACACCAGCGATTGTGCGAGGATTAATTTTACATGTGCTCGTATTGAGCACGGAAAGTTACACGCGCAAATGTGCATGGAAAGTATAAATATACTGCATTCTGCCACACTGCCCCTCAGTAATTTTCCTCACCTGATATCCGAACCTTTATTTAAGTCACTTTGCAGTGCTAAAACCCTGTTTCTCCCCAGTTTAATACAAGTTGTTTTGGACCCTGTTGTCCCTTAACCGAACCTCGGGTGTCTCCGTGACACGCGCGCTTGCATCTTGAAATAAATAACTTATGCTTTTCCTATGGATAAACAACATTTAATCCAGTTCCTTGTATTCCTTAAACACGTGTTCATTAGAGCACAAGCAAAACAGCGCTGGGTGTGCAGGGGATTCGCTCCGCCCAACATGCACACCTTTAAACAATAAGAGGTGTGCTTAAATACAGTAAGGTGTTACATATTCATAATGACCCCAGGAACGCCTGTACATATCCATAACCTTTCCTGCTTTTTATTAACATGAGTCTCAGAGAACCATTTCCATAGACCCTCCCCTGTTGGCCTGCGCAGTGTCACTTGGTGAATTTGAGGAGGGGTCTTTGGGGGTCTTTGGATGAAGCTCCTTCAGCTTTGTCACAGTGGACTTTGTACCTTTGGCCCATTATGTTGAATTGACTGGGACTCAAGCTGCCAAGTCGATTGAAACCAGACTGGTGCCCCCTTTTGCTGTAAATCTTCGTTATCTTGTCTCCTCAAGGTGCAGTAAAACTTCTTATCTTGGCATTCGATGGGGTTCTGTTCTTCTTAACATAAAGCTCTAAACTAAGCGTCTATTGTGTGCCTAAGCCTTAAAGTGTTAGTTTGTTAGTAGGCACCCATTATAAGTTTTAGTTAACCCTTAAAATGTTAGTTCCCTCTGTCAATATAACTTCATATACAAGTTTCATGGAGCTTACCCACCTTTTCCTTTCTTCAGGTTCAGAGCCCGTGCCTCATTTGGTTATACCTGTAAACATTAAACATCTCAACACGAATCACAACTGCATTTCTCACAATCTCCTAACGAGGGTTTAACTGTGGCAGTTGTTTGTTCACCTCCCGGGCACGGCGCTGGGACAGAGGTGGCGATAGAGCTGACATCTGTCGCCGGGCATTGGGTCGTGTTCTCGTTCACACGCTGTTCCCTTTAAATAAATCATCATTGCCCAAACCGGCATTCAATTATTAAAGCGAACGCCGGCGCGGCGCCGGCACGGGGTGCTTTGGCAATGGCACGGCCCCAGGCATCCCTGTCCTCATCCGTTCTGCGGGGAGATCACAGTATCACAGTATGTTTGGGATTGGAAGGGGCCTCAAAAGCTCATCCAGTCCAATCCCCTGCTGGAGCAGGAACACCCAGGTGAGGTTGCACAGGAACATGTCCAGGTGGGTTTTGAATGTCTGCAGAGAAGGAGACTCCACAACCCCCTGGGCAGCCTGTTCCAGGCTCTGCCACCCTCATTGAGAAGAAGTTTCTTCTCAAATTTGAGTGGAACCTCTTCTGTTTCAGCTTGATCCCATTATCCCTTGTCCTATCATTGTTTGCCACCGAGAAGAGCCTGGCTCCATCCTCATGGCACTCACCCTTTATATATTTATAAACATTAATAAGGTCACCCCTCAGTCTCCTCTTCTCCAAACTAAAGAGCCCCAGCTCCCTCAGCCTTTCCTCACACGGGAGATGCTCCACTCCCTCCAGCATCTTGGTGGCTGCGCTGGACTCTCTGCAGCAGTTCCCTGTCCTGCTGGAGCTGAGGGGCCACAACTGGACACAAGATTCCAGGTGAGCAGAGGGGCAGGAGAACCTCTCTGGACCCAGCTGGTCTCCCATCGAAGCACTGACCAGGTCCGACCCTGCTTAGCTTCCCAGATCAGGTGTTCTCAGGGTGCTGTGGCTGTGTATCTGGACGGTCTCCCATCCAAGTACTGACCGGGACCGACCCTGCTTAGCTTCCCAGATCAGACGAGATGGGGCATTCTCAGGGTGCTATGACTGCCTATATTACATGTACGTATATACATATGTTCCACAAATATATCCTGATAGTATCGGAACTAAACCCTTTATTCAAGGGCAGAGCAGAGGGGCAGGAGAACCTCTCTGACCTACTGACTCCCCCTTCTAACCCACCCCAGGTCCCATTGGCTTCCTGGCCACAAGGGCCCAGTGCTGGCTCATGGTCATCCTGCTGTCCCCAGGACCCCCAGGTCCCTTTTCACTGCTCCAACAGCTCATTCCCAACTTACACTGGAACCTGGGCTTGTTCTGCCCACATTCAAGACTCTACACCCTCCAGCCTGTCCAGGTCTCTGATGGCAGCACAACTTCCAGTGTCACCCACTCCTCCCAGCTCGGTGTCACCAGCAAACTCACTGACAGTCACTCTATTCCCTCATCTAAATCGTTAATGAATATATTGAATAATACTGGCCCCAGTACTGCCCCCTGAGGCACTGCACTAGA
Organism: Nesoenas mayeri; assembly: GCF_963082525.1. Lineage (NCBI taxonomy): Eukaryota > Metazoa > Chordata > Aves > Columbiformes > Columbidae > Nesoenas > Nesoenas mayeri. Next base: position 132,668 of record NC_137566.1, read on the forward strand.
TACTGGCCTCCAACTGGACTCCGCACCATTGACTACCACTCTCTGGCTTCTCTCCTTAAGCCAGTTTGCAACCCACCTCACTACTCTATTGTCCAGACCACCCCTCCTCAACTCAGCTGTGAGGATGCTGTGGAGACTGTGTCAAAGGCTTTACTGAAGTCAAGGTGACCACATCCACCGCTCTGCCATCATCCATCCACCCTGTTACATCGTGTTCTCCCACCATCAGTAACACCGTGAGTGTGTTTTCCCCTTTCCTGTGCCCCCCTCCCCAAATTAATCACTGACAGGACTGGTTTAATTGCCTCGTCACGGGGACGGCACTTCCCCATCGCGTCACCCCGTGAGGTCAAACTGGTGCTGAACGTGTTATTGAATCAGCTCCCTCCCAGAATAAAAGGCAAAGAGGTTCGTTGAAACAGCTGAAAATGGTGGGGAGAGGGACGGAACAACCGGGGTCACCCCCCCAGGCTTGTAGCTTCGTGCTTCACCCCCTTGCTGGGTTGGCACTGTCACAGCCCTCGGTTGACGCTTTAATGGCACCCAGGAGCGGATGGCTGTGTGGTTCTCCGTGTGCTCCAGACACTGAGAGCAGCCCTGGGGGGTTCAGGTTGTTGGGGACACGGGGACACGGGTGCCGGGCGGGGATGGTAACGGTGATGGGACACTTGGCCGGGGCGCGGAGCCGGACCCCCCGGGTAATGAAGCGCCGTAAGGAGCCCGGGCTGCCGGGGGGTGCTTGGGGTGGAGGGGGGGCAGGGAGGGGCCGCTGGCCGGTCTGGGGACCCCTCTGGGTCCCTCCTGCAATGGGGAACAGCAGAGGGGCGGGAGGCAGCCCGGCCCGAATTCCTGCCCGATCCAGGATTGCTGATTGACCCAGGATTGCTGATTGACCCAGGATTGCTGAATGATCGAGGATTGCTGATTGACCCAGGATTGCTGATTGATCCGGGATTGCTGCCTGATCCAGGATTGTGCCCAATCCAGGATTGCTGATTGATCCAGGATTGCTGATTGATCCGGGATTGTGCCCGATCCAGGATTGCTGATTGATCCAGGATTGCCGATTGATCCAGGATTGCTGATTGATCCGGGATTGCTGCCCGATCCAGGATTGTGCCCGATCCAGGATTGCTGATTGATCCAGGATTGTTGATTGATCCGGGATTGCTGCCCGATCCACGATTGTGCCCGATCCAGGATTGCTGCCTGATTCAGGATTGTGCCCAATCCAGGATTGCTGATTGATCCAGGATTGCTGAATGATCCAGGATTGTGCCCGATCCAGGATTGCTGCCTGACCCAGGATTGCTGACTGATCCAGGATTGTGCCCGATCCAGGATTGCTGATTGACCTAGGATTGCTGATTGATCCGGGATTGCTGCCCGATCCAGGATTGTGCCCGATCCAGCATTGCTGATTGATCCAGGATTGCTGATTGATCCGAGATTGCTGCCCGATCCAGGATTGTGCCCGATCCAGGATTGCTGATTGATCCAGGATTGCCGATTGATCCGGGATTGCTGATTGATCTGGGATTGCTGCCTGATCCAGGATTGTGCCCAATCTAGAATTGCTGATTGATCCAGGATTGCTGCCCGATCCAGGATTGTTGATTGATCCAGCATTGCTGCCTGATCCAGGATTGCTGATTGATCAAGGATTGCTGATTGATCCAGGATTGCTGATTGATCCGGGATTGCTGATTGGTCCAGGATTGCTGATTGATCCAGCATTGCTGCCTGATCCAGGATTGCTGATTGGTCCAGGATTGCTGATTGATCCGGGATTGCTGATTGATCCAGGATTGCTGATTGATCCGGGATTGCTGAATGATCCGGGATTGCTGCCTGATCCAGGATTGCTGATTGATCCGAGATTGCTGCCTGATCCAGGATTGCTGATTGATCAAGGATTGCTGATTGGTCCAGGATTGCTGATTGATCCGGGATTGCTGATTGATCCGGGATTGCTGCCTGATCCAGGATTGCTGATTGGTCCAGGATTGCTGATTGATCTGGGATTGCTGATTGGTCCAGGATTGCAGGGCTCTCCTTCCTCATCAGCCCGATTTGCTCGTTCCCAATTAATAAATCAGCAGGTGTGAGGGATTTCCTGGGGGAGCGTTTATGCGGGAGGTCGGATGAGTGACCCACTGGGATCCAGGATCACACCAGATCACTTATCAATGGGAACTGTGGGGCGGATTTGTCGCTCAGGAATCGGTGCCGCGCAGCGCTCCGTCGGGGTCACTGGGCAATTATTCACTCATTAGAAACTATAGAAGCGCTGAGCTGGGGAAACTGAGGCACGAGAGCCTGGGTGGGTGCAATGGGTGCAGCACCTGGGGGGGGTGTCTGGGTGCCACCAGGGCTGGGTGCAATGGGTGCAGCACCTGGGGGGGTCTGGGTGCCACCAGGTCTCAGTGCAATGGATGCAGCACCTGGGGGGGTCTGGGTGCCACCAGGGCTGGGTGCAATGGGTGCAGCATATGTGGGGTCTGGGTGCAATGGATGCAGCACCTGTGGGGGGATTTGGGTGCCACCAAGGCCACCTGGGGGGGTCTGCGTGCCACCAGGGCTGTGTGCAATGGGTGCAGCACCTGGGGGGGTCTGGGTGCCACCAGGGCTGGGTGCAGTGGGTGCAGCACCTGGGGGCGGTCTGGGTGCCACCAGGGCCACCTGGGGGGGTCTGGGTGCCAGCAGGGCTGGGTGCAATGGGTGCAGCACCTGGGGGGGTCTGGGTGCCACCAGGTCTCAGTGCAATGGGTGCAGCACCTGGGGGGGCGTCTGGGTGCCACCAGGGCTGGGTGCAATGGGTGCAGCATCTGTGGGCTCTGGGTGCAATGGATGCAGCACCTGTGGGGGGATTTGGGTGCCACCAGGGCCACCTGGGGGGGGTCTGGGTGCCACCAGGGCTGTGTGCAATGGGTGCAGCACCTGGGGGGGTCTGGGTGCCAGCTGGACTGGGTGCAATGGGTGCAGTGGGTGCAGTGCAATGGGTGCAGTGGGTGCAATGCAATGGCTCCAGCTGGGAAGGGGCTGCAGGAGCTGCCCCAGCACCCGGGACTTTCAGCCGGGCTGGATAAGATGCTCTTGGTGGCGCCGCTTTCTCTGGGTGCCGTCCCTGCGCGACCTATTGTCCCCGCACGACCTGTTCCTCACGCTCATCCTGCTCCAAAATGAAGGTTCCCAGTGTTCGTTGCTCCCCGGAGTGATTGGGGTGGGTGCACAGAGCTCCTGTGGGGCGGGTGCGAGGGGACGTTCAGGGACCCAACCTTAGGCCAGGCCTGGACGCGCAGCACCAAGTCCAGCTTGGCTGGCACTGAACATAGTCACACGCTGCCACCTCTCGGCACAGCCGCTCGCCCTCCTGGGCCCTTTCCTTCCTCCGTGTTTCAGAGCGGGATGCAGGATGGATCGGGCAGGAATGGGATGCAGGATGGATCAGGCAGGGACGGGGGCAGGATGGATCCCACAGGGACGGGTGCGGGATGGATCGGGCAGGAATGGGATGCAGGATGGATCGGGCAGGGACGGGGGCAGGATGGATCCCGCAGGGACGGGTGCAGGACCAGTGAATTCACCCACAAAATCATTCTAGAGCTGCCTAGAGAAGACGGGGGGACAAGGGACACTGTGGGGGTCCCCATGGGCTCTGACAGCAGGATGGCCCCTGCTCCACGCTCCCAGCCTCAGCACCGCCTGCCTCGCACGCCCAGTTGGGCTGCACCGAGCACAACGGGCGCCGGAGCCGCGACAGCAGCCCCGTGTCCCCGAGCCACAGCATCAGCCCCGTGTCCCCCAGCTGCGACATCACCCCGTGTCCCTGAGCCACAACATCAGCCCCGTGTCCCCCAGCTGCGACATCACCCCCGTGTCCCCGAGCTGTGACATCAGCCCCGTGTCCCCGAGCCGCGATATCAGCCCCGTGTCCCCGAGCCGCGACATCAGCCCCGTGTCCCTGAGCCGCGATATCAGCCCCGTGTCCCCGAGCGGTGACATCACCCCCGTGTCCCCGAGCCGTGACATCAGCCCCGTGTCCCCGAGCCGCGATATCAGCCCTGTGTCCCCGAGCGGTGACAGCAGCTCCGTGTCCCCGAGCCGCGACATCAGCCCCGTGTCCCCGAGCGGTGACAGCAGCTCCGTGTCCCCGAGCCGCGACATCAGCCCCGTGTCCCGGGGGACGGGACGGGTGCAGGATGGATCGGGCAGGAGCGGTGACAGCAGCTCCGTGTCCCCGAGCCCCCGCCGCCCCGCCCGCCTGCGCCTCTCGGGGTCCACACGGAGCTGGAGGGGAACGAGACCCGCGGGTGCTGCGCTGAATGCCCCCCCCGCAATGCGGCGCTTCCAGCGTGCGGCGCCTTCCCCCCCCGTCCCCAGCACGGCCCGTGAAACGCGGCGAACGTTTCCCTTTCATCCCCTTCCCTCTCCCCGTCCCCCATCGCTCGGTGGCCCTGACGAGGCTCCTCCGGGCCGGGGAGGGTCCCCCGGGTGCAGATCGTTCCCTCCGCGCCCACCGGAGCCGCAGACTGAAGCTCTAATTCACCAGCTCAGCCCCTGCACTGGAGTGGATGTTTTCAACCTTGCAAAATGCTGCTTTTCCCTTTATAGCCTTCATTAATTGTTTTTGTGTGTGTGTGTTTAATTTTATTGTTAATTTGGGTGTTTGTCGTTGTTTTCCCCTCCGCCTGTGAGGGGCAGGAAGAGCCGGAACGGCCCACCTCACTTCTTGGGGGAGAAGGTGTCGGAGCGTCTCCGGCCCGCTCACCCGTGCTTGCCGTGCCTCAGTTTCCCCCATTGCCGAGGCCGTTTCACCGCTGCCGGGCGATGGAGCGCGGACCCGTGTGCACAGCTGGGCACGCTGAGGGTTCCAGCTCCGGAGGGGCTGAGCTGCTCCCGTCCCTTCCGCTCCCCACGCGCAGCCTTTCCCTCCGCATCTGTCCCTTTGTCACCCGTCCGAGCAGAGCGAAGCAACAACCCCTTCCCGGTGTTAGTAACAGAACCAGTTTTACAAAATGTTCCTGAAAGGATGAATCAGTTTTGTAAACTGTCCCTTGTGAAAAATGCAGCTGTGATTCGTGCTGAGATGTTTAATGTTTACAGGTATAATCAAATGAGGCATGGACTCTGGACTCGGAAAAGGGAAAGGTGGGTAAGTTCTATGTAAAAAGTTATGAAACTTGTTTAGGAAGTTCTATTGATAGAGGGAACTAACATTTTAAGGGTTAAGCAACTATATAATAAGGGCCTACTAACAAGCTAACATTTTAAACCACATTATTAATATCTAGTTTAGAGCTGTATGTAACTGATTGTGCTAAAAAGAGCAGGCCTTCATTAAATGCCGAGATCAGAAGTTTTACAGCCCCAGCTGCAACCTTGAGGAGACAAGACAGCCAAGAGTTACAGCAAAAGAGGGGCCAGTCTGGTTCCAGTCGGTTTGGCAGCTCGGGTTCCAGCCAGTTCCTCCTAATGAGCCAAAGGTACAAAGTCCACTGTGACGAAGCTGAAGGAGCTTCATCCAAAGACCCCCAAAGACCCCTCCTCAAATTCACCAAGTGACACTGCGCAGGCCAACAGGGGCGGGTCAAGGAGAGGAATATGTAAATGGTTATCTGAGACTCATTTTAATAACAAGCGGGAAAGGTCATGAATATGTACAGGCGTTCCTGGGGTCATTATGAATATGTAACACCTTACTGTATTTAAGCACACCTCTTGTTGTTTAAAGGTGTGCGTGTTGGGCGGAGCAAATTCCCCGCACACCCAGCGCTGTTTTGCTTATGCTCTAATGAACACGTGTTTAAGGAATACAATTAAGGAATTGGATTAAACGTTGTTTATCCATAGAAAAAGCCTAAGTTATTTATTTCACCCTGAAAGGATGTTCGAGCATATCGTGTTCGAGTATACTCTTATCTTAACAACCTAGCTTTATCTCAGCCTAAATACGTATTGAGTGAGGAGAAGTACATGCAGTATCTCCGGGGGTTGAGCAAGTCAGCAGTTATCGAGCTATAGAAGTAGTACGTGAAAGGGACAGAAGTGATGAAGACTACTTACTTCATCCTGAAGACCCCCTGAAAGACACTGCACATGGTCAAAATAGTTCCAAGATGTTGCAATCAATGTCGAGTAACCGTTACGTATCTTAATGAATATATGAATATGTATGTGAATGGAGTGTAAAAATACTGTGTAACTTAAACTGAGCAGCGAAGCTTTGGGTGCGAACCCCTGGTTTCCCAGCGCTGAAATAAAGCACCGCATAGAACGACGCCTGTGGTTATGTGTCCTGATTGCTAACACCGGGGCAGCTGTTTTGCAGCAGGACGCCCGGTCCCCAGCTCATGCTGCTCGCAACCTCGGGTCCGCAGCCACGGTGCACCTCAGCGCCGCTGCGGACGCAATGAGCTTAGCGTAAGGTGATCAGCGGCGCGGATCAGCAGCAGCAACAGACGGCGGGGAGATGGGATTAGGGGCCGCCGTCCCCGCGTCTCTCTCTCTGTTCTACCAGCACGGTGGCCCCGGATGGTGCTGTTGACGAGGGGGTGGTGCGCGCACGGGGACGCCCTGGCCATGGTGTGGCTGTTGCTCGGCTCGGTTATCCCTGTGATTGTCTAGTGGAAGGGCAGTGGGATTGTCTCAGGGGGCAGTGCTGGGGCTCTATTCTTCAATATATTCACCAATGACTTGGATGAGGGAATAGAGCGACTGTCAGCAAGATTGCTGGTGACACCAAGCTGGGAGGAGTGGGTGACACTGGAAGCTGTGCTGCCATCAGAGACCTGGACAGGCTGGAGAGCTGGGTGGGGAGAAATGTGATGAAATAGAACAAGGGCAAGTGTAGAGTGTTGAATGTGGGCAGAACAAGCCCAGGTTCCAGTGTAAGTTGGGAATGAGCTGTTGGAGCAGTGAAAAGGGACCTGGGGGTCCTGGGGACAGCAGGGGGACCATGAGCCAGCACTGGGCCCTTGTGGCCAGGAAGCCAATGGGACCTGGGGTGGGTTAGAAGGGGGTGGTCAGTAGGTCAGAGAGGTTCTCCTGCCCCTCTGCTCTGCCCTTGAATAAAGGGTTTAGTTCAGACACTATAAGGATACACTTGAGAAACATATATTTTATATATATGTGTGTATATATATGTGTATATGCAGCCATAGCACCCTGAGAATGCCCCATCTCGTCTGATCTGGGAAGCTAAGCAGGGTCGGTCCCGGTCAGTACTTGGATGGGAGACCGTCCAGATACACAGCCACAGCACCCTGAGAACACCTGATCTGGGAAGCTAAGCAGGGTCGGGCCTGGTCAGTGCTTGGATGGGAGACCAGCTGGGTCCAGAGAGGTTCTCCTGCCCCTCTGCTCTGCCTTTGAATAAAGGGAAATCACGTAGGCAGAGGCAAGAAAGCAAAACCAAGGCAGGACTGATGTGTGTTTGAAATACACCGTTTCCCAGCGCAGAATTTTCAGTTACACAGGAAAAAAAGGTTGAGCGGTCGATCCACCGGAGAAACGTTTCCCAAGAGGCCACTGAGCAAAGGAACAGCAGAGCCCGTGTGACGTGGTGCACAGTCGGCCATTCATGTACCTGCGAACGCACAACCGCCTGCGTGGAACTGAGTGGTTGTGCGTTCATACGCGGTGGTGGCGATGCAAAGCGTTGGGCGTCTTCCTGCGCTTGCACACGCGCGTGAGAGCATCCACGCGGGTGCACACGCACATGCGTCCATATGGGATCTTATTGATACAAGAGCTGGAGCGTGTGCACAACCGCGAGTGTTTGGGGAGGAGTTTCTACGTGTATGTCGCTCACCCCTCATGTGGATACGCAAGCAATAGGAAGAGAAGCTGCTAAATGATTTTAGCATGGTGATTAAGTCACAAAGGACATATCCATAATTAACCAATTGACGTGATTAACGCTTTCTAAGAAAGAAACTCATCAGTGACTTCTGTGTGTACTGGTTGCATTGCCACCAAGAGCTTTGAATGAGGAGAGACATGACCCCCCGCCCCCCGACAGAGGCTGCAGTACCTGTGCAGGGCGCTAGATGGCAGCAAAGACTGCGGAATAGCTAAACCCAGCCTAACCTTAGGCTTAAGCAACTCTCCCTTAATGCGGGTGTGACTATGAGGGTTTGATACAGCGTCTATTCACACGTGCCTACAGACACATGTTGTGGTCAACCCTGGGAGGTCCCCAGGCCCTCCCGTCGTGACCCTGGGGTTGTGCATCAACCCCCGGCGTGATGCTGTTGTTAACACCCCGATATCAGCGGGAACCCCTGGGTGATGCTGGTGTTAACACCCTGATATTCAGGCAGAACCCCTGGGTGATGCTGTTGTTAACACCCCGATATCAGCGGGAACCCCTGGGTGATGCTGGTGTTAACACCCCGATATCAGCCAGAACCCCTGGGTGATGCTGATGTTAACACCCCGATATCAGCTGGAACCCCTGGGTGACGCTGGTGTTAACACCAGGACCACCATGATTTTCAGGCGGAACCCCTGGGTGATGCTGGTGTTAACAACCCGATATTCAGGCGGAACCCCTGGGTGACGTTGTTGTTAACACCCTGATATCAGCCGGAACCCCTGGGTGACGCTGGTGTTAACACCAGGACCACCATGATTTTCAGGTGGAACCCCTGGGTGATGCTGGTGTTAACACCCCGATATTCAGGCGGAACCCCTGGGTGACACTGTTGTTAACACCCCGATATCAGCTGGAACCCCTGGGTGATGCTGGTGTTAACACCTTGATATCAGCCGGAGCTCCTGGGTGACGCTGGTGTTAACACCCTGATATTCAGGCGGAACCCCCGGGTGATGCCCCAAGGGACCCAGGAGATTGGGAGGGACCCAGGAGTGCCCCAAGGGACCCAGGAGTTTGGGGAGAGACCCAGGAGTTTGGGATGGACCCAGGAGTTCAGGAAGGACCCAGGAGTGCCCCAAGATTTCCAGGATTTCCGGAGGGACCCAGGAGTACCCCAAGGGACCCAGGACTCTGGGAGGGACCCGGGAGTTTGGGAGGGACCCAGGAGTTCGAGAGGGACCCAGCAGTGCCCCAAGGGACCCAGGAGTTCGAGAGGGACCCAGGAGTGCTCCAAGGGACCCAGGAGTGCTTCAAAGGACCCAGGACTCTGGGAGGGAACCAAGAGTTTGGGGAGGGACCCAGAAGTTCAGGATGGATCCAGGAGTTTGGGAGGGACCCAGGAGTTCAGGAGGGACCCAGGAGTGCCCCAAGGGACACAGGAGGTCGGGGAGGGACCCAGGAGTGCCCCAAGGAAGCCAGGAGTTTGGGGACGGACCCAGGATGTCCAAAAAGACCCCGAGTGCACCAAGGGCCCCAGGAGTTCGGGAGGGACCCAGGAGTGCCCCATGGGACCCAGGAGTTCGGGACGGACCCAGGAGTTCGGGACGGACCCAGGAGTTCGGGAGGGACCAAGGCCTCTGGGGGTGACCTGGGAATGCCCCAAGGGAACGGGAAGTTTGGAATGGACCCAGAAGTGCCCCAAGGGACTCAGGAGCTCATGAGGGACCCAGGAGTGCCCCATGGGACCCAGGAGTTCAGGACAGACCCAGGAGTGCCCCAAGGCACTCGGGAGTTTGGGGGAGACCCAGGAGTTTGGGAAAGGAACCCAGGAGTCTGGGGGGGAGCCGGGAGTTTGGGAGAGACCCACAATTCTGGGAGGGACCCAGGAGTGCCCCAAGGGACCCAGGTGTGCCCCAGGGACCCAGGAGTTGCCGGAAGGCATTATGGGAGTACCCAGGCATTTGGGAGGGACCAAATAGAGGACCCAGGCGTCAGGGGGGGAATGAAATCAGGGACCCGTAGAGGGGACCCAGGAGTTCGGGAGGGACCCAGGAGTGCCCCTAGATACCCAGCAGTTCAATGGTCCCTCCTTGGTCAAATCTATGGGGCCCGGACGCCTGGGGCCCTCCTTGGTCAAATCTATGGGGCCCGGACGCCTGGGTCCCTCCTCGGTGCAATCTATGGGGCCCGGACGCCTAAGTCCCTCCTCAGTTCAATCTATGGGGCCCGGACGCCTGGGTCCCTCCTTGGTCAGTGCTATGGGGCCCAGACGACTAGGTCCCTCCTCGGTCAAATCTATGGGGCCCGGATGCCTGGGTCCATCATCAGTGCAATCTATGGGGCCCGGACACCTGGGTCCCACCTTGGTCAAATCTGTGGGGCCCGGATGCCTCGGTCCCCCCTCGGTCAAATCTATGGCGCCCGGATGCCTGGGTCCCTCCTCAGTGCAATGTATGGGACCCGGACGCCTGGGTCCCTCCTCAGTGCAATGTATGGGACCCGGACGCCTGCGTCCCTCCTCAGTGCAATCTATGGGGCCCGGACGCCTGGGTCCCTCCTCAGTGTAATCTGTGGGGCCCGGACGCCTGGGTCCCTCCACGGTCAGATCTATGGGGCCCGGATGCCTGGGTCCCTCCTTGTAGGATCGAGATAAGGACTCAGCAAAACAATTTGATTCAATGTGAATCACGCTAAGCCATTTATTACAGAAACAAGCCTCCGTATATATGTAACTATATTCTAATCACGCGTCCACGCTCCAAGCATGGATTCGCTAAATGAGGATCGTGGGCTGTCCGTGCGCTGGAGTCTCACTGATGATACGGCCGGTGATTCACGCCACGCCAGGAGCCGGTGACCGAGGAGCGCCCCTCTTTCCAACTGCAGAGTCTGCCCTCAGCTTCCCGAAGCGGCCTTGAGACTCCTCTGAGCCTGACTGAATCAGCAACAGCTCTTTATCTATCAAAACCCCTCCACACACGCTGTGCAATGGGGTTTGTGACACACACGCTGTCCAATGGGGTTTGTGACACACACGCTGTCCAATGGGGTTTGTGACACACACGCTATCCGTGGGGGTTTGTGACACACACGCTGTCCAATGGGGTTTGTGACACACACACTGTACAATGGTGTTTGTTACACACACGCTGTCCAATGGGGTTTTTGACACACACGCTGTCCAATGGGGTTTGTGACACACACACTTTTTAACAACGTTTGTGACACACACACTGTCCAGGGGCGTTTGTGACACACACGCTGTACAGTGGGGTTTGTGACACACACACAGTCCAATGGCGTTTGTGACACAAACACTGTCCAATGGGGTTTTTGACACACACGCTGTCCAATGGGGTTTGTGACAAACACACTGTCCAATGGGGTTTGTGACACACACACTGTCCAATGTGGTTTGTGACAAACACACTGTCCAATGGGGTTTGTGACACACACATTGTCCAATGTGGTTTGTGACACACACACTGTCCAATGCGGTTTGTGACACACACACTGTCCGATGGGGTTTGTGACACACACACTGTCCTTGGGGGTTTGTGATGCACACACAGTCCAAAAGGGTTTGGACTAGATTGATCTACCTCTCAGCTTTCTTCTTGTTGATGAAAATTTTCCAAAGGAGGATCCCCTATGGGATTATAATACTGGAAACGGTTTAAGTCGCCTCCAGAGGTATCAGGACTGGTTATTAATCGGCGTTCAGACTGCTATACCGAAACAAATGAATTGGTCAAAATTGTGTAGTGTTAAGCAGGAAAAGAACGAATCCCCTTCAGCCTTTTTAGAAAGATTAAAGGAAACTGCAAGGAGATATACAGATTTAGATACTGAAACAGAACAAACAAGGGCTCAGTTAGCTTTGATCTTCTTACGACAGTCTCAAGATGATATTCTAAAGAAATTGCAGAAACTGGAGGGGGCACAATTACAAGATCCGGATGTTATGTTAGAAACAGCCTGGAAAGTTTATAATAATAGAGAAAAAGCACAGTCAAGGCGTTATCGGCAAGACCTGTTGGCCCTTCCAAGGACAAGGCGGGGGAGCAGGAACAGGAGTCCATGGTAGAGGAATTAGAAACGGTCGAGGGTGTGGGTTTCGGAATGTTCAGGGAATTCCTTTGGGACCTGTTGTAAAGCTCGGTTCAAATCAATGTGCTTATTGTAAGCAGCGAGGGCACTGGAAAAACGAATGCCCAAACCGTCCCGGTTCCATGAGTCGGGTACTAAACGCAGTAGGAAATGCAGTACAGACCATGGTGTTGGGGGAGTATAGTAATGACAGCTGACTATATGAAAGCACGAAAACGGATACGCAGAATAAGGAGCCCTTGGTGACGGTACAAGTGAGGGACCAGGGTGTGAGATTTTTAGGGGACACAGGGGCTACCTATTCTGTGCTAAATTCCTTACAGGGAACAGTAGGTCATAAAACGGCAATGATTGTTGGTGCCACAGGGAAGGAAGAAGCACGGCCATTCCTACAACCCTTAGATTTGTGTTTTGGAGGAAAGGAATTAACCCACGAGTTCTTATATGTTCCAGACTGTCTGGTCTCCCTTTTAGGACGGGATTTATTGACCAAATTGGATGCCGTAATAACATTCGAGGATGGAAATCTGGTAATGAAAATTCCAGAATCTAAGGTAGGACAAATTCTGTTATTAAAAGAAAACCTGGTAGTGAAAATACCGCAAGCAGTGGAGGAGGCTGTGATTCCTATGGTATGGGAGACTGACATACCTGGGAAATCAAAAACAGCCCAGCCCGTAGAAGTGGAATTGAGGGAAGATGCCAAGGCAGTACAGTTGAGGCAGTACCCACGGAAACTACAAGCTAGGTTAGGAATAGTACCTCTAATTGAAAAATTATTGAAATATGGTATTCTAGAGGGATGTGAATCAGAATATAATACTCCAATTTTTCCAGTAAAGAAACCTGATGGTAGTTATCGATTAGTCCAAGATTTGCGGGCTGTAAACCAGATCACTAAGGACATTTATCCGGTAGTTGCAAATCCATATACCTTGTTAACATCTGTGAAAGAGAAATATAAATGGTTTACTGTACTTGACCTAAAAGATGCCTTCTTCTGCATACCCCTTGACCATGAAAGCAAAAAGCTATTTGCCTTTGAATGGGAAAATCCACACAATGGGAGGAAAACTCAATGAACCTGGACACGCCTTCCACAAGGGTTCAAGAATAGCCCAACCATCTTTGGAAACCAACTAGCTAAGGAACTCGAGGAATGGACTACAAAAGGTCATACCATGATCAATGTCATCATATCATGATGACAATGGTATTTGTTGCTACAATATGTAGATGATATTCTGATTGCGACCGAGACACGAGAACTCTGCATCCAGGTAACAATTGAAATATTGAACCAATTGGGAATGAACGGGTACAAAGTATCGAAAAATAAAGCTCAGATTGCATCCGAGACTGTGATCTATTTAGGATGCGAGCTCTCTCAAGGACAGCGAAGGCTGAGCCTGAACAGGATACATGCTATTTGTGCTATTCCAGAACCACAAAGCTTACCTGAGTTGAGATCTTTTTTAGGAATGACAGGATGGTGCGGACTCTGGATTATGGACTATGGGTTGATCGCCAAACCTTTGTATGAAGCACAAGGGAGTAAAACGTTCAAGTGGGGAAAGCCACGACGTGAGGCCTTCCAAAAGCTAAACCAGGCTTTGATGCAGGCGCCTGCTTTGGGCAAAGACTTCCAGTTGTTCGTACACAAGCGACAAAGACTTGCCGTGGGAGTATGAACCCAACGACCAGGATCCTGGAAAAGACCTGTTGGCTATTTTTCGAAACAGCTGGATCCAGGAGGGACCCACAATTCTGGGAGGGACCCAGGTGTGCCCCAGGGACCCAGGAGTTGCGGGAAGGCATTATGGGAGGACCCAGGCATTTGGGAAGGACCAAATAGAGGACCCAGGCGTCAGGGGGGGAATGAAATCAGGGACCCGTAGAGGGGACCCAGGAGTTCGGGAGGGACCCAGGAGTGCCCCTAGATACCCAGCAGTTCTATGGTCCCCCCTTGGTCAAATCTATGGGGCCCGGACGCCTGGGTCCATCATCAGTGCAATCTATGGGGCCCGGACGCCTGGGTCCCCCCTCGGTCAAATCTATGGGGCCCGGACGTCTGGGTACCTCCTCAGTGCAATCTTTGGGGCCCGGATGCCTGGGTTCCTCCTCGGTCAAATCTATGGGGCCCGGACGCCTCGGTCCCTCCGCAGTGCAATCTATGGGGCCCGGACGCCTGGGTTCCTCCTCGGTCAAATCTATGGGGCCCAAAGTGTTTGTATCCCATATGGTGACAACAGTATTGGAACAAAAGGCGGGCCATTGGCTTTCCCAAGCAGAATGATGAAATACCAGGTAATTCTGACAGAACAAGATGATGTTGTTCTAAAAACTACTAACCTAATGAATTCTGCTGAGTTTTTGGGTGCAGGTACTGAAGAAGGAGATCTGGAACATGATTGTGTGGAAGTCATCGAATATGTGCATGGAGCCCTTTGGAAAGAGTGGGGACTGCTCTCCTCACAAGGAACAAACATTAAATACCAGAAGGAAATACTGAACTTGATTAATGCCATTCAGAAACCATCGCGAGTTGCTATAATGCACTGTAAAGCTCATCAAAGTGGAACGTCGAAAATTATTGGGGGAAATCGGCTTGCTGATCAAACAGCTCGGTCTGTGGCACGGCAAGTGAGAACAATGGTGGGTCTTGTCTCCCAGAGCGTAAGAGCAATTGATTTATTACCTTCAGAGCCACCTAAATATTCCATAGAAGACGAAAACTGGCAAGTCTAGTAAGAGCCAGAAAGAATAATTCTGTGTGGTATATAACCAGCAATGGACAAGTTGTGGTGCCAACCACTATTATGAGAGGAATACTTCAGAAGTGTCACTGGGTGCAGAAGCATTGGTAACTTATCTAAAGAAAACAAATTATCTCAGTCCAGATGTTAACAATGGCAAAGTCCATTACAGCTAAGTGTGAAATTTGCTTGAAAAATAATCCTCTAGTAAAAAGAAAAATAGAAATGGGGAAAATTAAGACAGGCATGCAACCCGTGGATTATTGGCAAATAGATTACACGGAACTCCCCAGAACTCGTGGATATAGATACCTAATCGTTGTGGTGGACACCTTTTCTGGATGGCCAGAAGCCTTCCCTTGTTGCACCAACCAAGCAAAAGAAATTGTGAAATGGTTATTAAAAGAAATAATCCCTAGATTTGGGGTACCAATAGGAATATCATCCGATAGGGGGCCCCATTTTGTGGCACAACTGGTAAAGGAGGTTAGCAGAGGTTTAGGGATTCAGTGGGATCTGCATACTCCCTGGAGGCCCCAGTCCAGTGGACAGGTAGAGAAAATGAACCAAACTTTTAAAAGACAGCTTAGTAAGGTCTGTCAGGAGGCAAAGATTCAATGGCCGCAGGCCTTGCCAATAGCATTGTTGCGTATCAGGATAAAACCTAAGAGCGGAATGTCAGTAAGTCCGTACGAAATTCTGTATGGCAAACCCTATGAAGCACCAAACCCAAATCCAGAGGTCCACATAAAGGGTAATCAGGACTTGTACAATTATGTGTTGTCTCTTGGCAGGACATTGAATCGACCCCGATCTGCATTAGTGTGGAGTCGACCACTGGCACTTGAAAATCCAGTATACAATATAGAACCTGGGGACACTGTATATACGAAAAACTGGAAAGAAGAGCCTTTGAGAGAATGTTGGGACGGACTCTACCAAGTACTCTTGACCACATTTACCGCAGTTAAAGTTCCCGGAGTGGACTCCTGGATACATTACACCCGTGTGAAGAAGGTTCCAAGAGTGTGGTGATCACATATCCTAGGTCCAACCACACTCAAGATTACATCGCAATAATGCCTGGTTTGCATTACCAAGCTTTGGTTTTGGTTATACCCTGAGTTTTTGTGCTTTTGAAAATTGGAAAGGGAAGTGCCACTCTATTCCACAAGGCCCCTGATAGACAGTGGGAAAGCTCACCCAATGCATGGAAAATTTATAGATGCAAAAATGAGATTATTCGAATGGAGTTGCAAATTAGGCCACTAAGAAAAGTAGATAGTAATGAAAGTACCCAGGTACCACAGGTAGTACAAAGTGTACAAAATCAGGCAGAGAACCTAATGATAGGATTAATCTGAGACTTTGCACAAACACAAAACATCAGTAGCATCACTGCCTGCCTTCCCATACCAAAATCAGCTGAGGACCCAGTACAGTGGGGAATGATCGCTACTACCTTACCAGAAATAAACAGAACTGGTAAGATAGCATGTGAATCCCACACTAGAATAGAAGAAGTCCCAACTGAACAAAGGATAAGGGAACAATAAAAATGGAAAACGCCAGGACACAGGGCAGATTGTTTAAAATTACCTAAAGTGAGATATATTACAATAGGACGATTCCACGATGTAGGATGGTGCTTCTATGACAAGTGGACCACTAAAACAGTGAATCAAAAGGTTGAACAGACCTACTGGGAATGCAAAGATCAGGATAACTAAAACATAACTGAATTATGGAACAATATGTGGACATTAAGTATTGTACAACAATACCAATTCAGTGAAGCAATTCCATGGTGCATACGGTGGTCTGATGTAACAGAAGGAATAACAGTACCATGGCGGAATTGCTCACGGGTCACTTGTCAAACAGACATTAAAGAGATACCTTTGTCCATTGTCAAAGTAGCAGTGATTACAGGCTGCATTTGTCGTAAACAATTAGACTCACAGGCAGCCTTTAAAATTGGCATTGATAAAGACAAAATTGACTGTAAAGGAGTTATAGACAGTATGGGACATTTAGTTTGGGCCCTAAGTGATGAGACCTGGACTACACATTTGCCAATGGAAGGACCAATTAGATAAATTACTTTGGGGTTGCCAACACTATGTTCCATTTGGAAAAAGGTCACCTTTGAAAAATAGTCAAGAACTATTACAGGTCAGACATAAACGAGAAATAAACGAGGACGATGTGTGGCATGAACCATCAAGCAGTGTTAAATTTAGCTGGGCACTAGAATCTTTCTTTGCACCAATTGCAGCCTATAGGAATAGAGAAATGATTGATAAATTGATCGGGCAAATGGATCGATTGGCTAGAATAACTTAAAAAGGTTTTTGGGATCTCAATATACAATTACAAGCTACGACTAAAATGACCTTGCAGAATAGAATGGCACCCGACATAATGTTATTAAAAGAAAACTACGTCTGTGGATATTTGAATGACAGAATCAATCACTGCTGCATCCATATTCCAGACGTAACTTCAGAGGTTGAGAAAGACATTTCCGAGCTGACCCAAAGACAAGTGGAGCTGCAAAAGGAAAGACAAGATGCAGAACAGAGCTGGATAGGAGCTCTGTTGAATAAATTCAATTTAAATTTGGGAGGATGGGCACATTCACTACTACAAAGTGTAGTTGTACTTGCAATTGTGTTTGTTCTTCTTTGTTTGTTGTATGTGGGTATTAAGCGCATAATTAGTCAAACAAATGCTAGGAATAATCGCATTTTCAGTATCCTGAGTAGGAATTATGCTAATCCTATATTTGATAGCCCTCCAGCTTATGAAGAGGCACGACTGGAACTATCACACCTGAAGGGAATTACCAATCAATAATCGAAGAAATTGAGGTGAAAATGCATTGTCTAAGAATAGAAAAGCATTTTCAAAGGGGGGAAATGTTAGTAACCGAACCAGTTTTACAAAATGTTCCTGAAAGGATGAATCAGTTTTGTAAACTGTCCCTGAGAGGATGTTCAAGCACATCGTGTTTGAGTATACCCTTATCTTAACAACCTAGCTTTTATCTTGGCCTAAATACACATTGAGTGAGGACACTACACATGATCAAAATAGTTCCAAGATGTTGCAATCAATGTTGTAATCAATACTGAGTAACCGTTAGGTATCTTAATGAATATATGAATATGTATGTGAATGGACTGTATAAATACTGTGTAACTTAAACTGACCTGTGAAGCCAGCTTTGGGTGCGAACCCCTGGTTTCCCAGCGCTGTAATAAAGCACCGCATATAACTACGCCCATGGTTATGTGTCCTTGATTGCTAACAAATGCACATGTGCGACGAAATCAGCACACATGCTTGTGGAGAGAAAGACATGGACTCACAAGCGTGTGGAGCGACGGATCGATACAGCAGGCGCTAGGAACACAGACTGACTTACAGGCACAGTGTCCCTACACCAACAGGGACCGCTCTGCAGGTATCCTAGACGTTGATTATCGAACCAGCCACACTGACCTGCGCCAAACTCCCAGACACTTACAGGCAAGACACAATCTTTGTGACAAGCACACAAGTGTTCGCTCTCAGCTGTAGATCAGGGACAAGCTTGTGCAGTGACGCCCTGTTGCTCTTTCGCGTTAAGGCATGATCTGTTTCGTTTCTCTTGTAGATCGGCTGCTGAGCGCCTTTCCTCGGGCCCCTGTGAAGCATTTGCCAAGGGTGAGAAGTAGCTTGGAGCAGCATTCAGTTCTGCCTACGACTGTCTTTGCTCCTTTACTAGCAGAGCTCCCGTGCACCTGTCCGCGTGAGAAATGCACGACTGGGCAACGTCGTGCAACACGCGGAGCCTTGCCAACAAACGGCGCAGCTGTGCACTCACTCCAGCTTAAGCACGAATGGAGCCTGCATCAAGGCACACGTATGTGGACAGACAATCGTTTGTAGACACACGTGCTTTCACGCACACGATCGTCCAAGTACAGGGACGTATCTGCAGGTACCCTCCAAAAGAATATTCTCGTGCAGCCAGGTATGCGTGATGCAGTACGCCAACCATCAACGCACGTGTTTACCCTCAAGCATGTCAGTACGTTTCGCGTACGTCTTTCTGTGCATAGATGGGAGTGGGCGCACTTGCGGATGTGTGCTTGTGTGTGGCCAGGCGTTTGTGGAAAGGTAGGTGCTTTTCTCCAGCTGCGTTAGCGAGCACGAGGTGGTGGGTGCACCTACCTAGGAGCTTGTAGAAAGCTTTCTGCTTGGTTTTCAGTGGGGAATCATGTGTGTTCACGTGGACAAACAGAAGGCGTAGCAACTAGGTTCCAGCGCAGAAAACGCAAGTTTTCCGATGCACTCTCTTTCTCTCCCTATACCGAGTCGTGTACAGAAACCGCTAAGACTGCGATCGGCAAGTAAGCTACCACGAAGCGTGCCGTACAGAGAAAATACCAACAGATCCTCGGTCCACACATTGTTTCTGATACGTGCTTGAATGCAAATACGTTCGCACTGCTGAGGCATAAAAGACGGCCGTCAGAATATGTGATTGCGCGCACCGGTGCAATTGCTTGGTTCTACATTCAGTCCTGGTGTGCGGGGCTTTTAGAACTGGGCAATCAGTTTCAGAACTGCAGCAATCGGTTTTTATACGACGTGTCAGCAGAGACATTTGAAAAACCCCAAACAAAACTTATTCCAGTCCACGGACCCCCCCGCCCTCTCTGCCTCCCCTCACCCTGAGCCCCACGATCAGCACTTGGTGCGGGAGAGGAGCACAGCTTGACATGTTGGATCTGGGATGCTGTAACTATTATGCTGTACCAGGGATGCTGTACCTAGGATGCTGTATCTGGGATGCTGTATCTGGGATGCTGTATCTGGGATACTGTATCTAGGATGCTGTATCTAGGATGCTGTACCTGGGATGCTGCATCTGGGATGGTGAATCTAGGATGCTGTATCTAGGATGCTGTATCAAAGTATCACAGAATGTTTGGGATTGGAAGGGACCTGGAAAGCTCATCCAGTGCAATCCCCCCATGGAGCAGGAACACACAGATGAGGTGGCACAGGAAGGTGTCCAGGCGGGTTGGAATGTCTGCAGAGAAGGAGACTCCACAACCCCCCTGGGCAGCCTGTTCCAGGCTCTGCCACCCTCACTGAGAAGAAGTTTCTTCTCAAATTTAAGTGGAACCTCTTGTGTTCCAGCTTGATCCCATTACCCCTTGTCCTATCATTGTTTGCCACCGAGAAGAGCCTGGCTCCATCCTCATGGCACTCACCCTTTATATATTTATAAGCATTAATAAGGTCACCCCTCAGTCTCCTCTTCTCCAAACTAAAGAGCCCCAGCTCCCTCAGCCTTTCTTCATAAGGGAGATGCTCCACTCCCTTCTTTGTTGCCCTACGCTGGACCCTCTCCAGCAGTTCCCTGTCCTTCTGGAACTGAGGGGCCAAAACTGGACACAATATTCCAGATGGCGTCCACCAGGGCGGACTAGAGGGGCAGGAGAACCTCTCTGACCCACTGATCACCCCCCTTCTAACCCACCCCAGGTCCCATTGGCCTTCCTGGCCACAAGGGCTCAGTGCTGGCTCATGGTCATCCTGTTGTCCACCAGGACCCCCAGGTGCCTTTCCCCTACACTGCTCTCTAATATGTAATTTCCCAACCTATACTGGAACCTGGGGTTGTTCCTGCCCAGATGCAGGACTCTGCACTTGCCCTTGTTAAATTCCATCAGGTTATCCCCCGCCCAACTCTCCAGCCTGTCCAGGTCTCTGATGGCAGCACAGCCTCTGCCGTGTCAGCTGCTCCTCCCAGCTTAGTGTCACCAGCAAACTTGCTGATAGTCACTCTATTCCCTCATCTAAATCGTTAATGAATATATTGAATAATACTGGCCCCAGTACTGACCCCTGAGGCACTGCACTGGATACTGGCCTCCAACTGGACTCCGCACCATTGACTACCACTGTCTGGCTTCTCTCCTTAAGCCAGTTTGCAACCCACCTCACTACTCTATTGTCCAGACCACCCCTCCTCAACTCAGCTGTGAGGATGCTGTGGAGACTGTGTCAAAGCCTTTACTGAAGTCAAGGTGACCACATCCACCGCTCTGCCATCATCCATCCACCCTGTTACATTCTCATAATAGGCTATGAGGTTGTTCAAGCATGACTTACCCTTGGTGAAGCCATGCTGACTGCCCCTAATAACCCTCTTATCCTTGATGTGCCTTGAGATGGCACCAAGGATAAGCCGTTCCATTGCTTTCTCAGGGACATCAGTCATCACATGTCATCAGAAGAGCAAGGTTGGTCTCTTCTCTACCCAACAGCTGCCGGCATTGCATGGACAAGCAGCACATCACACAGGGATCTTCACTCAGTCTCTTGATGATACAATCAACCAAAAGACCAAACACTTTCACAATATGCCTGGATCCATCTAGTTTTCAAGGACAGCGTCCTCCAGGCACAGCAATGGTTCAGATCAGAACACAATTAAAACTCCAAAAGGAATTGAAGGTCATCAAGATAAGCTGTTGCTAATTCAGAAACAGCTAAAGGAGAATCCTAAATACTGGGAGACTACTACTGAATTTAGTAAGACAAGGTGTAGGTAGACCTGAGATGTCTCCATGTCTTTGCATCAGTTGTCACCAGCAAAGTCTTCCAGGCCTTTGTGCTTCCAGGCAGAACTCTGGAGGGCAACAGCTGTGGTGGATGGGGATCAAGCCAGAGGTTTCATGAGCAAACTGCAGCCTTACCAGCCCTTGGGACCAGAGGGTTTGCATCCAAGAGTGCTGGGAGAGTGTTTTTCCCCAGTTGATGCTGGTCTGGTATGATCCCAGAAGGAAATGCACTCAGAGTCTGAGGTATTGCTTAAAATGCTGTTCATTAGGTCTGGCTCTACAAGAGGGGTATCACAGAGGAAATCTGTGTCCCTCTGGATGGTGGAAACCCAGGTGGTGTAGCACTGAACAAGCTTCCGAACATCCGCTGCCAGGAGGTGCCCCATGTCTTGTCAAAGCACTGTGACAGTTTTGGATTGTATGAGGTGAGGTGGGGCAGCTTGCTGAGCTGTGGTGTTTCAGCTGAAGGATACAGGGTCTGCTGGAGAGAGTCCCAGGGAGAGTGAGGACAGAGGGATCCCCCTGTGTGAAGGATCAGCTCAGATCTATGGAGCTGCTCAATGACATGGGCAACAGGTTGATTTATCTTGTGTGAGTGAGGATGACAGAGAAGTTGGTCAGGATGACACTGTTTGGCAGTGAGCACTTTGAACATGTGATAGAAGAATTCCCCCATGGATACTGACGCAGAGTGTCTCCTGAGGAGGTGTGGACAGACAGGAAAAGCAGATTCAGCTCCAGCAGATCCCCACCACAGATGACCTGTGTCCATCAGTGCCAGCCCCTCTCCTCAGACCAGAACAAGAGTCCTGCTCCAGCAACAGAGCAGCCTGACCCCAATGAGTGTCTGCAGAAAGAGGTTTCTCTTGCTCCTGGATTCCTCCCTGCAGGCACAGAAATGCTGCCTTGCTCTTCTCCAGGGACATCCCTTTCCCCAGGTGAGGGTGTCCAGCCTGGCCTGGCCGGCTGGTCCTGGTTCCCTCCCTGTGCTCCCCACAGGGCCCTGAGCTGGCCATGCTGCTCTGCAGAGCGAGGGGCTGTGGTGCCCTGGGGCCACGGGTGACTCTGCTCTGGCCACGCTGGTTGGGCTGGGAAACAGACCCAGCTGGAGGAGGATCACTGCTGCTGAGCCCTTTCCATCTTCCCAGCTGGCTCAGGAGCCCAGGACAAGGCTAGGCAGGACCATGGGGTGTCTCTCATGGCACAAAGGGCAGGGGAGGGCTGAACCAAGATGGGGTCCTGAAACATTCTCCAGTCTGACATCTTTTGGCATCCTGGCTCCTCACAGCCTGTCCTGGCATTGAAGGGCCCTTGTTACCCTGTGCCCTCCTCAGGTTCACCTCTTCCTCTGGGACACCTGCATGATCACTCCTTTGACCAGGACTGTTTTGTGTAACCCAGCCGGCAGCTGAACATCACACACAGCCCTTCTCTTCCTCCCTCCAGCCCAGTGGGATGGGAGAGGGAATCAGGAAAGAAAGAAACATCTTGGGTTAAAATGAAGACAGTTTAATGAGACAGAAAGGCAAAACAATAACAACAGCAACAATAGCTACAATAGCAACAATAGCAACAATAGCTACAATAGCTACAATAGCTACAATAGCTACAATAAATATAATATAATAATGATAATAAATAAAATAATTATAGCAATAGTAATTATAATAATAATGATGACAGTAGTAATAGTAGCAATTGCAAAAATGGTAATAATAATAACAGGAGATATAAACTAAGTCACGCACAATGCAATTGCTCACAACCCATTGAGTGACACCCAGCCAGATCCCAAACAGCGCTCCCCCAGATAACTTTTCTCTAGTTGACATACCAAGCATGTCATCATATGGTGTGGAATATCCCTTTGGCCACTTGGGCCAGCTGTCCTGCCTGTGCCCCTCCCAGTTCTTGTGCATCTCCAGCCTCCTTGCTGAAAAGTCCTTGGTTTGGGATAAACATGGCTAGCAACAACCAAAACATCCCTGTGCTACCAACATTCTTAGATTAAATCCAACACACCGCACTCTACCAGCTACTAGGAAGAAAATTAACCCTCTCCCAGCTGAAACCAGGACAGTGCCCCCCCCTTCTTCTGTACCATCTGTGTTGTGCCCGGGTCCCACACTCTCCAATACATTCCAGTTAATCAACAGCACTTTCCTATCTCTGGATATACACACAGATCTCATTCCTCAGTCTATAGGCCACGCCTCTAAAATGTCTAATGAGTTCTTGTGGTCCATGGCTTTGGGCTCCAGGGGTCATAAGAGTCTGTCAGGACAGGAGAGATGGTCTTTGCTGTTGGACTGTTGTGTCCTGTGTCCAGAGCTCGTAGCTGGTGCATCTGTCCCAGCCAGGGACAGTGTGTGAGTCTGGGTGGGCAGCCAGTCGCACCTCAGGGAGATCCTCTGACAGCGCCTGGCAGCTCCACTCCTCTCCAGGATGCATCTGCCACTGCTGGTGGGACAGCGCCAGGCAGATCAGTCACAGACGTGTCCCTGTCTTTTGGGATGTGTGCGACCCAGAAGGGAGCTCTTCATCCAGGCCTTGGTACCTCACAAATCCCCCTGGGACCCTGAGCTAAACCCCAACCACTTCCACTGACACCACTGCCTAAGCCCTAACCTAACACTTATCCATCCCTTACCCTAATCCTAACCCCTGCACTTCAAACTTGCCCTACAACTATCATTCACCTAAAACTAACCTTAACATTAACCCAAACACCACCCTAACCCTACCTTTTGCCCAAAATCTAACCTAAACCAAACCCCCATAATCCTAAAACTAACCCTAACCCTAGCCTTACCCAAACTCTTACCTGAAATATCACCCTAATGTGACCTCTAACCCTAACCCATAACCCTAGCCTAACCCTAAAACTAATCCTAACCCATCATACTAACACCAGCCCTAAACCAAACACTAAACTAAACCAAGCCCTAACCTGAAATCCTAAACTGTAACTCTTATGACTGACTCTAACCCTGAAATATCCCTAATTCAAACCTTAACCCATTAACGTAGCGCTAATGCTATCCCTACCCCTAACTCATAAAATTAACCCCTTACACTAATCCTAACGACTTACACTAACACTACCCCCTAACCACTAACCAGAATTCTGATCCTAAATGCCAAAACCACCCTCAATCTCTAATAGAAATCTAAAACCTAACTCTGACCATTCCACTATCGCTACTGCCTAACACTAACCCTAACCCTAATGCTAACCCCATCCCTAACTCTAACTAAATCTAAAGCTAAAACGTAATCCTAACTCTAACCCAAAACATAAAACTAACCCCTAACGCTAACTCCAACCCTACATTCTAACCCTCTTCTAAACCTAATCTAACTCTAATACTTACCCATAATCCTAACCATAATCCTACCCTTTACACCTAGTATTAAAACCTAACCCTGACTGCTTACACTAACACTATTCACTAACTCTAAAGCCTAATCCTAACAGTATGCCTAACCCTAACCTGAGAATCAACCTCTAACCCTATCTCAAATGCCTAACCCCAAGCACTAACCATAGGCCTTTACCTCTAAACCTAACCTGTACTCTAATTCTGACCCTGACTCGAACTCTATTCCCTAACCCTAATCTAAACCTAACCCTAAACCTTATCCAACACTAACCCTTATCTACATGATAACCCTAGTGCTAACCCTAACTCTAAATGCAATCCTAACTCTTAAACCTAACTTAACCCTTACACTAAGCCCTAACTTGTACCCTAACACTAACCTTAACTGTAATTCCTAAACCTAACTCCAAGTCTAACCCTAAACATCTAGCGCTAACTCTACCCCTAACCAAAACCGTAACACCAGACCCTAACCCTTCCCCCAACTAGTAATGCCAACTCTAACGCTAACCATCATCCAACCCTAGCTGAAACCCTAACCCTAAGTCATAACTGCTAACCCTAACCCTATCCTTAACTATAATACTAACTCATTCCCTCATCACTAACCCTTCCCCTAACCCATAAAACTAACCCCTAACCATAACCACATATATGAACATTCATTGCTAAACCTCAACCTTGATCCTAACCTCTAAACCATAACTCTAACCCTAACCTAATCTCTACCCTCATCCCCAAACTCTATCCTATTCACAACCTAATCCTAACTGTAAGCCTACCCCCTAACACCTATCCCTAAAAAAAATCTAGCCATAATGCTTAACCTATACCCTCACTCTAATCCTAAATCAAAGCCTGAGTCTAAGCCTAAACTCAAACCCTAACCCTACCTCTAACTTTAATCAAAAACCTAAATCTAAATCTAAACTTAACCCTAACCCTATCCCTTTCCTAACCCATACACCTAACCTCTAAACCTAACCACTTCAACTGACCCTAACACTACACCCTAACCCCCAAATCTAACACTATTCCAACCCTTACCCTAACCTTAATCCTAACCACTACCACTAATTCTAACCATAAATCTAAATCTGAGCCCTAACGCTGACTCTAACAGTAACCCTAAACTCTAACCCCAATACTAAACTCTAACCCTAACCTAACACTAACTCTATCACTAACCTAACCTTAATGGTAAGCCGTAACTAACCTAATCTAACCTAACCTAATCTAACCTTACCTAACCTAACCTAACCTAACACTAACACTAACACTAACACAGACCCAACACTAACCCTAATTCTAACCTGAACTCTACACCTAACGCCTAAATTCACCTCTAACCCAAACCTTAAACCTAAACATAACCCTAATCTAATCCTAGCCCCATTCATATCCCTAGCCCATGAACCCAGCCACCAACCCTAAGCACTTAGACTAAAATTAACACTAACCCAACCCCAATATCTAACCCTAACCATTAACTCAACCTCTAAGCCTAACCCTAAAGCCTAACCTAAACCTAGCTCTAATCTGATGCTAAAGCCTAACCCATCATTCTAAGACCAACTATAACCCTAAGCCCCTATCCCAAAAATAACACTAACACTACCTCTAACCCTAACCCAGTGTCCTATCCCTAACCCGTCAATATAAATCTAAAACCTAAAACTGACCATTCAAATAACAAAACTCCCTAACCCGTAACTCTAACACTTATCCATCCCTTACCCTAACCATAATCCTAACCCCTAAACCTAAAACTTACCCTACACCTATCATTCACCTAACCATAACATTCACCCAAACACCACCCTAACCCTACCTCTTGCACAAAATCTAACCTAAACCAAACCCCCTCAACCCAAACAATAACCCTAGTATAACCCAAAACCTAAACCTAACCCTAAACCTAAGCCTATCCCTACCCCTAACCTTAACCACTTACACTAAAACTAACCCTAACTCGAACCACTGAAATCTTACCCTAATGCGACCTCTAACCCTAACCCATAACCCTAGCCTAACCCTAAAACTAATCCTAACCCATCATACTAACACCAGCCTTAAACCAAACACTAAACTAAACCAAGCCCTAACCCTAGATCCTAACCTGCAACTCTTACGACTGACTTGAACCCTAAACTAACCCTAATTCAAACCCTAACCCATTATCCTAACCCTAAAGCTATCCCTACCCCTAACCACTAAACCTAACCCCTTACACTAATCCTAACGACTTACACTAACACTACCCCCTAACCACTAACCAGAATTGCAACACTTAATGCTAACCCCAACCTCCATCTCCAGTATAAACCTAAAACCTCACTCTGACCATTCCGCTATCACTACTGCCTAACACTAACCCTAACCCTAATGCTAACCCCATCCCTAACTCTAACCTAAATCTAAAGCTAAAACGTGATCCTAACTCTAATCCAAAACATAAAGCTAACCTCTAACGCTAACTCCAACCCTACATTCTAACCCTCTTCTAAACCTAATCTAACTCTAATACTTACCCATAAGCTTAACTCCAAACCTAACCCTAGTCCTACTTTTCAAACCTAATATTAAAACCTAACCCTAACTGCTTACACTAACACTATTCCCTAACTCTGAAACCTAATCATTAGCTCTAACACTAACTATATCCTAACACTAATCTAATCCTAACTGTAAACCTCATCCAAACCCCTAACCATAAGTCTAACTGGAAACACCATCCCCTTACTCTAATCTAACCCTAACCCTAAATCTAATCTGAAACTTAACCCTAATTCAAACCCTAAATCCTAAAACTAACCCCTACCCTATACCACTTCCACTGACACAACTCCCTGGCCCCTAAACCTAACCCTAACTGTAAATCTAAAACTAACCACTAACCCTAACTCTAACCTGAACACTAACCGAACCCAAAATGTCAATCCAAACCCTAACCCTAAATCTAACCCTAGTACCTAAACCTACTCCCAACCACTTCCATTACTTCGTATCCCCAACCCCTAACACTAACGCAACACTTACCAAAAGCCTAATCCTTATCCTAAACCCTAACCCTGAATCTAATCTGAACCCCAAACCCCTGTCCCGAAACCTAACTCTACCCCCAATCCCAAACCCTAACTGCAACCTTAACCCATCATTCTAACCTTAACCCTATCCCCACCCCTAACCCTACCCCCTTACAGTAATCCTAACCACTTATAATAACGCTACTCCCTAACCCCTTACCCTAAATAAGCCCCTACCACCAACCCTAACACTAACCTAAAACTAATCTAACTGTAACCCCAAGCCCTTACCCCAATTCTAACCCTAACCCTAACTCCTAACCCTAAACCTAAACCTTACTGTAAATCTAAAACTAACCACTAACCACCAACCCTAACTCTAACCTGAACACTAACCAAAACCAAAATGTCAATCCAAACCCTAACCCTAAATCTAACCCTAGTATCTAAACCTACTCCCAACCACTTTCACTACTCCGTATCCCCAACCCGCAACACTAACCCAACACTATTCCCTAACCCCTAACCTTAATCCTTACCTCTAACACTAACCCTAATACTAACCTTTACCACTAACCACATCCCTACCCTTACACCCTAAACCTAATCCTAATCAAATCCTAATAATAACCCTAACACTACCTCTAACACCTATCCCTAAATCTAAACCTCTAATGTTAGTCCAATCACTTACTGTAATCCTAAAGCAAAGGCTAAATCTAAGACCAACCTCTAACCCTAACTCTAAAACTAATTCAATGCCCTAACCCTGATTCTAAATCTAAACCTTAATCTAACCCTACCCCTAAATCTAACCCCAAAACTTAACTCTAGCCCTAAGACGACTCCGGAACCCCTAACGCTAACCCTAATCCAACCATTACCCTAAACCAAATCCTAAAACTTAAGCCTAAATGTAAACCTAAATACTAATCCTAAATCTAATCCTAAAATTTAAGACAAACCCCTAACTTTAACCCTAAGACTAACATCACATAAACAGAAATCCAAACCCTAACCTAACAATATCCCCAACCCAAAATCTAACGCTAACATCAAACCCTAACTCTCACCTTTCTCCCTGACTGGTAATGCTACCCAATAACTGACTCTAATCTAACCCTAAAAGGAACTATAACCCTAAACCTAAGTCCTAACCACTTATCCTAGCCATAATCTTATCCTTCCTTATCCTAACTCTTCTCCCTAATACCTAAGCCTAACACCAACCCTCTAAAGCTGACTCTAAAGCTCAGCCCTAAACCTTAACCCTAACCCTAGCCAGTAACCATCATTCTAAACCTCACCCTTACTCGAGCCATAATCCCATAACCCTGAAACTAACCCTACCTAACCCTAACCAGTTCCACTAACCGTAACACTGCTCCCTAACACAAACCCAACACTTATGATAACTCTAATGCTGACCCCTAACACTAACTATAACCTTAATGGTAAGCCTAAACCCTAATACTAACTCTAACCCTAACTTGAAACCTAGTCCTAACACTAAAACTAAACCCAAACCATAACCTAACCATAACCCTATCACTAACCTAACTTTAACCACAACCCTTAAACCAACCTAACCCAACACTAACCCTAACATGAAATCTAACACTAACCTGACCTCTAAACAGAATCCTAAGCCTAACTCTAACCCTAACTCTAGCCTCACTCCTAAACCTAATCTCCTATGCTAATCTTAACCATTTACAATAACATTACTCCCTAACCAGGAACCTGAACCCTAGAACTCCAACAGAATTCTAAAACCGGACCCTAACCACCTTTTCTAACACTACTGCCTAACCCCTAAACTTTAATCTAACCCTTACCCTAATCCTAATTATATTTCCTATCCCTATCTCTAACCCCAACCCCTAAATCTTACCCCAAGCCCCAACTCCTACACCTAAGCTACTCCTAACTATGTCACTAATGCTACTCCCTCAACCCTAAGCCTAACCCTAAATTCTACCCAATTCTCTTCACCCTAAGGGAACGCTAATGCAAACCCCTACCTCTAACTCCAACTCTAAACCTAATGCTTAGCCTTCTTACTCTAATCAGAAATCTAAGCCTCAACCTAAAACCAAACTCCACCCCTAACCCAAAAGCCCTAACCTTAATTCTAACCCTAATCCTAATCAAACCCTGACCCTACCCCTAACTCTAACCCTAAACCTGACTCTAAACAGAACCCTAACCCTAGCCCTACCTCATAAAACTAACCCCTAACCCTAACCACTTCCACTGACACTACTCTCAAACTTCAAAACTCATCAAATCCTACCCCTAATACTTGAACAACTAACCCAAACCCCAATGCAAACACATACCCGAACCTCAAACCCTACCTCTCAGACTAATCCCTAGCTCCTAACTCTAGCACCAACCATAACGCTTAACCCTAAAGCATAACTCTAACACATACCCCTAATCCTAAACCTCATCTAACTCAAACACAGTAATTCTAACCCTAACTCTGACCCCTTGCCCTACGTTTAACCCTATTTCTAACCCTAAATGTAACCCTTCCCCCTAACCCTAGCTCAAACCCCTAACCCCAAAATCTAACCCCACTCCCTAATTCCTAAGCCTAACCCTAACTGTAACTCCTAACACTTACCTTTACCCTAAATCTAACCCTAGACCTTAACCCTACCACGTAACCCTAACCTAAACCTCATATAACCCAAACACAAACTCCTAACCCTTAACGCTATACTCTAACCTCTTGCCCAAAGTTTAATCCCAACTCTAAGACTAACTCTAACCCAAAACCTGACCCATAACCCTCACTCAAAACCTTAACCCCAAACACTAACCCTAACCAATGCTCCCTAAGCCTATCCCAAACTCTAACCCTAACTCTGTCCCCTAACCCAAAACCTTATCTAACACTAACCCTCAACCTTATCTAAAACCTAACCCTTATCTAAATGCTAAACCTAAACCTAAACCTAATTCTAACTCTCAATCTAACCCTAACTTAACCCTTAAATTAAGCCCTAATTTTTACCCTAACTCTAACATTTACTGTAAATCCTAACCCTAAGTCTAAACCTGAAACCTAATGCTAACTCTAGCCCTGACCAAAGCCCTGACACCAAACCCTAACAATAACCCTAATCTAACTCTAAGCCTAACTATAACCATAACCCTAAGTCCTAACTGCTTACTATAACCCTGTCCTTAACTCTACTTCTAACTCTAACCACCAAAACAAACCCCTAACACTTATTCTAAACCTAACTCCTAAACCTTAACCCCAACCCTAGCTTGCAAGCCTCACTCTAAACCTCATACCTACTTTAACAATAACCCCTACACCTTAACACTAATCCAAATCCTATCCCTACAACTAAAATTAATTCTTTTCCCTAAGGCTAAGTCTAACCCTACCTCTAATTAGAACTCGAAAACGAACCACTAACCCTAAACACAAACCCTAATCCTAAACCATAAATCCTAAAACCTAATCCTAAAACCTAATCCTAAACCATAACCCAAACCCCTAAACCAAGCAGTAATCTAAATCTAACCTGAAACCTTACCTAATGCTAACTCTAACTCTACACCCAAACCCCTAACCCGTATCTAAGCCTCACCATACACTTTATCTCAACCTAACACTAATCCTAATCCCTAACTGGTAACTCT
This sequence comes from Nesoenas mayeri, assembly GCF_963082525.1. NCBI lineage: Eukaryota > Metazoa > Chordata > Aves > Columbiformes > Columbidae > Nesoenas > Nesoenas mayeri. Next base: position 164,054 of record NC_137566.1, read on the forward strand.
AATCCTGACCCTTTGCTTTACCCAAAGCCCTATCTATCCCTAAATCTGACGAAACACTAGCCCCCTCTGACGCTAATACAAACCTTCTCCTAACCTGTAGCACTAATTCTCAACCTAACATATCCTCTAACCCTAGCCCCTAACCCTAACACTGAAACCTAACTCTAAACACTAATCCTAACTCTAAACCTAACTAATACATGCTAGCCAAGAAACAATCACCAACAAATAACCCTAAGCAAAACTCTGACCCTGGTCCTAACCGCTAACCCCAGCTCTGCCCCAAATTCCAACCCTTACTCTAACACTCTTAACCCTAACCACTATTCCAAGCACTACCAGACCCCTGTTCCTAACCTCAAACCCAAAATCTAACCATTTCCCTTATCCCCAAGCCCTATCACTAACTACAATGCCAATTCCTCATCCCTAACCCTACCCTAATCCTAACCACTAACACTAACTCTAAACCTAAGCCATAAACCTACCTCTAACCAAAAGCCAACCTTAACTCTGTCCCTACCCCTAATCCTAACTACTTACCATAATACTCTTCACTAACCCCTAACACTCGTCTAACCCTAACTCTAACCCTAGCACCTAACAGCAAACTGTAACTCTAATCCTAATCCTAACCCATCAACCTAACTTTAACCCTATCACTACCTCAAACCCTAAACACTGAAGCTAAACCCAAGCCCTCATTCTAACCCTTGCCCACAGTCTGTAACCCTAATGCTAAACCTCATTCTAACCCTGAGCAGCACTCTTCTGTCTCCTCCATCTCCTCCTTTTCTTCCTCTTGAGGGGGCAGATGGGCTCTGTGTCCAGACAGGTCCTGGGGCCTGACACTTGCACCACAGGCCTGATCTTTCGGTGCTGACAGCTGGCTGCCTCCCTGCCACCGCTGGGACCCTTGCCTGCCACCTCCTTCCCTCAGGGGACACTGAGCCCTCCTGTGAGATTCTTCTTCTTCTTCTTCCCTGGGGGCTGGAGACTTGATCCTTGTCCTTCAGAGCCAGAGCACAGGGGCTGCTGTCTGCTCCACGGGGCTGCTTACACTGACTCTTTTTGGAGGAACCAGCAGTGACCTGGCTGGGCTCCTTCTCGCTGCTGCAGGGAGGAAGGTGGTGCGAAGGGTGGGCAGTGGAACAGGTGGTCACGGAGAGGCTGGGAGCCAAAGGGCTGAGCTGAGGATGAAGCTGAAGGTCGGCTTTTCAGGATTTGGCCAATGGAGAGCAGACGAGGACAGCCTGCAGAACAGGAAAAGAGGCTGACATGATCTGAAGGCCAGGTCAGGAGCAGGAGCCCCCCTCTTCCTCCACACTCCACAGTGCACAAGCACAGCACCCAACTGCTCCCATCTTAGCCAATCCAAGAGAACAGGACAGGTGGCTGCTGAAATCACTCCCGCGGGCCACCTGCCATGTCAGACAGTTGCCTCCTGGACTACTGGCCTTGCTGCCGTGCCGTGCACCTCTACTGAGGCGCAGAAGCTGCTGGTTCCACCCTGGGCCTTCTGGGACGCTCTGGGCAGATCCCCGCTGTGCCATGCACTGGGCTGGCAGCACCGCTGCTGCAGGAGTCCCTCTCCAGGGTCTCAGCATTCTCCCCACTGCCCCTGGGCTCCTGGCTGGGGATGGGCTCCAGCAGCAGCTTGGGTGAGGTGGGTGGCTGCTTGCTCTCCCAGGAGCTCTGCCAGGACAGCTCTGCTTTGGCCCTACTTGTGCTGCTGCTGTTGCAGGAGCTCTGAACTGTTCTGGGCACAGGAGGCAGCTGCAGGAGGGCGAGCAGCTTTTTGGGCCTCCAGGCTGAATCACTGTGCCAAGGACACAGGGTGATACTGCAATCCCATCCCCTCCAAGCTCACACAGCAACCCTTAACTGAGCAGGATCCTTCCTGCAAGTCATCCTCCCTCACCCCTGTCCATTGGGTGCAGTGCCTGCCTCCCTGCCAAGCTGCAGCCCACCTGCCCTCGCAGAGCAGGCAGAGGGGCAGCAGCTCCTGCAGCTCTGGCCCAGAACAGCCTTCAGGACTCACCTGGCCTGTCGCTGGTGAAGACCTGGCTCTGTTGGTCTCAGCTTTTTTCACCTGATCAGAGACACTGGCCCCAAGAGATAAAACAGAGCATGAGCACAGGGCCACGGACTGCACCAAACCCCTGAGCCTGCCCCCAGCCAGTCACTGGCCAGCATGCCATGAGGGACGGCTGTACTGTCCCCAGTCCCATGGAGCCTCAATGGAGGAGTCGTGGCTCATGCTCAGGCAACAGGCTCTGCTCTGCCAGACAGAGGCAGCACAACAACAGAAGCTGCTTCCCTCTTGCCTGCACCCTGCCTGACACTGGCAGTTAAGCAGCCTCCAGAGCAGTAACGGTGCAGCTGCAGGAACATCCCCTGTGAGAGCAGAGCTCCCCCACCCACACCCTGCCCCACTACCTGATCTCCAGCACCAGGTCCAGGAAAGGGTCAGAGCTCTCCCAGATGCTCTTGCACGCTGAGAACTTCACTGCAAAAGCAAGAGCAGGAAGCACACCCTGGCACAACACCTGCACCCAACACCAGCCCAGCACAGCACAGGCAGCTGCCGTGTTCCCCCTCTCCAGCTTTGGGCTCTGGGATGTCGGCACCAGGATTCACAGCGTGCAATTCCACTGTGTGCTGGGACAGCAAGTGCTGCTACATAACTGCCAACATGGGTTCCTCAGCTGGTGGCAAAGAGCTGGGGGCCCCCAGCCAACAGCTTTTCTCATCACGACAACACACGCCACAACCCACAGGAACCACAAGACTGACCAGCTGCACCTCTGGATAAGTTACACACACTCAGCAGTTTTCCCAAAAGATTTGTACTGCAAGGCTCTCAGGGAAACCGCTGCCCTGAGAGTCACAGGCCCAGGACCTGGCAGCCAGCGCTCACCACGGAACCACAGGGATCCGCCAAAGATCTGGTGAACCAGCATGGTGGCCTGGGTCTGGTGAGCCAACCTGGAGACAGCAGCACCAGAGCTCACACTGCCCCTCCGCAATGGCCACCCCTGTCACCCACCGCTGCGTCCTCAGGATCCAAACCCATCCCAGTGGCAGCTCCTCTCTCCCTTCCCGGCAGGAGCATCCTGCCAACATTTATCCAGCACTTGCAGTGGCCACTGACCAGGCCTGGAGCTGTCAGGAGAAAGGACTCCCTGGAGCTCACCCAGCTCTAAACTCAGCCCAACCTGCCGCTGGCTCGGCAGCCGGCACTGCGAGCAGCGCAGAGATGGAGCGGGTGGCAAAGAGCTTTGCAAGGCAGAGCCCTCTGGGGTACAGCGCTGAGGCGGACCCACTTCCCCTCTGCGTGACCGAGCGTCAGCCAAGAAAGCAGCAAGCTAAATTTCACAGGAACAGAAAATTAACAAGGAAACGCTCATTTGTTCCAAGGTCGTACCTGTGGGATCGCCCCGAGGCTCACGGACAGACTCAAGTCAAGAAGTCAAGTAGCCGCTGCCTACAGGGACGGCTGGAAACAAGCAGAAAGGAAAAGCGTTTCCATTTCACGTTGTGATCTACCTTGTCCTCAGCGACCTGCAGTGCCTGGACGGGGGTCAGGCAACAACATGGGACCCAGACGCATGGTGAAAGTTCCAAAGCTGCAGAGGGGCTGCAGACCCCTTGGCTGGGACCTGGCAGCTTCCAAACGACTTTGTCCAGGCCACATGCAACACCCCTCAAGGACCAGATGGACAAACATGGGGCCTCTCAGGGCCTTCTGACCAGGACACCTCTCACACACACAAACGAAAACCCACACTAAGGTGGGAGCATGGAGCACCACGGCAAAAAATGATCATCCATGTTTCTTCTAGCAAAGAGCCTGCTGGCTACTGCAGAACGCAACTATTGCAGGAAAATGTTAACAAATAAGAAACCAAATATTAACAAATGCAGAAGGCCAGTGACCAATGAAGACTGAACACTTACCCCTGGGATTGCCCCAGGCTCAGGAACAGGATTACACCAAGAGGCTTGATCACCATGGACTGCAGGAACCAAACAGGGAGTCAACCACGGGTGAGGAGCTTCCATGGCATGTTGTGATCTCCTTCTTCCTCAGTCACCTGCAGTGATGGGAGGGGGTGAGGTAATGACACAGGACACATACAAAGGTGTACGTTCCCACAGCTAGAAATGGAACATGGGTGACCTTTTTGCTGACACCTAGCAGGTTTGCAGGCAAATGAATATTCATTACTTGTCTGTGTAACACCACCAAGGCACAAAAAGCTTTTGGAAAGCCTCTGAGATGATCCTGGGTACAATCACACATGAATAACCTATTAAAATGTGAGTGTTTATTCCCTCAAGCAGACAGACAGTGACAACTTACCCCTGGGACAGCCCAAGGCTCATAACCAGGATCCAGCTGAGAAGCTCCATCAGCTCTGCCAATGCCATGGCCCGGAGTCATCACAGATCAGAGAGGTTTCCAGGCTCACAGAGCAATGTTCCTGCATTTCAGGTAAAAGAGGACATAAAGAAGACTGAGAACAAAACAAAACACAGCACAACATATTTAGGACAACAATGCCCATATATTGCAGAGAAATAGCCCTATTTAGGGAGAAAACTGGAAAAATGACTAAATATTCCAAATATTTGGGGGCTAAATTGGCCAATACAGGCAAAAGATTCTGAGTATTTGGGCAAAAAGTGGCCAAAAGAGGCAAAAACATGCACATTTGGGAGCAAAACTGCTGGCAAAGGTGAAAATATCCCATATTTGGGAACACAGCGCCTCCATTAGGGGAAAAAATGGGCAAAAGCACCTGAGTATATTGGGTAAAAAGAGCCAGAAAAACCAAAGCACCACTAGATTTGGATCAAAACTGGCCAAAAAGGGGTATAACATCCCCAGATTTGGGGTGAAATTGGACCAAAAAGTCAAAGTATGCCCACATTTGGGTAAAAAATTGCCAAAAGTGGCCCAAACACCCCCAGATTTGGGCAGAAACTAGACTGCAAAGCCAAAGAACTCCCAGATCTAGGCAGAAACGACCCCAAAGGGCACAAATGTGCCCAGATTGAGCTCAAAACTGGCCCAAAGGGCCAAACCAACCCCAGCTTTGATTTGAAACGGGCCCAAAGGCTCAAAGCGTGCCCTGGGATGAGGCCGTGTGGCACGGGGCTGGGGGGCAGGGAGGGCCCCGCAGGGACTCAGTGCTGGTTTCTGCCCCTGTGCCACCACTCCCAGCCCCCGCTTGCCCACAACTTGCCCCTGAAGCAGCCGCAGCCCCTCTCTCCTCCCTGCGGGGCGTCTGCCCCCTGCCCACACCCTGGTGCTGCCTGGCTCGCCCTGCCCTGCCCAGCCCGGCTGCTCTCCCGGCCCCAGCCCCAGCCCTGGCCCCACTGCTGCCCTGCTGAGCTGCTCGGGGCTGGGTGCTGCCCCTGCCCGCCCACCTGCTCCCTGCGCTCGGCTGGAGCAGCCTGAGCCTCCCGGGCTGGCAGGGACACCAGCAGGAGGAGGAGGGTGAGGACCATGGCCCCCACGCTCGCACCGTGATGATGCTGCTGCTGCTGCTGCCGAGACACAGCACAGCACGTCACCGTGGGGCTGTGACCTCATAGTCACCTTGGAATCACCACATCTGCACACGACTGCATGGCCTTGTTCTACACGAGCATGGGAGGAACAGGAGTGGAGAAGGGGGCACCTATTTGGGAGGCAGCGCTGCCTATGGGAGTGCACAGGCTCTCACTTCTTGCTTCCCAGAAATCAATCAATCAATCCATCAATCAATACCAAAAGCTCCATATTAAGATTTAATTAGAAAAAAAAAGCCAACTTCAAGGGTCTTTCCTTGTAACTGTTTCTGTCAGGCAGCTCTCTAGGAAGAAATGAGCTTTACCTGCTAGTTTTACCACAGCTTCAATGCCTTTAAAGCCACCACTTCTTACCTCTGCTGCTCCCACACAGCCTCACAGCCCAGCAAAATCATAGTGCAGGCAGAAACCTTCACCATACAAAGAGGGAGAGTCAGGAATACGTTACTCTCAAAAAACAGACACTGTCAACCACGCTTGCTCTTGCTTGCCAAATTCAGACAGTGTTAGGAAACAACAACAAGGAAGCGAGATTCTTATTTCATGGACCCCATTATATGGACCATTCAACATCAAGTCCAACCAGAGTCTGAACCTCCGAATAAGAAATATCATCTTAAAATTTCTAGGAAAATGAAGGGCTTTGAAGTGGCAACACCATAAAATGTTCATAAAAGCACCGCCATGCAAGTCCACACCCCTGATCACAGACCACCTGCCCTGGTACCTAGGGCAGTGATGTTCTCAGCTGATTCGCAGCCACTGACATCTGGAAAACAGCACAAAGTCTCATGTTTTTTAGTGCCAAACATGTAGTTTGGAACTGAAACAGGCAAGAAAACCATCTACAGTCAGTCTGGTTTCATTCGAGGCCATCAGGAGAAGTTGAGTTCACATTCCCCAGGAACCACAGCAGGTCCCACCCGTCCCTGCAGACCCCAACACCGCTCCTGCGCAGGGTCCCGAGGAGCAGGAAGCACAGAACAAGAAACCTCCCTTCCAAAGAAGGCCCACAGCCGCTCTTCCAACAAGCTGCATAAGCAGCAGCTGAGAACAAGCTCTGCTGTAGGTGCACCCGGCTCTGCCGTCTGCTCAAGGAGACCAGCTCCTAAATGATCCCCAGCCCTACAGACACAGATCTGCCCCAGGGCAGGGATGAGGAAACACCAGAGTGCACGGACACCTGGTCATTCAGTTGAAGCTGCTGGGGAGCAGGACAGAGGACAAGAGAGAGACAAATGAGACGAGAGAGAAGACAGAGGAGCCCAGAGAGAAAGAAACACACAGGGGAAAGGATGGAGAGATGGAGAGATCAAGGCAAAAAGGGACAAGGAGCCATGAAGAAACAGGGAGGAAGAAACAGCAGCGCTGAGGAGCAGGACAGAGGGATGGGGAGGGGGGAGGAGGAGAAGCAGGAAGGAGGTAGAGAAAGACAGGGAGGGGGATGTACAGAGGGAGAGACAAAAAGAAAGGCAGGGAACAGAACAAAGGGACTGAGAAACAAAGCAATGTTCAGATCAAAATGAAGAGACTGGAGAGGGAAAACATGCAACAATGAGCTGGAGGAAGAGAAAAAGAGGGCTGAGGAGCAGGAAAGAGGAAGAGAAGACAAAGAAAAGGCAGAGCCAGCTGGACAGGGGAGATACAGCGAGAGGGGATGGGGCCGGGAACAGGCAAGGAAGACAGAAAGACAAACAGGACAGAAAGACATCAAGAAGGAAAAGGGGCAGTAGTCTGGACAGAGATGGAGAAAGAAGAACAGGGAAAGGGCAGACAGGCAGAAAGACAGAGAGGGAGCAGGAGAAAGAAAGAACAATAAGGGTTGGGGCAGGATAGAGATTGGGAAAAAATCCTGGGGTGGGTAGCAAGATGGAGAGGGAGTGAAAAAGAAGAGGGGCAGGAATAGGCACAGGGAGCAGGACAGAGAGATACAGTGAGAAATGATGGGGCACGGAGCGGGACAGAGCAACAGACAAGAATGACACCAAAGAGAAACCTGGGATGGTGAGAACACAGAGAGGTGGAGACGGAGAGGGAGATACGAGAAACCCTGCACAGAGATTCAGAAGGGTGGGGGAATAGGTGAGGAAGCAGCAGAGGGCCAGAGGGAGAAGAGATGAAGAGGAAGAAGGGCACAGCAGGAAAGAGGAGGGAGCAGGGAGGGACTGGGACACAAAACAGGGTGAAATGTCCCCAAGGGCCCAGGACTCACCGCACTTCCTGCTCTCTGCACTGCCAGGCAAGCTGTGGAGTTCAGGCACTTCTGTCTGTCAGAAATGCAGTTGTGATTCGTGCTGAGATGTTTCCTGTTTACAGATACAACCAAATGAGGCTCGGGCTCTGAACCTGCAAAAAGGAAAAGGTGGCTAAGTTCTATGTAAAAAGTTCTGAAACTTGTTTATGAGGTTGTATTGATAGAGGGAGCTCACATTTTCAGGGTTAACCAACCACATAATAAGGGTCTACTAACTAACTAACTAACACTTGAAGCCACATCATGAGTATCTAGTTTAGAGCTGTATGTAACCAGTTGTGTTAAGAAAAAACAGAACCTCATCGAGTGCCGAGATCAGAAGTTTTACAGCACCAGCTGTAACCTTGAGGAGACAAGACAGCCAAGAGTTGCAGCAAAAGGGGGGCCAGTCTGGTTTCGGTTGACTTGGCAGCTTGGGAGACCCATAGAGACCATAGACCCATAGTGACCTATAGAGATCATAGAGACCACAGAGACCATAGAGCCCATAGTGGCCCATAGAGACCATAGAGACCACAGAGACCATAGGGATCTGTAGGGACCCATAGACACTACAGAGACTCAAAAAGACCCATAGAGACCACAGTGACCATACAGTGCCATAGAGACCACAGAGACCCGTAGAGGCCCACAGAGACTCATAAAGACCACAGAGACCATAGAGTCCCTTAGAGAGCAATAGAGACCCATAGAGACCCATAGAGACCACAGAGACCCATAGAGACCCATAAAGACCACAGAGACCATAGAGTCCCATAGAGACCATAGAGACCCCTCCTCAACGCCAACAAGTGACACTGCGCAGGCGCAACAGGGGCGGGTCAAGGAGGAGACTATGGAAATGGTTCTCTGAGACTCATTTGAATGAGAAGCAGGAAAGGTTATGGATATGTACAGGTGTTCCTGGGGTCATTATGAATATGTAACACCTTACTGTATTTAAGCACACCTCTTGTTGTTTAAAGGTGTGCGTGTTGGGCGGAGCGAATCCCCTGTGCACCCAGCGCTGTTTTGCTTATGCTCTAATGAACACGTTTTTAAGGAATACAATTAAGGAATTGGATTAAACGTTGTTTATCCATAGAAAAAGCCTAAGTTATTTATCTCATTCCTTTACAACAAGTGATCGAATCTGCTATAGAAAAGTTCAACCCCCTCCTGTACAGTAAAGGATAAAAGAAAGTATGGATTTTTGTGGCATCTAATCCATTACGCAAGTACCAACTAAAAATGCATTAGCAGTGGGTTCCTTCAAATATTCACTGTGAAGGCAGTTCCTGGCACGATTATATCAGCGTTCTTAGTATTTTACAGGAGAAACACAGGGCATGGCTGATTTTGCCCATGTGCAGCGCAATAATCACACGAGTGCGGTGAACCGGGTGAAAGGCCCTAGAGAAGGAAAATCAGGCTCCGTGTGCAGAGCCAAAACAGAAACCCTTTTCAAACTGGTTAATTTTAAAAAGCTACAACGGGTCTAAAGTAGAAAAAAGAGCAGTCAATGCGCATAATGACACAATTAGATGGTTTTTCAGTTCCATGATGTGCTCTTTTACTAAAAAGTGTCTGCTGGAGTGGATATCCTGGACACAAACAGGCGGGTTCCTGGTGTTGTGCCCATGGTAATTCATCCACCGTGGCCGTGGGTGTCAGGCCTTGATACAACAGACACAAAACCTTGGGAGGGAGGTGATCACAGTAAAACGCTTAAAGATAATGAGCTAGCAGACTTGATTTAGTCTTTATTTAAAAATACACATGGCTGCTGTCTTTTTCCAGTTTAGCTAGGACGGGCTCCAATATCTCTATTAATTCTAACTACAATACGTGACAAAAATTATGAGGGGAAAGCTTTGTTTTTACAACGGTAAATACAGTCTAAATCGTAATTTGGGAAACAGATAAAGGGGTGTAGCAGATGAGGCACAGACTCTCTTTAAAATGCAGAGAGACAGTTAATACAAACTCAGGTTTGCATTTGAAACATCACGTACGTCTGTCTTTGATGTACCGATCCCATATCAATCCCTCTGTCCCTGATGGTTCATGTCCCACACAGTCTTTGCTGCTTGTTGTTCCACCAGCGCTTGTTCTCACACTGTGACTCTTGCAGTTTCTCACGGGCCTGATGTCACAACCCTGCCACATCTCCCCTTCTTTGTTTAACAATTGCAGCCATGGCAGCGTGTAACTGCACAGCCATTGCACCATTAAAGCTTTTTTCAACCATTCGTTGTGCACAAGAGAAGACACATGGTACACAATCAATAATTACAGACTCCACATACAAACATTCTAAGCAGCGGGCTAAAGGGCCGTGTTTCGCAATTTTTGTGGCACCCATAACTGTTGCAGAATCGCTACTTAATATTCCCTGCATAGTGTTTAACACAGAATAATGAGCTCCCAGTCAACTAAGAATTCTCATTCTCTGTTCTCCAAGTCAGGATCTATATTAATATATTTCTGAGCTGTTGGTTTAAGACGGTGTAAAAACTCCGTGGGAGACTCCTCACGATCCTGTTTAATCTCAGAAGGTTTTGGCATATTTACAGCTTTAGGCGCAGCGTGTCTAATCCCGTATAAAATGCACAGTCCATACCAATGCAGCCTGTCCCCCAATATAAGGATATCGGGATCCCACCCTGGACTGACCGAGGGACAATTTTGATCTCATGTTCTCTGTGTATTCTACACCAATAGCTGTTCTTCAACAAACCTTTTACTGGTTTGCATTTCTTTCCCTGATTATCCTTTTTCAAAACAAATGGATCTGAAGGGGATAAAGACAATGCATATGTAACATTACGTATTGTGTAATATGCCTTATGTAATAGGCAACATATGATTTAAAATATCTATCTTACTATATATTACATGTAGCACATTACTATACTACAGATCTCAAAGTATACCCACCTAGACCTGTGCAGCATATTAATATTATTTACAGTGGCCGCCATTAATTACAATATTCAATCAGATTCTCCCTGGTTGACGCCCTGTTGAACAGCAAACGATCCTTTTCCAGTGTCAGAAAACACAGCCCGGGGAAGATTTCTCCCGAATCCTCCTGCCGATTGTCCACTACCTACTTCACAATCACAATGACAGACAATTGGTGAACCCTAAGTACTGGACTATAAAATCCCCCAAGACACAAGTAACAACAAGAACAAACCACTAACGACACAAACAATTATACAATTGCTAAGGCACAAACCGCAAAATCACTAAAGGTACCCTTATCAAATTACTGTTGCCTCATTTTGCTCTTTATTTTTTTCTCGTTTTTCTCTTTAATTTTTTCTTTCTTTCTTTTTTAAAGTTTCCCAGTTTACCAAAATGCGCAGACGCGAATGCGCAGACCCAATGCACTGGTGTCGCCCACGTCTCGCGCCGGCAGCGTGATAACCCAACCAGACAATGGAAGTGCCTTATCTCATTGATGGGGTTTTACCCGAGTCCCGAGCTGGGCCGAGGAGCTGTGGTCCCTTCCAGGAATTCCCCGGTGCCGGCACAAGGTCCCAGAGATCCTGGGATCCACGGGAGGTCAGGCAGATTATCCATCCTCGTCGCCAGAAATGATACCGAAAAGTCGGCAAACAGACTCTTTAACACTGTTTTGAAAGTGTTAAACAGCAGGCACTTGTATTAGAGCGCGCTGGGGGATCGCTCCTCTAATCGAGTGTGCGTTCCGCTTTCCTCTGGTTTTACATATCGTGGAACTCCTCAAACAGCAAAACTTGCCAACCAATGTTACAGACGTCTCGTGCTCTTTCACCAGCGCGTGCAGCAGCAACGAGAAATCTGGAATGAGTGTCTACAGAAACACGTACGTATTTACCCAATTCAGAACAATGCGTTACATCCGCTGGCCGTACTTCATTGGCAGTGACCCCTCCTGGATTAACACCCTCTGTGGATGGCACGGGCGCCAGCTGTTGGCAATCAGGGCAGGACACAAGAACGCTCCTGGCCTGATCCACTGTCATTTGAAATTGTCGTTTTAAGGCCTTTGCACTCTGGTTAAAGAATTTATGTGATCATTTAGCTTGCTCCAAGGCTTTAGGCACAGTGAGCGGCACAGCTTGTGCATCGGCCCTCCTACTGCCTTCTGCAAGAGGTCCTGGAAGGGCCGTGCGAGAGCGGGTGTGCATTGCATAATAACCATGATGTCTATGATTTATTAGAAACCATAGCATTCTCAATTCAGCCATTGAAAGAGGATTATCCTCTTCCTTAAAAAAAGAAGCTTCCAGGCGGTTCAGCATGCCAGCTGCATAATATGAGCCAGTTACAACATTCAAAGGCTCGTTACAGAACACCTCAAAGTGATCCTAACAGCTGGCAGCTAAAGAACTTGTTTGACCCTTGGTCTCTTTTTCTACCTTGTGTTTGCAGCACTGGGTATCTGAGTTTAGCCACGTAATCACAACTTTACGTGAGCGACCAGAGGCATCAGTAAATACAGTCTTGTCACTTACTGGTCGTTGCTGACAGCAGCATTTGCTGTACAAGTGTAAATTACCAATTTCAGCCCACAGCTTATGTTGACAGTAATAAACTGATATGTTCCCTGCGTATGTTGCCAATGCAATCTGGAAATTCACATCTTCAGTTAATTACCACTGCGAATTCTCCTTCCTTGTAGAAGGAAATATACCTTCAGGTCTACCCCATACATAGCATACAAACATTCTCTGTCTTTAATTATTGGTTTTGCATACATTTCTTTTATTATCCAAACTGTTTTCATTGGTGTGTGAGATAGAAAAACCCATACGGCCACAGTCACCTTTCTCCCTCCTTGAGCTCTCCTGACCTGCGGTTCCACCACCGGTGTCTTCTTTCTTGATCCCTCTTGACTGGCAGGTGCGCTCCAATCCTCTTTATCCATCACTGTTCCTCGCGGGTTCACCTCCTTCCTTGCTTTTCCTTTGCACGCTGCTCCCCCTGAAGAGAAACACACGGAGGACTGAGCTACACCAGCCCAAGGGCACTACAGTCGGACAGGGGCTGAGTCCGGGGCTGACACCTCCCCACACCCCACAGCGCGCCCACCTTGCCTTGGCACCAGCCCCTGGCACAGCCCTTCCCCTCAGCTCTGCCCTCCCTGCAGCACAGCTTCCGCACGTGCCCTGCTCAGGCTGGACCCCAGTGTCACGGGTTAGAGATGTCACAGCTCAGTACAAATGCCCACAGTCCTCACCTGCTCCTTGGTACTTGCGGGACCCCAGTGTCACGGGTTAGAGATGTCACAGCTCAGTACAAATGCCCACGGTCCTCACCTGCTCTTTGGTACTTGCAGAGGGTCACGTCGCTGTGCCCTAGGGCACTGGCCTGCACGACCTACACCAACTGCTGACAAACACACGCTGTCCTCACCAAAGCCAAACACTGTCCTAGGAGGCCTGATCTAAGTTTGGCTCTTCTCCCGCTCTTTGCTGGAATACTTCACTGCACAAATTTCTGTCATGAACACTCTCTTAACCATCTGATGTGTTCATAGTTCCCAGCCCAGCGTCCATTCCTCAAGGTACCTCAGCATTTCCCTTTGAAACCAGACCTGAGTGCCATCCCGTCCTGAGCTCCCTCAGCATTGCCCCCTGCAGCCTCCCCGACGCCATCTCCTCCCCGAGCTCCCTCAGACTTTCCCGCCAAAGCCCCCCCGATGTCACTCCCCCCGAGGTCCCTCAGCCTTTCCCGCCAAAGCCCCCCCGATGTCACCCCCTCCGAGGTCCCTCAGCCTTTCCCGCCAAAGCCCCCCCGATGTCACTCCCCCCGAGGTCCCTCAGCCTTTCCCGCCCAAGCTCCTTCCGCACCGTCCCGCCCTCAGGCTCCTCCGCCGCTCCCCCCGTTCCTGGCCCCTCCCGACCCAGCGCTGCCCCCTCCCGCTCGCCTTCCTCCCTCTGCCCTGTGGCACCACGGGCTCCCCCCTCCGCCCCACGGCCCCGCCCGAGCCCCGCGCAGCGCTCAGCCCGGGGCTCCCTTCCCTCACAGCCGCCCGCGTGTTTCCCCCTCGCCCCTTGCTCGGCCCGGCCCGGGGCCGCGCTGTTGCGGCTGCCTGCCCCTCGCCTTCCTCCTGCCCAAACCAGCCCGTCCCTCCCCCTCCAGCCTCCCCCCTCAGCCGGGACCGGGGCGGCCCCGTCCGGTCTCCCCGGTGTCCGCCAGCCCCTCGCTCACCGCCGGCCCCGCCGCCGCACCGCTCGCACGCGCTCCTCGGCCCGCGCGCTTCTGCAGCGTGGCCCCGCCCATCCGACGCAGGAGCCAATCCCGTCCGCGCCCGCCACCGGGCCCCGCCCCCCCTCCCGGCCCGGAGCCGCCGGCGGCCGCAGAGCGGCGCTGTCCGCCCGCAGCGCGGCCCCGGCCCCGGCGGGGCAGCAGCAGCGGGGCCGGGAGCGCTCGGGCTGCGCCTGCCCGGGACGGCCCGGGACCGAGGGCTCCGCCGCTGCAGCCCGTTTCGTGCCGGTTGCAGCCCGGGCTTGCACGGCTGCAGCCTTCCTGCTGCTTTAGCTCACACAGCTTTCTTCCTTCTACCTGCACAGCAGTTTACACTCACAAACGTTCAGTGCTCGTTGCCATAAGAATATCTGCAGAAGAATCTCCAAACATTACAAAGATAGACCACGGACCACAGCTTCCTGAGCTTTCGGGTTAAAGTTCCTGTAGATCCCCATGTTTCAGTAAAACAGACACCACCAGTAGAGCTGCTGCCTCTGCCGTCTTTGGTCAGAAAGAAGTGACAACACCAGAAAACACATTGGCAGCCGGTGCTTTGACCAGTGAAGGTGGGGTCTACAAAAGTCTGATTAAACCAAACAGCCTGAGGGCTTTATCAAGCTGCAGATCTGCCAGGCATGCTGAAATGCAACAGTTTACTCCTGCAGTATTCCACAATGGAACAGCCCTTCATATCCAATCTCATCTCAAAGTTCCAAACCAGTACATTAAAAAGCTGTCACTAGGTATTAGAAGACCACTGCAAGATCGTATTGCTTTTTGAGTTCAATAACAAATTTCAATAAACCAAAACCCAAGCAGTTTCTGCAGTCTGTTGCTCATCCTCCTGTTCATTCCTTAGCACTGCAGCAATCGGTTTTTATACAACGTGTCAGCAGAGGCGTTTGAAAAACCCCAAACAAAACTTATTCCAGTTCACGGACCCCCCCGCCCTCCGTGCACCCCCTCACCCTGAGCCCCACGATCAGCACTTGGTGCGGGAGAGGAGCACAGCTCGACATGTTGTATCTGGGATGCTGTATCTATTATGCTGTACCTAGGATGCTGTATCTGGGATGCTATATCTGGGACGGCGTATCTGGGATGCTGTACCTGGGATGCTGTATCTGGCGTGATGTATCTAGGATGCTGTATCTAGGATGCTGTATCTGGTGTGATGTAGCTAGGATGCTGTATCTGGGATGCTGTATCTAGGATGCTGTATCTAGGATGCTGTATCTGGGATGCTGTATCTGGGATGCAGTATTTGGGATGCTGTATCTAGGATGCTGTATCTGGGATACAAGTCAGGGATGCGGACTTGCATGGTGGTGCTTTTATGAACATTTTATGGTGTTGCCACTTCAAAGCCCTTCATTTTCCTAGAAATTTTAAGATGATATTTCTTATTCGGAGGTTCAGACGCTGGTTGGACTTGATGTTGAATGGTCCATATAATGGGGTCCATGAAATAAGAATCTTGCTTCCTTGTTGTTGTTTTCTAACACTGCCTGAATTTGGTAAGCGAGAGCAAGCGTGGTTGACAGTGTCTGTTTTTTGAGAGTAACGTATTCCTGACTCTCCCTCTTTGTATGGTGAAGGTTTCTGCCTGCACTATGATTTTGCTGGGCTGTGAGGCTGTGTGGGAGCAGCAGAGGTAAGAAGTGGTGGCTTTAAAGGCATTGAAGCTGTGGTAAAACTAGCAGGTAAAGCTCGTTTCTTCCTAGAGAGCTGCCTGACAAAAACAGTTACAAGGAAAGACCCTTGAAGTTGGCTTTTTTTTTCTAATTTAGTCTTAATATGGAGTTTTTGGTACTGATTGATGGATTGATTGATTGATTTCTGGGAAGCAAGAAGTGAGAGCCTGTGCACTCCCATAGGCAGCGCTGCCTCCCAAATAGGTGCCCCCTTCTCCACTCCTGTTCCTCCCATGCTCGTGTAGAACAAGGCCATGCAGTCGTGTGCAGATGTGGTGATTCCAAGGTGACTATGAGGTCACAGTCCCACGGTGACGTGCTGTGCTGTGTCTCGGCAGCAGCAGCAGCAGCATCACGGTGCGAGCGTGGGGGCCATGGTCCTCACCCTCCTCCTCCTGCTGGTGTCCCTGCCAGCCCGGGAGGCCCAGGCTGCTCCAGCCGAGCGCAGGGAGCAGGTGGGCGGGCAGGGGCAGCACCCAGCCCCGAGCAGCTCAGCAGGGCAGCAGTGGGGCCAGGGCTGGGGCTGGGGCCGGGAGAGCAGCCGGGCTGGGCCGGGCAGGGCGAGTCAGGCAGCACCAGGGTGTGGGCAGGGGGCAGACGCCCCGCAGGGAGGGGAGAGGGGCTGCGGCTGCTTCAGGGGCAAGTTGTGGGCAAGCGGGGGCTGGGAGTGGTGGCACAGGGGCAGAAACCAGCACTGAGTCCCTGCGGGGCCCTCCCTGCCCCCCAGCCCCGTGCCACACGGCCCCATCCCAGGGCACGCTTTGAGCCTTTGGGCCCGTTTCAAATCAAAGCTGGGGTTGGTTTGGCCCTTTGGGCCAGTTTTGAGCTCAATCTGGGCACATTTCTGCCCTTTGGGGTCGTTTCTGCCTAGATCTGGGAGTTCTTTGGCTTTGCAGTCCAGTTTCTCCCCAAATCTGGGGGTGTTTGGGACACTTTTGGCCATTTTTTACCCAAATCTGGGCATACTTTGACTTTTTGGTCCAATTTCACCCCAAATCTGGGGATGTTATACCCCTTTTTGGCCAGTTTTGATCCAAATCTAGTGGTGCTTTGGTTTTTCTGGCTCTTTTTACCCGATACACTCAGATGCTTTTGCCCAATTTTCCCCTAATGGAGGCGCTGTGTTCCCAAATATGGGATGTTTTCACCTTTGCCAGCAGTTTTGCTCCCAAATGTGCATGTTTTTGCCTCTTTTGGCCACTTTTTGCCCAAATACTCAGAATCTTTTGCCTGTATTGGCCAATTTAGCCCCCAAATATTTGGAATATTTAGTCATTTTTCCAGTTTTCTCCCTAAATAGGGCTATTTCTCTGCAATATATGGGCATTGTTGTCCTAAATACGTTGTGCTGTGTTTTGTTTTGTTTTTTCTCTCTTCTTTATGTCCTCTTTTACCCGAAATGCAGGAGTATTGCTCTGTGAGCCTGGAAACCTCTCTGATCTGTGATGACTCCGGGCCATGGCATTGGCAGAGCTGATGGAGCTTCTCAGCTGGATCCTGGTTATGAGCCTTGGGCTGTCCCAGGGGTGAGTTGTCGCTGTCTGTCTGCTTGAGGGAATAAACACTCGCATTTTAATAGGTTATTCATGTGTGATTGTACCCAGGATCATCTCAGAGGCTTTCCAAAAGCTTTTTGTGCCTTGGTGGTGTTACACAGACAAGTAATGAATATTCATTTGCCTGCAAACCTGCTAGGTCTCAGCAAAAAGGTCACCCGTTTTCCATTTCTAGCTGTGGGAACGTACACCTTTGTATGTGTCCTGTGTCATTACCTCACCCCCTCCCATCACTGCATGTGACTGAGGAAGAAGGAGATCACAACATGCCATGGAAGCTCCTCACCCGTGGTTGACTCCCTGTTTGGTTCCTGCAGTCCATGGTGATCAAGCCTCTTGGTGTAATCCTGTTCCTGAGCCTGGGGCAATCCCAGGGGTAAGTGTTCAGTCTTCATTGGTCACTGGCCTTCTGCATTTGCTAATATTTGGTTTCTTATTTGTTAACATTTTCCTGCAATAGTTGCGCCTTGCAGTAGCCAGCAGGCTCTTTGCTAGAAGAAGAATGAATGATCATTTTTTGCCGTGGTGCTCCATGCTCCCACTTTAGTGTGGGTTTTCGTTTGTGTGTGTGAGAGGTGTCCTGGTCAGAAGGCCCTGAGAGGCCCCATGTTTGTCCATCTGGTCCTTGAGGGGTGTTGCATGTGGCCTGGACACAGTGGTTTGGAAGCTGCCAGGTCCCCGTTAATGGGTCTGCATAGACTGAGCGGGTTTTAGGACCCTGGGCTTCCCCGGGAGGGTTTTAGGACCCTGGGGGTTCCTGGAGAAGGTTTTAGGACCCTGGGGGTTCCATAGAGATTCATAGAGCCCTATAGGGACCCATAGGGACCTGTAGGGGCCCATGGAGCCCCAAGGAGCCCCATGGAGACCCATAGAGCCCCATAGAGACAATAGAAAGGGAGGATTAAAGCTCTTTGCCACCCGCTCCATCTCTGCGCTGCTCGCAGTGCCGGCTGCCGAGCCAGCGGCAGGTTGGTCTGAGTTTAGAGCTGGGTGAGCTCCAGGGAGTCCTTTCTCCTGACAGCTCCAGGCCTGGTCAGTGGCCACTGCAAGTGCTGGATAAATGTTGGCAAGATGCTCCTGCCGGGAAGGGAGAGAGGAGCTGCCACTGGGATGGGTTTGGATCCTGAGGACGCAGCGGTGGGTGACAGGGGTGGCCATTGCGGAGGGGCAGTGTGAGCTCTGGTGCTGCTGTCTCCAGGTTGGCTCACCAGACCCAGGCCACCATGCTGGTTCACCAGATCTTTGGCGGATCCCTGTGGTTCCGTGGTGAGCGCTGGCTGCCAGGTTCTGGGCCTGTGACTCTCAGGGCAGCGATTTCCCTGAGAGCCTTGCAGTACAAATCTTTTGGGAAAACTGCTGAGTGTGTGTAACTTATCCAGAGGTGCAGCTGGTCAGTCTTGTGGTTCCTGTGGGTTGTGGCGTGTGTTGTAGTGATGAAAAAAGCTGTTGGCTGGGGGCCCCCAGCTCTTTGCCACCAGCTGAGGAACCCATGTTGGCAGTTATGTAGCAGCACTTGCTGTCCCAGCACACAGTGGAATTGCATGCTGTGAATCCTGGTGCCGACATCCCAGAGCCCAAAGCTGGAGAGGGAGAACACGGCAGCTGCCTGTGCTGTGCTGGGCTGGTGTTGGGTGCAGGTGTTGTGCCAGGGTGTGCTTCCTGCTCTTGCTTTTGCAGTGAAGTTCTCAGCGTGCAAGAGCATCTGGGAGAGCTCTGACCCTTTCCTGGACCTGGTGCTGGAGATCAGGTAGTGGGGCAGGGTGTGGGTGGGGGAGCTCTGCTCTCACAGGGGATGTTCCTGCAGCTGCACCGTTACTGCTCTGGAGGCTGCTTAACTGCCAGTGTCAGGCAGGGTGCAGGCAAGAGGGAAGCAGCTTCTGTTGTTGTGCTGCCTCTGTCTGGCAGAGCAGAGCCTGTTGCCTGAGCATGAGCCACGACTCCTCCATTGAGGCTCCATGGGACTGGGGACAGTACAGCCGTCCCTCATGGCATGCTGGCCAGTGCCTGTCTGGGGGCAGGCTCAGGGGTTTGGTGCAGTCTGTGGCCCTGTGCTCATGCTCTGTTTTATCTCTTGGGGCCAGTGTCTCTGATCAGGTGAAAAAAGCTGAGACCAACAGAGCCAGGTCTTCACCAGCGACAGGCCAGGTGAGTCCTGAAGGCTGTTCTGGGCCAGAGCTGCAGGAGCTGCTGCCCCTCTGCCTGCTCTGCGAGGGCAGGTGGGCTGCAGCTTGGCAGGGAGGCAGGCACTGCACCCAATGGACAGGGGTGAGGGAGGATGACTTGCAGGAAGGATCCTGCTCAGTTAAGGGTTGCTGTGTGAGCTTGGAGGGGATGGGATTGCAGTATCACCCTGTGTCCTTGGCACAGTGATTCAGCCTGGAGGCCCAAAAAGCTGCTCGCCCTCCTGCAGCTGCCTCCTGTGCCCAGAACACTGTGCACCTCTCAGGAAATGGACTGTAGCATAGCCCGCCCTACTGGGTCCAGCACCGAGCTACCTGCCCCCAGAGACTCCAAACCGGCAACATTGAAATCCTCCCTCTTGGCCAGTGCTGCTCTGGAGCTGAACATCACCATGTCTCCACCACCAGCCATGAAGCTGGTACTTTCTGCCAAAAAGTGAGTCTGAGCTTCTGCCTGGAGTCTACTGCCTCCAGCCTTGTGTTTTCAGAGCTGGAGATTGTGTTGGGGAGAGTGTAGACTGGATGCTGGGTGTCTTGCTAAGCTGGAGGCAGACAGGGAGAGCCCCTCAGCCCCAGGGCTGCAGCAGTTGCTCTGGTTTGGGGTACAGGGCCAGGTCCCCGCTGTTGTTCCCATCCCTGATTAAGGCTGGAGAAACGCCTCCTGTCTTCTTGCTCAGGACAGAGGGGTGGCTGTGCCAGTCCCTGGAGCGGGGTGGCCTCACCAATCTTCTCTGAGTGTCTTGTCCCCTGGGGCGATGGGAGCAGGTGACTCCCCAGCTGGAGGCTGCAGAGTCTCCTCCTCCTCACACAGGGGCTGGGACCGGCCCTCTGGGCGCCGCTGTGCAACCCGGGCTCAGGACAGTGCGCTGGGGTTTCTGGTGTTTAAATTTCCCTCCTTCCTTTTTTCGTTTCTGCTCCTAACAGAAAACACTTCTGATTTGTTGACCAACCCCACTTTCCTCTCCCCTCCTGTGTCTTTACCCTTCCTTTTTCCCTGGGCTCACCTTCTTATTTTCTTCTCTTGGCTCATGGAAACCTCTTTTCTTTAGATCACCAAGTTTGTTGGGTTTTTTTTCATGTCAATAACTGCAGCGCATCATCCTGTGGAAGGCGAGCAGGAGTGACCATTGCACACCACCTCACTCACAATTTGCCAACCACACCTACCCCATGGACACCACCCACTCCAACTCCTTGGCCTTTTGGCAAGTCGAGGTAAGTGGTGCCAGTCGCTCCCAGGCTCCTGCACAGCAGCAAGGCCAGTAGTCCAGGAGGCAACTGTCTGACATGGCAGGTGGCCCGCGGGAGTGATTTCAGCAGCCACCTGTCCTGTTCTCTTGGATTGGCTAAGATGGGAGCAGTTGGGTGCTGTGCTTGTGCACTGTGGAGTGTGGAGGAAGAGGGGGGCTCCTGCTCCTGACCTGGCCTTCAGATCATGTCGCCCTCTTTTCCTGTTCTGCAGGCTGTCCTCGTCTGCTCTCCATTGGCCAAATCCTGAAAAGCCGACCTTCAGCTTCATCCTCAGCTCAGCCCTTTGGCTCCCAGCCTCCCCGTGACCACCTGTTCCTGTGCCCACCCTTCGCACCACCTTCCTCCCTGCAGCAGCGAGAAGGAGCCCAGCCAGGTCACCGCTGGTTCCTCCAAAAAGAGGCAGTGTAAGCAGCCCCGTGGAGCAGACAGCAGCCCCTGTGCTCTGGCTCTGAAGGACAAGGATCAAGTCTCCAGCCCCCAGGGAAGAAGAAGAAGAAGAAGAAGAATCTCGCAGGAGGGTTCAGTGTCCCCTGGGGGAAGGAGGTGGCAGGCAAGGGTCCCAGCGGTGGCAGGGAGGCAGCCAGCTGTCAGCACCGAAAGATCAGGCCTGTGGTGCAAGTGTCAGGCCCCAGGACCTGTCTGGACACAGAGCCCATCTGCCCCCTCAAGAGGAAGAAAAGGAGGAGATGGAGGAGACAGAAGAGTGCTGCTCAGGGTTAGAATGAGGTTTAGCATTAGGGTTACAGACTGTGGGTAAGGGTTAGAATGAGGGCTTGGGTTTAGCTTTAGTGTTTAGGGTTTGAGGTAGTGATAGGGTTAAAGTTAGGTTGATGGGTTAGGATTAGGATTAGAGTTACAGTTTGCTGTTAGGTGCTAGGGTTACAGTTAGGGTTAGACGAGTGTTAGGGGTTAGTGAAGAGTATTATGGTAAGTAGTTAGGGTTAGGGGTAGGGACAGAGTTAAGGTTGGCTTTTGGTTAGAGGTAGGTTTATGGTTTAGGTTTAGAGTTAGTGTTAGTGGTTAGGATTAGGGTAGGGTTAGGGATGAGGAATTGGCATTGTAGTTAGTGATAGGGTTTGGGGATAAGGGAAGTGGTTAGATTTTGGGTTTGAGGTTAGGAACAGGGGTCTGGTAGTGCTTGGAATAGTGGTTAGGTTTAAGAGTGTTAGAGTAAGGGTTGGAATTTGGGGCAGAGCTGGGGTTAGCGGTTAGGACCAGGGTCAGAGTTTTGCTTAGGGTTATCATTTGTTGGTGATTGTTTCTTGGCTAGCGTGTATTAGTTAGGTTTAGAGTTAGGATTAGTGTTTAGAGTTAGGTTTCAGTGTTAGGGTTAGGGGCTAGGGTTAGAGGATATGTTAGGTTGAGAATTAGTGCTACAGGTTAGGAGTAGGTATGTATTAGTGTCAGAGGGGGCTAGTGTTTCATCAGATTTAGGGATAGATAGGGCTTTGTGTAAAGCACAGGGTCAGGATTAGAGTTACCAGTTAGGGCTTAGGGAGCATGGTTAGGGTTAGTGTTTGGGGTTAAGGTTTTGAGTGAAGGTTATGGGTCAGGTTTTGGGTTAGAGTTAGTCTTAGAGTTGGGATTAAACTTTGGGCAAGAGGTTAGAGTACAGTGTTAAGGGTTAGGAGTTTGTGTTTGGGTTATATGAGGTTTAGGTTAGGGTTACGTGGTAGGGTTAAGGTCTAGGGTTAGATTTAGGGTAAAGGTAAGTGTTAGGAGTTACAGTTAGGGTTAGGCTTAGGAATTAGGGAGTGGGGTTAGATTTTGGGGTTAGGGGTTTGAGCTAGGGTTAGGGGGAAGGGTTACATTTAGGGTTAGAAATAGGGTTAAACGTAGGGCAAGGGGTCAGAGTTAGGGTTAGAATTACTATGTTTGAGTTAGATGAGGTTTAGGATTAGGGACATGTGTTAGAGTTAGGCTTTAGGGTTAAGTGTTATGGTTGGTGCTAGAGTTAGGAGCTAGGGATTGGTCTGAGAGGTAGGGTTTGAGGTTCGGATATGTGTTTGCATTGGGGTTTGGGTTAGTTGTTCAAGTATTAGGGGTAGGATTTGATGAGTGTTGGAGTTGGAGAGTAGTGTCAGTGGAAGTGGTTAGGGTTAGGGGTTAGTTTTAGGAGGTAGGGCTAGGGTTAGGGTTCTGTTTAGAGTCAGGTTTAGGGTTAGAGTTAGGGATAGGGTCAGGGTTTGATTAGGATTAGGGTTAGAATTAAGGGTAGGGCTTTGGGGTTTGGGTTAGGGGTGGAGTTTGGTTTTAGATTGAGGCTTAGATTTGTGATTACAGTAAGAAGACTAAGCATTAGGTTTAGAGTTGGAGTTAGAGGTAGGGGTTTGCATTAGCGTTCCCTTAGGGTGAAGAGAATTGGGTAGACTTTAGGGTTAGGCTTAGGGTTGAGGGAGTAGCATTAGTGACGTAGTTAGGAGTAGCTTAGGTGTAGGAGTTGGGGCTTGGGGTAAGATTTAGGGGTTGGGGTTAGAGTTAGGGATAGGAAATATAATTAGGATTAGGGTAAGGGTTAGATTAAAGTTTAGGGGTTAGGCAGTAGTGTTAGAAAAGGTGGTTAGGGTCATGTTAGGGTTAGATTTCATGTTAGGGTTAGTGTTGGGTTAGGTTGGTTTAAGGGTTGTGGTTAAAGTTAGGTTAGTGATAGGGTTATGGTTAGGTTATGGTTAGGGTTTAGTTTTAGTGTTAGGACTAGGTTTCGAGTTAGGGTTAGAGTTAGTATTAGGGTTTAGGCTTACCATGAAGGTTATAGTTAGTGTTAATGGTCAGCATTAGAGTTATCATAAGTGTTGGGTTTGTGTTAGGGAGCAGTGTTATGGTTAGTGGAACTGGTTAGGGTTAGGTAGGGTTAGTTTCAGGGTTATGGGATTATGGCTCGAGTAAGGGTGAGGTTTAGAATGATGGTTACTGGCTAGGGTTAGGGTTAAGGTTTAGGGCTGAGCTTTAGAGTCAGCTTTAGAGGGTTGGTGTTAGGCTTAGGTATTAAGGAGAAGAGTTAGGATAAGGAAGGATAAGATTATGGCTAGGATAAGTGGTTAGGACTTAGGTTTAGGGTTATAGTTCCTTTTAGGGTTAGATTAGAGTCAGTTATTGGGTAGCATTACCAGTCAGGGAGAAAGGTGAGAGTTAGGGTTTGATGTTAGCGTTAGATTTTGGGTTGGGGATATTGTTAGGTTAGGGTTTGGATTTCTGTTTATGTGATGTTAGTCTTAGGGTTAGAGTTAGGGGTTTGTCTTAAATTTTATGATTAGATTTAGGATTAGTATTTAGGTTTACATTTAGGCTTAAGTTTTAGGATTTGGTTTAGGGTAATGGTTGGATTAGGGTTAGCGTTAGGGGTTCCGGAGTTGTCTTAGGGGTAGAGTTAAGTTTTGGGGTTAGATTTAGGGGTAGGGTTAGATTAAGGTTTAGATTTAGAATCAGGGTTAGGGCATTGAATTAGTTTTAGAGTTAGGGTTAGAGGTTGGTCTTAGATTTAGCCTTTGCTTTAGGATTACAGTAAGTGATTGGACTAACATTAGAGTTTTAGATTTAGGGATAGGTGTTAGAGGTAGTGTTAGGGTTATTATTAGGGTTTGATTAGGATTAGGTTTAGGGTTTAAGGGTAGGGATGTGGTTAGTGGTAAAGGTTAGTATTAGGGTTAGTGTTAGAGGTAAGGATTAAGGTTAGGGGTTAGGGAATAGTGTTGGGTTAGTGTTGCGGGTTGGGGATATGGAGTAGTGAAAGTGGTTGGGAGTAGGTTTAGGTACTAGGGTTAGATGTAGGGTTAGGGTTTGGATTGACATTTTGGGTTTGGTTAGTGTTCAGGTTAGAGTTAGGGTTGGTGGTTAGTGGTTAGTTTTAGATTTACAGTTAGGGTTAGGTTTAGGGTTAGGGTTAGAATTGGGGTAAGGGCTTGGGGTTACAGTTAGATTAGTTTTAGGTTAGTGTTAGGGTTGGTGGTAGGGGCTTATTTAGGGTAAGGGGTTAGGGAGTAGCGTTATTATAAGTGGTTAGGATTACTGTAAGGGGGTAGGGTTAGGGGTGGGGATAGGGTTAAGGTTAGAATGATGGGTTAGGGTTGCAGTTAGGGTTTGGGACTGGGGGTAGAGTTAGGTTTCGGGACAGGGGTTTGGGGCTCAGATTAGATTCAGGGTTAGGGTTTAGGATAAGGATTAGGCTTTTGGTAAGTGTTGCGTTAGTGTTAGGGGTTGGGGATACAGAGCAGTGGAAGTGGTTAGGAGTAGGTTTAGGTACTAGGGTTAGATTTAGGGTTAGGGTTTGGATTGACATTTTGGGTTTGGTTAGTGTTCAGGTTAGAGTTAGGGTTAGTGGTTAGTTTTAGATTTACAGTTAGGGTTAGGTTTAGGGGCCAGGGAGTTGTGTCAGTGGAAGTGGTTTAGGGCAGGGGTTAGTTTTAGGATTTAGGGTTTGAATTAGGGTACAGTTTCAGATTAGATTTAGGGTTAGGGTTAGATTAGAGTTAGGGGATGATGTTTCCAGTTAGACTTATGGTTAGGGATTTGGATGAGGTTTACAGTTAGGATTAGATTAGTGTTAGGATATAGTTAGTGTTAGAGCTAATGATTAGGTTTCAGAGTTAGGGAATAGTGTTAGTGTAAGCAGTTAGGGTTAGGTTTTAATATTAGGGTTGAAGGGTAGGACTAGGGTTAGGTTTGGAGTTAAGCTTATGGGTAAGTATTAGAGTTAGATTAGGTTTAGAAGAGGGTTAGAATGTAGGGTTGGAGTTAGCGTTAGAGGTTAGCTTTATGTTTTGGGTTAGAGTTAGGATCACGTTTTAGCTTTAGATTTAGTTAGAGTTAGGGGTGGGGTTAGCATTAGGGTTAGGGTTAGTGTTAGGCAGTAGCGATAGTGGAATTGTCAGAGTTAGGTTTTAGATTTATACTGGAGATGGAGGATGGGGTTGGCATTAAGGGTCAGAATTCTGGTTAGTGGTTAGGGGGTAGTGTTAGTGTAAGTCGTTAGGATTAGTGTAAGGAGTTAGTTTTATGAGTTAGGGGTAGGGATAGCATTAGCGCTACGTTAATGGGTTAAGGTTTGAATTAGGGATATTTCAGGGTTAGAGTCAGTCATAAGAGTTACAGGTTAGGATTTCGGGTTAGGGCTTGGTTTAGTTTAGTGTTTGGTTTAGGGCTGGTGTTAGTATGATGGGTTAGGGTTAGTTTTAGGGTTAGGCTAGGGTTATGGTTTAGGGTTAGAGGTCGCATTAGGGTGATATTTCAGGTAAGAGTTAGGGTAAGGCTAGGGCTAGGATTGGTTTTAGGATAACGGGGGGTTTGGTTTAGGTTAGATTTTGGGCAAGAGGTAGGGTTAGGGTGGTGTTTGGGTTAATGTTAAGGTTAGTTTTAGGTGAATGATAGGTGTAGGGTAAGTTTGAAATGCAGGGGTTAGGATTAGGGTTAGGGTAAGGGATGGATAAGTGTTAGGTTTAGGGCTTAGGCAGTGGTGTCAGTGGAAGTGGTTGGGGTTTAGCTCAGGGTCCCAGGGGGATTTGTGAGGTACCAAGGCCTGGATGAAGAGCTCCCTCTTGGTCGCACACATCCGAAAAGACAGGGACACGTCTGTGACTGATCTGCCTGGCGCTGTCCCACCAGCAGTGGCAGATGCATCCTGGAGAGGAGTGGAGCTGCCAGGCACTGTCAGAGGATCTCCCTGAGGTGCCACTGGCTGCCCACCCAGACTCACACACTGTCCCTGGCTGGGACAGATACACCAGCTACGAGCTCTGGACACAGGACACAACAGTCCAACAGCAAAGACCATCTCTCCTGTCCTGACAGACTCTTATGACCCCGGGAGCCCAAAGCCATGGGCCACATGAACTCCTTGGACATTTTAGAGGTGTGGCCTATAGACTGAGGAATGAGATCTGTGTGTATATCCAGAGATAGGAAAGTGCTGTTGATTAATTGGAATGTATTGGAGAGTGTGGGACCCGGGCACAACACAGATGGTACAGAAGAAGAGGGGGGCACTGTCCTGGTTTCAGCTGGGAGAGAGTTAATTTTCTTCCTAGGAGCTGGTAGAGTGTGGTGTGTTGGATTTAATCTAAGAAGAATGTTGATAGCACAGGGATGTTTTGGTTGTTACTAAGCCATGTTTATCCCAAACCAAGGACTTTTCAGCAAGGAGGCTGGAGATGCACAAGAAGCTGGGAGGGGCACAGGCAGGACAGCTGGCCCAAGTGGCCAAAGGGATATTCCACACCATATGATGTCATGCTTGGTATGTCAACTAGAGAAAAGTTATCTGGGGGAGCGCTGTTTGGGATCTGGCTGGGTGTCACTCAATGGGTTGTGAGCAATTGCATTGTGCGTGACTTGGTTTATATCTCCGGTTATTACCATTTTTGCAATTACTACTATTACTACTGCCATCATTATTATTATAGTTACTATTGCTATAATTATTTTATTTATTATCACTATTATATTATATTTATTGTAGCTATTGTTGCTATTGTTGCTATTGTTGCTGTTGTTGCTGTTTTTATTGTTTTGCCTTTCTGTCTCATTAAACTGTCTTCATTTTAACCCAAGATGTTTCTTTCTTTCCTGATTCCCTCTCCCATCCCACTGGGCTGGAGGGAGGAAGAGAAGGGCTGTGTGTGATGTTCAGCTGCCCGCTGGGTTACACAAAACAGTCCTGGTCAAAGGAGTGATCATGCAGGTGTCCCAGAGGAAGAGGTGAACCTGAGGAGGGCACAGGGTAACAAGGGCCCTTCAATGCCAGGACAGGCTGTGAGGAGCCAGGATGCCAAAAGATGTCAGACTGGAGAATGTTTCAGGACACCGTCTTGGTTCAGCCCTCCCCTGCCCTTTGTGCCATGAGAGACACCCCATGGTCCTGCCCAGCCTTGTCCTGGGCTCCTGAGCCAGCTGGGAAGATGGAAAGGGCTCAGCAGCAGTGATCCTCCTCCAGCTGGGTCTGTTTCCCAGCCCAACCAGCGTGGCCAGAGCAGAGTCACCCATGGCCCCAGGGCACCACAGCCCCTCGCTCTGCAGAGCAGCATGGCCAGCTCAGGGCCCTGTGGGGAGCACAGGGAGGGAACCAGGACCAGCCGGCCAGGCCAGACTGGACACCCTCACCTGGGGAAAGGGATGTCCCTGGAGAAGAGCAAGGCAGCATTTCTGTGCCTGCAGGGAGGAATCCAGGAGCAAGAGAAACCCCTTTCTGCAGACACTCATTGGGGTCAGGCTGCTCTGTTGCTGGAGCAGGACTCTTGTTCTGGTCTGAGGAGAGAGGCTGGCATTGATGGACACAGGTCATCTGTGGTGGGGATCTGCTGGAGCTGAATCTGCTTTTCCTGTCTGTCCACACCTCCTCAGGAGACGCTCTGCGTCGGTATCCATGGGGGAATTCTTCTATCACATGTTCAAAGTGCTCACTGCCAAACAGTGTCATCCTGACCAACTTCTCTGTCATCCTCACTCACACAAGATAAATCAACCTGTTGCCCATGTCATTGAGCAGCTCCATAGATCTGAGCTGATCCTTCACACAGGGGGATCCCTCTGTCCTCACTCTCCCTGGGACTCTCTCCAGCAGACCCTGTATCCTCCAACTGAAACACCACAGCTCAGCAAGCTGCCCCACCTCACCTCATACAATCCAAAACTGTCACAGTGCTTTGACAAGACATGGGGCTCCTCCTGGCAGCGGATGTTCGGAAGCTTGTTCAGTGCTACACCACCTGGGTTTCCACCATCCAGAGGGACACAGGTTGCCTCTGTGATACCCCTCTTGCAGAGCCAGACCTAATGAACAGCATTTTAAGCAATACCTCAGACTCTGAGTGCATTTCCTTCTGGGATCATACCAGACCAGCATCAACTGGGGAAAAACACTCTCCCAGCACTCTTGGATGCAAACCCTCTGGTCCCAAGGGCTGGTAAGGCTGCAGTTTGCTCATGAAACCCCTGGCTTGATTCCCATCCACCACGGCTGTTGCCCTCCAGAGTTCTGCCTGGAAGCACAAAGGCCTGGAAGACTTTGCTGGTGACAAATGATGCAAAGACACGGAGACATCTCAGGTCTACCTACACCTTGTCTTACTAAATTCAGTAGTAGTCTCCCAGTATTTAGGATTCTCCTTTAGCTGTTTCTGAATTAGCAACAGCTTATCTTGATGACCTTCAATTCCTTTTGGACTTTTAATTGTGTTCTGATCTGAACCATTGCTGTGCCTGGAGGACGCTGTCCTTGAAAACTAGATGGATCCAGGCATATTGTGAAAGTATTTGGTCTTTTGGTTGATTGTATCATCAAGAGACTGAGTGAAGATCCCTGTGTGATGTGCTGCTTGTCCATGCAATGCCGGCAGCTGTTGGGTAGAGAAGAGACCAACCTTGCTTTTCTGATGACATCTGATGACTGATGTCCCTGGGAAAGCTATGGAACGGCTTATCCTTGGTGCCATCTCAAGGCACATCAAGGATAAGAGGGTTATTAGGGGCAGTCAGCATGGCTTCACCAAGGGTAAGTCATGCTTGACCAACCTCATAGCCTATTATGAGAATGTAACAGGGTGGATGGATGATGGCAGAGGGGTGGATGTGGTCACCTTGACTTCAGCAAAGCCTTTGACACAGTCTCCACAGCATCCTCACAGCTGAGTTGAGGAGGGGTGGTCTGGACAATAGAGTAGTGAGGTGGGTTGCAAACTGGCTTAAGGAGAGAAGCCAGAGAGTGGTGGTCAATGGTGCGGAGTCCAGTTGGAGGCCAGTATCTAGTGCGGAGCCTCAGGGGTCAGCACTGGGGCCAGTATTATTCAATATATTCATTAACGATTTAGATGAGGGAATAGAGTGACTATCAGCAAGTTTGCTGATGACACTAAGCTGGGAGGAGCGGCTGACACGGCAGAGGCTGTGCTGCCATCAGAGACCTGGACAGGCTGGAGAGCTGGGCGGGGAATAACCTGATGGAATTTAACAAGGGCAAGTGCAGAGTCCTGCATCTGGGCAGGAACAGCCCCAGGTTCCAGTATAGGTTGGGAAATTACATATTAGAGAGCAGTGTAGGGGAAAGGGACCTGGGAGTCCTGGTGGACGACAGGATGACCATGAGCCAGCACTGAGCCCTTGTGGCCAGGAAGCCAATGGTACCTGGGGTGGGTTAGAAGAGGGGTGGTTAGTAGATCGAGAGAGGTCCTCCTTCCCCTCTACTCCAGCCTGGTGGACCCCATCTAGAATATTGTGTCCAGTTCTGGGCCCCTCAGTTCCAGGAGGACAGGGAACTGCTGGAGAGGGTCCAGCACAGGGCAACAAAGATGATTAAGGGAGTGGAGCACCTCCCTTATGAGGAAAGGCTGAGGGAGCTGGGGCTCTTTAGTTTGGAGAAGAGGAGACTGAGGGGTGACCTTATTAATGTTTATAAATATATAAAGGGTGAGTGCCACGAGGATGGAGCCAGGCTCTTCTCGGTGCAAACAATGATAGGACAAGGGGTAATGGGATCAAGCTGCAATACAAGAGGTTCCACTTAAATTTGAGAAGAAACTTCTTCTCAGTGAGGGTGACAGAGCCTGGAACAGGCTGCCCAGGGGGGTTGTGGAGTCTCCTTCTCTGCAGACATTCCAACCCGCCTGGACATGTTCCTGTGTGACCTCACCTGGGCGTTCATGCTCCATGGGGGGATTGAACTGGATGAGCTTTCCAGGGCCCTTCCAATCCCAAACATACTGTGACACTTTGATACAGCATCCCAGATACAGCATCCTAGATACAGCATCTCAGATACAGCAGCCCAGATAAAGCATCCCAGATAGAGCATCCAAGATATGGCATTCCAAATACAGCATCCCAGGTACAGCATCCAGGATACAGCATCCCAGATACAGCATCCGAGATACAGCATCCTAGATACAGCATCCTAGATACAGCATAATAGATACAGCATCCCAGATACAGCATCCCAGATACAGCATCATAGATACAGCAACCTAGGTAGAGCATAATAGATACAGCATCCCAGATACAGCATCCTAGATACAGCATCCCAGATACAGCATCCCAGATACAGCATCCTATATACAGCATCCTATATTCACCATCTTAGATAACAGCATCCTAGATACAGCATCCTAGATACACGATCCTACATACAGCATCCCAGATACAGCATCCCAAATACAGCATCCCAATACAGTATCCCAAATACAGCATCCCAGATACAGCATCTCAGATAAAGCATCCCAGATACAGCATACTAGATACAGCATCCCACATACAGCATCCCAGATACAGCATCCCAGATACCGTATCCCAGATACAGCACCCTAGATACAGCATTCTAGATACAGCATCCCAAATACAGCATCCCAAATACAGCATCCCAGGTACAGCATCCTAGATACAGCATTCCACATACAGCATCCTAGGTACAGCATAATAGATATAGCATCCCAGCTACAGCATCCCACATACAGCATGCCAGATACAGCATACTAGATACAGCATCCTAGATTAACCACCCCAGATACAGCATCCTAGATTCACCATCCCAGATACAGCATCCTAGATACAACATCCCAGATACAGCGTGCCAGATACAGCATCCCAGATACACCATCCTATATACACCATACCAGATACAGCATCCCAGATACAGCGTCCTAGATACAGCATCCCGGATACAGTATCCCCGATACAGCACACTAGATATAGCATCCCAGATACAGCATCCCAAATACAGCATCCCAGGTACAGCATCATAGACACAGCATCCTAGATATAGCATCCCAGATACAGCAACCCAGATACAGTATCCCAGATAAAGCACCCTAGATACAGCATTCTAGATATAGCATCCCAAATACAGCATCCCAAATACACCATTCTAGATGCAGCATCCTAAATACAGCTTGCCAAATACAGCATTCCACGTACAGCATCCCAGGTACAGCATACTAGATACAGCATCCTAGATTCACCATCCCAGATACAGCATCCTAGATACAGCATTCCAGATACAGCCTCCCAAATACAGCATCCCAAATACAGCATCCCAGATACAGCATCCCCGATACAGTATCCCAGATAGAGCACCCTAGATACAGCATTCTAGATACAGCATACCTAATACAGCATCCCAGGTACAGCATCCCAGTTACAGCATCCCAGATACAACATCCTAGATACAGCATACCAAATACAGCATCCCAGGTACAGCATCCCAGACACAGCAACCCAGACACAGCATCCCAGATACAGCATCCTAGATTTACCATTCCAGATACAGCATCCTAGATACAGCATCCTAGATTTAACATCCCAGATACAGTATCCTAGATCCAGCACCCTAGATACAGCATCCCAAATACAGCATCCCAGTTACAGCATCCCAGTTACAGCATCCCAAATACAGCATCCCAGATACACCATCCTAGATACAGCATACCAAATACAGCATCCCAGGTACAGCATCCCAGGTAGAGCATCCCAAGTACAGCATCCTAGATACAGCATTCCAGATACAGCATCCCAGATATAGCATCCCAGATACAGCATCCTAGATTCACCATCCCAGATACAGCATCCTAGATACAGCATCCTATATACAGCCTCCCAGATACAGCATCCTAGATACTGCATCCTAGATTTAACATCCCAGATACAGCATCCTAGATCCAGCACCCTAGATATAGCATCCCAAAGACAGCATCCCAGATACAATATCCCAGATACGGCATCCCAGATACAGCACCCTAGAAACTGCATTCGAAATACAGCACCCCAGGCACAGCATCCCAGATTCAGCATCCCAGATACAGCATACTAGAGACAGCATCCTAGATACAGCATCCCAGACACAACATCCCAGATACACCATCCCAGATAAAGCATCCTAGATAAAGCATCCCAGATACAGCATTGTATGTAGAGCATAATAGATACAGCATCCCAGATACAGCATCTGAGATACAGCACCGTAGATACAGCATAATAGATACAGCATCCCAGATACAGCACCCTAGATACAGCTTCCTAGATACAGCATCCCAGATACAGCATCCTAGATACAGCATTCCAGATACAGCATCCCAGATACAGCATCCCACATACCGCATCCCAGGTACAGCATCCCAGATACACTATCCAAGATACAGCATTCCAGATACACCATCCTAAATACAGCATCCTAGATACAACATCCTACATACAGCATCCCAGATACAACATCCCAGAGACAACATCCTAGATACAGCATCCTAGATACAACATCCCAGATACCGCATCCCAGATACAGCATCCTAGATAAAGCATCCCAGATACAGCATCCCAGATACAGCATCCTAGATACAGCATCCTAGATACCGAATCCCAGATACAGCATCCTAGGTACAGCATAATAGATATAGCACCCAGATACAGCATCCCACATACAGCATCCCAGATACAGCATCCTAGGTACAGCATCCCAGATACAGCATCCCAGATTCGGCACCCTAGGTACAGCATAATAGATAAAGCATCACAGAAACAGCATCATAGATACAGCATACCAGATACAGCATCCCAGGTACAGCATTCCAGACACAGCATCCCAGATAAAGCATCCAAGATACAGCATCCCACATGCAGTATCCTAGATATAGCATCCTAGGTACAGCATAATAGATACAGCATCCAAGATACAGCATCCCGGATACAGATCAAGATATCGTGTCCAAAATAAAGCACCCTTGATACAGCACCCTAGATACCGCATCGCACATAGAGCATCCCAGATACAGCATCCCAGATACAGAATCCCGGATACAGCATCCTAGATAGAGCACCCTATATACAGCACTCTAGATACAGCATCCCAAATACAGCATCCCAAATACAGCATCCTATATACAGCATACCAAATACAGCATCCCAGGGACAGCATCCCAGGTACAGCATCCTAGATACAGCATTCCAGATACAGCATCCCAGACACAGCATCCCAGATACAGCATCCTAGATTCACCATCCCAGATACAGCATCCTAGATACAGCATCCTATATACAGCCTCCCAGATACAGCATTCTAGATATAGCATCCCAGATAAAACATCCCAGATATAGAATCCTAGATACAGCATCCTAGACTCACGATCCTAGATACAGCATCGCAGATACAGCATACTAGATACAGTATCCCACATATAGAATCCCAGGTACAGCATCATATATAGAGCATCCTAGATACAGCATCCTAGATACAGCAGCCCAGATACAACATCCTAGATACAATATCCTAGATACAACTTCCCAGATAGCGCATCCTAGATAGAGCATCCCAGATACAGCATCCTAGGTACAGCATCGCAAATAAAGCATCCCAATACAGCATCCCAGATACAGGATCCTAGATACAGCATCCCAGATACAGCATCCTAGGTACAGCATAATAGATATAGCATCCCAGCTACAGGATCCCACATACAGCATGCCAGATACAGCATACTAGATACAGCATCCTAGATTAACCATCCCAGATACAGCATCCTAGATACATCATCCTAGATACAGCATCCTAGATACAGCATCCCAGATACAGCATCTCAAATACAGCATACTAGATACAGCCTCCCAAATAAAGCATCCCAAATACAGCATCCCAGATACAGCATCCCAGATACAGCATCCTAGTTAGAGCATAATAGATACAGCATCCCAGATACAACATCCGAGATACAGCATGCTAGATACAGCATCCTAGATTCACCATCGCAGATACAGCAAACTAGATAGAGCATCCCAGATACAGCATCGCAGATACAGCATCCCAGGTACAGCATCGCAGATACAGCATCCCAGATAAAGCATCCCAGATACAGCATCCCAGATACAGCATCCCAGATATAATATCCCAGACATAGCACCCTAGATACACCATCCCCGATAAAGCATTCTAGATACAGCATTCTAGATACAGCATCCCAGATACAACAGCCCAGATACAACATCCCAGGTACAACATCCCAGATACAGCATCCTAGATACAGCATCCCAGATACAACATCCTAGATACAACATCCTAGATACAACATCCCAGATACCACATCCCAGATAAAGCATCCTAGATACAGCATCCCAGATACAGCACCCCAAATACAGCATCCCAGATACAGCATCCCAGATACAGCATCCTAGTGAGAGCATAATAGATACAGCATCCCAGATACAACATTCGAGACACAGCATGCTAGATACAGCATCCTAGATTCACCATCCCAGATACAGCATCCTAGATACAACATCCCAGATACAGCGTGCCAGATACAGCATCAAAGATACAGCATCCCAGATAGGACATCCCAAATACAGGATCCCAGATACAGCATCCAAGATACAGCGTCCCAGATACAGTACCCTAGATACAGCATCCTAGATACAGTATCCCAAATACAGCATCCCAAATACAGCATCCCAGGTACAGCATCATAGACACAGCATCCTAGATACAGCATTCCAGATACAGCATCCCAAATATAGCATGCCAGGTACAGCATCCCAGATACAGCATCCTATATTCACCATTCTAGATACAGCATTCTAGATTCACCATCCCAAATAGAGCATCCTACATACAGCATCCTAGATACCGCATCCCACATACAGCATCAAAGATACTGCACCCTAGATACAGCAACCCAGATACAGCATCCTAGATACAGCATCCCAGATACAGCATCCCAGGTACAGCATCCCAGATACAGCATCTCAGATACAGCATCCTAGGTACAGCATCCTAGGTACAGCATCCCAGATACAGCATCCTAGATACAGCACCCTAGATAGAGCACCATGTATACAGCATCACAGATACAACATGCCAGATACAGCATCCCAGATAGAGTATCCCAAATACAGCATCCTAGATACAGCATTCTAGACACAGTATCCCAGATACAGCATCCCAGATAAACCATCCTATATACACCATACCAGATACAGCATCCCAAATACAGCGTCCTAGATACAGCATCCCGGATACAGTATCCCCGATACAGAACACTAGATATAGCATCCTAGGTACATCATTATAGATACAACATCCCAGATACAGCATCGCAGATACAGCATCATAGATACAGCATCCTAGGTAGAGCATAATAGATACAGCATCCCAGATACAGCATCCTAGATACAGCATTCCAGATAGAGAATCCCAGATACATCATCCGAGATACAGCATCCTAGATTGACCATCCCAGATACAACATCCTAGATACAGCATCCTAGATACCGTATCCCAGACACAGCATCCCAGACACAGCATCTTATATACAGCATCCTAGATTTACCATCCCAGATACATCATCCTAGATACATCATCCTAGATACAGCATCCTAGATACAGCATCCCAGATACAGCATCCCAAATACAGCATCCCAGATACAGCATCCCAGATACAGCCTCCCAGATACAGCATCCCACATACAGCATCCCAGATACAGTATCTCAGATACAGCATCCTAGATACAGCATCCCAGATAAAATATCCCAGATACAGCATCCCAGATATAATATCCCAGATATAACACCCTCGATATACCATACCCGATAAAGCATCCTAGATACAGCATCCCAGATACAGCATCCTAGATACAGCATCCTTGATACAGTATCCCAAATACAGCATCCCAGATACAGCATCCTAGATACAGCATCCAAGATACAACATCCCAGATACAGCATCCTAGATACCATATCCCAGACACAGCATCCCAGACACAGCATCCTATATACAGCATCCTAGATTTACCATCCCAGATACATCATCCTAGATACATCATCCTAGATACAGCACCCTAGATACAGCATCGCAGATACAGCATCCCAAATACAGCATCCCAGATACAGCATCCCACATACAGCATCCCAGACAGAGCATCCTAGTTAGAGCATAATAGATAGAGAATCCCAGATACAACATCCGAGATACAGCATGCTAGATACAGCATCCTAGATTCACCATCCCAAATACAGCATCCTAGATACAGCCTCCCAAATACAGCATCCCAAATACAGCATCCCAGATACAGCATCCCACATACAGCATCCCAGATACAACATCCGAGATACAGCATGCTAGATACAGCATCCTAGATTCACCATCCCAGATACAGCATACTAGATAGAGCATCCCAGATACAGCATCCAAAATACAGCATCCCAGATACAGCATCCCACATACAGCATCCCAGATACAGTATCTCAGATACAGTATCCTAGATACAGCATCCCAGATAAAATATCCCAGATACAGCATCCCAGATATAATATCCCAGATATAACACCCTAGATACACGATCCCCGATAAAGCATCCTAGATACATCATCCCAGATACAGCATCCCAGATACGGTATCCCAGATACAGCATCCCAGATACAGTATCCCAGATACAGCATCCTAGATACAGCATCACAGATATAATATCCCAGATACAGCATCCCAGATATAATATCCCAGATATAACACCCTAGATACACCATCCCCGATAAAGCATCCTAGATACAGCATCCCAGATACAGCATCCTAGATACAGCATCCTTGATACAGTATCTCAAATACAGCATGCCAGATACAGCATCCTAGATACAGCATCCAAGATACAACATCCTAGATACAGCATCCTAGATACCGTATCCCAGACACAGCATCCCAGACACAGCATCCTATATACAGCATCCTAGATTTACCATCCCAGATACATCATCCTAGATACATCATCCTAGATACAGCACCCTAGATACAGCATCCCAGATACAGCATCCCAAATACAGCATCCCAGATACAGCATCCCACATACAGCATCCCAGACAGAGCATCCTAGTTAGAGCATAATAGATAGAGAATCCCAGATACAACATCCGAGATACAGCATGCTAGATACAGCATCCTAGATTCACCATCCCAAATACAGCATCCTAGATACAGCCTCCCAAATACAGCATCCCAAATACAGCATCCCAGATACAGCATCCCAGATACAGCATCCCAGATACAGTATCCCAGATACAGCATCCTAGATACAGCATTCCAGATAATATATCCCAGATACAGCATCCCAAATATAATATCCCAGATATAACACCCTAGATACACCATCCCCGATAAAGCATCCTAGATACAGCATCCCAGATACAGCATCCTAGATACAGCATCCTTGATACAGTATCCCAAATACAGCATCCCAGATACAGCATCCTAGATACAGCATCCAAGATACAACATCCTAGATACAGCATCCCAGATACAACATCCCAGATACAACATCCCAGATACAGCATCCTAGATACAGCATCCTAGATTCACCATCCTAGATACAGCATCGCAGATACAGCATACTAGATACAGTATCCCAGATATAGAATCCCAGGTACAGCATCGTAGATACAGCATCCTAGATACAGCATCCCAGATACAACATCCTAGATACAACATCCCAGCTACAGCATCCCACATACAGCATGCCAGATACCGCATACTAGATACAGCATCTCAGATACAGCGTCCCAGATACAGCATCCTAGATACAGCATCCCAGATAGGACATCCCAAATACAGGATCCCAGATACAGCATCCAAGATACAGCATCCCAGATACAGCACCCTAGATACAGCATCCTATATACAGCATCCCAAATACAGCTTGCCAAATACAGCATCCCAGGTACAGCATCCTATATTCACCATCCTAGATACAGCATCCTAGATTCACCATCCCAGATAGAGCATCCTACATACAGCATCCTAGATACCGCAGCCACATACAGCATCCAAGATACTACACCCTAGATACAGCATCCCAGATACAGCATCCTAGATACAGCATCCCAGATACAGCATCCCAGGTACAGCATCCTAGGTACAGCATTCTAGGTACAGCATCCCAGATACAGCATCCCAGATACAGCACCCTAGATAGAGCACCATGTATACAGCATCACAGATACAACATGCGAGATACAGCATGCCAGATACAGTATCCAAAATACAGCATCCTAGATACAGCATTCTAGACACAGTATCCCAGATACAGCATCCCAGATACACCATCCTATATACACCATACCAGATACAGCATCCCACATACAGCGTCCTAGATACAGCATCCCGGATACAGTATCCCCGATACAGCACACTAGATATAGCATCCCAGATACAGCATCCCAGGTACAGAATCCCAGATACAGCATCCTAGATACAGCATTCTAGATACAGCATCCCAGATACAGCTTCCCAGATACAGCATCCTAAATACAGCATTCTAGACACAGTATCCCAGATACAGCATCCCAGATACAGCATCCCAAATACAGCATCCCAGATACAGCATCCCAGATACAGCATCCCAGACACAGAATCCTAGTTAGAGCATAATAGATACAGCATTCCAGATACAACATCCGAGATACAGCATGCTAGATACAGCATCCTAGATTCACCATCCCAAATACAGCATACTAGATACAGCCTCCCAAATACAGCATCCCAAATACAGCATCCCAGATACAGCATCCCAGATACAACATCCGAGATACAGCATGCTAGATACAGCATCCTAGATTCACCATCCCAGATACAGCATACTAGATAGAGCATCCCAGACACAGCATCCCAAATACAGCATCCCAGATACAGCATCCCACATACAGCATCCCAGATACAGTATCTCAGATACAGTATCCTAGATACAGCATCCCAGATAAAATATCCCAGATACAGCATCCCAGATATAATATCCCAGATATAACACCCTAGATACACGATCCCCGATAAAGCATCCTAGATACATCATCCCAGATACAGCATCCCAGATACAGTATCCCAGATACAGCATCCCAGATACAGTATCCCAGATACAGCATCCTAGATACAGCATCCCAGATATAATATCCCAGATACAGCATCCCAGATATAATATCCCAGATATAACACCCTAGATACACCATCCACGATAAAGCATCCTAGATACAGCATCCCAGATACAGCATCCTAGATACAGCATCCTTGATACAGTATCTCAAATACAGCATGCCAGATACAGCATCCTAGATACAGCATCCAAGATACAACATCCTAGATAAAGCATCCCAGATACAACATCCCAGATACAACATCCCAGATACAGCATCCTAGAAACAGAATCCTAGATTCACCATCCTAGATACAGCATCGCAGATACAGCATACTAGATACAGTATCCCAGATATAGAATCCCAGGTATAGCATCGTAGATACAGCATCCCAGATACAACATCCTAGATACAACATCCCAGATACCGCATCCCAGATACAGCATCCTAGATACAGCATCCCAGATACAGCATAATAGATACAACATCCCAGCTACAGCATCCCACATACAGCATGCCAGATACAGCATACTAGATACAGCATCCCAGATACAGCATCCCAGATACAGCATCCTAGATACAGCATCCCAGATAGGACATCCCAAATACAGGATCCCAGATACAGCATCCAAGATACAGCATCCCAGATACAGCACCCTAGATACAGCATCCTATATACAGCATCCCAAATACAGCTTCCCAAATTCAGCATCCCAGGTATAGCATCCTATATTCACCATCCCAGATACAGCATTCTAGATTCACCATCCCAGATAGAGCATCCTACATACAGCATCCTAGATACCGCATCCCACATAGAGCATCCAAGATACTGCACCCTAGATACAGCATCCCAGATACAGCATCCTAGATACAGCATCCCAGATACAGCATCCCAGGTACAGCATCCCAGATACAGCATCCCAGATACAGCATCCTAGGTACAGCATCCTAGGTACAGCATCCCAGATACAGTATCCCAGATACAGCACCCTAGATAGAGCACCATGTATACAGCATCACAGATACAACATGCCAGATACAGCATCCCAGATACAGTATCCCAAATACAGCATCCTAGATACAGCATTCTAGACACAATATCCCAGATACAGCATCCCAGATACACCATCCTATATACACCATACCAGATACAGCATCCCAGTTACAGCGTCCTAGATACAGCATCCCGGATACAGTATCCCCGATACAGCACACTAGATATAGCATCCCAGATACAGCATCCCAGGTACAGCATCCCAGATACAGCA
Source organism: Nesoenas mayeri (assembly GCF_963082525.1). Classification (NCBI taxonomy): domain Eukaryota; kingdom Metazoa; phylum Chordata; class Aves; order Columbiformes; family Columbidae; genus Nesoenas; species Nesoenas mayeri. The sequence continues at coordinate 204,912 of NC_137566.1, forward strand.
TCCTAGATACAGCATCCTGGATACAGCATCCCAGATACAGCTTCCCAGATACAGCATCCTAAATACAGCATTCTAGACACAGTATCCCAGATACAGCATCCCAGATACACCATCCTATATACACCATACCAGATACATCATCCCAGATACAGTATCCTAGATACAACATCCCAGATACCGCATCCCAGATACAGCATCCTAGATACAGCATCCCGGATACAGCATCCCAGGTACAGCATCCCAGATACAGCATCCTAGATACAGCATCCTAGATACAGCATCCCAGATACAGCTTCCCAGATACAGCATCCTAAATACAGCATTCTAGACACAGTATCCCAGATACAGCATCCCAGATACACCACCCTATATACACCATACCAGATACATCATCCCAGATACAGCATCCTAGATACAACATCCCAGATACCGCATCCCAGATACAGCATCCTAGATACAGCATCCCAGATACAGCATCCCAGGTACAGCATCCCAGATACAGCATCCCAGATACAGCATCCCAGATAAAGCTTCCCAGATACAGCATCTTAGATAGAGCATTCCAGATAGAGAATCCCAGATACATCATCCGAGATACAGCATCCTAGATTGACCATCCCAGATACAACGTCCTAGATAAAGCATCCTAGATACCGTATCCCAGACACAGCATCCCAGACACAGCATCCTATATACAGCATTCTAGATTTACCATCCCAGATACATCATCCTAGATACATCATCCTAGATACAGCATCCTAGATACAGCATCCCAGATACAGCATCCCAAATACAGCATCCCAGATACAGCATCCCAGATATAGCATCCCAGATACAACATCCGAGATACAGCATGCTAGATACAGCATCCTAGATTCACCATCCCAAATACAGCATACTAGATACAGCATCGCAGATACAGCATCCCAAATACAGCATACTAGATACAGCCTCCCAAATACAGCATCCCAAATACAGCATTCCAGATACAGCATCCCAGATACAGCATCCCAGATACAACATCCGAGATACAGCATGCTAGATACAGCATCCTAGATTCACCATCCCAAATACAGCATACTAGATACAGCCTCCCAAATACAGCATCCCAAATACAGCATCCCAGATACAGTATCCCAAATACAGCATCCCAGATACAGTATCTCAGATACAGCATCCTAGATACAGCATCCCAGATAAAATATCCCAGATACAGCATCCCAGATACAGCATCCTAGATAAAGCATGCAAGATGCAACATCCCAGATAAAATATATCCCATAAAATATCCCAGATATAACACCCTAGATACACCATCCCCGTTAAAGCATCCGAGATACAGCATCCCACATACAGCATCCTTGATACAGTATCCCAAATACAGCATGCCAGATACAGCATCACAGATACAGCATCCAAGATACAACATCCTAGATATAGTATCCCAGATACAGCATCCTAGGTACAGCATCCCAGATACAGCATCCCAGGTACAGCATCCCAGATACAGCGTCCCAGATACAGCATCCCAGATACAGCACCCTAGATAGAGCATCATGTATACAGCATCACAGATATAACATGCCAGATACAGCATCCCAGATACAGTATCCCAAATACAGCATCCTAGATACAGCATTCTAGACACAGTATCCCAGATACAGCATCCCAGATACACCATCCTATATACAACATACCAGATACAGCATCCCAGATACAGCGTCCTAGATACAGCATCCCGGATACAGTATCCCCGATACAGAACACTAGATATAGCATCCTAGGTACAGCATTATAGATACAACATCCCAGATACAGCATCGCAGATACAGCATCATAGATACAGCATCCTAGGTAGAGCATAATAGATACAGCATCCCAGATACAGCATCCTAGATACAGCATCCTAGATACAGCATCCCAGATACAGCTTCCCAGATACAGCATCCTAGATACAGCATTCCAGATAGAGAATCCCAGATACATCATCCGAGATACAGCATCCTAGATTGACCATCCCAGATACAACATCCTAGATACAGCATCCTAGATACCGTATCCCAGACACAGCATCCCAGACACAGCATCCTATATACAGCATCCTAGATTCACCATCCCAGATACATCATCCTAGATACATCATCCTAGATACAGCATCCTAGATACAGCATCCCAGATACAGCATCCCAAATACAGCATCCCAGATACAGCATCCCAGATACAGCATCCTTGTTAGAGCATAATAGATAGAGCATCCCAGATACAACATCCGAGATACAGCATGTTAGATACAGCATCCTAGATTTACCATCCCAGATACAGCATACTAGATAGAGCATCCCAGATACAGCATCCCAAATACAGCATCCCAGATACAGCATCCCATATACAGCATCCCAGATACAGTATCCCAGATACAGAATCCTAGATACAGCATCCCAGATAAAATATCCCAGATACAGCATCCCAGATATAATATCCCAGATATAACACCCTAAATACACCATCCCGGATAAAGCATCCTAAATACAGCATCCCAGATACAGCATCCTAGATACGGCATCCTTGATACAGTATCCCAAATACAGCATCTCAGATACAGCATCCTAGATACAGCATCCAAGATACAACATCCTAGATACAGCATCCTAGATACCATATCCCAGACACAGCATCCTATATACAGCATCCTATATACAGCATCCTAGATTGACCATCCCAGATACATCATCCTAGATACAGCATCCTAGATACAGTATCCCAGATACAGCATCCCAAATACAGCATCCCAGATACAGCATTCCAGATACAGCATCCCAGATACAGCATCCCAGACACAGCATCCTAGTTAGAGCATAATAGATACAACATCCCAGATACAACATCCGAGATACAGCATGCTAGATACAGCATGCTAGATTCACCATCCCAAATACAGCATCCTAGATACAGCCTCCCAAATACAGCATCCCAAATACAGCATCCCAGATACAGCATCCCAGATACAGTATCCCAGATACAGTATCCCAGATACAGCATCCTAGATACAGTATCTCAGATATAATATCCCAGATATAACACCCTAGATACACCATCCCCGATAAAGCATCCTAGATACAGCATCCCAGATACAGCATCCTAGATACAGCATCCTAGATACAGCATCCTTGATACAGTATCCCAAATACAGCATGCCAGATACAGCATCCTAGATACAGCATCCAAGATACAACATCCTAGATACAGCATCCCAGGTACAACATCCCAGATACAACATCCCAGATACAGCATCCTAGATACAGCATCCTAGATTCACCATCCTAGATACAGCATCGCAGATACAGCATCCAAGATACAACATCCTAGATACAGCATCCCTGATACAACATCCCAGATACAACATCCCAGATACAGCATCTTAGATACAGCATCCTAGATTCACCATCCTAGATACAGCATCGCAGATACAGCATACTAGATACAGTATCCCAGATATAGAATCCCAGGTACAGCATTATAGATACAACATCCTAGATACAGCATCGCAGATACAGCATCATAGATACAGCATCCTAGGTAGAGCATAATAGATACAGCATCCCAGATACAGCATCCCAGATACAGCATCCCAAATACAGCATCCCAGATACTTCATCCCAGATACAGCATCCCAGATACAGCATCCCAGACACAGCATCCTAGTTAGAGCATAATAGATACAGCGTCCCAGTTACAACATCCGAGATACAGCATGCTAGATACAGCATCCTAGATTCACCATCCCAAATACAGCATCCTAGATACAGCCTCCCAAATACAGCATCCCAAATACAGCATCCCAGATACAGCATCCCAGATACAGTATCCCAGATACAGCATCCTAGATACAGCATCCCAGATATAATATCCCAGATATAACACCCTAGATACACCATCCCCTATAAGGCATCCTAGATACAGCATCCCAGATACAGCATCCCAGATACAGCATCCGTGATACAGTATCCCAAATACAGCATGCCAGATACAGCATCCGAGATACACTATTTGAGATACAGTATCCAAGATACAACATCCTAGATACAGCATCCTAGATACCGTATCCCAGACACAGCATCCCAGACACAGCATCCTATATACAGCATCCTAGATTTACCATCCCAGATACATCATCCTAGATACATCATCCTAGATACAGCATCCTAGATACAGCATCCCAGATACAGTATCCCAAATACAGCATCCCAGATACAGCATCCCAGATACAGCATCCCAGACACAGCATCCTAGTTAGAGCATAATAGATACAGCATCCCAGATACAACATCCTAGATACAGCATGCTAGATACAGCATCCTAGATTCACCATCCCAAATACAGCATCCTAGATACAGCCTCCCAAATACAGCATCCCAGATACAGCATCCCAGATACAGCATCCCAGATACAGCATCCCAGATACAGCATCCTTGATACAGCATGCCAGATACAGCATCCTAGATACAGCATCCAAGATACAACATCCTAGATACAGCATCCCAGATACAACATCCCAGATACAACATCCCAGATACAGCATCCTAGATACAGCATCCTAGATTCACCATCCTAGATACAGCATCGCAGATACAGCATCCAAGATACAACATCCTAGATACGGCATCCCAGATACAACATCCCAGATACAACATCCCAGATACAGCATCTTAGATACAGCATCCTAGATTCACCATCCTAGATACAGCATCGCAGATACAGCATACTAGATACAGTATCCCAGATATAGAATCCCAGGTACAGCATTATAGATACAACATCCCAGATACAGCATCGCAAATACGGCATCATAGATACAGCATCCTAGGTAGAGCATAATAGATACAGCATCCCAGATACAGCATCCCAGATACAGCATCCCAAATACAGCATCCCAGATACAGCATCCCAGATACAGCATCCCAGATACAACATCCGAGATACAGCATGCTAGATACAGCATCCTAGATTCACCATCCCAAATACAGCATCCTAGATACAGCCTCCCAAATACAGCATCCCAAATACAGCATCCCAGATACAGCATCCCAGATATAGCATCCCAGATACAGTATCCCAGATACAGCATCCTAGATACAGCATCCCAGATATAATATCCCAGATATAACACCCTAGATACACCATCCCCGATAAAGCATCCTAGATACAGCATCCCAGATACAGCATCCTAGATACAGCATCCTTGATACAGTATCCCAAATACAGCATCCCAGATACAGCATCCTAGATACAACATCCAAGATACAACATCCTAGATACAGCATCCTAGATACCGTATCCCAGACACAGCATCCCAGACACAGCATCCTATATACAGCATCCTAGATTTACCATCCCAGATACATCATCCTAGATACATCATCCTAGATACAGCATCCTAGATCCAGCATCCCAGATACAGCATCCCAAATACAGCATCCCAGATACAGCATCCCAGATACAGCATCCCAGATACAGCATCCCAGACACAGCATCCTAGTTAGAGCATAATAGATACAGCATCGCAGATACAACATCCGAGATTCAGCATGCTAGATACAGCATCCTAGATTCACCATCCTGTTGCCTTCTAAGAAGGTAGTGACGACCTGGTTCAGAGACAGCACGGCGACCACGTGCTGGTCGCTCGGTCCATCAGCTCGCGGACACCAATGTGGTGGACGGCAAATGGCGTTTATTGGCAGGTAACACAGGTTTATATACCTTGAGGTTACAATGTCACTTCCGTTTGCTTACATCACACTTCTACCTGTCTAGGGAGGGGCTACTACCTTTCCGTACAGCGCGAGATCTTCCGGTCGCCGGGCCTTAACTACCTACACCATCCCAAATACAGCATCCTAGATACAGCCTCCCAAATACAGCATCCCAGATACAGCATCCCAGATACAGCATCCCAGATACAGCATCCCAGATACAGTATCCCAGATACAGCATCCTAGATACAGCATCCCAGATACAGTATCCCCGATACAGCACACTAGATATAGCATCCTAGGTACAGCATAATAGATACACCATCCCCGATAAAGCATCCTAGATACAGCATCCCAGATACAGCATCCTAGATACAGCATCCTTGATACAGTATCCCAAATACAGCATGCCAGATACAGCATCCTAGATACAGCATCCAAGATACAACATCCTAGATACAGCATCCCTGATACAACATCCCAGATACAACATCCCAGATACAGCATCCTAGATACAGCATCCTAGATTCACCATCCTAGATACAGCATCGCAGATACAGCATCCAAGATACAACATCCTAGATACAGCACCCCAGATACAACATCCCAGATACAACATCCCAGATACAGCATCCAAGATACAGCATCCCAGATACAGCACCCTAGATACAGCATCCTAGATACAGCATCCCAAATACAGCTTCCCAAATACAGCATCCCAGGTACAGCATCCTATATTCACCATCCTAGATACAGCATCTTAGATTCACCATCCCAGATAGAGCATCCTACATACAGCATCCTAGATACCGCATCCCACATACAGCATCCAAGATACTGCATCCTCGATACAGCATCCTAGTTACAGCATCCCAGATAAAGCACCCTAGATACAGTATCCTAGATATAGCATCCCAGGTACAGCATCCCAGATACAGCATCCCAGATACAGCATCCTACTTATAGCATCCTAGGTACAGCATAATAGATAAAGCATCCGAGATACAGCATCCCAGATATAGCATCTGTCCTGGTTTTGTTAAAAAACAAGTTTCTCTTTCAGTGAATTTTGCCTGTCAGCTAAAGCCTTCATATTAACTGCATTTTCCTGGAGAACCAGACACATGTTTTGGTAAAACCTAGCAATGGAATGCAAACTTATTGATAAGCATGGATGGACATCTCGCGAGAGGGGCGACAAGAAAAAACTGACCAACTGTGTATAACATTCCATTCACGTGAATACTTCATATAAAATGGGAGATCACGAGGATCTCGTCCCTTCTTTTCCCTTTTTTCTTATAGCCGACATTAGGAGAGGACCTTGCTAGTTATCCCTGCGAACTGAGGCCTAGTGAGAGACTGAATCCAGCTCTGGTTGGCTCTGGAGAATAATCCAGGACTTTGGGTGCCGGCTCTGCAGTTGCTGAGACTTCCAAGATTGGTTTTGTATATTTTGTATTATTTTCTCTATTCTTATTAGTAGCATTAGTAAAACATCTTTAATTTTTTCAACTCTCTTCTCTCTGTCCTTCTTTTTCTCTCCCGATCGCCTGCGCTGAGTGGAAGGGGAGAGAGGGAGGGGTGAAAGGGGGAAGTGGGGCGGGAGGGGGTTAACAATACATCTGCCAGGGTTTTATTGTCACCCCGCAATCTTAACCCTCGACAGCATCCTAGATACATCATCCTAGATACAGCATCCTAGATTCACCATCCAAAACACAGCATCCCAGGTACAGCATCCCAAATACAGCATCCCACATACATCATCCCAGATACAGCATCCTAGATAAAGCATCCCAGATACAACATCCCAGATACATCATCCCAGGTACAGCATCCTAGATACAGCATCCCAGATACAGCATCCCAGATACAACATCCCAGATACAGCATCCCAGCTACAGCATCCCAGCTACAGCATCCTATATAAAGCATCCCAGATACAGCACCCTAGATACAACATCTCAGATACGGCATCCCAGATACAGCATCCTAGATACAGCATCCCAGATATAGCATCCCAGATACAGCATCCCAAATACAGCATCCCAGATACAGCATCCCAGATACAGCATAATTGATACAGCATCCCAGATACAGCATCCCAGATAGGCCATCCCAGATATAGCATCCTAGATACAGCATCCCAGATACATCACTCCAGATGTTATCCAGCACTTGCAGTGGCCACTGACCAGGCCTGGAGCTGTCAGGAGAAAGGACTCCCTGGAGCTCACCCAGCTCTAAACTCAGCCCAACCTGCCGCTGGCTCGGCAGCCGGCACTGCGAGCAGCGCAGAGATGGAGCGGGTGGCAAAGAGCTTTAATCCTCCCTTTCTATTGTCTCTATGGGGCTCTATGGGTCTCCATGGGGCTCCTTGGGGCTCCATGGGCCCCTACAGGTCCCTATGGGTCCCTATAGGGCTCTATGAATCTCTATGGAACCCCCAGGGTCCTAAAACCTTCTCCGGGAACCCCCAGGGTCCTAAAACCCTCCTGGGGAACACCCAGGGTCCTGAAAACCTCCCGGGGAATGCCCAGGGTCCTAGAACCCGCTCCATATTAAGACTAAATTAGAAAAAAAAAAGCCAACTTCAAGGGTCTTTCCTTGTAACTGTTTCTGTCAGGCAGCTCTCTAGGAAGAAACGAGCTTTACCTGCTACTTTTACCACAGCTTCAATGCCTTTAAAGCCACCACTTCTTACCTCTGCTGCTCCCACACAGCCTCACAGCCCAGCAAAACCATAGTGCAGGCAGAAACCTTCACCATACAAAGAGGGAGAGTCAGGAATACGTTACTCTCAAAAAACAGACACTGTCAACCACGCTTGCTCTTGCTTACCAAATTCAGACAGTGTTAGAAAACAACAACAAGGAAGCGAGATTCTTATTTCATGGACCCCATTATATGGACCATTCAACATCAAGTCCAACCAGAGTCTGAACCTCCGAATAAGAAATATCATCTTAAAATTTCTAGGAAAATGAAGGGCTTTGAAGTGGCAACACCATAAAATGTTCATAAAAGCACCGCCATGCAAGTCCACACCCCTGATCACAGACCACCTGCCCTGGTACCTAGGGCAGTGATGTTCTCAGCTGATTCGCAGCCACTGACATCTGTAAAACAGCACAAAGTCTCATGTTTTTTAGTGCCAAACATGTAGTTTGGAACTGAAACAGGCAAGAAAACCATCTACAGTCAGTCTGGTTTCATTCGAGGCCATCAGGAGAAGTTGAGTTCACATTCCCCAGGAACCACAGCAGGTCCCACCCGTCCCTGCAGACCCCAACACCGCTCCTGCGCAGGGTCCCGAGGAGCAGGAAGCACAGAACAAGAAACCTCCCTTCCAAAGAAGGCCCACAGCCGCTCTTCCAACAAGCTGCATAAGCAGCAGCTGAGAACAAGCTCTGCTGTAGGTGCACCCGGCTCTGCCGTCTGCTCAAGGAGACCAGCTCCTAAATGATCCCCAGCCCTACAGACACAGATCTGCCCCAGGGCAGGGATGAGGAAACACCAGAGTGCACGGACACCTGGTCATTCAGTTGAAGCTGCTGGGGAGAAGGACAGAGGACTAGAGAGAGACAAATGAGACGAGAGAGAAGACAGAGGAGCCCAGAGAGAAACACACAGGGGAAAGGATGGAGAGATGGAGAGATCAAGGCAAAAAGGGACAAGGAGCCATGAAGAAACAGGGAGGAAGAAACAGCAGCGCTGAGGAGCAGGACAGAGGGATGGGGAGGGGGGAGGAGGAGAAGCAGGAAGGGGGTAGAGAAAGACAGGGAGGGGGATGTACAGAGGGAGAGACAAAAAGAAAGGCAGGGAACAGAACAAAGGGACTGAGAAACAAAGCAATGTTCAGATCAAAATGAAGAGACTGGAAAGGGAAAACATGCAGCAATGAGCTGGAGGAAGACGAAAAGAGGGCTGAGGAGCAGGAAAGAGGAAGAGAAGACAAAGAAAAGGCAGAGCCAGCTGGACAGGGGAGATACAGCGAGAGGGGATGGGGCCGGGAACAGGCAAGGAAGACAGAAAGACAAACAGGACAGAAAGACATCAAGAAGGAAAAGGGGCAGTAATCTGGACAGAGATGGAGAAAGAAGCAGCAGGGAAAGGGCAGACAGGCAGAAAGACAGAGGGGGAGCAGCAGAGAGAAAGAACAATAAGGGTTGGGGCAGAATAAAGATTGGAAAAAAATCCTGGGGTGGGCAGCAAGAGGGAGAGGGAGTGAAAAAGAAGAGGGGCAGGAATAGGCACAGGGACCTAGGGCATAGGAAAGAGGAGGGAGCAGGGAGGGACAGGGACACAAAACAGGGTGAAATGTCCCCAAGGGCCCAGGACTCACCGCACTTCCTGCTCTCTGCACTGCCAGGCAAGCTGTCGAGTTCAGGCACTTCTGTCTGTGAGAAATGCAGTTGTGATTCGTGCTGAGATGTTTCCTGTTTACAGATACAACCAAATGAGGCTCCGGCTCTGAACCTGCAAAAAGGAAAAGGTGGGTAAGTTCTATGTAAAAAGTTTTGAAACTTGTTTATGAGGTTATATTGATAGAGGGAGCTCACATTTTCAGGGTTAACCAACCACATAATAAGGGTCTACTAACTAACTAACACTTGAAGCCACATCATGAGTATCTAGTTTAGAGCTGTATGTAACCAGTTGTGTTAAGAAAAACCAGAACCTCATCGAGTGCCGAGATCATAAGTTTTACAGCACCAGCTGTAACCTTGAGGAGACAAGACAGCCAAGAGTTACAGCAAAAGGGGGGCCAGTCTGGTTTCGGTCGACTTGGCAGCTTGGGAGACCCATAAAGACCACAGAGACCATAAAGTCCATAGTGACCCATAGAGGCCATAGAGACCACAGAGACCATAGGGATCTATAGAGACCCACAGACACTACAGAGACTCATAAAGACCCATAGAGACCCATAGAGAGCACAGAGACCATACAGTCCCATAGAGACCACAGAGACCCGTAGAGACCCATAGAGACCCATAAAGACCACAGAGACCACAGAGTCCCATAGAGACCAATAGTGACCCATAGAGACCACAGAGACCATAGAAACCCATAAAGACTACAGAAACCATAGAGTCCCATAGAGACCCGTAAAGACCACAGAGACCATAGAGTCCCATAGAGACCATAGAGACCCCTCCTCAAAGCCACCAAGTGACACTGCGCAGGCGCAACAGGGGCAGGTCAAGGAGGAGACTATGGAAATGGTTCTCTGAGACTCATTTGAATGAGAAGCAGGAAAGGTTATGGATATGTACAGGCGTTCCTGGGGTCATTATGAATATGTAACACCTTACTGTATTTAAGCACACCTCTTGTTGTTTAAAGGTGTGCGTGTTGGGCGGAGCAAATCCCCTGCACACCCAGCGCTGTTTTGCTTATGCTCTAATGAACACGTGTTTAAGGAATACAATTAAGGGACTGGATTAAATGTTGTTTATCAATAGAAAAAGCCTAAGTTATTTCTTTCATTGCTTTACAACAAGTGACCGAATCTGCTATAGAAAAGTTCAACCCCCCCCTGTACAGTAAAGGATAAACTCAGCCAGACAGGGGCTGAGTCCGGGGCTGACACCTCCCCACACCCCACAGCGCGCCCACCTTGCCTTGGCACCAGCCCCTCGCACAGCCCTTCCCCTCAGCTCTGCCCTCCCTGCAGCACAGCTTCCGCACGTGCCCTGCTCAGGCTGGACCCCAGTGTCACGGTTTAGAGATGTCACAGCTCAGTACAAATGCCCACAGTCCTCATCTGCTCTTTGGTACTTGCTGGACCCCAATGTCACGAGTTAGAGATGTCACAGCTCAGTACAAATGCCCACGGTTCTCACCCACGATGCAAACGGTTTGGATCTCCGGGTCTCTGAGGGCGAGAGTAATAAATGTGACCTGTGTGTGGCGCAGGAACTTCCCGTCCACTTGCTCCTCCATTCAGTCAGGTGCTGCAAGAGAGGGACAGAGAAAGAAACAGTTGGACCAGATTAACAACCTCATCATCCCTGTCCCCAAACCTGCAGGTGTCCTAGGAGGCCTGATCTAAGTTTGGCTCTTCTCTCGCTCTTTGCTGGAATACTTCACTGCACAAATTTCTGTCATGAACACTCTATTAACCATCTGATGTGTTCATAGTTCCCAGCCCAGCGTCCATTCCTCAAGGTACCTCAGCATTTCCCTTTGAAACCAGACCTGAGTGCCATCCCGTCCTGAGCTCCCTCAGCATTGCCCCCTGCAGCCTCCCCGACGCCATCTCCTCCCCGAGGTCCCTCAGCCTTTCCCGCCAAAGCCCCCCCGATGTCACCCCCCCCGAGCTCCCTCAGCCTTTCCCGCCAAAGCCCCCCCGATGTCACCCCCCCTTTCCTCCCTCTGCCCTGTGGCACCACGGGCTCCCCCCTCCGCCCCACGGCCCCGCCCGAGCCCAGCGCAGCGCTCAGCCCGGGGCTCCCTTCCCTCACAGCCGCCCGTGTGTTTCCCCCTCGCCCCTTGCTGGGCCCGGCCCGGGGCCGCGCTGTTGCGGCTGCCTGCCCCTCGCCTTCCTCCTGCCCAAACCAGCCCGTCCCTCCCCCTCCAGCCTCCCCCCTCAGCCGGGACTGGGGCTGCCCCGTCCGTCTCCCCGGTGTCCGCCCGCCCCTCCCTCACCGCCGGCCCCGCCGCCGCACCGCTCGCACGCGCTCCTCGGCCCGCGCGCTTCTGCAGCGTGGCCCCGCCCATCCGACGCAGGAGCCAATCCCGTCCGCACTCGCCACCGGGCCCCGCCCCCCCTCCCGGCCCGGAGCCGCCGGCGGCCGCAGAGCGGCGCTGTCCGCCCGCAGCGCGGCCCCGGCCCCGGCGGGGCAGCGGCAGCGGGGCCGGGAGCGCTCGGGCTGCGCCTGCCCGGGACGGCCCGGGACCGAGGGCTCCGCCGCTGCAGCCCGTTTCATGCCGGTTGCAGCCCCGGCTTGCACGGCTGCAGCCTTCCTGCCGCTTTAGCTCACACAGCTTTCTTCCTTCTACCTGCACAGCAGTTCACACTCACAAACGTTCAGTGCTTGTTGCCATAAGAATATCTGCAGAAGAATCTCCAAACATTACAAAGATAGACCACGGACCACAGCTTCCTGAGCTTTCGGGTTAAAGTTCCTGTAGATCCCCATGTTTCAGTAAAACAGACACCACCAGTAGAGCTGTTGCCTCTGCCGTCTTTGGTCAGAAAGAAGTGACAACACCAGAAAACACATTGGCAGCCGGTGCTTTGACCAGTGAAGGTGGGGTCTACAAAAGTCTGATTAAACCAAACAGCCTGAGGGCTTTATCAAGCTGCAGATCTGCCAGGCATGCTGAAACAGTTACAAGGAAAGACCCTTGAAGTTGGCTTTTTTTTTTTTTTTTTTCTAATTCAGTCTTAATATGGAGCTTTTGTTATTGATTGATTGATTGGTTGATTGATTTCTGGGAAGCAAGAAGTGAGAGCCTGTGCACTCCCATAGGCAGCGCTGCCTCCCAAATAGGTGCCCCCTTCTCCACTCCTGTTCCTCCCATGCTCGTGTAGAACAAGGCCATGCAGTCGTGTGCAGATGTGGTGATTCCAAGGTGACTATGAGGTCACAGCCCCACGGTGACATGCTGTGCTGTGTCTCGGCAGCAGCAGCAGCAGCAGCAGCAGCAGCAGCATCACGGTGCGAGCGTGGGGGCCATGGTCCTCACCCTCCTCCTCCTGCTGGTGTCCCTGCCAGCCCGGGAGGCCCAGGCTGCTCCAGCCGAGCACAGGGAGCAGGTGGGCGGGCAGGGGCAGCACCCAGCCCCGAGCAGCTCAGCAGGGCAGCAGTGGGGCCAGGGCTGGGGCTGGGGCCGGGAGAGCAGCCGGGCTGGGCCGGGCAGGGCGAGCCAGGCAGCACCAGGGTGTGGGCAGGGGGCAGACGCCCCGCAGGGAGGGGAGAGGGGCTGCGGCTGCTTCAGGGGCAAGTTGTGGGCAAGCAGGGGCTGGGAGTGGTGGCACAGGGGCAGAAACCAGCACTGAGTCCCTGCGGGGCCCTCCCTGCCCCCCAGCCCCGTGCCACACGGCCCCATCCCAGGGCACGCTTTGAGCCTTTGGGCCCGTTTCAAATCAAAGCTGGGGTTGCTTTGGCCCTTTGGGCCTGTTTTGAGCTCAATCTGGGCACATTTGTGCCCTTTGGGGTCGTTTCTGCCTACATCTGGGAGTTCTTTGGCTTTGCAGTCCAGTTTCTCCCCAAATCTGGGGGTGTTTGGGCCACTTTTGGCAATTTTTTACCCAAATCTGGGCATACTATGACTTTTTGGCCCAATTTCACCCCAAATCTGGGGATGTTATACCCCTTTTTGGCCAGTTTTGATCCAAATCTAGTGGTGCTTTGGTTTTTCTGGCTCTTTTTACCCGATACACTCAGGTGCTTTTGCCCATTTTTTCCCCTACTGGAGGCGCTGTGTTCCCAAATATGGGATATTTTCACCTTTGCCAGCAGTTTTGCTCCCAAATGTGGACGTTTTTGCCTCTTTTGGCCACTTTTTGCCCAAATACTCAGAATCTTTTGCCTGTATTGGCCAATTTAGCCCCCAAATATTTGGAATATTTAGTCATTTTTCCAGTTTTCTCCCTAAATAGGGCTATTTCTCTGCAATATATGGGCATTGTTGTCCTAAATATGTTGTGCTGTGTTTTGTTTTGTTTTTTCTCTCTTCTTTATGTCCTCTTTTACCCGAAATGCAGGAGTATTGCTCTGTGAGCCTGGAAACCTCTCTGATCTGTGATGACTCCGGGCCATGGCATTGGCAGAGCTGATGGAGCTTCTCAGCTGGATCCTGGTTATGAGCCTTGGGCTGTCCCAGGGGTGAGTTGTCGCTTGCGAGTTCACGGCTGAGGAAAACATGCAGGCCTACTCAATGTGAGTGATAAAGCATGATTCAACTTTATCGCCCGGGATAGCGCGTATTTATACCAAATACCATAATTATGCATACTTGTCTCTATCGAATAGGATTATCACTAAAAGGTTACATTTACTTACTCCACCTACTTGAGTTTAGCTAACTATGCGCATTCCGCATTCCTTCTTGACTCTTAACTCTTCTCAAAGACATTCCCCAGTCTTCTGGTTCTTATCTCTGCTCATACAGTGGACTCATGGACTCATGTCCATGCTCCTTGAGCCAATCCCTGACAATTCCCCCCTTTTTCTTTTTGTACGAGCAGAGCTTGCCCAAGAGTTCACTCCAAGACTTTCTTAATACATGATATAGCACAGCTCAAGCACATTAATACAACTTATTACTATTATTAAGAAAGTCAGAGCACTTTGCAAGAGCCCTTTTACCCATCCTCCTAATCCAAACCAGTTCGTGAGGCCCTCTAAGCCAAAGAGGCCCACATCCTCTCTGATTTTCTGCGAATGGTCCATAAGTTGTTTAATCTCCTTGTGGATGGATCTCCACTTATCCTCTAAGTCCATACAGCACATTCCGTCAAATTCCTCACATCCATGGCCATGGGCTAATAACAAAAGTCTCCTGCAACTGTATTCTGCAGTGTAGCATGTCTTACAGAATCTACACCCAACAAAAGTCCACTTAAAGCCTTAGAAGTTCTGTTTGTTTGCTTAACTAGCCAGCATCCTAATTTTTCTAAAGTATTTAAAGCTTTAGTTTTGCCAACACCAGATACAAGAGATCCTAAAACCCTTTACCCTGATCCTCAAAAATCTACATTATCATCACATTTTGACTCATATACACGCAAAAAGTGTTTTTCTCGTCTTGTTCTTCTGTGATCTATTATCATAGATACATTGGGCGTTAAGAGAGTTAATAGTCCCAAAATACACAGTCCTCCAACAGCATTAGAAGGAATTCCTGGTCAGGCTCTATCTTCACAGATCAAGAATACACCATAGAGGAGGTTTTGGGGTCGCTGTCCCACATTATCAATGACATCCCTTGGATTCTTCTGTGAAGCATTACACCATCGAGTTTCATTTCTGTAGTCACCAAGGGTAGCATTAACATTTTGCAGTTTTATCCATTCATGTTCTTGTATATTGTTCTGACACTTTTCACAAACCGGCTGGATACAATCCATGGGCATAGATGCCAGCAATTCCAGTTCCTGTGGTTTGATATCTGCTTCCAGGAGGCAATTAATCCAAAGTGCCATGTTGGTATTATTACAGTTTGTTGCAATGCCTTTGCACCGACCACTATTTTGAAACAGTTGTGTGATGCTGCTGTAGTCATCAAGGGAGACACCAACCAAGCATGTGTGGAACGGTTTTTCCGGAGACATCGTAGTTAGGCATATAGAGTCCTGGTCAGTCATGTTGGCTAAAGTAATCCACGTTAGTCTTTGTGCAGGCATCCAAAACGCAACAGCTGCAGCAATCATTGTCAGGAAGATAGCACAGGTTTCACATTTCGTGCTGGCAGCCATTGCAGCCCTTGATCAGATCGAGGTCCTGTTTCAGATCTATCAGTGTAGTATTTGCTTCATCGAAACATTGGCTGTTAACACTAGTGGAAATACAGCATTCAAAATTTCTTTGGAGATTTCTCACTTGCAGCAAGCAGATCTGCGTCATTCCAGCAGCTTCTTGTAGGCCACGCAACTAAACAGAATTCTCAGAAAACGTTATTTGAGCTTACAACTTACTTAACAAACCTCAACCTAAGAGAGGTATAGGACTTTCTGGCAACTACGAGAATTCATGTATTAAAACTTTGTTCCAGATTTGGCATTCTATTAGTCTCAAAAAAAGGCCTTTCTTTCGTTTTCTCCCATGACCTCAAAAATTAGCATGGTGAATTTACTAAGAAGTCTCTTACAACTAGTTACCATAGAATAAGTCTATTAACAGATATTTGGTTTAATTTTCCAGTTTCATTAGAACTATGGATCCACTGGTAATGCCTTTAAATTTCACCCTCAGACTCCTTCATGCAGTATTACAGCTCTCTAGCAGTAACATTGCTTGTGGGAGGGGCGCGGGGGGGAATAAAACTTCCCTCTCGCCCCCATCTGAGATGGCAAGATGTCCAGCCCAGCATGAAAACACATCAGTTCGAACTCCACATCAAACCAATCTGGCTCCACTCCACACTCAAATCAGTACCAGTCTGACCCAGAGAAGCACTGAACACTGTGACCCCCCAAAGCTGACGAGTGTGAAAAGACTGACTTCAGCAAGGAGGTAAAACTATGAGCTCTTTCCCCAGATGTGCCAAAACCTAGGAAACAAGACAGAAGCAAAAATAACCAACATCAACAACCCCTGATTCAAAGCTGAAAAGCAACACAGTGCCACAATAAGGAAGGATGACAATACTTCAGAAAAAAAAAGAGATAGAGCGGGGGTAGTGAAGCCCCCCTTTCTCTGCTTAGCAGCGGGAAAACAGGTTTTTCCCATTTCATTCCAACTATAATACACTTTGTATGCAATTCCAAGTAACTCAGCAATAGTTACATTCCTTAGCTCCATTTACCTTTTACAATTTACAGATGTCAAAAACCAGTATGATAAACATAAATCCATTATTCTATTGTCCTAGATCCAAATCAGTTCACATTCCAGCAACCTTTAAATGCAACTTCATAACTTCATACAATACCAAGTTCACATCCATTATAGCATTTAGGTGTTTTTTTGTTTGTCTGTCTTTTTGTTGTTTTTTGTTTTTTGTTTTTTCAAAGCAGAGTTTAACAATTTAAATTCTTTTCTGGTCTCAAAATTACTAGATAACAATATAAGCAATTACTCTAATGTGTAAGGATGCATCCTAAGGGGAAGCAAGGTGGAACCCCAGCAATGGAACTGGTTCCCATTTTGTAATTATCTCCCCAAACAAGATTCTTTTGGTACCAAATATGAATATGCAAACTAAAATACTGAGCTCAGATATGAAAACCAGATACCAAGGTCAAATATGCAGATAGATCACAGTTACACTTATTCAAGACAATATCTGAATTTTTGGATTGCACCTTTGAACCACTTACTGCTCGGCCAGGTGGAGTTGCCGCTGGGTCTCCCTGGCAAAACAGGCCAGTGCGTGCTGGAGCCTCAAACCGGCATCTGCCCCCCCACCGCCGCAGCAAGCTGAACTAGGCAAAGCTTTTAGTAGCGTCTCATCTGGTGCGCTACAACTGCTATTCTAAAACCAGGATTCTTTACTTGATGTGCATACAAAAAGGCCAAATTTAGTGCACCGAGATGAGAGACAGCCTGTCACAGAGTTGCGCAAGTCTGGATATTGGAATAAAGCTAGTACGCTAGAAAAAAAAATATAACAGCTACTACACATAAAATCTTAACATCACGTTCACACAGTAAGGAACTAAATTACTCATGATCTTTTGTACTATCACAAAACGCACCTTTTGAGTCAACCGATTCTCATGATTTAACAGTCTGTGAACTTACTGTACCATATAGCACAGACCTACCAAAATTGCAACATACCTAAACAGATACTCACAAAGAAAACAGGCTGATAAGGAAAACATTGTGCAGACTTCAGCAAGTTTATTGTGACCTGTGTGTTATCAGTTAACTCTCTCTCAGCTTGTTGAGGTTCAAAGCACCCCGCCTGTAAAACTGTCTGAAATGATTTAATGATTTCTTGCAGAGATTTATTTTGTCCTGCTCTTCTCACCTTAAAAACAACATTAATTGCAACAAAATTCTATTCTCCGGACACTTTTCCCAATCATTTAACTTATAACGCAGTCACCATTAATTACAATATTTTACAAGATCTTCCTTCTTCATATTTCCAAGTGCTTTCCTATGTTTTAAAACACCTCCCAATACCGATTTTTTATGAACACAACTGAAAACCATTATTCCTGACCCCATCTTGCAAGTAAAAACCTTGAGAAGATGACTGGGAAAAATGGGGAGAAAGTTTTACAGCGCGCTTATACCACAAAGAAATAATTCTAACAACAACCAGTAAAACAATTCACTCACATTCCTGACAAGCTGCTTGATTTTCAGAGAGGCAATAAACAGGAGCACATAATATGTACTGTAAAACTCGCAAATAACACGTTGATAGCAAACACTAGCATTCTCTGCTGCTAATTTCAACATCAATGCTTGCTTAACTTCTAAGTTTTATACCCTGAGTCCCCAGGAGCACCCCCTTTCCCGTCACGATTATCATGACTGTATTGCCGACTGTCGGATTCACTTGCTGTTAACTGATCTAATCTGTCACACAGTTCTGTTGTCCAGTTTTTATCCAGTGACTTCTTCTGTTCTCTCGTGGAAGTTGGAGGGTTAAAAGGCAGTAAAAGCAGATTGGTAAAATTGGTAAAAGGACTGATAGTACACTTGTTTACGACTTTAGCATTCTCAGCTTTCACAGGTTCTTTGAATAAGTTGTCTGACTCCAAATCCTCTGGACTTGCTGTTCTCACCAGGGTTAGATGATGGTACAGGAGGCTACCCGTTCGGCATTGTTCCTCCCCCCGCCCTGGACTGCTGAGCTATCGGGGGTGCCGAAAGCACAGCAGGGGATGGAGTAGGGAGGGTATCGCAGACACAAACCGGGTGAACTTCACAGCAACTTTCAGGATACTTATCAGGCTGCAACGCTGCAAAAATTCTGGCAGCAGCAGACCGTTCAGCCTTAAGATCTTTTAAGTCAGTGATTATAAGCTTCCATGTAGTTACTAATGATTTAGCTTCTTTATCTCCATTGCTGACTTTATCCCATAATTTCTGCTCTATATTGTCCCAAAGTTCAAGTTTAAGTTTTGAGTCACTAATGCTCGTAACAGTCTTTTCAGGTTTTAATTGCTTCACTGTAGTAATTATCAGTTTCCAGGTGGTTACAAGGCCGAGAATATATTTTTCACGGTGACTAATTGCCTTCCACAACACAGTTCCCATTTTTTCCCAAGTCTCTATTTGAAAAACTCCTAACAGGTCAGCAGGATGCCCATTGCCTCTGCACCAAGTTAATAGTCTTTTGAGGTTCTTCGCTGATTTATCATCATCTATAACCATATCCCATAACACATCCCCTAATTTTCGCCATTCACTAACATCAAAAAGAGAATCCGGATTCTGAAAACAACCCTTAACTTTACCTAACGTTACTAACCCCGTTAAATGCTTGATACAATCTACTCCCCGCTTTTCTAAAAAGCACTGCAATAAATTTAGGGCTACTTCTAAATCCATAGTTCCGTTATCCATATCCTGATACCTGCCCTTAGGCAAAAGAAAGGCGCCTTACCCTATAATCCTTGGTACCTTGTAAACCTGGCACCACCTGCAGCCCTAGCCCTGTAGCCCATGCAGACGGCGAACTCCTGAATTCAGTTCAGGTCCTCAGAGACGACACACCGACGCACGCACGGAGTGTTCGGTCGCTCTTGACCCCCCGGTCACTGCTTCCCGGTGCCCCTCTGCTTCAGCCGCTCCTTCGAGGGTACCTGTTCGGGCGCCACATGCGAGTTCGCAGCTGAGGAAAACATGCAGGCCGACTCAATGTGAGTGATAAAGCATGATTCAACTTTATTGCCCGGGATAGCGCGTATTTATACCAAACACCATAATTATGCACACTTGTCTCTATCTAATAAGATTAGCACTACAAGATTACATTTACTTACTCCACCTACTTGGGTTTAGCTAACCATGCGCATTCTGCATTCCTTCTTCTGACTCTTATCTCTTCTCAAAGACATTCCTCAGTCTTCTGGTTCTTCAAAGAAATTCCCCAATCTTCTGGTTCTTATCTCTTCAAAGACATGCAGACCCTGCCTTAGTCAGTAGTTTTCCATTTCCCCCTTCCCCACGGCCGAATATTCAAGCTAACTAAGGCCTACTTACGTCAACTAAAATGGGCTCTGCTCGTACAGTGGACTCATGGACTCATGCCCATGCTCCTTGAGCCAATCCCTGACAGCATCCCAGATACAACATCCTAGGTACAGCATCCCAGATACAGCATCCCAGAAACAGCATCCCAGATATAGCATCCTAGATACAGAATCCCAGATACAGCATCCCAGATACATCATCTTAGATGCAGCATCCCTGATACAGCATCCCAGATGCAGCATCCTAGATATAGCATCCCAAATACAACATCCTAGATACAGCATCCTAGATACAGTATCCCAGATACAGCATCCCAGATAGAGCATCCCAAATACAGCACCCCAGGTACAGCATACCAGAAACAGCATCCTAGATACAGCATCCCAGACACAGTATCTCAGATACAGCATCCTAGATACAGCATCCCAGATACAGTATCCCAGATACAACATTCTACATACAGCATCCCAGGTACAGCATCCAAGATACAGCATCCCAGATACAGCACCCTAGATACAGCATCCCAGAAACAGCATCCTAGATAGAGAATCCTAGATTCACCATCCTAGATACAGCATCGAAAATACAGCATCCCAGATACAGCATTCCAGATGCAGCATCCCAAATACAGCATGCCAGGTACAGCATTCCAGATCCAGTATCCCAGATACAGAATACCAGATAAAGCATCCTAGATACAGCATTCCAAATAGAGCATCCCAGATACAGCATCCCAAATACAGCATCCCAGATACAGCATCCCAGATACAACATCCCAGATACATCACTCCAGATACAGCATCCCAGGTACAGCATTCTCGATACAGCATCCTAGATACAGCATCCTAGATACAGCATCCCAAATGCAGCATTCCAGATACAGCACCGTATATATAGCATCCCAGTTACAGCAGCCTAGATACAGCATCCTAGATACAGCATCCCAAATGTAGCATCCCAGATACAGCATTCCAGATACAGCATCCTAGATACAGCATCCTAGATTCACTATCCTAGAGCACTATCCCAGATACAGCATCCCAGATACAGCATTCCAGATACAGCACCTGGAATATAGCATCCCAGATACAGAATCTCAAATATAGCATCCCACACAAAGCATCCCATATACAGCATCGTAGATACGGAATCCTAGATTCAGCATCAAAGATACAGCATCCAAGATACAGCATCCTAGATACAGCATCCCAGATATAGCATCCTATATACAGCATCCCAGATACAGCATCTCATATACAGCATCCCAGATACAGCATCCCAGACATAGCATCCTATATACAGCATCCCAGCTACAGCATTCGTAGATACAGCATCCCAGATAGAGCATCCCCGATACAGCATCCCAAATATAGCATCCTAGATACAGCATCAAAGATACAGAATCCCAGATACATCATCCCAAATACAGCATCCCAGACACAGCATCCCAGATACAGCATCGTAGATACGGCATCCTAGATTCAGCATCCCAGATACAGCATCCTAGATACAGCATCTTAGATACAGCATCCCAGATATATCACACCAGATACAGCATCCCAGATATAGCATCCCAGACACATCATGCCAGATACAGCCTCCTAGATACAGCATCCCAAATGCAGCATCCCAGATACAGCATCCCAGATACAGCACCCTATATCCAGCATCACAAGTACAGCATCCTAGATACAGCATCCCAGATACAGCAACCCAGATACAGCATCCTAGATACAGCATCCTAGATTCACCATCCCAGAGCACTATCCCAGATACAGCATCCCAGATACAGCATCCCAGATATAACATCCTAGATATAGCATCCTAGATAAAGTATCCCAGGTACAGTATTCTAGATACAGCATCTTAGATACAGTATCCTAGATACAGTATCCTAGATACAGCATCCCAGATACAACATTCCAAATACCGCATTCCAGATATAGCATCCCAGATACAGCATCCTAGTTACAGCATCCTAGATACAGTATCCTAGATACAGCATACCAGATACAACATTCCAAATACGCCATTCCAGATATAGCATCTCAGATACAGCATCCTATATACAGTATCCCAGATACAGCATCCTAGATACATTATCCAAGATACAGCATCCCAGATACAGCACCCTAGATACCGTATCCCAGATACAGCATCGCAGATACAGCATCCTAAATACAGCATCCCAAGTGCAGTATCCCACATACAGGGTCCCAGATACAGCATCCTAGATACAGCATCCCAGATAAAGCATCTTAGATACAGCATCCTACATACAACATCCCAGATACAGCATCCCAGGTACAGCATCCTCGATACAGCATCCCAAATACAGCATCCCAGATACAGTATCCCAGATACAGCATCCCAGGTACAGCATCCTAGATACAGCATCCTAGATGCAGTATCCCAGATACAGCATCCTAGATACAGCATCCCAGATACGACATCCCAGATACGCCATTCCAGATATAGCATCCCAGATACTTCATCCCAGATATAGCATCCCAGATACAGCATCCCAGATACAGTATCCCAGGTACAGCATCCTAGATACAGCATCATAGATACAGCACCCTAGATACAGCATCCTATATACAGTATCCCAGATACAGCATCCCTGATAGAGCATCCCAAATGCAGCATCCCAGATACAACATCCCAGAAACAGCATCCTACATACAGCATCCCAGATAGAGTATCCCAGATACAGCATCCTAGATAGAGCATGCCAGATACAACAACCTAGATACAGCATCCTAGATACATTATCCCAGGTACAGCGTCCCAGATACAGCACCCTAGATACAGCATCCCAGACACACCATCCTATATACAGCATCGTAGATAGAGCATCCCAGATACAGTATCCCAGATACAGCATCCTAGATACAGCATCCCAGAAACAACATCCTAGATATAGCGTCCTAGATATAGCATCCCAGATACAACATCCTACATACAGCATCCCAGATACAACATCCCATATATAGCATCCTAGATACAGCATACCAAATGCAGTATCCCAGATACAGCAGCCCAGGTACAGAATCCCAACTGCAGCATCCCAGATAGAGCATCCTAGGTACAGGATCCCAGATAAAGCATCTTAGATATAGCATCTTACATACAACATCCCAGGTACAGCATCCTCGATACAGCATCCCAAATACAGCATCCCAGATACAGTATTCCAGATACAGCATCCCAGGTACAGCATCCTAGATACAGCATCCTAGATGCAGTATCCTAGATACAGCATTCTAGATACAGCATCCCAAATGCAGCATCCCAGATACAGCATCCTAGTTACAACATCCTAGATACAACATCCCAGAAACAGCATCCTAGATACAACATCCTAGATTCACCATCCCAGAGCACTATCCCAGACACAGCATCCCACATACAGCATCCCAGATATAGCATCCCAGATACAGCATCCCGGATACAGTATCCTAGGTACAGCATCCTAGATACAGCATCCTAGATACAGTATCCTAGATACAGCATCCCTGATACAACATCCCAGATACGCCATTCCAGATATAAGATCCCAGATAGAGCATCCTAGATACAGTATCCCAGATACAGTATCCTAGATACAGCATCCCAGATACAGCATCCTAGATAAAGCATCCCAGATACAGCATCCCAGGTATAGCATCCTAGATACAGCATCCTAGATACAGCATCCTAGATACAGCATCCTAGTTAAAGCATCCGAGATACAGCATCCCAGATATAGCATCCCAGATACAGCATCCTAGATAGAGCATCCCAGATACAGCATCCCAGATATAGCATCCCAGATACAGTATCCCAGATACAGCATCCTAGATACAGCATCCAAGATACAACATCCTAGATATAGCATCCTAGATATAACATCCCAGATACAACATCCTACATACAGCATCCCAGATACAGCATCCCAGATAGAGCATCCTAGATACAGCATACCAAATGCAGCATCCCAGATACAGCAGTCCAGATAGGGCATCCCAAATGCAGCATCCCAGATACAGCATACTAGGTACAAGATCCCAGATACAGCATCTTAGATACAGCATCCTAGGTATAGCATCCTAAATGCAGCATCCCAGATACAGCATCCTAGATAGAGCATCCTAGATACAGCAACCCAGAAACAGCATCTTAGATACAACATCCTAGATTAACCATCCCAGAGCACTATCCCAGACACAGCATCCCAGATACAGCATCCCAGATATAGCATCCTAGATACAGCATCCCAGAAACAGCATCTTAGATACAACATCCTAGATTCACCATCCCAGAGCACTATCCCAGACACAGCATCCCAGATACAGCATCCCAGATATAGCATCCTAGATACAGTATGCCAGATACAGCATCCCAGATACAGCACCCTAGATACAGCACCCTAGATACAGTATCCTAGATACAGCATCCCAGATACAACATCCCAGATACGCCATTCCAGATATAGTATCCCAGGTATAGCATCCTAGATACAGTATCCTAGATACAGCATCCCAGATGCAACATCCCAGAAACGCCATTCCAGATATAGCATCCCAGATACAGCATCCTAGATACATTATCCCAGACACAGCATCCGAGACTGTGCATTCCCAGATATAGCATCCCAGATACAGCATCCCAGATACAGTATCCCAGGTACAGCGTCCTAGATACAGCATCCCAGATCAGACATCCCAGATACGCCATTCCAGATACAGCATCCCAGAAACAGCATCCTAGATACACCATCCCAGATACAGCATCCCAGAAACAGCATCCTAGATACACCATTGCAAATGCAGCATCCCAGATACAGGATCCCAAATGCAGCATTCCAGATATATCATCCCAGATAAAGAATCCTAGATACAACATCCTAGATACAACATCCCAGATACAACATCCCAGATACAGCATTCCAGATACATCATCCCAAATGCAGCATCCCAGATATATCATCCCAAATGCAGCATCCCAGATATATCATCCCAGATACAGCATCCTAGATACAGCATCCCAGATACAGCATCCCAGTTATAGCATCCCAGATACAGCATCCCAGAAACAGCATCCTAGATACAGCATCCCAGATACAGCATCTTAGATACAGCATCCTTGATACAGCATCCCAGATACAGCATCCCAGATACAGCATCCTAGATACAGCATCCTAGATACAGCATCCCAGAAACAGCATCCTAGATACAACATCCTAGATTCACAATCCCAGAGCACTATCCCAGACACAGCATCCCAGATACAGCATCCCAGATATAGTAACCCAGATATAGCATCCCAGATACAGCATCCCAGATACAGTATCCCAGGTACAGCATCCTAGATACAGCATGCTAGATACAGTATCCTAGATACAGTATCCCACATACAACATCCCAGGTATGCCATTCCAGATATAGCATCCCAGATACAGCATCCTAGATACAGTATCCCAGATACAGCATCCCAGATAGAGCACCCTAGATACAGTACCCTAGATACAGTATCCTAGATACAGCATCCCAGATACAACATCCCAGATACGCCATTCCAGATATAGCATCCCAGGTATAGCATCCTAGATACAGCATCCTAGATACAGCATCCTAGATACAGCATCCGAGATACAACATCCCAGAAACGTCATTCCAGATATAGCATCCCAGATACAGCATCCCAGATACATTATCCCAGACACAGCATCCCAGATACAGCATCCCAGATATAGCATCCCAGATACAGGATCCCAGATACAGTATCCCAGGTACAGCATCCTAGATACAGCATCCTAGTTACAGTATCCTAGATACAGCATCCCAGATACAACATCCCAGATACGCCATTCCAGATTTAGCATGCCAGATACAGCATCCTAGATACAATATCCCAGATACAGCATCCCAGAGGCAGCGTCCTAGATACAGCATCCTACATACAGTATCCCAGATACAGCATCCCAGATAGAGCATCCCAAATGCAGCATCCCAGATACAGCGTCCCAGAAACAGCATCCTAGATACAGCATCCCAGATACAGTATCCCAGATACAGCATACCAGATAGAGCATCCCAGATACAACAACCTAGATACAGCATCCTAGATACATTATCCCAGGTGCAGCGTCCCAGATACAGCATCCCAGATACAACATCCTAGATACAGCATGCCAGGTACAGCATCCCAGAAACAGCATCCTAGATATAGCATCCTAGATATAGCATCCCAGATACAACATCCCAGATACAGCATCCCAGAAACAGCATCCTAGATACAGCATCCCAGCTATAGCATCCTAGATACAGCATCCCAAATGCAGCATCCCAGATGCAGCATCCGAGATACAGCATCCTAGATACAGCATCCTAGATACAACATCCCAGATACAGCAGCCCAGATACAGCATCCCAGAAACAGCATCCTAGATACAGCATCCCAGATACAGCATCCCAGATACAGCATCTCAGATACAGCATCCTAGATACACCATCCCAAATGCAGCATCCCAGATACAGCATCCCAGATACAGGATCCCAAATGCAGCATCCCAGATATATAATCCCAGATAAAGGATCCTAGATACAACATCCTAGATACAACATCCCAGATACAACATCCCAGATACAGCATTCCAGATACATCATCCCAAATGCAGCATCCCAGATGTATCATCCCAGATACAGCATCCTAGATACAGCATCCTAGATACAGCATCCCAGATACAGCATCCCAGAAACAGCATCCTAGATACAGCATCCCAGATACAGTATCACAGATACAGCATTCTAGATAGAACATCTCAGATACAACAACCTAGATACAGCATCCTAGATACATTATCTCAGGTACAGCGTCCCAGATACAGCACCCTAAATACAGCATCCCAGACACACCATCCTGTATACAGCATCATAGATAGATAATCCCAGATACAGTATCCGAGATACAGCATCCTAGATACAGCATACCAGAAACAACATCCTAAATATAGCGTCCTAGATATAGCGTCCCAGATACAACGTCCTACATACAGCATCCCAGATACAGCATCCCAGATATAGCATCATAGATATAGCATACCAAATGCAGCATCCCAGATACAGCATCCCAGATACAGCATCCCAAATGCAGCATCCCAGATACAGCATCCCAGATACAGCATTCTAGGTACAGGATCCCAGATACAGCATCCTTGACACAGCATCCCAAATGCAGCATCCCAGATACAGCATCCTAGATACAGCATCCTAGATACAGCATCCCAGAAACAGCATCCTAGATACAACATCCTAGATTCACCATCCCAGAGCACTATCCCAGACACAGCATCGCAGATACAGCATCCCAGATATAGCATCCCAGATACAGCATCCCAGATACAGTATCCCAGGTACAGCATCCTAGATACAGCATCCTAGATACAGTATCCTAGATACAGCATCCTAGATACAGTATCCTAGATACAGTATCCCAGATACAACATCCCAGGTATGCAATACCAGATATAGCATCCCAGATACAGCATCCTAGATACAGTATCCCAGATACAGTATCCCAGATAGAGCACCCTAGATACAGCACCCTAGATACAGTATCCTAGATACAGCATCCCAGATACAACATCCCAGATACGCCATTCCAGATATAGCATCCCAGGTATAGCATCCTAGATACAGCATCCTAGATACAGTATCCTAGATACAGCATCCCAGATACAACATCCCAGATACGCCATTCCAGATATAGCATCCCAGATACAGCATCCTAGATACATTATCCCAGACACAGCATCCCAGATACAGCATCCCAGATATAGCATCCCAGATACAGCATTCCAGATACAGTATCCCAGGTACAGCATCCTAGATACAGCATCCTAGATAATAGTATCCTAGATACAGCATCCCAGATACAACATCCCAGATATGCCATTCCAGATTTAGCATCCCAGATACAACATCCTAGATACTATATCCCAGGTACAGCATCCCAGATACAGCACCCTAGATACAGCATCCTACATACAGTATCCCAGATACAGCATCCCA
Source organism: Nesoenas mayeri (assembly GCF_963082525.1). Taxonomy (NCBI): domain Eukaryota; kingdom Metazoa; phylum Chordata; class Aves; order Columbiformes; family Columbidae; genus Nesoenas; species Nesoenas mayeri. The sequence continues at coordinate 233,556 of NC_137566.1, forward strand.
GATAGAGCATCCCAAATGCAGCATCCCAGATACAGCATCCCAGAAACAGCATCCTAGATACAGCATCCCAGATACAGTATCCCAGATACAGCATACCAGATAGAGCATCCCAGATACAACAACCTAGATACAGCATCCTAGATACATTATCCCAGGTACAGCGTCCCAGATACAGCATCCCAGATACAGCATCCTAGCTACAGCATCCCAGATACAACATCCTAGATACAGCATGCCAGGTACAGCATCCCAGAAACAGCATCCTAGATATAGTATCCTAGATATAGCATCCCAGATACAACATCCTAGATACAGCATCCTAGATACAGCATCCGAGCTATAGCATCCTAGATACAGCATTCCAAATGCAGCATCCCAGATGCAGCATCCGAGATACAGCATCCTAGATACAGCATCCTAGATACAGCATCCCAGATACAGCAGCCCAGATACAGCATCCCAGAAACAGCATCCTAGATACAGCATCCCAGATACAGCATCCCAGATACAGCATCCCAGAAACAGCATCCTAGATACACCATCCCAAATGCAGCATCCCAGATACAGCATCCTAGATACAGGATCCCAAATGCAGCATCCCAGATATATCATCCCAGATAAAGGATCCTAGATACAACATCCTAGATACAACATCCCAGATACAACATCCCAGATACGCCATTCCAGATATAGCATTCCAGATACAGCATCCTAGATACATTATCCCAGACACAGCATCCCAGATACAGCATCCCAGATATAGCATCCCAGATACAACATCCCAGATACAGTATCCCAGGTACAGCATCCTAGATACAACATCCCAGATACAGCATTCCAGATACATCATCCCAAATGCAGCATCCCAGATATATCATCCCAGATACAGCATCCTAGATACAGCATCCTAGATACAGCATCCTAGATACAGCATCCCAGGTACAGTATCACAGATACAGCATCCTAGATAGAGCATGCCAGATACAACAACCTAGATACAGCATCCTAGATACATTATCCCAGGTACAGCGTCCCAGATACAGCACCCTAGATACAGCATCCCAGACACACCATCCTATATACAGCATCATAGATAGATAATCCCAGATACAGTATCCGAGATACAGCATCCTAGATACAGCATACCAGAAACAACATTCTAGATATAGCGTCCTAGATATAGCGTCCCAGATACAACGTCCTACATACAGCATCCCAGATACAGCATCCCAGATATAGCATCATAGATATAGCATACCAAATGCAGCATCCCAGATACAGCATTCCAGATACAGCATCCCAAATGCAGCATCCCAGATACAGCATCCCAGATACAGCATTCTAGGTACAGGATCCCAGATATAGCATCTTAGATACAGCATCCTTGATACAGCATCCCAAATGCAGCATCCCAGATACAGCATCCTAGATACAGCATCCTAGATACAGCATCCCAGAAACAGCATCCTAGATACAACATCCTAGATTCACTATACCAGAGCACTATCCCAGACACAACATCCCAGATACAGCATCCCAGATATAGCATCCCAGATACAGCATCCCAGATACAGTATCCCAGATACAGCATCCTAGATACAGCATCCTAGATACAGTATCCTAGATACAGCATCCTAGATACAGTATCCTAGTTACAGTATCCCAGATACAACATCCCAGGTATGCCATTTCAGATATAGCATCCCAGATACAGCATCCTAGATACAGTATCCCAGATACAGCATCCCAGATAGAGCACCCTAGATACAGCACCCTAGATACAGTATCCTAGATACAGCATCCCAGATACAACATCCCAGATACGCGATTCCAGATTTAGCATCCCAGATACAGCATCCTAGACACAATATCCCAGATACAGCATCCCAGATACAGCACCCTAGATACAGCATCCTACATACAGTATCCCAGATACAGCATCCCAGATAGAGTATCCCAAATGCAGCATCCCAGATACAGCATCCCAGAAACAGCATCCTAGATACAGCATCCCAGATACAGTATCCCAGATACAGCATACCAGATAGAGCATCCCAGATACAACAACCTAGATACAGCATCCTAGATACATTATCCCAGGTACAGCGTCCCAGATACAGCATCCCAGATACAGCATCCTAGATACAGCATCCTAGACATGGCATCCCAGATACAACAACCTAGATACAGCATCCCAGATACAACATCCTAGATACAGCATGCCAGATACAGCATCCCAGAAACAGCATCCTAGATATAGCATCCTAGACATGGCATCCCAGATACAACATCCTAGATACAGCATCCTAGATACAGCATCCAGGTATAGCATCCTAGATACAGCATCCCAAATGCAGCATCCCAGAAACAGCATCCCAGACATAGTATCCTAGACACAGCATCCCAGATACAGCATCCCAGACACAGCATCCCAGGTACAGCATCCTAGATACAGCATCCTAGATACAGCATCCCAAATGTAGCATCCCAGATACAGCATCCTAGATACAGCATCCTAGATACAGCATCCTAGATTCACCATCCTAATGCACTATCCCAGATACAGCATCCCAGATCCAGCATCCCAGATACAGCATCTGAAATATAGCATCCTAGATACAGCATCCCAGATACAGCATCCCAAATATAGCATCCCACACACAGCATCCCATATACAGCATCGTATATACGGAATCCTAGATTCAGCATCAAAGATACAGCATCCCAGATACAGCATCCTAGATACAGCATCCCAGATATAGCATCCTATATACAGCATCCCAGATACAGTATCTCATATACAGCATCCCAGATACAGCATCCCAGATATAGCATCCTATATACAGCATCCCAAATACAGCATTCGTAGATACAGCATCTCAGATAGAGCATCCGCGATACAGCATCCCAAATATAGCATCCTAGATACAGCATCACAGATACAGCATCCCAGATACAGCATCCCAAATACAGCATCCCAGACACAGCATCCCAGATACAGCATCCTAGATACAGCATCTTAGATACAGCATCCCAGATATATCACAACAGATACAGCATCCCAGATATAGCATCCCAGACACATAATGCCAGATACAGCATACTAGATACAGCATCCCAAATGCAGCATCCCAGATGCAACATCCCAGATACAGCATCCTAGATACAGCATCCTAGATACAGCATCCCAGAAACAGCATGCTAGATACACCATCCCAAATGCAGCATCCCAGATACAGCATCCCAGATACAGCATCCCAGATACAGGATCCCAAATGCAGCATCCCAGATATATCATCCCAGATAAAGGATCCTAGATACAACATCCTAGATACAACATCCCAGATATAACATTCCAGATACAGCATTCCAGATACAGCATCCCAAATGCAGCATCCCAGATATATCATCCCAGATACAGCATCCTAGATACAGCATCCTACATACAACATTCCAGATACAGCATCCCAGGTACAGCATCCCAAATACAGCATCCCAGATACAGCATCCCAGATACAGCATCCTAGATACAGTATCCCAAGCACAGCATCCCAAATACACTGCCCCAGATACATCATCACAGGTGCAGCATCCCAGAAACAGCATCCTAGATACAGAATCCCAGATACAGTATCCCAGATACAGCATCCTAGATACAGCATCCCAGATACAACATCCTAGATACAGCATGCCAGATACAGCATCCCAGAAGTAGCATCGTAGATACAGCATCCTAGATATAGCATCCCAGATACAATATGCTAGATACAGTACCCCAGATACAGCATCCTAGATACAGCATCCCAGATGCAGAATCCAAGATAGAGCATACCAAATGCAGCATCCCAGATACAGCATCCTAGATTCACCATCCCAAATGCAGCATCCCAGATACAGCATCCTAGATTCACCATCCTAGTGCACTGTCCCAGATACAGCATCCCAGATACAGCATCCCAGATACAGTATCCAAGATACAGCATCCCAGATACAGCATCGCATGTACAGCATCCTAGATACAGCATCCTAGATACATCACGCCAGATACAGCATCCCAGGTACAGCATCCTAGATACAGCATCCCAGATACAGCAACCCAGATACAGCACCCTATATACAGCATCCCAGATACAGCATCTGAGAAGCTGGTCAGGATGACACTGTCTCAGCAGTGAGCACTTTGAACATGTGATAGAAGAATTCCCCCATGGATACCGACGCAGAGTGTCTCCTGAGGAGGTGTGGACAGACAAGAAAAGCAGATTCAGCTCCAGCAGATCCCCACCACAGATGACCTGTGTCCATCAGTGCCAGCCCCTCTCCTCAGACCAGAACAAGAGTCCTGCTCCAGCAACAGAGCAGCCTGACCCCAATGAGTGTCTGCAGAAAGAGGTTTCTCTTGCTCCTGGATTCCTCCCTGCAGGCACAGAAATGCTGCCTTGCTCTTCTCCAGGGACATCCCTTTCCCCAGGTGAGGGTGTCCAGCCTGGCCTGGCCGGCTGGTCCTGGTTCCCTCCCTGTGCTCCCCACAGGGCCCTGAGCTGGCCATGCTGCTCTGCAGAGCGAGGGGCTGTGGTGCCCTGGGGCCATGGGTGATTCTGCTCTGGCCACGCTGGTTGGGCTGGGAAACAGACCCAGCTGGAGGAGGATCACTGCTGCTGAGCCCTTTCCATCTTCCCAGCTGGCTCAGGAGCCCAGGACAAGGCTGGGCAGGACCATGGGGTGTCTCTCATGGCACAAAGGGCAGGGGAGGGCTGAACCAAGATGGTGTCCTGAAACATTCTCCAGTCTGACATCTTTTGGCATCCTGGCTCCTCACAGCCTGTCCTGGCATTGAAGGGCCCTTGTTACCCTGTGCCCTCCTCAGGTTCACCTCTTCCTCTGGGACACCTGCATGATCACTCCTTTGACCAGGACTGTTTTGTGTAACCCAGCGGGCAGCTGAACATCACACACAGCCCTTCTCTTCCTCCCTCCAGCCCAGTGGGATGGGAGAGGGAATCAGGAAAGAAATGAACATCTTGGGTTAAAATGAAGACAGTTTAATGAGACAGAAAGGCAAAACAATAACAACAGCAACAATAGCTACAATAGCAACAACAGCAACAATAGAAACAATAGCTACAATAGCAACAATAGCTACAATAAATATAATAATGATAATAAATAAAATAATTATAGCAATAGTATTAATAATAATGATGGCAGTAGTAATAGCAGTAATTGCAAAAATGGTAATAATAATAACAGGAGATATTAACCAAGTCACGCACAATGCAATTGCTCACAACCCATTGAGTGACACCCAGCCAGATCCCAAACAGCGCTCCCCCAGATAACTTTTCTCTAGTTGACATACCAAGCATGACATCATATGGTGTGGAATATCCCTTTGGCCACTTGGGCCAGCTGTCCTGCCTGTGCCCCTCCCAGCTTCTTGTGCATCTCCAGCCTCCTTGCTGAAAAGTCCTTGGTTTGGGATAAACATGGCTTAGCAACAACCAAAACATCCCTGTGCTATCAACATTCTTCTCAGATTAAATCCAACACACCGCACTCTACCAGCTACTAGGAAGAAAATTAACTCTCTCCCAGCTGAAACCAGGACAGTGCCCCCCCCTTCTTCTGTACCATCTGTGTTGTGCCCGGGTCCCACACTCTCCAATACATTCCAATTAATCAACAGCACTTTCCTATCTCTGGATATACACACAGATCTCATTCCTCAGTCTATAGGCCACGCCTCTAAAATGTCCAATGAGTTCATGTGGTCCATGGCTTTGGGCTCCAGGGGTCATAAGAGTCTGTCAGGACAGGAGAGATGGTCTTTGCTGTTGGACTGTTGTGTCCTGTGTCCAGAGATCGTAGCTGGTGCATCTGTCCCAGCCAGGGACAGTGTGTGAGTCTGGGTGGGCAGCCAGTGGCACCTCAGGGAGATCCTCTGACAGTGCCTGGCAGCTCCACTCCTCTCCAGGATGCATCTGCCACTGCTGGTGGGACAGCGCCAGGCAGATCAGTCACAGACGTGTCCCTGTCTTTTGGGATGTGTGCGACCCAGAAGGGAGCTCTTCATCCAGGCCTTGGTACCTCACAAATCCCCCTGGGACCCTCAGCTAAACCCCAACCCCAACCACTTCCACTGACACCACTGCCTAAGCCCTAACCTAACACTTATCCATCCCTTTCCCTAACCCTAATCCTAACCCCTGCACTTCAAACTTACCCTACACCTATCATTCACCTAAAACTAACCTTAACATTAACCCAACCACCACCCTAACCCTACCTTTTGCCCAAAATCTAACCTAAACCAAACCTCCCATAATCCTAAAACTAACCCTAACCCTAGCCTTACCCTAACTCTTACCTGAAATATCACCCTAATGTGACCTCTAAACCTAAACCATAACCCTAGCCTAACCCTAAAACTAACCCTAACCCATCATACTAACACCAGCCTTAAACCAAACACTAAACTAAACCAAGCCCTAACCCTAAATCCTATCCTGCAACTCATGACTGACTCGAACCCTAAACTAACCCAAATTCAAACCCTAACCCATTATCCTAACCCTAAAGCTATCCCAACCCCTAACCACTAAACCTAACCCCTTACACTAATCCTAACGACTTACACTAACACTACCCCCTAACCACTAACCAGAATTGCAACCCTTAATGCCAACCCCAACCTCCATCTCCAGTATAAATCTAAAATCTCACTCTAACCATTCCACTATCACTACTGCCTAACACTAACCCTAACCCTAATGCTAACCCCATCCCTAACTCTAACCTATATCTGAAGCTAAAACGTGATCCTAACTCTAACCCAAAACATAAAGCTAATCTCTAACGCTAACTTCAACCCTACATTCTAACCCTCTTCTAAACCTAATCTAACTCTAATACTTACCCATAAGCTTAACTCTAACCCTAACCCTAGTCCTACCCTTCAACCCTAATATTAAAACCTAACCCTAACTGCTTACACTAACACTATTCCCTAACTCTGAAACCTAATCATTAGCTCTAACACTAACTATATCCTAACACTAATCTAACCCTAACTGTAAACCTCATCCAAATCCCTAACCATAAGTCTAACTGGAAACACCATCCCCTAACTCTAATCTAACCCTAACCCTAAATCTAATCTGAAACTTAACCCTAATTCAAACCCTAAATCCTAAAACTAACCCCTGCCCTAAACCACTTCCACTGACACAACTCCCTGGCCCCTAAACCTAACCCTAACTGTAAATCTAAAACTAACCACTAACCCTAACTCTAACCTGAACACTAACCAAACCCAAAATGTCAATCCAAACCCTAAACATAAATCTAACCCTAGTACCTAAACCTACTCCTAACCACTCCCACTACTCCGTATCCCCAACCTCTAACACTAACGCAACACTTACCAAAAGCCTAATCCTTATCCTAAACCCTAACCCTGAATCTAATCTGAGCCCCAAACCCCTGTCCCGAAACCTAACTCTACCCCCAATCCCAAACCCTAACTGCAACCCTAACCCATCATTCTAACCTTAACCCTATCCCCACCCCTAATCCTACCCCCTTACAGTAATCCTAACCACTTATAATAACGCTACTCCCTAACCCCTTACCCTAAATAAGCCCCTACCACCAACCCTAACACTAACCTAAAACTAATCTAACTGTAACCCCAAGCCCTTACCCCAATTCTAACCCTAACCCTAACTCCTAACCCTAAACCTAACCCTAACTGTAAATCTAAAACTAACCACTAACCACCAACCCTAACTCTAACCTGAACACTAACCAAACCCAAAATGTCAATCCAAACCCTAACCCTACATCTAACCCTAGTACCTAAACCTACTCCCAACCACTTTCACTACTTCGTATCCCCAACCCGCAACACTAACCCAACATTATTCCCTAACCCCTAACCTTAATCCTTACCTCTAACACTAACCCTAATACTAACCTTTACCACTAACCACATCCCTACCCTTAAAACCTAAACCTAATCCTAATCAAACTCTAATAATAACCCTAACACTACCTCTAACACCTATCCCTAAATCTAAACCTCTAATGTTAGTCCAATCACTTACTGTAATCCTAAAGCAAAGGCTAAATCTAAGACCAACCTCTAACCCTAACTCTAAAACTAATTCAGTGCCCTAACCCTGATTCTAAATCTAAACCTTAATCTAACCCTACCCCTAAATCTAACCCCAAAACTTAACTCTACCCCTAAAACAACTCCGGAATCCTAAAGCTAACCCTAATCCAACCATTACCTAAAACCAAATCCTAAAACTTAAGCCTAAATGTAAACCTAAATACTAATCCTAAATCTAATCCTAAAATTTAAGACAAACCCCTAACTCTAACCCTAAGACTAACATCACATAAACAGAAATCCAAACCCTAACCTAACAATATGCCCAACCCAAAATCTAACGCTAACATCAAACCCTAACTCTCACCTTTCTCCCTGACTGGTAATGCTACCCAATAACTGACTCTAATCTAACCCTAAAAGGAACTATAACCCTAAACCTAAGTCCTAACCACTTATCCTAGCCATAATCTTATCCTTCCTTATCCTAACTCTTCTCCCTAATACCTAAGCCTAACACCAACCCCCTAAAGCTGACTCTAAAGCTCAGCCCTAAACCTTAACCCTAATCCTAGCCAGTAACCATCATTCTAAACCTCACCATTACTCGAGCAATAACCCCTAAACCCTGAAACTAACCCTACCTAACCCTAACCAGTTCCACTAACCGTAACACTGCTCCCTAACAAACCCAACACTTATGATAACTCTAATGCTGACGCCTATCACTAACTATAACCTTCATGGTAAACCTAAACCCTAATACTAACTCTAACCCTAACTTGAAACCTAGTCCTAACACTAAAACTAAACCCTAACCATAACCTAACCATAACCCTATCACTAACCTAACTTTAACCACTACCCTTAAACCAACCTAACCCAACACTAACCCTAACATGAAATCTAACCCTAACCTGACCTCTAAACAGAATCCTAAGCCTAACTCTAACCCTAAATCTAGTCTCACCCCTAAACCTAATCTCCTATGCTAGTCTTAAACATTTACAATAACATTACTCCCTAACCAGGAACCCGAACCCATATCTCCAACAGAATTCTAAAACCTAACCCTAACCACCTTTTCTAACACTACTGCCTAACTCCTAAACTTTAATCTAACCCTTACCCTAATCCTAATGATATTTCCTATCCCTATCTCTAACCCCAACCCCTAAATCTTACCCCAAGCCCCAACTCCTACACCTAAGCTACTCCTAACTATGTCACTAATGCTACTCCCTCAACCCTAAGCCTAACCCTAAATTCTACCCAATTCTCTTCACCCTAAGGGAACGCTAATGCAAACCCCTACCTCTCACTCCAACTCTAAACCTAATGCTTAGCCTTCTTACTGTAATCACAAATCTAAGCCTCAGCCTAAAACCAAACTCCACCCCTAACCCAAACCCAAAAGCCCTAACCTTAATTCTAACCCTAATCCTAATCAAACCCTGACCCTACCCCTAACTCTAACCCTAAACCTGACTCTAAACATAACCCTAACCCTAGCCCTACCTCCTAAAACTAACCCCTAACCCTAACCACTTCCACTGACACTACTCTCAAACTCCAACACTCATCAAATCCTACCCCTAATACTTGAACAACTAACCCAAACCCCAATGCGAACACATACCCGAACCTCAAACCCTACCTCTCAGACCAATCCCTAGCTCCTAACTCTAGCACCAACCATAACGCTTAACCCTAAAGCCTAACTCTATCACATGTCCCTAATCCTAAACCTCATCTAACTCAAACACAGTAATTCTAACCCTAACTCTGACCCCTTGCCCTATGTTTAACCCTATTTCTAACCCTAAATGTAACCCTTCCCCCTAACCCTAGCTCAAACCCCTAACTCCAAAATCTAACCCCACTCCCTAATTCCTAAGCCTAACCCTAACTGTAACTCCTAACACTTACCTTTACCCTAAATCTAACTCTAGACCTTAACCCTACCACGTAACCCTAACCTAAACCTCATATAACCCAAACACAAACTCCTAACCCTTAACGCTATACTCTAACCTCTTGCCCAAAGTTTAATCCCAACTCTAAGACTAACTCTAACCCAAAACCTGACCCATAACCCTCACTCAAAACCTTAACCCCAAACACTAACCCTAACCATGCTCCCTAAGCCTATCCCAAACTCTAACCCTAACTCTGTCCCCTAACCCAAAACCTTATCTAACACTAACCCTCAACCTTATCTAAAATCTAACCCTTATCTAAATGCTAAACCTAAACCTAATCCTAACCCTAACTCTCAATCTAACCCTAACTTAACCCTTAAATTAAGCCCTAATTTTTACCCTAACTAACCTTTACTGTAAATCCTAACCCTAAGTCTAAACCTGAAACCTAATGCTAACTCTAGCCCTGACCAAAGCCCTAACACCAGACCCTAACAATAACCCTAATCTAACCTTAAGCCTAACTATAATCAGAACCCTAAGTCCTAACTGCTTACTATAACCCTGTCCTTAACTCTACTTCTAACTCTAACCACAAAAACAAACCCCTAACACTTATTCTAAACCTAACTCCTAAACCTTAACCCCAACCCTAGCTTGCAAGCCTCAATCTAAACCTCATACCTACTTTAACAATAACCCCTACACCTTAACACTAACCCAAATCCTATCCCTACAACTAAAATTAATTCTTTTCCCTAAGGCTAAGTCTAACCCTACCTCTAATTAGAACTCGAAAACTAACCACTAACCCTAATCGCAAACCCTAATCCTAACTATAACCCTAACCCCTAAACCTACCTGTAATCTAAACCAAACCTGAAACCTTACCTCATGCTAACTCTAACTCTGCACCCAAACCCCTAACCCGTACCTAAGCCTCATCATACACTTTATCTCAACCTAACACTAATCTTAATCCCTAACTGGTAACTCTAATCCTGACCCTTATCCCCAAGCCCTATCACTAACTACCATGCCAATTCCTCATCCCTAACCCTACCCTAATCCTAACCACTAACACTAACTCTAAACCTAAACCATAAATCTACCCCTAACCAAAAGCCAGCCTTAACTCTGTCCCTACCCTTAACCCTAACTACTTACCATAATACTCTTCACTAAGCCCTAACACTCATCTAACCCGAACTCGAATCCTAGCACCTAACAGCAAACTGTAACTCTAATCCTAATCCTAACCCATCAACCTAACTTTAACCCTATGACTACCTCAAACCCTAAACACTAAACCTAAACCCAAGCCCTCATTCTAACCCTTGCCCACAGTCTGTAACCCTAATGCTAAACCTCATTCTAACCCTGAGCAGCACTCTTCTGTCTCCTCCATCTCCTCCTTTTCTTCCTCTTGAGGGGGCAGATGGGCTCTGTGTCCAGACAGGTCCTGGGGCCTGACACTTGCACCACGGGCCTGATCTTTCGGTGCTGACAGCTGGCTGCCTCCCTGCCACCGCTGGGACCCTTGCCTGCCACCTCCTTGCCCCCAGGGGACACTGAACCCTCCTGCGAGATTCTTCTTCTTCTTCTTCCCTGGGGGCTGGAGACTTGATCCTTGTCCTTCAGAGCCAGAGCACAGGGGCTGCTGTCTGCTCCACGGTGCTGCTTACACTGCCTCTTTTTGGAGGAACCAGCGGTGACCTGGCTGGGCTCCTTCTCGCTGCTGCAGGGAGGAAGGTGGTGCGAAGGGTGGGCAGTGGAACAGGTGGTCACGGGGAGGCTGGAAGCCAAAGGGCTGAGCTGAGGATGAAGCTGAAGGTCGGCTTTTCAGGATTTGGCCAATGGAGAGCAGACGAGGACAGCCTGCAGGACAGGAAAAGAGGGCGACATGATCTGAAGGCCAGGTCAGGAGCAGGAGCCCCCCTCTTCCTCCACACTCCACAGTGCACAAGCACAGCACCCAACTGCTCCCATCTTAGCCAATCCAAGAGAACAGGACAGGTGGCTGCTGAAATCACTCCTGCGGGCCACCTGCCATGTCAGACAGTTGCCTCCTGGACTACGAGCCTTGCTGCCCTGCAGGAGCCTGGGAGCGACTGGCACCACTTACCTCGACTTGCCAAAAGGCCAAGGAGTTGGGGTGGGTGGTGTCCATGGGGTAGGTGTGGTTGGCAAATTGTGAATGAGGTGGTGTGCAATGGTCACTTCTGCTCGCCTTCCACAGGATGCTGCGCTGCAGTTATTGACATGAAAAACAACACAACAAACTTGGTGATCTAAAGAAAAGAGGTTTCCATGAGCCAAGAGAAGAAAATAAGAAGGTGAGCCCAGGGAAAAAGGAAGGGTAAAGACACAGGAGGGGAGAGGAAAGTGGGGGTGGTCAACAACTCAGAAGTGTTTTCTGTTAGGAGCAGAAACGAAAAAAGGAAGGAAGGAAATTTAAACACCAGAAACCCCAGCGCACTGTCCTGAGCCCGGGTTGCACAGCGGCGCCCAGAGGGCCGGTCCTAGCCCCTGTGTGGGGAGGAGGAGACTCTGCAGCCTCCAGCTGGGGAGTCACCTGCTCCCATCGCCCCAGGGGACAAGACACTCAGAGAAGATTGGTGAGGCCACCCCGCTCCAGGGACTGGCACAGCCGCCCCTCTGTCCTGAGCAAGAAGACAGGAGGCGTTTCTCCAGCCTTAATCAGGGATGGGAACAACAGCGGGGACCTGGCCCTGTACCCAAACCAGAGCAACTGCTGCACCCCTGGGGCTGAGGGGCTCTCCCTGTCTGCCTCCAGCTTAGCAAGACACCCAGCATCCAGTCTACACTCTCCCCAACACAATCTTCAGCTCAGAAGACACAAGGCACCTATTGAAGACTCCAGGCAGAAGCTCAGACTCACTTTTTGGCAGAAAGCACCAGCTTCATGGCTGGTGGTGGAGACATGGTGATGTTCAGCTCCAGAGCAGCACTGGCCAAGAGGGAGGATTTCAATGTTGCCGGTTTGGAGTCTCTGGGGGCAGGTAGCTTGGTGCTGGAGCCAGTAGGACGGTCTATGCTACAGACCATTTCCTGAGAGGTGCAGAAGCTGCTGGTTCCACCCTGGGCCTTCTGGGACGCTTTGGGCAGATCCCCGCTGTGCCGTGCACTGGGCTGGCAGCACCGCTGCTGCAGGAGTCCCTCTCCAGGGTCTCAGCATTCTCCCCACTGCCCGTGGGCTCCTGGCTGGGGATGGGCTCCAGCAGCAGCTTGGCTGAGGTAGGTGGCTGCTTGCTCTCCCAGGAGCTCTGCCAGGACAGCTCTGCTTTGGCCCCACTTGTGCTGCTGCTGTTGCAGGAGCTCTGAACTGTCCTGGGCACAGGAGGCAGCTGCAGGAGGGCGAGCAGCTTTTTGGGCCTCCAGGCTGAATCACTGTGCCAAGGACACAGGGTGATACTGCAATCCCATCCCCTCCAAGCTCACACAGCAACCCTTAACTGAGCAGGATCCTTCCTGCAAGTCATCCTCCCTCACCCCTGTCCATTGGGTGCAGGGCCTGCCTCCCTGCCAAGCTGCAGCCCACCTGCCCTCGCAGAGCAGGCAGAGGGGCAGCAGCTCCTGCAGCTCTGGCCCAGAACAGCCTTCAGGACTCACCTGGCCTGTCGCTGGTGAAGACCTGGCTCTGTTGGTCTCAGCTTTTTTCACCTGATCAGAGACACTGGCCCCAAGAGATAAAACAGAGCATGAGCACAGGGCCACGGACTGCACCAAACCCCTGAGCCTGCCCCCAGCCAGGCACTGGCCAGCATGCCATGAGGGACGGCTGTACTGTCCCCAGTCCCATGGAGCCTCAATGGAGGAGTCGTGGCTCATGCTCAGGCAACAGGCTCTGCTCTGCCAGACAGAGGCAGCACAACAACAGAAGCTGCTTCCCTCTTGCCTGCACCCTGCCTGACACTGGTAGTTAAGCAGCCTCCAGAGCAGTAACGGTGCAGCTGCAGGAACATCCCCTGTGAGAGCAGAGCTCCCCCACCCACACCCTGCCCCACTACCTGATCTCCAGCACCAGGTCCAGGAAAGGGTCAGAGCTCTCCCAGATGCTCTTGCACGCTGAGAACTTCACTGCAAAAGCAAGAGCAGTAAGCACACCCTTTCACAACACCTGCACCCAACACCAGCCTAGCACAGCACAGGCAGCTGCCGTGTTCCCCCTCTCCAGCTTTGGGCTCTGGGATGTCGGCACCAGGATTCACAGCGTGCAATTCCACTGTGCGCTGGGACAGCAAGTGCTGCTACATAACTGCCAACATGGGTTCCTCAGCTGGTGGCAAAGAGCTGGGGGCCCCCAGCCAACAGCTTTTTTCATCACGACAACACACGCCACAACCCACAGGAACCACAAGACTGAGCAGCTGCACCTCTAGATAAGTTACACACACTCAGCAGTTTTCCCAAAAGATTTGTACTGCAAGGCTCTCAGGGAAACCGCTGCCCTGAGAGTCACAGGCCCAGGACCTGGCAGCCAGCGCTCACCACGGAACCACAGGGATCCGCCAAAGATCTGGTGAACCAGCATGGTGGCCTGGGTCTGGTGAGCCAACCTGGAGACAGCAGCACCAGAGCTCACACTGCCCCTCCGCAATGGCCACCCCTGTCACCCACCGCTGCGTCCTCAGGATCCAAACCCATCCCAGTAGCAGCTCCTCTCTCCCTTCCCGGCAGGAGCATCCTGCCAACATTTATCCAGCACTTGCAGTGGCCACTGACCAGGCCTGGAGCTGTCAGGAGAAAGGACTCCCTGGAGCTCACCCAGCTCTAAACTCAGACCAACCTGCCGTTGGCTCGGCAGCCGGCACTGCGAGCAGCGCAGAGATGGAGCGGGTGGCAAAGAGCTTTAATCCTCCCTTTCTATTGTCTCTATGGGGCTCTATGGGTCTCCATGGGGCTCCTTGGGGCTCCATGGGCCCCTACAGGTCCCTATGGGTCCCTATAGGGCTCTATGAATCTCTGTGGAACCCCCAGGGTCCTAAAACCTTCTCCGGGAACTCCCAGGGTCCTAAAACCCTCCCGGGGAACGCCCAGGGTCCTGAAAACCTCCCGGGGAAGCCCCAGGGTCCTAGAACCCGCTCATTCTATGCAGACCCATTGACTGCCACCTGGCAGCTTCCAAACCACTGTGTCCAGGCCACATGCAACACCCCTCAAGGACCAGATGGACAAACATGGGGCCTCTCAGGGCCTTCTGACCAGGACACCTCTCACACACACAAAAGAAAACCCACACTAAGGTGGGAGCATGCAGCACCAGGGCAAAAAATGATCATCCATTTTTCTTCCAGCAAAGAGCCTGCTGGCTACTGCAAGGTGCAACTATTGCAGGAAAATGTTAACAAATAAGAAACCAAATATTAGCAAATGCAGAAGGCCAGTGACCAATGAAGACTGAACACTTACCCCTGGGATTGCCCCAGGCTCAGGAACAGGATTACACCAAGAGGCTTGATCACCATGGACTGCAGGAACCAAACAGGGAGTCAACCACGGGTGAGGAGCTTCCATGGCATGTTGTGATCTCCTTCTTCCTCAGTCACCTGCAGTGATGGGAGGGGGTGAGGTAATGACACAGGACACATACAAAGGTGTACGTTCCCACAGCTAGAAATGGAACACGGGTGACCTTTTTGCTGAGACCTAGCAGGTTTGCAGGCAAATGAATATTCATTACTTGTCTGTGTAACACCACCAAGGCACAAAAAGCTTTTGGAAAGCCTCTGAGATGATCCTGGGTACAATCACACATTAATAACCTATTAAAATGCGAGTGTTTATTCCCTCAAGCAGACAGACAGTGACAACTCACCCCTGGGACAGCCCAAGGCTCATAACCAGGATCCAGCTGAGAAGCTCCATCAGCTCTGCCAATGCCATGGCCTGGAGTCATCACAGATCAGAGAGGTTTCCAGGCTCACAGAGCAATGCTCCTGCATTTCGGGTAAAAGAGGACATAAAGAAGAGAGAAAAAACAAAACAAAACACAGCACAACATATTTAGGACAACAATGCCTTTATATTGCAGAGAAATAGCCCTATTTAAGGAGAAAACTGGAAAAATGACTAAATATTCCAAATATTTGGGGGCTAAATTGGCCAATACAGGCAAAAGATTCTGAGTATTTGGGCAAAAAGTGGCCAAAAGAGGCAAAAACGTCCACATTTGGGAGCAAAACTGCTGGCAAAGGTGAAAATATCCCATATTTGGGAACACAGCGCCTCGATTGGGGAAAAAATGGGCAAAAGCACCTGAGTATATCGGGTAAAAAGAGCCAGAAAAACCAAAGCACCACTAGATTTGGATCAAAACTGGCCAAAAAGGGGTATAACATCCCCAGATTTGGGGTGAAATTGGACCAAAAAGTCAAAGTATGCCCAGATTTGGGTAAAAAATTGCCAAAAGTGGCCCAAACACCCCCAGATTGGGTAGAAACTGGACTGCAAAGCCAAAGAACTTCCAGATCTAGGCAGAAACGACCCCAAAGGGCACAACTGTGCCCAGATTGAGCTCAAGACTGGCCCAAAGGGCCAAAGCAACCCCAGCTTTGATTTGAAACGGGCCCAAAGGCTCAAAGCGTGCCCTGGGATGGGGCCGTGTGGCACGGGGCTGGGGGGCAGGGAGGGCCCCGCAGGGACTCAGTGCTGGTTTCTGCCCCTGTGCCACCACTCCCAGCCCCCGCTTGCCCACAACTTGCCCCTGAAGCAGCCGCAGCCCCTCTCCCCTCCCTGCGGGGCGTCTGCCCCCTGCCCACACCCTGGTGCTGCCTGGCTCGCCCTGCCCGGCCCAGCCCGGCTGCTCTCCCGGCCCCAGCCCCAGCCCTGGCCCCACTGCTGCCCTGCTGAGCTGCTCGGGGCTGGGTGCTGCCCCTGCCCGCCCACCTGCTCCCTGCGCTCGGCTGGAGCAGCCTGGGCCTCCCGGGCTGGCAGGGACACCAGCAGGAGGAGGAGGGTGAGGACCATGGCCCCCACGCTCGCACCGTGATGCTGCTGCTGCTGCTGCTGCTGCTGCTGCTGCCGAGACACAGCACAGCACGTCACCGTGGGGCTGTGACCTCATAGTCACATTGGAATCACCACATCTGCACACAACTGCATGGCCTTGTTCTACACAAGCATGGGAGGAACAGGAGTGGAGAAGGGGGCACCTATTTGGGAGGCAGCGCTGCCTATGGGAGTGCACAGGCTCTCACTTCTTGCTTCCCAGAAATCAATCAATCAATCAATCAATACCAAAAGCTCCATATTAAGACTAAATTAGAAAAAAAAGCCAACTTCAAGGGTCTTTCCTTGTAACTGTTTCTGTCAGGCAGCTCTCTAGGAAGAAACGAGCTTTACCTGCTAGTTTTACCACAGCT
Organism: Nesoenas mayeri; assembly: GCF_963082525.1. Taxonomy (NCBI): domain Eukaryota; kingdom Metazoa; phylum Chordata; class Aves; order Columbiformes; family Columbidae; genus Nesoenas; species Nesoenas mayeri. The sequence continues at coordinate 250,979 of NC_137566.1, forward strand.
TCAATGCCTTTAAAGCCACCACTTCTTACCTCTGCTGCTCCCACACAGCCTCACAGCCCAGCAAAATCACAGTGCAGGCAGAAACCTTCACCATACAAAGAGGGAGAGTCAGGAATACGTTACTCTCAAAAAACAGACACTGTCAACCACGCTTGCTCTTGCTTACCAAATTCAGACAGTGTTAGAAAACAACAACAAGGAAGAGAGATTCTTATCAGAGTCTGAACCTCCGAATAAGAAATATCATCTTAAAATTTCTAGGAAAATGAAGGACTTTGAAGCGGCAACACCATAAAATGTTCATAAAAGCACCACCATGCAAGTCCGCATCCCTGACTTGTATCCCAGATACAGCATCCTAGATACAGCATCCCAAATACAGCATCCCAGATACAGCATCCTAGATACATCACGCCAGATACATCATCCCAGGTACAGCATCCTAGATACAGCATCCTAGATACAGTATCCCAGATACAGCATCCCAGATACAGCATCCCAGATACGCCGTCCCAGATATAGCATCCCAGATACAGCATCCCAGATACAGCATCCTAGGTGCAGCATAATAGATACAGCATCCCAGATACAACATGTTGAGCTGTGCTCCTCTCCCGCACCAAGTGCTGATCGTGGGGCTCAGGGTGAGGGGGGGGCAGGGAGGGCGGGGGGTCCATGGACTGGAATAAGTTTTGTTTGGGATTTTTCAAACGCCTCTGCTGACACGTCGTATAAAAACCGATTGCTGCAGTGCTAAGGAATGAACAGGAGGATGAGCAACAGACTGCAGAAACTGCTTGGGTTTTGGTTTATTGAAAAATTCTTATTGAACTCAAAAAGCAATACGATCTTGCAGTGGTCTTCTAATACCTAGTGACAGCTTTTTAATGTACTGGTTTGGAACTTTGAGATGAGATTTGAGATGAAGGGCTGTTCCATTGTGGAATATTGCAGGAGTAAACTCTTGCATTTCAGCATGCCTGGCAGATCTGCAGCTTGATAAAGCCCTCAGGCTGTTTGGTTTAATCAGACTTTTGTAGACCCCACCTTCACTGGTCAAAGCACCGGCTGCCAATGTGTTTTCTGGTGTTGTCACTTCTTTCTGACCAAAGACGGCAGAGGCAGCAGCTCTACTGGTGGTGTCTGTTTTATTGAAACATGGGGATCTACAGGAACTTTAACCCAAAGCTCAGGAAGCTGTGGTCCGTGGTCTATCTTTGTAATGTTTGGAGATTCTTCTGCAGATATTCTTATGGCAACGAGCACTGAACGTTTGTGAGTGTGAACTGCTGTGCAGGTAGAAGGAAGAAAGCTGTGTGAGCTAAAGCGGCAGGAAGGCTGCAGCCGTGTAAGCCGGGGGTGCAAGCGGCACGAAACGGGCTGCAGCGGCGGAGCCCTCGGTCCCGGGCCGTCCCGGGCAGGCGCAGCCCGAGCGCTCCCGGCCCCGCTGCCGCTGCCCCGCCGGGGCCGGGGCCGCGCTGCGGGCGGACAGCGCCGCTCTGCGGCCGCCGGCGGCTCCGGGCCGGGAGGGGGGGCGGGGCCCGGTGGCGGGCGCGGATGGGATTGGCTCCTGCGTCGGATGGGCGGGGCCACGCTGCAGAAGCGCGCGGGCCGAGGAGCGCGTGCGAGCGGTGCGGCGGCGGGGCCGGCGGTGAGCGAGGGGCGGGCGGACACCGGGGAGACCGGACGGGGCCGCCCCGGTCCCGGCTGAGGGGGGAGGCTGGAGGGGGAGGGACGGGCTGGTTTGGGCAGGAGGAAGGCGAGGGGCAGGCAGCCGCAACAGCGCGGCCCCGGGCCGGGCCCAGCAAGGGGCGAGGGGGAAACACGCGGGCGGCTGTGAGGGAAGGGAGCCCCGGGCTGAGCGCTGCGCTGGGCTCGGGCGGGGCCGTGGGGCGGAGGGGGGAGCCCGTGGTGCCACAGGGCAGAGGGAGGAAAGGGGGGGTGACATCGGGGGGGCTTTGGTGGGAAAGGCTGAGGGACCTCGGGGGGGTGACATCGGGGGGGCTTTGGTAGGAAAGGCTGAGGGAGCTCAGGGAGGAGATGGCGTCGGGGAGGCTGCAGGGGGCAATGCTGAGGGAGCTCAGGACGGGATGGCACTCAGGTCTGGTTTCAAAGGGAAATGCTGAGGTACCTTGAGGAATGGACGCTGGGCTGGGAACTGTGAACACATCAGATGGTTAATAGAGTGTTCATGACAGAAATTTGTGCAGTGAAGTATTCCAGCAAAGAGCGGGAGAAGAGCCAAACTTAGATCAGGCCTCCTAGGACGCCTGCAGGTTTGGGGACAGGGATGACGAGGTTGTTAATCCGGTCCAACTGTTTCTTTCTCTGTCTCTCTCTTGCAGCACCTGACTGAATGGAGGAGCAAGTGGACGGGAAGTTCCTGCGCCACACACAGATCACATTTATTACTCTCGCCCTCAGAGACCCGGAGATCCAAACCGTTTGCATCGTGGGTGAGGATCGTGGGCTTTTTTCCTGAGCTGTGACATCTCTAACCCGTGACATTGGGGTCCAGCAAGTACCAAGGAGCAGATGAGGACTGTGGGCATTTGTACTGAGCTGTGACATCTCTAACCCGTGACACTGGGGTCCAGCCTGAGCAGGGCACGTGCGGAAGCTGTGCTGCAGGGAGGGCAGAGCTGAGGGGAAGGGCTGTGCCAGGGGCTGGTGCCAAGGCAAGGTGGGCGCGCTGTGGGGTGTGGGGAGGTGTCAGCCCCGGACTCAGCCCCTGTCTGACTGTAGTGCCCTTGGGCTGGTGTAGCTCAGTCCTCCGTGTGTTTCTCTTCAGGGGGAGCAGCGTGCAAAGGAAAAGCAAGGAAGGAGGTGAACCCGTGAGGAACAGTGATGGGTAAAGAGGGTTGGAGCGCATCTGCCAGTCAAGAGGGATCAAGAAGGAAGACACCGGTGGTGGAACCGCAGGTCAGGAGAGCTCAAGGAGGGAGAAAGGTGACTGTGGCCGTATGGGTTTTTCTATCTCACACACCAATGAAAACAGTTTGGATAATAAAAGAAATGTATGCAAAACCAATAATTAAAGGCAGAGAATGTTTGTATGCTATGTATAGGGTAGACCTGAAGGTATATTTCTTCCTGCAAGGAAGGAGAATTCGCAGTGGTAATTAACTGAAGATGTGAATTTCCAGATTGCATTGGCAACATACACAGGGAACATATCAGTTTATTACTGTCAACATAAGCTGTGGGCTGAAATTGGTAATTTACCGTTGTACAGCAAATGCTGCTGTCAGCAACGACCAGTAAGTGACAAGACTGTATTTACTGATGCAAGTACCAAAGAGCGGGTGAAGACCGTGGGCATTTGTACTGAGCTGTGACATCTCTAACCCATGACATTGGGGTCCAGCAAGTACCAAGGAGCAGATGAGGACTGTAATAAATTTGGACTTAGTCTTGTAAGTAACAAAAGTTTTATTTCTAATCAAGCAATAAGCAAAGACAGTGCTGGGTGCGACCTAGATGCCTCAGTCTCCCTTGCGGCACGCGCACCAGCTAATTCAGTTCTCTGGGTTTTAAAGCCCATCTCTGGTCCACAGCTTCCGGGTGTAACTTTTCACTCATGTTGAAGGCTCGTATCATGTGGGCATTGACTGCTGTGTAGCCAGTTTTGATCAGCTTACTTTGGTTACTTATGAGGTAAATACATCAAGCAGGACAAAGCAAGTAAACATACAAACAGTTCTCAAACAAACATCTCCAGGAGCTTTAATGAAGAAACATTTCTCAGAACTGCTTGTTACAATTATTTCCCCCTTTTCTATTTTTTTACTTATTTTGTTCATTAAAGCGTTGCAACTCTTGACCACTTAATACTAATAATTCGGTGTCGTTTTGATCATGCAATTTCTCATATTTTGCCTCAATCAACATCAAGTGAGCAGCTTCTAGTCTGCCTTTCACGATTGCTATTACTTTAATTAAGATACAAGGTCCGAATGTTAATACTAGGATTAAAAGAATCAGTGGTCCTGCTATAGTGGATAAGAGGGTTGTAAGCCAGGGTGATTGTCTGAACCAGTTCTCATACCAGCTCTGCCGAGATTCATGTTCTTTTTTTCGTTTTTCTGTATTTTCTCGTAGTTTATTCATTGTGTCTCTTACTAGTTCTGTGTGATCGGCATAAACACAACACTCTTCCCTTAAAGCCTCACAAAGTCCTCCTTCCTTAAGAAATAGTAGGTCCAAACCTCGTCGGTTCTGTAAGACCACTTCAGACAGAGATCTTACCGATTTTTCTAGCGCACTTATAGATTGCTCTGTCCTTAACAGGTCCTCATCAACGGCCACCCTTAGTGCTGCAAATTGGTGGTTCTGACTTACTAGTGAGGCGATGCCGGTTCCTGCACCCGCCGCACTAAGGGCTAGTAGGGCACCTACAGTTATGGCAGTGACTGGTTCTCTTTTTACTAACTGGTGAGTTACCGCGATTTCTTCATATCCCTTTGGGTGATAGGTAATTTTAGGAATAACTACCACTTGTATGCAAAACTCTTCTAATAGTTTTATATATTTCATGGAAACACAGGGTGTGAGCCTGCTTTTTGAACATATCCACTTAGAGTTATTAACTGGTATTATCCAATCGCTGGGCCTCCTAATTCTCGTTATCCATTGACCGGTGCATGTTCTGTTCATACATAGGTGTTGGTTTTCAGGGGGTACCTTATCAATGCATATCCCCTTACCCTGTACTTGCTGCAATGAGATTCCCTGGGTCTCATTACTCCATTGATAAGAGTCAGGATTTGTTCCATTGGCGAGTTTAGGCGTTGCTCCGAGCCCAATGGCCTCAAAGTATGGCGGTTTTGGATCAAAACACAACCAACATTCTAGCGTTCAATTTGGATAGGTCCTGTTGATAACTTGATAACTTGCATTCATTAGGGTCCAAAGTGAATTTTTGTTAGTATTAGAGTCTTGTGTGTTTTCAAGACCATCTGTTATTGTCTTGTTAATTTCTAATTCTTCGGTTATTACTACATTGGGACCTATTGGTTGGGCTCTTTCTTCAGGCGCAGGTTCCTTCTGGATTTTTATGAGCCCTCCTCGATCCTTTCCTGGTTCCCAATACCTGACTCCCCAAATTTTTCCTCGTATCCATCCTTGGTCCTCTGGTTGCAGGGCTGTGAGTGTCAAATGTGTACAACTACCTGGGTTTATTGTACCTCTGCTTGAGTCTCGCTTAGAAGGTTGGCAACCGCTGGGCCCCCAGGTTATATTCAAAAACTTATCTCGCACAACCGGTTTCCAGTCTGAAGCAATTGTCTCACAACCCCAATATGCACAATAATACTCATTAGGATAGTTGCAGTAACTCCTCCCTGGATTGGAAGAGGGACAAACATCATAACCTTTTTGATCTAAGCATTTTTCCTGTGTTAGTTTTTTGTACAAAAATTTCACTTTCTTTGTCTAGTTTTCGATCCAATGTCTACAGTATCCAGTCAGTCCTAATATTTGTCTTATCTGCCTCTTAGACTTTGGGGCCGGTAATGACAGGATCCCTTTTATTCTTTCCGGGTCTAAATGTTTGGTCCCCCTGCTTAAATAGTGCCCCAGATATTTTACTTCTTGTTGGACAAACTGAAGTTTACTTTTTGATACCTTGAGTCCCTGTAAACTAAGGAAATTTAAGAACCTTATACTGTCTTGTCTAACCCCCTCCTCATCCTGCCCTGCCAACAAGAGATCGTCCACATACTGTATTAGCACCACTTCAGGGCTACGTTCGTATTCCTGTAACATTTGTTCTAAAGCTTGCCCAAACAAGTTGGGCGACTCCGTAAACCCCTGGGGAAGTACAGTCCAGCGTAACTGTTGTTTTCTATGAGTATCTGGTTCCTCCCACTCAAAGGCAAAATAATTTCAACTTTCCTCATCCAATGGGCAAGCCCAGAAGGCATCCTTTAAGTCTATTACACTATACCACTCATCATCCGGGCTTAGATGACTCAGGAGCGCATACGGGTTAGCTACTGCAGGAAAACGACTCACAGTCCTCTTGTTTATCTCCCTCAGGTCATGTACCAGCCTCCATTTCCCATCTTTTTTTCTTACTGGTCAAATGGGGGTGTTAAAAGGAGACATGCAAGGTTCAAGCAAGCCTTTTTCTAACAATCTCTCTATTTCTCTCTATTTCCTTCCCTCTTACTTCTAAATTGATACCCAATTCAATTATTAAATCCCGCCCCAAGAGATTATATTCAGCTTCTGGAACTAAAAGCAAATTTCCCACTCCTATTTTGGAGTTGGTTTTGATAATTACCCCCTTTATAACGGGAACACGAAATGGCTCCCCTTTTACCCCAATTACTTGCATGGTGTCGGAGGATATTTTGCATCCCCTGGGCAAGGCTTGTATGGTAGATCGCTCTGCCCCGGAATCGACAAGAAATTCAATTTCTTGCTGCTGGGGACCCACTTTCCATTTGATCAAGGGCTCTGTTCCTTTTTGGGTCCCCAGCAAAAAGAGCCCCTGACACCCCTATTCCGCTTTAAACATTTTCTCATCCGCCATTTTCTTCCTACAGTTCCGCTTAATGTGCCCTTTCTTTCCACAGTAAAAACATTCTATCAGCTCACCCCATCCCATTGTAGTCTCGCTATTAAGGGGTCTTGTCTTAGGACTAGGCCCCTTATACTCTGCCCTTCGGTCTTTGGATTTCTGAGCTGTACCTTCTCTGACTGCTGCAACCATCATTCGTACAGTCCTCCGCTCTTTTCCATCCTCTCATTTTGATCTGAACTTTGCTTTGTTTCTCAGTCCCTTTGTTCTGTTCCCTGCCTTTCTTTTTGTCTCTCCCTCTGTACATCCCCCTCCCTGTCTTTCTCTACCCCCTTCCTGCTTCTCCTCCTCCCCCCTCCCCATCCCTCTGTCCTGCCCATCAGCCCTGCTGTTTCTTCCTCCCTGTTTCTTCATGGCTCCTTGTCCCTTTTTGCCTTGATCTCTCCATCTCTCCTTCCTTTTCCCTGTGTGTTTCTTTCTCTCTGGGCTCCTCTGTCTTCTCTCTCGTCTCATTTGTCTCTCTCTAGTCCTCTGTCCTTCTCCCCAGCAGCTTCAACTGAATGACCAGATGTCCGTGCACTCTGGTGTTTCCTCATCCCTGCCCTGGGGCAGATCTGTGTCTGTAGGGCTGGGGATCATTTAGGAGCTGGTCTCCTTGAGCAGACGGCAGAGCCGGGTGCACCTACAGCAGAGCTTGTTCTCAGCTGCTGCTTATGCAGCTTGTTGGAAGAGCGGCTGTGGGCCTTATTTGGAAGGGAGGTTTCTTGTTCTGTGCTTCCTGCTCCTCGGGACCCTGCGCAGGAGCGGTGTTGGGGTCTGCAGGGACTGGTGGGACCTGCTGTGGTTCCTGGTGAATGTGAACTCAACTTGTTCTGATGGCCTCGAATGAAACCAGACTGACTGTAGATGGTTTTCTTGCCTGTTTCAGTTCCAAACTACATGTTTGGCACTGAAGAACGTGAGACTTTGTGCTGTTTTCCAGATGTCAGTGGCTGCGAATCAGCTGAGAACATCACTGCCCTAGGTACCAGGGCAGGTGGTCTGTGATCAGGGGTGTGGACTTGGATGGTGGTGCTTTTATGAACATTTTATGGTGTTGCCACTTCAAAGCCCTTCATTTTCCTAGAAATTTTAAGATGATATTTCTTATTCGGAGGTTCAGACTCTGGTTGGACTTGATGTTGAATGGTCAGTATAATGGGGTCCATGAAATAAGAATCTCGCTTCCTTATTGTTGTTTTCTAACACTGTCTGAATTTGGTAAGCAAGAGCAAGCGTGGTTGACAGTGTCTGTTTTTTGAGAGTAACGTATTCCTGACGCTCCCTCTTTGTATGGTGAAGGTTTCTGCCTGCACTATGATTTTGCTGGGCTGTGAGGCTGTGTGGGAGCAGCAGAGGTAAGAAGTGGTGGCTTTAAAGGCATTGAAGCTGTGGTAAAAGTAGCAGGTAAAGCTCGTTTCTTCCTAGAGAGCTGCCTGACAGAAACAGTTACAAGGAAAGACCCTTGAAGTTGGCTTTTTTTTTCTAATTTAGTCTTAATATGGAGCTTTTGGTACTGATTGATTGATTGATTGATTTCTGGGAAGCAAGAAGTGAGAGCCTGTGCACTCCCATAGGCAGCGCTGCCTCCCAAATAGGTGCCCCCTTCTCCACTCCTGTTCCTCCCATGCTCGTGTAGAACAAGGCCATGCAGTTGTGTGCAGATGTGGTGATTCCAATGTGACTATGAGGTCACAGCCCCACGGTGACGTGCTGTGCTGTGTCTCGGCAGCAGCAGCAGCAGCAGCAGCAGCAGCAGCAGCAGCATCACGGTGCGAGCGTGGGGGCCATGGTCCTCACCCTCCTCCTCCTGCTGGTGTCCCTGCCAGCCCGGGAGGCCCAGGCTGCTCCAGCCGAGCGCAGGGAGCAGGTGGGCGGGCAGGGGCAGCACCCAGCCCCGAGCAGCTCAGCAGGGCAGCAGTGGGGCCAGGGCTGGGGCTGGGGCCGGGAGAGCAGCTGGGCTGGACCGGGCAGGGCGAGCCAGGCAGCACCAGGGTGTGGGCAGGGGGCAGACGCCCCGCAGGGAGGGGAGAGGGGCTGTGGCTGCTTCAGGGGCAAGTTGTGGGCAAGCAGGGGCTGGGAGTGGTGGCACAGGGGCAGAAACCAGCACTGAGTCCCTGCGGGGCCCTCCCTGCCCCCCAGCCCCGTGCCACACGGCCCCATCCCAGGGCACGCTTTGAGCCTTTGGGCCCGTTTCAAATCAAAGCTGGGGTTGCTTTGGCCCTTTGGGCCAGTTTTGAGCTCAATCTGGGCACATTTCTGCCCTTTGGGGTCGTTTCTGCCTACATCTGGGAGTTCTTTGGCTTTGCAGTCCAGTTTCTGCCCAAATCTGGGGGTGTTTGGGCCACTTTTGGCCATTTTTTACCCAAATCTGGGCATACTTTGACTTTTTGGTCCAATTTCACCCCATATCTGGGGATGTTATACCCCTTTTTGGCCAGTTTTGATCCAAATCTAGTGGTGCTTTGGTTTTTCTGGCTCTTTTTACCCGATATACTCAGGTGCTTTTGCCCATTTTTTCCCCTAATGGAGGTGCTGTGTTCCCAAATATGGGATATTTTCACCTTTGTCAGCAGTTTTGCTCCCAAATGTGGACGTTTTTGCCTCTTTTGGCCACTTTTTGCCCAAATACTCAGAATCTTTTGCCTGTATTGGCCAATTTAGCCCCCAAATATTTGGAATATTTAGTCATTTTTCCAGTTTTCTCCTTAAATAGGGCTATTTCTCTGCAATATAAAGGCATTGTTGTCCTAAATATGTTGTGCTGTGTTTTGTTTTGTTTTTTCTCTCTTCTTTATGTCCTCTTTTACCCGAAATGCAGGAGTATTGCTCTGTGAGCCTGGAAACCTCTCTGATCTGTGATGACTCCGGGCCATGGCATTGGCAGAGCTGATGGAGCTTCTCAGCTGGATCCTGGTTATGAGCCTTGGGCTGTCCCAGGGGTAAGTTGTCACCGTCTGTCTGCTTGAGGGAATAAACACTCGCATTTTAATAGGTTATTCATGTGTGATTGTACCCAGGATCATCTCAGAGGCTTTCCAAAAGCTTTTTGTGCCTTGGTGGTGTTACACAGGCAAGTAATGAATATTCATTTGCCTGCAAACCTGCTAGGTCTCAGCAAAAAGGTCACCCGTTTTCCATTTCTAGCTGTGGGAACGTACACCTTTGTATGTGTCCTGTGTCATTACCTCACCCCCTCCCATCACTGCAGGTGACTGAGGAAGAAGGAGATCACAACATGCCATGGAAGCTCCTCACCCGTGGTTGACTCCCTGTTTGGTTCCTGCAGTCCATGGTGATCAAGCCTCTTGGTATAATCCTGTTCCTGAGCCTGGGGCAATCCCAGGGGTAAGTGTTCAGTCTTCATTGGTCACTGGCCTTCTGCATTTGCTAATATTTGGTTTATTATTTGTTAACGTTTTCCTGCAATAGTTGCACCTTGCAGTAGCCAGCAGGCTCTTTGCTAGAAGAAACATGGATGATCATTTTTTGCCCTGGTGCTCCATGCTCCCACCTTAGTGTGGGTTTTCTTGTGTGTGTGAGAGGTGTCCTGGTCAGAAGGCCCTGAGAGGCCCCATGTTTGTCCATCTGGTCCTTGAGGGGTGTTGCATGTGGCCTGGACACAGTGGTTTGGAAGCTGCCAGGTCCCAGTCAATGGGTCTGCATGGAATGGGCGGGTTCTAGGACCCTGGGGCTTCCCCGGGAGGTTTTCAGGACCCTGGGCGTTCCCCAGGAGGGTTTTAGGACCCTGGGGGTTCCATAGAGATTCATAGAGCCCTATAGGGACCCATAGGGACCTGTAGGGGCCCATGGAGCCCCAAGGAGCCCCATGGAGACCCATAGAGCCCCATAGAGACAATAGAAAGGGAGGATTAAAGCTCTTTGCCAACCGCTCCATCTCTGCGCTGCTCGCAGTGCCGGCTGCCGAGCCAGCGGCAGGTTGGTCTGAGTTTAGAGCTGGGTGAGCTCCAGGGAGTCCTTTCTCCTGACAGCTCCAGGCCTGATCAGTGGCCACTGCAAGTGCTGGATAAATGTTGGCAAGATGCTCCTGCCGGGAAGGGAGAGAGGAGCTGCCACTGGGATGGGTTTGGATCCTGAGGACGCAGCGGTGGGTGACAGGGGTGGCCATTGCGGAGGGGCAGTGTGAGCTCTGGTGCTGCTGTCTCCAGGTTGGCTCACCAGACCTAGGCCACCATGCTGGTTCACCAGATCTTTGGCGGATCCCTGTGGTTCCGTGGTGAGCGCTGGCTGCCAGGTCCTGGGCCTGTGACTCTCAGGGCAGCGGTTTCCCTGAGAGCCTTGCAGTACAAATCTTTTGGGAAAACTGCTGAGTGTGTGTAACTTATCCAGAGGTGCAGCTGGTCAGTCTTGTGGTTCCTGTGGGTTGTGGCGTGTGTTGTAGTGATGAAAAAAGCTGTTGGCTGGGGGCCCCCAGCTCTTTGCCACCAGCTGAGGAACCCGTGTTGGCAGTTATGTAGCAGCACTTGCTGTCCCAGCACACAGTGGAATTGCACGCTGTGAATCCTGGTGCCGACATCCCAGAGCCCAAAGCTGGAGAGGGAGAACACGGCAGCTGCCTGTGCTGTGCTGGGCTGGTGTTGGGTGCAGGTGTTGTGCCAGGGTGTGCTTACTGCTCTTGCTTTTGCAGTGAAGTTCTCAGCGTGCAAGAGCATCTGGGAGAGCTCTGACCCTTTCCTGGACCTAGTGCTGGAGATCAGGTAGTGGGGCAGGGTGTGGGTGGGGGGAGCTCTGCTCTCACAGGGGATGTTCCTGCAGCTACACCGTTACTGCTCTGGAGGCTGCTTAACTGCCAGTGTCAGGCAGGGTGCAGGCAAGAGGGAAGCAGCTTCTGTTGTTGTGCTGCCTCTGTCTGGCAGAGCAGAGCCTGTTGCCTGAGCATGAGCCACGACTCCTCCATTGAGGCTCCATGGGACTGGGGACAGTACAGCCGTCCCTCATGGCAGGCTGGCCAGTGCCTGGCTGGGGGCAGGCTCAGGGGATTGGTGCAGTCCGTGGCCCTGTGCTCATGCTCTGTTTTATCTCTTGGGGCCAGTGTCTCTGATCAGGTGAAAAAAGCTGAGACCAACAGAGTCAGGTCTTCACCAGCGACAGGCCAGGTGAGTCCTGAAGGCTGTTCTGGGCCAGAGCTGCCAGAGCTGCTGCCCCTCTGCCTGCTCTGCGAGGGCAGGTGGGCTGCAGCTTGGCAGGGAGGCAGGCCCTGCACCCGATGGACAGGGGTCAGGGAGGATGACTTGCAGGAAGGATCCTGCTCAGTTAAGGGTTGCTGTGTGAGCTTGGAGGGGATGGGATTGCAGTATCACCCTGTGTCCTTGGCACAGTGATTCAGCCTGGAGGCCCAAAAAGCTGCTCGCCCTCCTGCAGCTGCCTCCTGTGCCCAGGACAGTTCAGAGCTCCTGCAACAGCAGCAGCACAAGTGGGGCCAAAGCAGAGCTGTCCTGGCAGAGCTCCTGGGAGAGCAAGCAGCCACCTACCTCAGCCAAGCTGCTGCTGGAGCCCATCCCCAGCCAGGAGCCCAGGGGCAGTGGGGAGAATGCTGAGACCCTGGAGAGGGACTCCTGCAGCAGCGGTGCTGCCAGCCCAGGGCACGGCACAGCGGGGATCTGCCCAAAGTGTCCCAGAAGGCCCAGGGTGGAACCAGCAGCTTCTGCACCTCTCAGGAAATGGTCTGTAGCATAGACCGCCCTACTGGCTCCAGCACCGAGCTACCTGCCCCCAGAGACTCCAAACCGGCAACATTAATATCCTCCCTCTTGGCCAGTGCTGCTCTGGAGCTGAACATCACCATGTCTCCACCACCAGCCATGAAGCTGGTGCTTTCTGCCAAAAAGTGAGTCTGAGCTTCTGCCTGGAGTCTTCAATAGGTGCCTTGTGTCTTCTGAGCTGGAGATTGCTTTGGGGAGAGTGTAGACTGGATGCTGGATGTCTTGCTAAGCTGGAGGCAGACAGGGAGAGCCCCTCAGCCCCAGGGGTGCAGCAGTTGCTCTGTTTGGGGTACAGGGCCAGGTCCCCGCTGTTGTTCCCATCCCTGATTAAGGCTGGAGAAACGCCTCCTGTCTTCTTGCTCAGGACAGAGGGGTGGCTGTGCCAGTCCCTGGAGCGGGGTGGCCTCACCAATCTTCTCTGAGTGTCTTGTCCCCTGGGGCGATGGGAGCAGGTGACTCCCCAGCTGGAGGCTGCAGAGTCTCCTCCTCCCCACACAGGGGCTGGGACCGGCCCTCTGGGCGCCGCTGTGCAACCCGGGCTCAGGACAGTGCGCTGGGGTTTCTGGTGTTTAAATTTCCTTCCTTCCTTTTTTCGTTTCTGCTTCTAACAGAAAACACTTCTGAGTTGTTGACCACCCCCACTTTCCTCTCCCCTCCTGTGTCTTTACCCTTCCTTTTTCCCTGGGCTCACCTTCTTATTTTCTTCTCTTGGCTCATGGAAACCTCTTTTCTGTAGATCACCAAGTTTGTTGGGTTTTTTTTCATGTCAATAACTGCAGCGCAGCATCCTGTGGAAGGCGAGCAGAAGTGACCATTGCACACTACCTCATTCACAATTTGCCAACCACATGGACACCACCCACCCCAACTCCTTGGCCTTTTGGCAAGTCGAGGTAAGTGGTGCCAGTCGCTCCCAGGCTCCTGCACGGCAGCAAGGCCAGTAGTCCAGGAGGCAACTGTCTGACATGGCAGGTGGCCCGCAGGAGTGATTTCAGCAGCCACCTGTCCTGTTCTCTTGGATTGGCTAAGATGGGAGCAGTTGGGTGCTGTGCTTGTGCACTGTGGAGTGTGGAGGAAGAAGGGGGCTCCTGCTCCTGACCTGGCCTTCAGATCATGTCGCCCTCTTTTCCTGTCCTGCAGGCTGTCCTCGTCTGCTCTCCATTGGCCAAATCCTGAAAAGCCGACCTTCAGCTTCATCCTCAGCTCAGCCCTTTGGCTCCCAGCCTCCCCGTGACCACCTGTTCCACTGCCCACCCTTCGCACCACCTTCCTCCCTGCAGCAGCGAGAAGGAGCCCAGCCAGGTCACCGCTGGTTCCTCCAAAAAGAGGCAGTGTAAGCAGCCCCGTGGAGCAGACAGCAGCCCCTGTGCTCTGGCTCTGAAGGACAAGGATCAAGTCTCCAGCCCTCAGGGAAGAAGAAGAAGAAGAATCTGGCAGGAGGGCTCAGTGTCCCCTGGGGGGAAGGAGGTGGCAGGCAAGGGTCCCAGCGGTGGCAGGGAGGCAGCCAGCTGTCAGCACCGAAAGATCAGGCCCGTGGTGCAAGTGTCAGGCCCCAGGACCTGTCTGGACACAGAGCCCATCTGCCCCCTCAAGAGGAAGAAAAGGAGGAGATGGAGGAGACAGAAGAGTGCTGCTCAGGGTTAGAATGAGGTTTAGCATTAGGATTACAGACTGTGGGTAAGGGTTAGAATGAGGGCTTGGGTTTAGCTTTAGTGTTTAGGGTTTGAGGTAGTGATAGGGTTAAAGTTAGGTTGATGGGTTAGGATTAGGATTAGAGTTACAGTTTGCTGTTAGGTGCTAGGGTTAGAGTTAGGGTTAGACGAGTGTTAGGGGTTAGTGAAGAGTATTATGGTAAGTAGTTCGGGTTAGGGGTAGGGACAGAGTTAAGGTTGGGTTTTGGTTAGAGGTAGGTTTATGGTTTAGGTTTAGAGTTAGTGTTAGTGGTTAGGATTAGGGTAGGGTTAGGGATGAGGAATTGGCATTGTAGTTAGTGATAGGGTTTGGGGATAAGGGAAATGGTTAGATTTTGGGTTTGAGGTTAGGAACAGGGGTCTGGTAGTGCTTGGAATAGTGGTTAGGGTTAAGAGTGTTAGAGTAAGGGTTGGAATTTGGGGCAGAGCTGGGGTTAGCGGTTAGGACCAGGGTCAGAGTTTTGCTTAGGGTTATCATTTGTTGGTGATTGTTTCTTGGCTAGCGTGTATTAGTTAGGTTTAGAGTTAGGATTAGTGTTTAGAGTTAGGTTTCAGTGTTAGGGTTAGGGGCCAGGGTTAGAGAATATGTTAGGTTGAGAATTAGTGCTACAGGTTAGGAGTAGGTTTGTATTAGCGTCAGAGGGGGCTAGTGTTTCGTCAGATTTAGGGATAGATAGGGCTTTGGGTGAAGCACAGGGTCAGGATGAGAGTTACCAGTTAGGGATTAGGATTAGTGTTAGGTTGGGATAAAGTGTATGGTGAAGCTTAGATACGGGTAAGGGGTGTGGGTGTAGAGTTAGAGTTAGCATTAGGTAAGGTTTCAGGTTAGGTTTAGATTACAGGTAGGTTTAGGAGTTAGGGTTACGGTTAGGATTAAGCTTTGCGATTAGGGTTAGTGGTTAGTTTTCGAGTTCTAATTAGAGGTAGGGACAAGAGGTTAGAGTATAGCGTTAAGGGTTAGGAGTTTGTGTTTGGGTTATATGAGGTTTAGGTTAGGGTTACGTGGTAGGGTTAAGGTCTAGAGTTAGATTTAGGGTAAAGGTAAGTGTTAGAAGTTACAGTTAGGGTTAGGCTTAGGAATTAGGGAGTGGGGTTAGATTTTGGGGTTAGGGGTTTGAGCTAGGATTAGGGGGAAGGGTTACATTTAGGGTTAGAAATAGGGTTAAACGTAGGGCAAGAGGTCAGAGTTAGGGTTAGAATTACTGTGTTTGAGTTAGATGAGGTTTAGGATTAGGGGTATGTGTTAGAGTTAGGCTTTAGGGTTAAGCGTTATGGTTGGTGCTAGAGTTAGGAGCTAGGGATTAGTCTGAGAGGTAGGGTTTGAGGTTCGGGTATGTGTTTGCATTGGGGTTTGGGTTATTGTTCAAGTATTAGGGGTAGGATTTGATGAGTGTTGGAGTTGGAGAGTAGTGTCAGTGGAAGTGGTTAGGGTTAGGGGTTAGTTTTAGGAGGTAGGGCTAGGGTTAGGGTTATGTTTAGAGTCAGGTTTAGGGTTAGAGTTAGGGGTAGGGTCAGGGTTTGATTAGGATTAGGGTTAGAATTAAGATTAGGGCTTTTGGGTTTGGGTTAGGGATGGAGTTTGGTTTTAGGTTGAGGCTTAGATTTGTGATTACAGTAAGAAGGCTAAGCATTAGGTTCAGAGTTGGAGTTAGAGGTAGAGGTTTGCATTAGCGTTCCCTTAGGGTGAAGAGAATTGGGTAGAATTTAGGCTTAGGGTTGAGGGAGTAGCATTAGTGACATAGTTAGGAGTAGCTTAGGTGTAGGAGTTGGGGCTTGGGGTAAGATTTAGGGGTTGGGGTTAGAGATAGGGATAGGAAATATCATTAGGATTAGGGTAAGGGTTAGATTAAAGTTTAGGGGTTAGGCAGTAGTGTTAGAAAAGGTGGTTAGGGTCATGTTAGGGTTAGATTTCATGTTACGGTTAGTGTTGGGTTTGGTTGGTTTAAGGGTTGTGGTTAAAGTTAGGTTAGTGATATGGTTATGGTTAGGTTATGGTTAGGGTTTAGTTTTAGTGTTAGGACTAGGTTTCGAGTTAGGGTTAGAGTTAGTATTAGGGTTTAGGCTTACCATGAAGGTTATAGTTAGTGTTAGGGGTCAGCATTAGAGTTATCATAAGTGTTGGGTTTGTGTTAGGGAGCAGTGTTACGGTTAGTGGAACTGGTTAGGGTTAGGTAGGGTTAGTTTCAGGGTTTAGGGGTTATTGCTCGTGTAAGGGTGAGGTTTAGAATGATGGTTACTGGCTAGGGTTAGGGTTAAGATTTAGGGCTGAGCTTTAGAGTCAGCTTTAGAGGGTTGGTGTTAGGCTTAGGTATTAGGGAGAAGAGTTAGGATAAGGAAGGATAAGATTATGGCTAGGATAAGTGGTTAGGACTTAGGTTTAGGGTTATAGTTCCTTTTAGGGTTAGATTAGAGTCAGTTATTGGGTAGCATTACCAGTCAGGGAGAAAGGTGAGAGTTAGGGTTTGATGTTAGCGTTAGATTTTGGGTTGGGCATATTGTTAGGTTAGGGTTTGGATTTCTGTTTATGTGATGTTAGTCTTAGGGTTAGAGTTAGGGGTTTGTCTTAAATTTTAGGATTAGATTTAGGATTAGTATTTAGGTTTACATTTAGGCTTAAGTTTTAGGATTTGGTTTAGGGTAATAGTTGGATTAGGGTTAGCGTTAGGGGTTTCTGGAGTTGTCTTAGGGGTAGAGTTAAGTTCTGGGGTTATATTTAGGGGTAGGGTTAGATTAAGGTTTAGATTTAGAATCAGGGTTAGGGCATTGAATTAGTTTTAGAGTTAGGGTGAGAGGTTGGTCTTAGATTTAGCCTTTGCTTTAGGATTACAGTAAGTGATTGGACTAACATTAGAGGTTTAGATTTAGGTATGGTGTTAGAAGTAGTGTTAGGGTTATTATTAGGTTTTGATTAGCATTAGGTTTAGGGTTTAAGGGTAGGGATGTGGTTAGTGGTAAAGGTTAGTATTAGGGTTAGTGTTAGAGGTAAGGATTAAGGTTAGGGGTTAGGGAATAGTGTTGGGTTAGTGTTGCGCGTTGGGGATACGGAGTAGTGAAAGTGGTTGGGAGTAGGTTTAGGTACTAGGGTTAGATTTAGGGTTAGGGTTTGGATTTACATTTTGGGTTTGGTTAGTGTTCAGGTTAGAGTTAGGGTTGGTGGTTAGTGGTTAGTTTTAGATTTACAGTTAGGGTTAGGTTTAGGGTTAGGGTTAGAATTGGGGTAAGGGCTTGGGTTTACAGTTAGATTAGTTTTAGGTTAGTGTTAGGGTTAGGGTAGGGGCTTATTTAGAGTTAGGGATTAGAGAGTAGCGTTATTATAAGTGGTTAGGATTACTGTAAGGGGGTAGGATTAGGGGTGGGGATAAGGTTAAGGTTAGAATGATGGGTTAGGGTTGCAGTTAGGGTTTGGAACTGAGGGTAGAGTTAGGTTTCGGGACAGGGGTTTGGGGCTCAGATTAGATTCAGGGTTAGGGTTTAGGATAAGGATTAGGCTTTTGGTAAGTGTTGCGTTAGTGTTAGGGGTTGGGGACACGAAGTAGTGGAAGTGGTTGGGAGTAGGTTTAGGTACTAGGGTTAGATTTAGGGTTAGGGTTTGGATTGACATTTTGGGTTTGGTTAGTGTTCAGGTTAGAGTTAGGGTTAGTGGTTAGTTTTAGATTTACAGTTAGAGTTAGGTTTATGGGCCAGGGAGTTGTGTCAGTGGAAGTGGTATAGGGTAGGGGTTAGTTTTAGGATTTAGGGTTTGAATTAGGGTTAAGTTTCAGATTAGATTTAGGGTTAGGGTTAGATTAGAGTTAGGGGATGATGTTTCCAGTTAGACTTATGGTTAAGGGTTTGGATGAGGTTTACAGTTAGGATTAGATTAGTGTTAAGATATAGTTAGTGTTAGAGCTAATGATTAGGTTTCAGAGTTAGGGAATAGTGTTAGTGTAAGCAGTTAGGGTTAGGTTTTAATATTAGGGTTGAAAAGTAGGACTAGGGTTAGGGTTAGAGTTAAGCTTATGGGTAAGTATTAGAGTTAGATTAGGTTTAGAAGAGGGTTAGAATGTAGGGTTGGAGTTAGCGTTAGAGGTTAGCTTTATGTTTTGGGTTAGAGTTAGGATCACGTTTTAGCTTTAGATTTAGGTTAGAGTTAGGGATGGGGTTAGCATTAGGGTTAGGGTTAGTGTTAGGCAGTAGTGATAGCGGAATGGTCAGAGTGAGGTTTTAGGTTTATACTGGAGATGGAGGTTGGGGTTGGCATTAAGGGTTGCAATTCTGGTTAGTGGTTAGGGGGTAGTGTTAGTGTAAATCGTTAGGATTAGTGTAAGGGGTTAGGTTTAGTGGTTAGGGGTAGGGATAGCTTTAGGGTTAGGATAATGGGTTAGGGTTTGAATTTGGGTTAGTTTAGGGTTCAAGTCAGTCGTAAGAGTTGCAGGTTAGGATCTAGGGTTAGGGCTTGGTTTAGTTTAGTGTTTGGTTTAAGGCTGGTGTTAGTATGATGGGTTAGGATTAGTTTTAGGGTTAGGCTAGGGTTATGGGTTAGGGTTAGAGGTCGCATTAGGGTAAGATTTCAGTCGTTCGAGTTAGGGTTAGTTTTAGTGTAAGTGGTTAAGGTTAGGGGTAGGGATAGGCTTAGGTTTAGGGTTAGGTTTAGGTTTTGGGTTATACTAGGGTTATTGTTTGGGTTGAGGGGGTTTGGTTTAGGTTAGATTTTGTGCAAGAGGTAGGGTTAGGGTGGTGTTTGGGTGAATGTTATGGTTAGGTGAATGATAGGTGTAGGGTAAGTTTTAGGTTTAGGGGTTAGGATTATGGTTAGGGTAAGGGATGGATAAGTGTTAGAGTTACGGGTTAGGGAGTTTTGTTATTTGAATGGTCAGTTTTAGGTTTTACATTTATATTGAAGGGTTAGGGATAGGACACTGGGTTAGGGTTAGAGGTAGTGTTAGTGTTATTTTTGGGATAGGGGCTTAGGGTTATAGTTGGTCTTAGAATGATGGGTTAGGCTTTAGCATCAGATTAGAGCTAGGTTTAGGTTAGGCTTTAGGGTTAGGCTTAGAGGTTGAGTTAATGGTTAGGGTTAGATATTGGGGTTGGGTTAGTGTTAATTTTAGTCTAAGTGCTTACGGTTGGTGGCTGGGTTCATGGGCTAGGGATATGAATGGGGCTAGGATTAGATTAGGGTTATGTTTAGGTTTAAGGTTTGGGTTAGAGGTGAATTTAGGAGTTAGGTGTAGAGTTCAGGTTAGAATTAGGGTTAGTGTTGGGTCTGTGTTAGTGTTAGTGTTAGGTTAGGTTAGGTTAGGTTAGTTACGGCTTACCATTAAGGTTAGGTTAGTGATAGAGTTAGTGTTAGGTTAGGGTTAGAGTTTAGTATTGGGGTTAGAGTTTAGGGTTACTGTTAGAGTCAGCGTTAGGGCTCAGATTTAGATTTATGGTTAGAATTAGTGGTAGTGGTTAGGATTAAGGTTAGGGTAAGGGTTGGAATAGTGTTAGGTTTGGGGGTTAGGGTGTAGTGTTAGGGTCAGTTGAAGTGGTTAGGTTTAGAGGTTAGGTGTATGGGTTAGGGAAAGGGATAGGGTTAGGGTTAAGTTTAGATTTAGATTTAGGTTTTTGATTAAAGTTAGAGGTAGGGTTAGGGTTTGAGTTTAGGCTTAGACTCAGGCTTTGATTTAGGATTAGAGTGAGGGTATAGGTTAAGCATTATGGCTAGATTTTTTTTAGGGATAGGTGTTAGGGGGTAGGCTTACAGTTAGGATTAGGTTGTGAATAGGATAGAGTTTGGGGATGAGGGTAGAGATTAGGTTAGGGTTAGAGTTATGGTTTAGAGGTTAGGATCAGGGTTGAGGTTTAGCAATGAATGTTCATATATGTGGTTATGGTTAGGGGTTAGTTTTATGGGTTAGGGGAAGGGTTAGTGATGAGGGAATGAGTTAGTATTATAGTTAAGGATAGGGTTAGGGTTAGCAGTTATGACTTAGGGTTAGGGTTTCAGCTAGGGTTGGATGATGGTTAGCGTTAGAGTTGGCATTACTAGTTGGGGGAAGGGTTAGGGTCTGGTGTTACGGTTTTGGTTAGGGGTAGAGTTAGCGCTAGATGTTTAGGGTTAGACTTGGAGTTAGGTTTAGGAATTACAGTTAAGGTTAGTGTTAGGGTACAAGTTAGGGCTTAGTGTAAGGGTTAAGTTAGGTTTAAGAGTTAGGATTGCATTTAGAGTTAGGGTTAGCACTAGGGTTATCATGTAGATAAGGGTTAGTGTTGGATAAGGTTTAGGGTTAGGTTTAGATTAGGGTTAGGGAATAGAGTTCGAGTCAGGGTCAGAATTAGAGTACAGGTTAGGTTTAGAGGTAAAGGCCTATGGTTAGTGCTTGGGGTTAGGCATTTGAGATAGGGTTAGAGGTTGATTCTCAGGTTAGGGTTAGGCATACTGTTAGGATTAGGCTTTAGAGTTAGTGAATAGTGTTAGTGTAAGCAGTCAGGGTTAGGTTTTAATACTAGGTGTAAAGGGTAGGATTATGGTTAGGATTATGGGTAAGTATTAGAGTTAGATTAGGTTTAGAAGAGGGTTAGAATGTAGGGTTGGAGTTAGCGTTAGGGGTTAGCTTTATGTTTTGGGTTAGAGCTAGGATTACGTTTTAGCTTTAGATTTAGTTAGAGTTAGGGGTGGGGTTAGCATTAGGGTTAGGGTTAGTGTTAGGCAGTAGCGATAGTGGAATGGTCAGAGTTAGGTTTTAGATTTATATTAGAGATTGAGGGTGGTTTTGGCATTTAGGATCAGAATTCTGGTTAGTGGTTAGGGGGTAGTGTTAGTGTAAGTCATTAGGATTAGTGTAAGGGGTTAATTTTATGAGTTAGGGGTAGGGATAGCATTAGCGCTACGTTAATGGGTTAAGGTTTGAATTAGGGATATTTCAGGGTTAGAGTCAGTCATAAGAGTTACAGTTTAGGATTTCAGGTTAGGGCTTGGTTTAGTTTAGTGTTTGGTTTAGGGCTGGTGTTAGTATGATGGGTTAGGGTTAGTTTTAGGGTTAGACTAGGGTTATGGTTTAGGGTTAGAGGTCACATTAGGGTGATATTTCAGGTAAGAGTTTGGGTAAGGCTAGGGTTAGGGTTAGTTTTAGGATTATGGGGGTTTAGTTTAGGTTAGATTTTGGGCAAAAGGTAGGGTTAGGGTGGTGGTTGGGTTAATGTTAAGGTTAGTTTTAGGTGAATGATAGTTGTAGGGCAAGTTTGAAGTGCAGGGGTTAGGATTAGGGTTAGGGAAAGGGATGGATAAGTGTTAGGTTAGGGCTTAGGCAGTGGTGTCAGTGGAAGTGGTTGGGGTTGGGGTTTAGCTGAGGGTCCCAGGGGGATTTGTGAGGTACCAAGGCCTGGATGAAGAGCTCCCTTCTGGGTCGCACACATCCCAAAAGACAGGGACACGTCTGTGACTGATCTGCCTGGCGCTGTCCCACCAGCAGTGGCAGATGCATCCTGGAGAGGAGTGGAGCTGCCAGGCACTGTCAGAGGATCTCCCTGAGGTGCCACTGGCTGCCCACCCAGACTCACACACTGTCCCTGGCTGGGACAGATGCACCAGCTACGATCTCTGGACACAGGACACAACAGTCCAACAGCAAAGACCATCTCTCCTGTCCTGACAGACTCTTATGACCCCTGGAGCCCAAAGCCATGGACCACAAGAACTCATTGGACATTTTAGAGGCGTGGCCTATGGACTGAGGAATGAGATCTGTGTGTATATCCAGAGATAGGAAAGTGCTGTTGATTAACTGGAATGTATTGGAGAGTGTGGGACCCGGGCACAACACAGATGGTACAGAAGAAGGGGGGGGCACTGTCCTGGTTTCAGCTGGGAGAGAGTTAATTTTCTTCCTAGTAGCTGGTAGAGTGCGGTGTGTTGGATTTAATCTGAGAGAATGTTGATAGCACAGGGATGTTTTGGTTGTTGCTAAGCCATGTTTATCCCAAACCAAGGACTTTTCAGCAAGGAGGCTGGAGATGCACAAGAAGCTGGGAGGGGCACAGGCAGGACAGCTGGCCCAAGTGGCCAAAGGGATATTCCACACCATATGATGTCATGCTTGGTATGTCAACTAGAGAAAAGTTATCTGGGGGAGCGCTGTTTGGGATCTGGCTGGGTGTCACTCAATGGGTTGTGAGCAATTGCATTGTGCGTGATTTGGTTTATATCTCCTGTTATTATTATTACTATTTTTGCAATTGCTACTATTACTACTGCCATCATTATTATTATAATTACTATTGCTATAATTATTTTATTTATTATCATTATTATATTATATTTATTGTAGCTATTGTAGCTATTGTTGCTATTGTTGCTATTGTTGCTATTGTAGCTATTGTTGCTGTTGTTATTGTTTTGCCTTTCTGTCTCATTAAACTGTCTTCATTTTAACCCAAGATGTTTCTTTCTTTCCTGATTCCCTCTCCCATCCCACTGGGCTGGAGGGAGGAAGAGAAGGGCTGTGTGTGATGTTCAGCTGCCCGCTGGGTTACACAAAACAGTCCTGGTCAAAGGAGTGATCATGCAGGTGTCCCAGAGGAAGAGGTGAACCTGAGGAGGGCACAGGGTAACAAGGGCCCTTCAATGCCAGGACAGGCTGTGAGGAGCCAGGATGCCAAAAGATGTCAGACTGGAGAATGTTTCAGGACACCATCTTGGTTCAGCCCTCCCCTGCCCTATGTGCCATGAGAGACACCCCATGGTCCTGCCCAGCCTTGTCCTGGGCTCCTGAGCCAGCTGGGAAGATGGAAAGGGCTCAGCAGCAGTGATCCTCCTCCAGCTGGGTCTGTTTCCCAGCCCAACCAGCATGGCCAGAGCAGAGTCACCCATGGCCCCAGGGCACCACAGCCCCTCGCTCTGCAGAGCAGCACGGCCAGCTCAGGGCCCTGTGGGGAGCACAGGGAGGGAACCAGGACCAGCCGGCCAGGCCAGGCTGGACACCCTCACCTGGGAAAGGGATGATCCTGGAGAAGAGCAAGGCAGCATTTCTGTGCCTGCAGGGAGGAATCCAGGAGCAAGAGAAACCCCTTTCTGCAGACACTCATTGGGGTCAGGCTGCTCTGTTGCTGGAGCAGGACTCTTGTTCTGGTCTGAGGAGAGGGGCTGGCACTGATGGACACAGGTCATCTGTGGTGGGGATCTGCTGGAGCTGAATCTGCTTTTCCTGTCTGTCCACACCTCCTCAGGAGACACTCTGCGTCGGTATCCATGGGGGAATTCTTCTATCACATGTTCAAAGTGCTCACTGCCAAACAGTGTCATCCTGACCAACTTCTCTGTCATCCTCACTCACACAAGATAAATCAACCTGTTGCCCATGTCATTGAGCAGCTCCATAGATCTGAGCTGATCCTTCACACAGGGGGATCCCTCTGTTCTCACTCTCCCTGGGACTCTCTCCAGCAGACCCTGTATCCTTCAGCTGAAACACCACAGCTCAGCAAGCTGCCCCACCTCACCTCATACAATCCAAAACTGTCACAGTGCTTTGACAAGACATGGGGCACCTCCTGGCAGCGGATGTTCGGAAGCTTGTTCAGTGCTACACCACCTGGGTTTCCACCATCCAGAGGGACACAGGTTGCCTCTGTGATACCCCTCTTGTAGAGCCAGACCTAATGAACAGCATTTTAAGCAATACCTCAGACTCTGAGTGCATTTCCTTCTGGGATCATACCAGACCAGCATCAACTGGGGAAAAACACTCTCCCAGCACTCTTGGATGCAAACCCTCTGGTCCCAAGGGCTGGTAAGGCTGCAGTTTGCTCATGAAACCCCTGGCTTGATTCCCATCCACCACGGCTGTTGCCCTCCAGAGTTCTGCCTGGAAGCACAAAGGCCTGGAAGACTTTGCTGGTGACAAATGATGCAAAGACACGGAGACATCTCAGGTCTACCTACACCTTGTCTTACTAAATTCAGTAGTAGTCTCCCAGTATTTAGGATTCTCCTTTAGCTGTTTCTGAATTAGCAACAGCTTATCTTGATGACCTTCAATTCCTTTTGGAGTTTTAATTGTGTTCTGATCTGAACCATTGCTGTGCCTGGAGGACGCTGTCCTTGAAAACTAGATGGATCCAGGCATATTGTGAAAGTGTTTGGTCTTTTGGTTGATTGTATCATCAAGAGACTGAGTGAAGATCCCTGTGTGATGTGCTGCTTGTCCATGCAATGCCGGCAGCTGTTGGGTAGAGAAGAGACCAACCTTGCTTTTCTGATGACATCTGATGACTGATGTCCCTGGGAAAGCAATGGAACGGCTTATCCTTGGTGCCATCTCAAGGCACATCAAGGATAAGAGGGTTATTAGGGGCAGTCAGCATGGCTTCACCAAGGGTAAGTCATGCTTGACCAACCTCATAGCCTTTTATGAGAATGTAACAGGGTGGATGGATGATGGCAGAGCGGTGGATGTGGTCACCTTGACTTCAGCAAAGCCTTTGACACAGTCTCCACAGCATCCTCACAGCTGAGTTGAGGAGGGGTGGTCTGGACAATAGAGTAGTGAGGTGGGTTGCAAACTAGCTTAAGGAGAGAAGCCAGAGAGTGGTAGTCAATGGTGCGGAGTCCAGTTGGAGGCCAGTATCTAGTGCGGAGCCTCAGGGGGCAGTACTGGGGCCAATATTATTCAATATATTCATTAACGATTTAGATGAGGGAATAGAGTGACTGTCAGCAAGTTTGCTGATGACACTAAGCTGGGAGGAGCGGCTGACACGCCAGAGGCTGTGCTGCCATCAGAGACCTGGACAGGCTGGAGAGCTGGGCGGGGAATAACCTGATGAAATTTAACAAGGGCAAGTGTCCTGCATCTGGGCAGGAACAGCCCCAGGTTCCAGTATAGGTTGGGAAATTACATATTAGAGAGCAGTGTAGGGGAAAGGGACCTGGGGGTCCTGGTGGACAACAGGATGACCATGAGCCAGCACTGGGCCCTTGTGGCCAGGAAGGCCAATGGCATCCTGGGGTGTATTAGAAGGGGGGTGGTTAGTAGATCGAGAGAGGTTCTCCTTCCCCTCTACTCCGGCCTGGTGGACTCCATCTAGAATATTGTGTCCAGTTCTGGGCCCCTCAGTTCCAGCAGGACAGAAAACTGCTGGAGAGGGTCCAGCGTAGGGCAACAAAGATGATGAAGGGATTGGAGCATCTCCCTTATGAAGAAAGGCTGAGGGAGCTGGGGCTCTTTAGTTTGGAGAAGAGGAGCCTGAGGGGTGACCTTATTGATGTTTATAAATATATAAAGGGTGAGTGCCACGAGGATGGAGCCAGGCTCTTCTCGGTGGCAAACAATGATAGGACAAGGGGTAATGGGATCAAGCTGGAACACAAGAGGTTCCACTTAAATTTGAGAAAAAACTTCTTTTCAGTGAGGGTGGCAGAGCCTGGAACAGGCTGCCCAGGGGGGTTGCGGAGTCTCCTTCTCTGCAGACATTCCAACTCGCCTGGACATGTTCCTGTGCGACCTCACCTGGGCGTTCCTGCTCCGGCGGGGGGATTGGACTGGATGATCTTTTGAGGTCCCTTCCAATCCCAAACATACTGTGATACTGCGATACTGTGAAGCCGCTCTGACCTGCACTGCTAACAACTAAAGCACAACCAACCTTCAAGTTTCTTGCAAGTATCGTACCAACACACACAGAGCATCTCCATTTCTTTTTCATCATTTTAAACGGGTAGATGGATTTTTCCACAAGAAAATCCCCAATCTAAGCAAGACTCACTGTCCAGCACACCAGTCCTGCACTGAGCTTGCCGGCAATAGGCATCCTGCAGAAGATGTTCCATACTACGATTCCTGCCACAATTTTATCCCTGAGGTAGAAAATGGCAGCATGGCCATGCCCTTCTCTTTGCTTTGGAACTTGAGGCACTGGGGGAAAACTTGGAGGAATGACAATTTCTGAAGCTTCTGCTTCAGTCTCCTGATCGAAGGGACCTTGTCCCTCTAGCAAAGAGTTGTCCAGACATCCAGTGCAGAAGAGAAGCAGCAGCTCTTTGCCGGTGATGTTGAGAGCAGACTAAAGAGCAGGGCCCTGGAAGAGGCTGAGGTGTTTTCTGGGAATTGCATCCGGCAAAAGTTCAGTTTCAATAAAACGAGAATGAAACCATCCTGACATGAAGCACAGCGCTGGCCGTTCCCGACTTCCATCACCAAAAGCAAAAGGCAGAACAGCTGCTTCTTTAAAGCAGCATAGACAAAATAAAGACGCTTAGAACCACAGCAGCTCTTCTGTGCAAAACCTGATCATTTGGTTGCTATGGAGGAAATTCAGCCTCCCTGGGAAAAGAAGTCGGAATTTTGGGAAATGAGTTACCCAAGGCTTTCTTGGAGGAACATTAACGTTTGAATCCCATTTGACTATCAAAACCAGCCTTTAAAGCTTGGTGTAGGAAAGAAGCAAAGAGATTGATGTCTCCGGGAGCTCTGCAGTGCGATCAGACCAACTCTCTGGGGACGACCCAGTGAGACACATAAACCTTCACGCACGGACACAGCTCCTCAGCACGACTCCAGCCCTCCCTGATTGCTCCCTTGCATTTTTCAGCATGGCTTTTGCTGTTAATTTAGCAAGAAGTCCTCCTGTTGGCAAATTACTGGTGGTGATCTACTGTCAACAAGTCCAATGGCTTCGGAGCCTACACTGGGACCCAGATTGCTCCTAGGAAGGAAGTGTTGATTTCAGAGAGAACATATAATACAGATTCAAGAGAAGTACACATTGCTGTGTCAACACCTTGAGCTGGGCACCTGCTGAATTGGAACTGGGAGGCTTAGAGGAGTCAGTGCAGCTGTGATTTAGGGCCCAGCAAGTCCCGCGTGTCGAAAGTGTTCCAAATCGTGCCGAGGAAACAGATGCTTCCCACAAAACGATGTGGGTATCTCTAGATGTACATGACTACCTTTCTGGCCATGGCACCAATGGACTTGTTGCGGCACAGCCCCGCAACACCAGAACATGTCGCCGCTCGCGTCCCACCTGAGGAGCGCAGGTTGGACAGCTGCGGCAAATTACTTGCTTTGTTCCATGTCAATTTTACTCCTTTGCCTTTTCATGAAGTGACGCAGTTTCACGTCCACTCCATCATGAAGTTCCAATTTCCCTGAAAGTGCTGGCGTCACCTTATCCCAGAGAAGGACCGCGCTGTGAGCAGGAGGAATACACCGGTCCAAGGCAGGAAAAGAAGGTCTCTGCTCCGGGGACGTGGCGGTGCTGTGCTTTGTCCTGAGCCCCCGGCTGATCGCAATACAACTCTGCCCTTCCCAGGCAGAAATTCCCCGCAGGGCAACTGGGCAGCTGGAGGCTGGGGAGAGAGATGCCGCTGCTGCCCGGTGCTGCCCCAGTCATTGCCATCAGCTCTGGTTCTGTGCAGTGCACGGGGGTGCTGGGGAAGAGGAGGATGCTGCGAAGGCTGCAGCCCGGGGCATGCAGCAGCCATGGCTGGTTTGCAATGCGCCACACAGGGATCAGCAGCTGCTGCGGCTCTTGGCTAACTGGGTTTATACCTGAGCCGCCCTCCAGTTTTGGGCCCCAGAAACCCAGGGCAGAGTAACTCGCATCTGAGACGAAGCTCTGAGCGGGTGGATTTCTTGTCAAGACCAGCCCTGTTTCCGGCGCTTCTCCCCGGTGTCTCAGGCCTGAACGTGCTCTCGTGACGCTGGAAGCCTTGTGCATCAGAGCCTTGTGCAGAGATGGATCATGGCTCAGATTTCCAGCAAGGGAGCGAGCAGCTGACTCTTCCTGACTTGGAAGACCCTCGGTGGAGGCGAGGGACCACGTGGGCTTGGAGGGTCTCGCCGGTATCAGCTCGTGTAGGTGCTCCAAAACACCCCCGCAATGGGGAGGTTCCTTGTGAGACGAAGGGGGTGCCGTACGGTGCAGGTCAACCAGGCCAAGTCGGCAATAGCCAAACTGCCGGCTTGCGGCAGCACCAGCAGGTACCCCGGGACACCCCGAGGACAGAGATTTCCTGCAGCCTTCTTTGTCCCGAGGTGGAGCAGGAACAGATGACCACAAGGGGAAAACTGCCATTTTTTTTTTAATTGGCTTTATTGATTTCTGAAAACAATACAAGGCCGAGCAGAGGCTGGCAGCAACATGTCCTCAGGGCAGGTGAACGCTGCGTTCACCATCCATGCACCCACCCCTGGCGTGGCACCCTCAGACGCTCCCTCTGGACACTGCACAGGCTCAGGACCAGCCGCATGTGCAGGCACTCGCGTGGCGCTGGCAGCCGGGCTCTACTCCTCTTGCTGTCCCGCAGTGCAGCTGCAGCGGAAAGCCCTGCGCAGAGCCCGCAGCGCCCTCCTGAACCGGGAAGGCTGTCACCGTGGAGCTGGGCCCTGCGCTGGGCAGGCCATGTCTGCGCTGGTCTCTCCTCCATGTTCTGCAGGCATTGGAGAAACCGTGCTCTCTTCTTCCTCCTCTGCAGCTGGGACGAGAGGGGCTGTGCTGGCCTGTCCCTCATCCTCTCCAGCCAAGTGAGCTTCAACGGCTTCAAGTCCTGCGGGTGCTGGTGCTGCCACTGGAGCATCCGTGCATTGGGCCTGGTGCTGCTGTTCCACTGGTCGCTGGCCGGGTCCCTGGATCTCAGCCTCAGCCCTGCACACGGCCTCACTGACGATGTACTCCACAATGTCTGACAGGTCCACATCGTCCTCTGTGGGGCTGTGCTGGGCAGGTGCCGGGCGCTCTGCCTTTGCTGCCACCTCTGTGTCTGTGCAGCTGGTCAAGCCAGGCCCCTCCTGGGGACCTGCAGGGGCGTCCTGGAGCTGATCCTGGACCGAGGGGTTGATCCAGGTGCTGTGGATGGTGTCTCCGCCTTGGCACCCCTCTTTGCTGTTCTTATCTTGCAAGCCCATGCGCTGGGCCAGGTCCCGCGGTTCCTCCGGTTCCTGGCCATCTCCTACGATCTCAGCCACAGCCCTGCGCACGGCCTCACTGACGATGCGCTGGGCTGTGTCCCACAGAGCCGCGTCGTCGGCCTCTCCCTCCTGCCCTGTCCTGACCCTCCCATGTGGCCTATGGAGCACGGGGGGCTGGGAGTGGGCATACGCCTCCTCGTCAATGGGCATCTTGGGTCTCGTCTACCACAGAGCCGCGTCGTTGGCTGTGGGGCCCTGTGGGGCAGGTGCTGGGCACTCTGCTTCTGCTGCTGCCTTGGTGTTGGTGCTGCAGGGCCAGCCAGACCCCTCCTGGGGACCTTTATGGTGGTCCTGGAAGCGCTCCTGGACCGAGGGGGTGACCCAGGTGCTCTGGATGCTGTGCTGGCCCAGGCTGTGGCTGATCTGCGGGCAGGAGGAGGAGCAGGACACAGGGGATGGAGGCGACAGTCCCGGCACCACAGCAGCTGCTTGCGGCCCCGTCCAACCACCGGCCTCTCCCTCCTGCCCTGTCCCGTCCCTCCCCTGTGGCCTGGGGAGTAAGGGGGGGTGCCCGAAGGGCTGGGAGTGGGCGTTCACCTCCTTGTCAAAGGGCATCTTGGGTCTTGTCTACCAAAGAGCTGCAATGGGCACCCAGGGGAGATGCTGCCTCGTGAGAAGCTGCTCCTCCTGAGAAGCTGCTGCTCCTGAGAAGCTGCTCCTTAAATACCCCCACGGTCAGGGCGGGGACCCCCGTGTCACAATGGCTCTGGTTATGACGTCACAGAGCCCGGGCGGTTGCCATGGACACACCCACCTCCGGGCCCGGCTGGGACTGGCTGTGCGCGGCGTGCGGCAGCCCCTGCGTGACAGAGGAGGGAGCGGAGAATCACAGGATCAGCAGGATCACAGTATCACAGTATGTTTGGGATTGGAAGGGACCTCAAAAGCTCACCCAGTGCAATCCCCCCATGGAGCAGGAACGCCCAGGTGAGGTCACACAGGAACATGTCCAGGCGGGTTGGAATGTCTGCAGAGAAGGAGACTCCACAACCCCCCTGGGCAGCCTGTTCCAGGCTCTGCCACCCTCACTGAAAAGAAGTTTCTTCTCAAGTTTAAGTGGAACCTCTTGTGTTCCAGCTTGATCCCATTACCCCTTGTCCTATCATTGTTTGCCACTGAGAAGAGCCTGGCTCCATCCTCGTGGCACTCACCCTTTATATATTTATAAGCATTAATAAGGTCACCCCTCAGGATCCTCTTCTCCAAACTAAAGAGCCCCAGCTCCCTCAGCCTTTCTTCATAAGGGAGATGCTCCACTCCCTTAATCATCTTTGTTGCCCTGTGCTGGACCCTCTCCAGCAGTTCCCTGCCCTGCTGGAGCTGAGGGGCCCAGAACTGGACACAATATTCCAGATGGGGTCCATCAGGCCGGAGTAGAGGGGAAGGAGAACCTCTCTCGATCTACTGACCACCCCCCTTCTAATACACCCCAGGTCCCATTGGCTTCCTGGCTACAAGGTCCCAGTGCTGGCTCAGCCCACAGCACCCAGCTGGTCTCCCATCCAAGCACTGACCGGGCCCAACCCTGCTTAGCTTCCCAGATCAGACGAGATGGGGCGTTCTCAGGGTGCTATGGCTGTGTGTGTATACATATGTATATGTATATATATATATACATATATATATATTTATATGGTCTCCAATCCAAGCACTGACCAGACCCGACTCTACTTAGCTTCCCAGACCAGCCATTCTCAGGGTGCTCTGGCTGTATATATTATATATATGTGTATGTTCCCCAAGTATATACTGGCAGTATGTGAACTAAACCCTTTCTCAAGGGCAGAGCAGAGGGGCAGGAGAACCTCTCTGACCTACTGACCACCCCCTTCTAACCCACCCCAGGTACCATTGGCTTCCTGGCCACAAGGGCCCAGTGCTGGCTCATGGTCATCCTGTCGTCCACCAGGACTCCCATGTCCCTTTCCCCTACACTGCTCTCTAATATGTAATTTCCCAACCTATACTGGAACCTGGGGCTGTTCCTGCCCAGATGCAGGACTCTGCACTTGCCCTTGTTAAATTCCATCAGGTTATCCTCCGCCCAACTCTCCAGCCTGTCCAGGTCTCTGATGGCAGCACAGCCTCTGGCATGTCAGCCGCTCCTCCCAGCTTAGTGTCATCAGTAAACTTGCTGATAGTCACTCTATTCCCTCGTCTAAATTGTTAATGAATATATTGAATAACATTGGCCCCAGTACTGCCCCCTGAGGCACTGCACTAGATACTGGCCTCCAACTAGACTCCGCACCATTGACTACCACTCTCTGGCTTCTCTCCTTAAGCTAGTTTGCAACCCACCTCACTACTCTATTGTCCAGACCACCCCTCCTCAACTCAGCTGTGAGGATGCTGTGGAGACTGTGTCAAAGCCTTTACTGAAGTCAAGGTGACCACATCCACCGCTCTGCCATCATCCATCCACCCTGTTACATTCTCATAAAAGGCTATGAGGTTGGTCAAGCATGACTTACCCTTGGTGAAGCCATGCTGACTGCCCCTAATAACCCTCTTATCCTTGATGTGCCTTGAGATGGCACCAAGGATAAGCTGTTCCATTGCTTTCCCAGGGACATCAGTCATCAGATGTCATCAGAAGAGCAAGGTTGGTCTCTTCTCTACCCAACAGCTGCCGGCATTGCATGGACAAGCAGCACATCACACAGGGATCTTCACTCAGTCTCTTGATGATACAATCAACCAAAAGACCAAATACTTTCACAATATGCCTGGATCCATCTAGTTTTCAAGGACAGCGTCCTCCAGGCACAGCAATGGTTCAGATCAGAACACAATTAAAACTCCAAAAGGAATTGAAGGTCATCAAGATAAGCTGTTGCTAATTCAGAAACAGCTAAAGGAGAATCCTAAATACTGGGAGACTACTACTGAATTTAGTAAGACAAGGTGTAGGTAGACCTGAGATGTCTCCGTGTCTTTGCATCAGTTGTTACCAGCAAAGTCTTCCAGGCCTTTGTGCTTCCAGGCAGAACTCTGGAGGGCAACAGCTGTGGTGGATGGGGATCAAGCCAGGGGATTCATGAGCAAACTGCAGCCTTACCAGCCCTTGGGACCAGAGGGTTTGCATCCAAGAGTGCTGGGAGAGTGTTTTTCCCCAGTTGATGCTGGTCTGGTATGATCCCAGAAGGAAATGCACTCAGAGTCTGAGGTATTGTTTAAAATGCTGTTCATTAGGTCTGGCTCTACAAGAGGGGTATCACAGAGGCAATCTGTGTCCCTCTGGATGGTGGAAACCCAGGTGGTGTAGCACTGAACAAGCTTCCGAACATCCGCTGCCAGGAGGAGCCCCATGTCTTGTCAAAGCACTGTGACAGTTTTGGATTGTATGAGGTGAGGTGGGGCAGCTTGCTGAGCTGTGGTGTTTCGGTTGGAGGATACAGGGTCTGCTGGAGAGAGTCCCAGGGAGAGTGAGGACAGAGGGATCCCCCTGTGTGAAGGATCAGCTCAGATCTATGGAGCTGCTCAATGACATGGGCAACAGGTTGATTCATCTTGTGTGAGTGAGGATGACAGAGAAGTTGGTCAGGATGACACTGTTTGGCAGTGAGCACTTTGAACATGTGATAGAAGAATTCCCCCATGGATATCGACGCAGAGTGTCTCCTGAGGAGGTGTGGACAGACAGGAAAAGCAGATTCAGCTCCAGCAGATCCCCACCACAGATGACCTGTGTCCATCAGTGCCAGCCCCTCTCCTCAGACCAGAACAAGAGTCCTGCTCCAGCAACAGAGCAGCCTGACCCCAATGAGTGTCTGCAGAAAGGGGTTTCTCTTGCTCCTGGATTCCTCCCTGCAGGCACAGAAATGCTGCCTTGCTCTTCTCCAGGGACATCCCTTTCCCCAGGTGAGGGTGTCCAGCCTGGCCTGGCCGGCTGGTCCTGGTTCCCTCCCTGTGCTCCCCACAGGGCCCTGAGCTGGCCATGCTGCTCTGCAGAGCGAGGGGCTGTGGTGCCCTGGGGCCATGGGTGACTCTGCTCTGGCCACGCTGGTTGGGCTGGGAAACAGACCCAGCTGGAGGAGGATCACTGCTGCTGAGCCCTTTCCATCTTCCCAGCTGGCTCAGGAGCCCAGGACAAGGCTGGGCAGGACCATGGGGTGTCTCTCATGGCACAAAGGGCAGGGGAGGGCTGAACCAAGACGGTGTCCTGAAACATTCTCCAGTCTGACATCTTTTGGCATCCTGGCTCCTCACAGCCTGTCCTGGCACTGAAGGGCCCTTGTTACCCTGTGTCCTCCTCAGGTTCACCTCTTCCTCTGGGACACCTGCATGATCACTCCTTTGACCAGGACTGTTTTGTGTAACCCAGTGGGCAGCTGAACATCACACACAGCCCTTCTCTTCCTCCCTCCAGCCCAGTGGGATGGGAGAGGGAATCAGGAAAGAAAGAAACATCTTGGGTTAAAATGAAGACAGTTTAATGAGACAGAAAGACAAAACAATAAAAACAGCAACAACAGCAACAATAGCAACAATAGCTACAATAGCTACAATAAATATAATATAATAATGATAATAAATAAAATAATTATAGCAATAGTAACTATAATAATAATGATGGCAGTAGTAATAGCAGTAATTGCAAAAATGGTAATAACAGGAGATATAAACCAAGTCACGCACAATGCAATTGCTCACAACCCATTGAGTGACACCCAGCCAGATCCCAAACAGCGCTCCCCCAGATAACTTTTCTCTAGTTGACATACCAAGCATGACATCATATGGTGTGGAATATCCCTTTGGCCACTTGGGCCAGCTGTCCTGCCTGTGCCCCTCCCAGCTTCTTGTGCATCTCCAGCCTCCTTGCTGAAAAGTCCTTGGTTTGGGATAAACATGGCTTAGCAACAACCAAAACATCCCTGTGCTATCAACATTCTCTCAGATTAAATCCAACACACCGCACTCTACCAGCTACTAGGAAGAAAATTAACCCTCTCCCAGCTGAAACCAGGACAGTGCCCCCCCCTTCTTCTGTACCATCTGTGTTGTGCCCGGGTCCCACACTCTCCAATACATTCCAGTTAATCAACAGCACTTTCCTATCTCTGGATATACACACAGATCTCATTCCTCAGTCTATAGGCCACGCCTCTAAAATGTCCAATGAGTTCATGTGGTCCATGGCTTTGGGCTCCAGGGGTCATAAGAGTCTGTCAGGACAGGAGAGATGGTCTTTGCTGTTGGACTGTTGTGTCCTGTGTCCAGAGCTCGTAGCTGGTGCATCTGTCCCAGCCAGGGACAGTGCGTGAGTCTGGGTGGGCAGCCAGTGGCACCTCAGGGAGATCCTCTGACAGCGTCTGGCAGCTCCACTCCTCTCCAGGATGCATCTGCCACTGCTGGTGGGACAGCGCCAGGCAGATCAGTCACAGACGTGTCCCTGTCTTTTGGACGTGTGCGTCCCAGAAGGGAGCTCTTCATCCAGGCCTTGGTACCTCACAAATCCCCCTGGGACCCTCAGCTAAACCCCAACCACTTCCACTGACACCACTGCCTAAGCCCTAACCTAACACTTATCCATCCCTTTCCCTAACCCTAATCCTAACCCCTGCACTTCAAACTTACCCTACACCTATCATTCACCTAAAACTAACCTTAACATTAACCCAAACACCACCCTAACCCTACCTTTTGCCCAAAATCTAACCTAAACCAAGCCCCCCATAATCCTAAAACTAACCCTAACCCTAGCCTTACCCTAACTCTTACCTGAAATATCACCCTAATGTGACCTCTAACCCTAAACCATAACCCTAGTCTAACCCTAAAACTAATCCTAACCCATCATACTAACACCAGCCCTAAACCAAACACTAAACTAAACCAAGCCCTAACCCGAAATCCTAACCTGTAACTCTTATGACTGACTCTAACCCTGAAATATCCCTAATTCAAACCTTAACCCATTAACGTAGCGCTAATGCTATCCCTACCCCTAACCCCTAAACCTAAACCCTTACACTAATCCTAACGACTTACACTAACACTACCCCCTAACCACTAACCAGAATTGCAACCCTTAATGTCAAAACCACCTTCAATCTCTAATATAAATCTAAAACCTAACTCTGACCATTCCACTATCGCTACTGCCTAACACTAACCCTGACCCTAATGCTAACCCCACCCCTAACTCTAATTAAATCTAAAGCTAAAATATAATCCTAACACTAACCCAAAACATAAAACTAACCCCTAATGCTAATTCCAACCCTACATTCTAACCCTCTTCTAAACCTAATCTAACTCTAATACTTACCCATAATCCTAACCATAATCCTACCCTTTACACCTAGTATTAAAACCTAACCCTGACTGCTTACACTAACACTATTCACTAACTCTAAAGCCTAATCCTAACAGTATGCCTAACCCTAACCTGAAAATTAACCCCTAACCCTATCTCAAATGCCTAACCCCAAGCACTAACCATAGGCCTTTACCCCTAAACCTAACCTGTACTCTAATTCTGACCCTGACTCGAACTCTATTCCCTAACCCTAATCTAAACCTAACCCTAAACCTTATCCAACACTAACCCTTATCTACATGATAACCCTAGTGCTAACCCTAACTCTAAATGCAATCCTAACTCTTAAATCTAACTTAGCCCTTAAACTAAGCCCTAACTTGTACCCTAACACTAACCTTAACTGTAATTCCTAAACCTAACTCCAAGTCTAACCCTAAACATCTAACGCTAACTCTACCCCTAACCAAAACCGTAACACCAGACCCTAACCCTTCCCCCAACTAGTAATGCCAACTCTAACG
The DNA here is from genome assembly GCF_963082525.1 of Nesoenas mayeri. Lineage (NCBI taxonomy): Eukaryota > Metazoa > Chordata > Aves > Columbiformes > Columbidae > Nesoenas > Nesoenas mayeri. The sequence continues at coordinate 286,680 of NC_137566.1, forward strand.
CTAACCATCCTCTAACCCTAGCTGAAACCCTAACCCTAAGTCATAACTGCTAACCCTAACCCTATCCTTAACTATAATACTAACTCATTCCCTAATGACTAACCCTTCCCCTAACCCATAAAACTAACCCCTAACCATAACCACATATATGAACATTCATTGCTAAACCTCAACCCTGATCCTAACCTCTAAACCATAACTCTAACCCTAACCTAATCTCCACCCCCATCCCCAAACTCTAGCCTATTCACAACCTAATCCTAACTGTAAGTCTACCCCCTAACACCTATCCCTAAAAAAAATCTAACCATAATGCTTAACCCATACCCTCACTCTAATCCTAAATCAAAGCCTGAGTCTAAGCCTAAACTCAAACCCTAACCCTACCTCTAACTTTAATCAAAAACCTAAATCTAAATCTAAACTTAACCCTAACCCTATCCCTTTCCCTAACCCATACACCTAACCTCTAAACCTAACCACTTCAACTGACCCTAACACTACACCCTAACCCCCAAACCTAACACAATTCCAACCTTTACCCTAACCTTAATCCTAACCCCTATCACTAATTCTAACCATAAATCTAAATCTGAGCCCTAACGCTGACTCTAACAGTAACCCTAAACTCTAACCCCAATACTAAACTCTAACCCTAACCTAACACTAACTCTATCACTAACCTAACCTTAATGGTAAGCCGTAACCGACCAAACCTAACCTAACCTAACCTAACCTAACCTAACCTAACCTAACCTAACCTAACCTTACCTAACCTAACCTAACCTAACCTAACACTAACACTAACACTACCACTAACACAGACTCAACACTAAGCCTAATTCTAACCTGAACTCTACACCTAACAACTCCTAAATTCACCTCTAACCCAAACCTTAAATCTAAACATAACCCTAATCTAATCCTAGCCCCATTCATATCCCTAGCCCATGAACCCAGCCACCAACCCTAAGCACTTAGACTAAAATTAACACTAACCCAACCCCAATATCTAACCCTAACCATTAACTCAACCTCTAAGCCTAACCCTAAAGCCTAACCTAAACCTAGCTCTAATCTGATGCTAAAGCCTAACCCATCATTCTAAGACCAACTATAACCCTAAGCCCCTATCCCAAAAATAACACTAACACTACCTCTAACCCGAACCCAGTGTCCTATCCCTAACCCTTCAATATAAATCTAAAACCTGAAACTGACCATTCAAACAACAAAACTGCCTAAGCCGTAACCCTAACACTTATCCATCCCTTACCCTAACCATAACCCTTACCCCTAAACCTAAAACTTACCCTACACCTATCATTCACCTAACCATAACATTCACCCAAACATCACCCTAACCCTACCTCTTGCACAAAATCTAACCTAAACCAAACCCCCTCAACCCAAAAACTAACCCTAGTATAACCCAAAACCTAAACCTAACCCTAAACTTACGCCTATCCCTACCCCTAACCTTAACCACTTACACTAAAACTAACCCTAACTCTACCTTACCCTAACTCGAACCACTGAAATCTTACCCTAATGCGACCTCTAACCCTAACCCATAACCCTAGTCTAACCCTAAAACTAACCCTAACCCATCATACTAACACCAGCCTTAAACCAAACACTAAACTAAACCAAGCCCTAACCCAAAATCCTAACCTGCAACTCTTACAACTGACTTGAACCATAAACTAACCCAAATTCAAACCCTAACCCATTATCCTAACCCTAAAGCTATCCCAACCCCTAACCCCAAACCTAACCTCTTACACTAATCCTAACGACTTACACTAACACTACCCCCTAATCACTAACCAGAATTGCAACCCTTAATGCCAACCCCAACCTCCATCTCCACTATAAATCTAAAACCTAACTCTGACCATTCCCCTATCGCTACTGCCTAACACTAACCCTAACCCTAATGCTAACCCCACCCCTAACTCTAACCTAAATCTAAAGTTAAAACGTAATCCTAACTCTAACCCAAAATATAAAGTTAACCTCTAACGCTAACTCCAACCCTACATTCTAACCCTCTTCTAAACCTAATCTAACTCTAATACTTACCCATAAGCTTAACTCTAACCCTAACCCTAGTCCTACCCTTCAACCCTAATATTAAAACCTAACCCTAACTGCTTACACTAACACTATTCCCTAACTCTGAAACCTAATCATTAGCTCTAACACTAACTATATCTTAACACTAATCTAATCCTAACTGTAAACCTCATCCAAACCCCTAACCATAAGTCTAACTGGAAACACCATCCCCTAACTCTAATCTAACCCTAACCCTAAATCTAATCTGAAACTTAACCCTAATTCAAACCCTAAATCCTGAAACTAACCCCTGCCCTAAACCACTTCCACTGACACAACTCCCTGGCCCCTAAACCTAACCCTAACTGTAAATCCAAAACTAACCACTAACCACCAACCCTAACTCTAACCTGAACACTAACCAAACCCAAAATGTCAATCCAAACCCTAACCCTAAATCTAACCCTAGTACTTAAACCTACTCCCAACCACTTCCACTACTCCGTATTCCCAACCCGCAACACTAATCCAACACTTACCAAAAGCCTAATCCTTATCCTAAACCCTAACCCTGAATCTAATCTGAACCCCAAACCCCTGTCCCGAAACCTAACTCTACCCCCAATCCCAAACCCTAACTGCAACCCTAACCCATCATTCTAACCTTAACTCTATCCCCACCCCTAACCCTACCCCCTTACAGTAATCCTAACCACTTATAATAACGCTACTCCCTAACCCCTTACCCTAAATAAGCCCCTACCACCAACCCTAACACTAACCTAAAATTAATCTAACTGTAACCCCAAGCCCTTACCCCAATTCTAACCTTAACCCTAACTCCTAACCCTAAACCTAACCCTAACTGTAAATCTAAAACTAACCACTAACCACCAACCCTAACTCTAACCTGAACACTAACCAAACCCAAAATGTCAATCCAAACCCTAACCCTACATCTAACCCTAGTACCTAAACCTACTCCCAACCACTTCCACTACTCTGTATCCCCAACCCGCAACACTAACCCAACACTATTCCCTAACCCCTAACCTTAATCCTTATCTCTAACACTAACCCTAATACTAACCTTTACCACTAACCACATCCCTACCCTTAAACTCTAAACCTAATCCTAATCAAACCCTAATAATAACCCTAACACTACCTCTAACACCTATCCCTAAATCTAAACCTCTAATGTTAGTCCAATCACTTACTGTAATCCTAAAGCAAAGGCTAAATCTAAGACCAACCTCTCACCCTAACTCTAAAACTAATTCAATGCCCTAACCCTGATTCTAAATCTAAGCATTAATCTAACCCTACCCCTAAATATAACCCCAAAACTTAACTCTACCCCTAAGACAACTCCGGAACCCCTAACACTAACCCTAATCCAACCATTACCCTAAACCAAATCCTAAAACTTAAGCCTAAATGTAAACCTAAATACTAATCCTAAATCTAATCCTAAAATTTAAGACAAAGCCCTAACTCTAACCCTAAGACTAACATCACATAAACAGAAATCCAAACCCTAACCTAACAATATCCCCAACCCAAAATCTAACGCTAACATCAAACCCTAACTCTCACCTTTCTCCCTGACTGGTAATGCTACCCAATAACTGACTCTAATCTAACCCTAAAAGGAACTATAACCCTAAACCTAAAGTCCTAACCACTTATCCTAGCCATAATCTTATCCTTCCTTATCCTAACTCTTCTCCTTAATACCTAAGCCTAACACCAACCCCCTAAAGCTGACTCTAAAGCTCAGCCCTAAACCTTAACCCTAACCCTAGCCAGTAACCATCATTCTAAACCTCACCATTACTCAAGCAATAACCCCTAAACCCTGAAACTAACCCTACCTAACCCTAACCAGTTCCACTAACCGTAACACTGCTCCCTAACACAAACCCAACACTTATGATAACTCTAATGCTGACCCCTAACACTAACTATAACCTTCATGGTAAGCCTAAACCCTAATACTAACTCTAACCCTAACTTGAAACCTAGTCCTAACACTAAAACTAAACCCAAACCATAACCTAACCATAAAACTATCACTAACCTAACTTTAATCACAACCCTTAAACCAACCTAACCCAACACTAACCCTAACATGAAATCTAACCCTAACCTGACCTCTAAACAGAATCCTAAGCCTAACTCTAACCCTAACTCTAGCCTCACTCCTAAACCTAATCTCCTGTGCTAATCTTAACCATTTACAATAACATTACTCCCTAACCAGGAACCCGAACCCCAGAACTCCAACAGAATTCTAAAACTTAACCCTAACCACCTTTTCTAACACTACTGCCTAACCCCTAAACTTTAATCTAACCCTTACCCTAATCCTAATTATATTTCCTATTCCTATCTCTAACCCCAACCCCTATATCTTACCCCAAGCCCCAACTCCTACACCTAAGCTACTCCTAACTATGTCACTAATGCTACTCCCTCAACCCTAAGCCTAAATTCTACCCAATTCTCGTCACCCTAAGGGAACGCTAATGCAAACCTCTACCTCTAACTCCAACTCTGAACCTAATGCTTAGCCTTCTTACTGTAATCACAAATCTAAGCCTCAACCTAAAACCAAACTCCACGCCTAACCCAAACCCAAAAGCCCTAACCTTAATTCTAACCCTAATCCTAATCAAACCCTGACCCTACCCCTAACTCTAACCCTAAACCTGACTCTAAACATAACCCTAACCCTAGCCCTACCTCCTAAAACTAACCCCTAACCCTAACCACTTCCACTGACACTACTCTCCAACTCCAACACTCATCAAATCCTACCCCTAATACTTGAACAAATAACACAAACCCCAATGCAAACACATACCCGAACCTCAAACCCTACCTCTCTGACCAATCCCTAGCTCCTAACTCTAGCACCAACCATAACGCTTAACCCTAAAGCCTAACTCTAGCACATACCCCTAATCCTAAACCTCACCTAACTCAAACACAGTAATTCTAACCCTAACTCTGACCCCTTGCCCTATGTTTAACCCTATTTCTAACCCTAAATGTAACCCTTCCCCCTAACCCTAGCTCAAACCCCTAACCCCAAAATCTAACCCCACTCCCTAATTCCTAAGCCTAACCCTAACTGTAACTTCTAACACTTACCTTTACCCTAAATCTAACTCTAGACCTTAACCCTACCACGTAACCCTAACCTAAACCTCATATAACCCAAACACAAACTCCTAACCCTTAACGCTATACTCTAACCTCTTGTCCAAAGTTTAATCCCAACTCTAAGACTAACTCTAACCCAAAACCTGACCCATAACCCTCACTCAAAACCTTAACCCCAAACACTAACCCTAACCATGCTCCCTAAGCCTATCCCAAACTCTAACCCTAACTCTGTCCCCTAACCCAAAACCTTATCTAACACTAACTCTCAACCTTATCTAAAATCTAACCCTTATCTAAATGCTAAACCTAAACCTAATCCTAACCCTAACTCTCAATCTAACCCTAACTTAACCCTTAAATTAAGCCCTAATTTTTACCCTAACTCTAATCTTTACTGTAAATCCTAACCCTAAGACTAAACCTGAAACCTAATGCTAACTCTAGCCCTGACCAAAGCCCTAACACCAGACCCTAACAATAACCCTAATCTAACCCTAAGCCTAACTATAACCAGAACCCTAAATCCTAACTGCTTACTATAACCCTGTCCTTAACTCTACTTCTAACTCTAACCACAAAAACAAACCCCTAACACTTATTCTAAACCTAACTCCTAATCCTTAACCCCAACCCTAGCTTGCAAGCCTCATTCTAAACCTCATACCTACTTTAACAACAACCCCTACACCTTAACACTAACCCAAATCCTATCCCTACAACTAAAATTAATTCTTTTCCCTAAGGCTAAGTCTAACCCTACCTCTAATTAGAACTCGAAAACTAACCACTAACCCTAATCGCAAAGCTTAATCCTAACCGTAACCCTAACTCCTAAACCTACCTGTAATCTAAACCTAACCTGAAACCTTACCTAATGCTAACTCTAACTCTACACCCACACCCCTTACCCGTATCTAAGCTTCACCATACACTTTATCCCAACCTAACACTAATCCTAATCCCTAACTGGTAACTCTCATCCTGACCCTGTGCTTCACCCAAAGCCCTATCTATCCCTAAATCTGACGAAACACTAGCCCCCTCTGACGCTAATACAAACCTACTCCTAACCTGTAGCACTAATTCTCAACCTAACATATTCTCTAACCCTGGCCCCTAACCCTAACACTGAAACCTAACTCTAAACACTAATCCTAACTCTAAACCTAACTAATACACGCTAGCCAAGAAACAATCACCAACAAATGATAACCCTAAGCAAAACTCTGACCCTGGTCCTAACCGCTAACCCCAGCTCTGCCCCAAATTCCAACCCTTACTCTAACACTCTTAACCCTAACCACTATTCCAAGCACTACCAGACCCCTGTTCCTAACCTCAAACCCAAAATCTAACCATTTCCCTTATCCCCAAACCCTATCACTAACTACAATGCCAATTCCTCATCCCTAACCCTACCCTAATCCTAACCACTAACACTAACTCTAAACCTAAACCATAAACCTACCTCTAACCAAAACCCAACCTTAACTCTGTCCCTACCCCTAACCCGAACTACTTACCATAATACTCTTCACTAACCCCTAACACTCGTCTAACCCTAACTCTAACCCTAGCACCTAACAGCAAACTGTAACTCTAATCCTAATCCTAACCCATCAACCTAACTTTAATCCTATCACTACCTCAAACCCTAAACACTAAAGCTAAACCCAAGCCCTCATTCTAACCCTTACCCACAGTCTGTAACCCTAATGCTAAACCTCATTCTAACCCTGAGCAGCACTCTTCTGTCTCCTCCATCTCCTCCTTTTCTTCCTCTTGAGGGGGCAGATGGGCTCTGTGTCCAGACAGGTCCTGGGGCCTGACACTTGCACCACGGGCCTGATCTTTCGGTGCTGACAGCTGGCTGCCTCCCTGCCACCGCTGGGACCCTTGCCTGCCACCTCCTTCCCCCCAGGGGACACTGAGCCCTCCTGCCAGATTCTTCTTCTTCTTCTTCCCTGGGAGCTGGAGACTTGATTGTTGTCCTTCAGAGCCAGAGCACAGGGGCTGCTGTCTGCTCCACGGGGCTGCTTACACTGCCTCTTTTTGGAGGAACCAGCGGTGACCTGGCTGGGCTCCTTCTCGCTGCTGCAGGGAGGAAGGTGGTGCGAAGGGTGGGCAGTGGAACAGGTGGTCATGGGGAGGCTGGGAGCCAAAGGGCTGAGCTGAGGATAAAGCTGAAGGTCGGCTTTTCAGGATTTGGCCAATGGAGAGCAGACGAGGACAGCCTGCAGAACAGAAAAAGAGGCTGACATGATCTGAAGGCCAGGTCAGGAGCAGGAGCCCCCCTCTTCCTCCACACTCCACAGTGCACAAGCACAGCACCCAACTGCTCCCATCTTAGCCAATCCAAGAGAACAGGACAGGTGGCTGCTGAAATCACTCCCGCGGGCCACCTGCCATGTCAGACAGTTGCCTCCTGGACTACTGGCCTTGCAGTGCACCTCTGCTGAGGTGCAGAAGCTGCTGGTTCCACCCTGGGCCTTCTGGGACGCTTTGGGCAGATCCCCGCTGTGCCGTGCGCTGGGCTGGCAGCACCGCTGCTGCAGGAGTCCCTCTCCAGGGTCTCAGCATTCTCCCCACTGCCCTTGGGCTCCTGGCTGGGGATGGGCTCCAGCAGCAGCTTGGCTGAGGTAGGTGGCTGCTTGCTCTCCCAGGAGCTCTGCCAGGACAGCTCTGCTTTGGCCCCACTTGTGCTGCTACTGTTGCAGGAGCTCTGAACTGTTCTGGGCACAGGAGGCAGCTGCAGGAGGATGAGCAGCTTTTTGGGCCTCCAGGCTGAATCACTGTGCCAAGGACACAGGGTGATACTGCAATCCCATCCCCTCCAAGCTCACACAGCAACCCTTAACTGAGCAGGATCCTTCCTGCAAGTCATCCTCCCTCACCCCTGTCCATTGGGTGCAGTGCCTGCCTCCCTGCCAAGCTGCAGCCCACTTGCCCTCGCAGAGCAGGCAGAGGGGCAGCAGCTCCGGCAGCTCTGGCCCAGAACAGCCTTCAGGACTCACCTGGCCTGTCGCTGGTGAAGACCTGGCTCTGTTGGTCTCAGCTTTTTTCACCTGATCAGAGACACTGGCCCCAAGAGATAAAACAGAGCATGAGCACAGGGCCACGGACTGCACCAATCCCCTGAGCCTGCCCCCAGCCAGGCACTGGCCAGCATGCCATGAGGGACGGCTGTACTGTCCCCAGTCCCATGGAGCCTCAATGGAGGAGTCGTGGCTCATGCTCAGGCAACAGGCTCTGCTCTGCCAGACAGAGGCAGCACAACAACAGAAGCTGCTTCCCTCTTGCCTGCACCCTGCCTGACACTGGCAGTTAAGCAGCCTCCAGAGCAGTAACGGTGCAGCTGCAGGAACATCCCCTGTGAGAGCAGAGCTCCCCCACCCACACCCTGCCCCACTACCTGATCTCCAGCACTAGGTCCAGGAAAGGGTCAGAGCTCTCCCAGATGCTCTTGCACGCTGAGAACTTCACTGCAAAAGCAAGAGCAGTAAGCACACCCTGGCACAACACCTGCACCCAACACCAGCCCAGCACAGCACAGGCAGCTGCCGTGTTCTCCCTCTCCAGCTTTGGGCTCTGGGATGTCGGCACCAGGATTCACAGCGTGCAATTCCACTGTGCGCTGGGACAGCAAGTGCTGCTACATAACTGCCAACATGGGTTCCTCAGCTGGTGGCAAAGAGCTGGGGGCCCCCAGCCAACAGCTTTTTTCATCACTACAACACACGCCACAACCCACAGGAACCACAAGACTGACCAGCTGCACCTCTGGATAAGTTACACACACTCAGCAGTTTTCCCAAAAGATTTGTACTGCAAGGCTCTCAGGGAAACCGCTGCCCTGAGAGTCACAGGCCCAGGACCTGGCAGCCAGCGCTCACCACGGAACCACAGGGATCCGCCAAAGATCTGGTGAACCAGCATGGTGGCCTGGGTCTGGTGAGCCAACCTGGAGACAGCAGCACCAGAGCTCACATTGCCCCTCCGCAATGGCCACCCCTGTCACCCACCGCTGCGTCCTCAGGATCCAAACCCATCCCAGTGGCAGCTCCTCTCTCCCTTCCCGGCAGGAGCATCTTGCCAACATTTATCCAGCACTTGCAGTGGCCACTGACCAGGCCTGGAGCTGTCAGGAGAAAGGACTCCCTGGAGCTCACCCAGCTCTAAACTCAGACCAACCTGCCGCTGGCTCGGCAGCCGGCACTGCGAGCAGCGCAGAGATGGAGCGGGTGGCAAAGAGTTTTAATCCTCCCTTTCTATTGTCTCTTTGGGGCTCTATGGGGCTCCATGGGGCTCCTTGGGGCTCCATGGGCCCCTACAGGTCCCTATGGGTCCCTATAGGGCTCTAGGAACCTCTATGGAAGGAACCCCCAGGGTTCTAAAACCTTCTCCGGGAACCCCCAGTGTCCTAAAACCCTCCTGGGGAAGCCCCAGGGTCCTGAAAACCTCCCGGGGAATGCTCAGGGTCCTAGAACCCGCTCATTCTACGCAGACCCATTGACTGGGACCTGGCAGCTTCCAAACCACTGTGTCCAGGCCACATGCAACACCCCTCAAGGACCAGATGGACAAACATGGGGCCTCTCAGGGCCTTCTGACCAGGACACCTCTCACACACACAAACGAAAACCCACACTAAGGTGGGAGCATGGAGCACCAGGGCAAAAAATGATCATCCATGTTTCTTCTAGCAAAGAGCCTGCTGGCTACTGCAAGGCACAACTATTGCAGGAAAATGTTAACAAATAATAAACCAAATGTTAGCAAATGCAGAAGGCCAGTGACCAATGAAGACTGAACACTTACCCCTGGGATTGCCCCAGGCTCAGGAACAGGATTACACCAAGAGGCTTGATCACCATGGACTGCAGGAACCAAACAGGGAGTCAACCACGGGTGAGGAGCTTCCATGGCATGTTGTGATCTCCTTCTTCCTCAGTCACCTGCGGTGATGGGAGAGGGTGAGGTAATGACACAGGACACAAATGGGCAAAAGCACCTGAGTATATCGGGTAAAAAGAGCCAGAAAAAACAAAGCACCACTAGATTTGGATCAAAACTGGCCAAAAAGGGGTATGACATGCCCAGATTTGGGGTGAAATTGGACCAAAAAGTCATAGTATGCCCAGATTTGGGTAAAAAATGGCCAAAAGTGGCCCAAACACCCCCAGATTTGGGTAGAAACTGGACTGCAAAGCCAAAGAACTCCCAGATCTAGGCAGAAACAACCCCAAAGGGCACAAATGTGCCCAGATTGAGCTCAAAACTGGCCCAAAGGGCCAAACCAACCCCAGCTTTGATTTGAAACGGGCCCAAAGGCTCAAAGCGTGCCCTGGGATGGGGCCGTGTGGCACGGGGCTGGGGGGCAGGGAGGGCCCCGCAGGGACTCAGTGCTGGTTTCTGCCCCTGTGCCACCACTCCCAGCCCCCGCTTGCCCACAACTTGCCCCTGAAGCAGCCGCAGCCCCTCTCCCCTCCCTGCGGGGCGTCTGCCCCCTGCCCACACCCTGGTGCTGCCTGGCTCGCCCTGCCCGGCCCAGCCCGGCTGCTCTCCCGGCCCCAGCCCCAGCCCTGGCCCCACTGCTGCCCTGCTGAGCTGCTCGGGGCTGGGTGCTGCCCCTGCCCGCCCACCTGCTCCCTGTGCTCGGCTGGAGCAACCTGGGCCTCCCGGGCTGGCAGGGACACCAGCAGGAGGAGGAGGGTGAGGACCATGGCCCCCACGCTCGCACCGTGATGCTGCTGCTGCTGCTGCTGCTGCTGCTGCTGCCGAGACACAGCACAGCACGTCACCGTGGGGCTGTGACCTCATAGTCACCTTGGAATCACCACATCTGCACACGACTGCATGGCCTTGTTCTACACGAGAATGGGAGGAACAGAGTGGAGAAGGGGGCATCTATTTGGGAGGCAGCGCTGCCTATGGGAGTGCACAGGCTCTCACTTCTTGCTTCCCAGAAATCAATCAATCAATCAATCAATACCAAAAGCTCCATTAGAAAAAAAAAAAAAAAGCCAACTTCAAGGGTCTTTCCTTGTAACTGTTTCTGTCAGGCAGCTCTCTAGGAAGAAACGAGCTTTACCTGCTACTTTTACCACAGCTTCAATGCCTTTAAAGCCACCACTTCTTACCTCTGCTGCTCCCACACAGCCTCACAGCCCAGCAAAATCATAGTGCAGGTAGAAAACTTCACCATACAAAGAGGGAGAGTCAGGAATACGTTACTCTCAAAAAACAGACACTGTCAACCACGCTTGCTCTTGCTTACCAAATTCAGACAGTGTTAGAAAACAACAACAAGGAAGAGAGATTCTTATCAGAGTCTGAACCTCCGAATAAGAAATATCATCTTAAAATTTCTAGGAAAATGAAGGACTTTGAAGCGGCAACACCATAAAATGTTCATAAAAGCACCACCATGCAAGTCCGCATCCCTGACTTGTATCCCAGATACAGCATCCTAGATACAGCATCCCAAATACAGCATCCCAGATACAGCATCCTAGATACATCACGCCAGATACATCATCCCAGGTACAGCATCCTAGATACAGCATCCTAGATACAGTATCCCAGATACAGCATCCCAGATACAGCATCCCAGATACGCCGTCCCAGATATAGCATCCCAGATACAGCATCCCAGATACAGCATCCTAGGTGCAGCATAATAGATACAGCATCCCAGATACAACATGTTGAGCTGTGCTCCTCTCCCGCACCAAGTGCTGATCGTGGGGCTCAGGGTGAGGGGGGGACAGGGAGGGCGGGGGGTCCATGGACTGGAATAAGTTTTGTTTGGGATTTTTCAAACGCCTCTGCTGACACGTCGTATAAAAACCGATTGCTGCAGTGCTAAGGAATGAACAGGAGGATGAGCAACAGACTGCAGAAACTGCTTGGGTTTTGGTTTATTGAAAAATTCTTATTGAACTCAAAAAGCAATACGATCTTGCAGTGGTCTTCTAATACCTAGTGACAGCTTTTTAATGTACTGGTTTGGAACTTTGAGATGAGATTTGAGATGAAGGGCTGTTCCATTGTGGAATATTGCAGGAGTAAACTCTTGCATTTCAGCATGCCTGGCAGATCTGCAGCTTGATAAAGCCCTCAGGCTGTTTGGTTTAATCAGACTTTTGTAGACCCCACCTTCACTGGTCAAAACACCGGCTGCCAATGTGTTTTCTGGTGTTGTCACTTCTTTCTGACCAAAGACGGCAGAGGCAGCAGCTCTACTGGTGGTGTCTGTTTTATTGAAACATGGGGATCTACAGGAACTTTAACCCAAAGCTCAGGAAGCTGTGGTCCGTGGTCTATCTTTGTAATGTTTGGAGATTCTTCTGCAGATATTCTTATGGCAACGAGCACTGAACGTTTGTGAGTGTGAACTGCTGTGCAGGTAGAAGGAAGAAAGCTGTGTGAGCTAAAGCGGCAGGAAGGCTGCAGCCCTGTAAGCCGGGGGTGCAAGCGGCACGAAACGGGCTGCAGCGGCGGAGCCCTCGGTCCCGGGCCGTCCCGGGCAGGTGCAGCCCGAGCGCTCCCGGCCCCGCTGCCGCTGCCCCGCCGGGGCCGGGGCCGCGCTGCGGGCGGACAGCGCCGCTCTGCGGCCGCCGGCGGCTCCGGGCCGGGAGGGGGGGCGGGGCCCGGTGGCGGGCGCGGATGGGATTGGCTCCTGCGTCGGATGGGCGGGGCCACGCTGCAGAAGCGCGCGGGCCGAGGAGCGCGTGCGAGCGGTGCGGCGGCGGGGCCGGCGGTGAGCGAGGGGCGGGCGGACACCGGGGAGACCGGACGGGGCCGCCCCGGTCCCGGCTGAGGGGGGAGGCTGGAGGGGGAGGGACGGGCTGGTTTGGGCAGGAGGAAGGCGAGGGGCAGGCAGCCGCAACAGCGCGGCCCCGGGCCGGGCCCAGCAAGGGGCGAGGGGGAAACACGCGGGCGGCTGTGAGGGAAGGGAGCCCCGGGCTGAGCGCTGCGCTGGGCTCGGGCGGGGCCGTGGGGCGGAGGGGGGAGCCCGTGGTGCCACAGGGCAGAGGGAGGAAAGGGGGGGTGACATCGGGGGGGCTTTGGTGGGAAAGGCTGAGGGACCTCGGGGGGGTGACATCGGGGGGGCTTTGGTAGGAAAGGCTGAGGGAGCTCAGGGAGGAGATGACGTCGGGGAGGCTGCAGGGGGCAATGCTGAGGGAGCTCAGGACGGGATGGCACTCAGGTCTGGTTTCAAAGGGAAATGCTGAGGTACCTTGAGGAATGGACGCTGGGCTGGGAACTGTGAACACATCAGATGGTTAATAGAGTGTTCATGACAGAAATTTGTGCAGTGAAGTATTCCAGCAAAGAGCGGGAGAAGAGCCAAACTTAGATCAGGCCTCCTAGGACGCCTGCAGGTTTGGGGACAGGGATGACGAGGTTGTTAATCCGGTCCAACTGTTTCTTTCTCTGTCTCTCTCTTGCAGCACCTGACTGAATGGAGGAGCAAGTGGACGGGAAGTTCCTGCGCCACACACAGATCACATTTATTACTCTCGCCCTCAGAGACCCGGAGATCCAAACCGTTTGCATCGTGGGTGAGGATCGTGGGCTTTTTTCCTGAGCTGTGACATCTCTAACCCGTGACATTGGGGTCCAGCAAGTACCAAGGAGCAGATGAGGACTGTGGGCATTTGTACTGAGCTGTGACATCTCTAACCCGTGACACTGGGGTCCAGCCTGAGCAGGGCACGTGCGGAAGCTGTGCTGCAGGGAGGGCAGAGCTGAGGGGAAGGGCTGTGCCAGGGGCTGGTGCCAAGGCAAGGTGGGCGCGCTGTGGGGTGTGGGGAGGTGTCAGCCCCGGACTCAGCCCCTGTCTGACTGTAGTGCCCTTGGGCTGGTGTAGCTCAGTCCTCCGTGTGTTTCTCTTCAGGGGGAGCAGCGTGCAAAGGAAAAGCAAGGAAGGAGGTGAACCCGTGAGGAACAGTGATGGGTAAAGAGGGTTGGAGCGCATCTGCCAGTCAAGAGGGATCAAGAAGGAAGACACCGGTGGTGGAACCGCAGGTCAGGAGAGCTCAAGGAGGGAGAAAGGTGACTGTGGCCGTATGGGTTTTTCTATCTCACACACCAATGAAAACAGTTTGGATAATAAAAGAAATGTATGCAAAACCAATAATTAAAGGCAGAGAATGTTTGTATGCTATGTATAGGGTAGACCTGAAGGTATATTTCTTCCTGCAAGGAAGGAGAATTCGCAGTGGTAATTAACTGAAGATGTGAATTTCCAGATTGCATTGGCAACATACACAGGGAACATATCAGTTTATTACTGTCAACATAAGCTGTGGGCTGAAATTGGTAATTTACCGTTGTACAGCAAATGCTGCTGTCAGCAACGACCAGTAAGTGACAAGACTGTATTTACTGATGCAAGTACCAAAGAGCGGGTGAAGACCGTGGGCATTTGTACTGAGCTGTGACATCTCTAACCCATGACATTGGGGTCCAGCAAGTACCAAGGAGCAGATGAGGACTGTAATAAATTTGGACTTAGTCTTGTAAGTAACAAAAGTTTTATTTCTAATCAAGCAATAAGCAAAGACAGTGCTGGGTGCGACCTAGATGCCTCAGTCTCCCTTGCGGCACGCGCACCAGCTAATTCAGTTCTCTGGGTTTTAAAGCCCATCTCTGGTCCACAGCTTCCGGGTGTAACTTTTCACTCATGTTGAAGGCTCGTATCATGTGGGCATTGACTGCTGTGTAGCCAGTTTTGATCAGCTTACTTTGGTTGCTTATGAGGTAAATACATCAAGCAGGACAAAGCAAGTAAACATACAAACACTTCTCAAACAAACATCTCCAGGAGCTTTAATGAAGAAACATTTCTCGGAACTGCTTGTTACAATTATTTCCCCCTTTTCTATTTTTTTACTTATTTTGTTCGTTAAAGCGTTGCAACTCTTGACTTAATACTAATAATTCGGTGTTGTTTTGATCATGCAATTTCTCATATTTTGCCTCAATCAACATCAAGTGAGCAGCTTCTAGTCTGCCTTTCATGATCGCTATTACTTTAATTAAGATACAAGGTCCGAATGTTAATACTAGGATTAAAAGAATCAGTGGTCCTGCTATAGTGGATAAGAGGGTTGTAAGCCAGGGTGATTGTCTGAACCAGTTCTCATACCAGCTCTGCCGAGATTCATATTCTTTTTTTCGTTTTTCTATATTTTCTCGTAGTTTATTCATTGTGTCTCTTACTAGTTCTGTGTGATCGGCATAAACACAACACTCTTCCCTTAAAGCCGCACAAAGTCCTCCTTCCTTAAGAAATAGTAGGTCCAAACCTCGTCGGTTCTGTAAGACCACTTCAGACAGAGATCTTACCGATTTTTCTAGCGCACTTATAGATTGCTCTGTCCTTAACAGGTCCTCATCAACGGCCACCCTTAGTGCTGCAAATTGGTGGTTCTGACTTACTAGTGAGGCGATGCCAGTTCCTGCACCCGCCGCACTAAGGGCTAGTAGGGCGCCTACAGTTATGGCAGTGACTGGTTCTCTTTTTACTAACTGGTGAGTTACCGCGATTTCTTCATATCCCTTTGGGTGATAGGTAATTTTAGGAATAACTACCACTTGTATGCAAAACTCTTCTAATAGTTTTATATATTTCATGGAAACACAGGGTGTGAGCCTGCTTTTTGAACATATCCACTTAGAGTTATTAACTGGTATTATCCAATCGCTGGGCCTCCTAATTCTCGTTATCCATTGACCGGTGCATGTTCTGTTCATGCATAGGTGTTGTTTTTCAGGGGGTACCTTATCAATGCATATCCCCTTACCTCGCACTTGCTGCAATGAGATTCCCTGGGTCTCATTACTCCATTTACAAGAGTCAGGATTTGTTCCATTGGCGAGTTTAGGCGTTGCTCCGAGCCCAATGGCCTCAAAGTATGGCGGTTTTGGATCAAAACACAACCAACATTCTAGCGTTCAATTTGGATAGGTCCTGTTGATAACCTGATAACTTGCATTCATTAGGGTCCAAAGTGATTTTTCGTTAGTATTAGAGTCCTGTGTGTTTTCAAGACCATCTGTTATTGTCTTGTTAATTTCTAATTCTTCGGTTATTACTACATTGGGACCTATTGGTTGGGCTCTTTCTTCAGGCGCAGGTTCCTTCTGGATTTTTATGAGCCCTCCTCGATCCTTTCCTGGTTCCCAATACCTGACTCCCCAAATTTTTCCTCGTATCCATCCTTGGTCCTCTGGTTGCAGGGCTGTGAGTGTCAAATGTGTACAACTACCTGGGTTTATTGTACCTCTGCTTGAGTCTCGCTTAGAAGGTTGGCAACCGCTGGGCCCCCAGGTTATATTCAAAAACTTATCTCGCACAACCGGTTTCCAGTCTGAAGCAATTGTCTCACAACCCCAATATGCACAATAATACTCATTAGGATAGTTGCAGTAACTCCTCCCTGGATTGGAAGAGGGACAAACATCATAACCTTTTTGATCTAAGCATTTTTCCTGTGTTAGTTTTTTGTACAAAAATTTCACTTTCTTTGTCTAGTTTTCGATCCAATGTCTGCAGTATCCAGTCAGTCCTAATATTTGTCTTATCTGCCTCTTAGACTTTGGGGCCGGTAATGACAGGATCCCTTTTATTCTTTCCGGGTCTAAATGTTTGGTCCCCCTGCTTAAATAGTGCCCCAGATATTTTACTTCTTGTTGGACAAACTGAAGTTTACTTTTTGATACCTTGAGTCCCTGTAAACTAAGGAAATTTAAGAACCTTATACTGTCTTGTCTAACCCCCTCCTCATCCTGCCCTGCCAACAAGAGATCGTCCACATACTGTATTAGCACCACTTCAGGGCTACGTTCGTATTCCTGTAACATTTGTTCTAAAGCTTGCCCAAACAAGTTGGGCGACTCCGTAAACCCCTGGGGAAGTACAGTCGAGCGTAACTGTTGTTTTCTATGAGTATCTGGGTCCTCCCACTCAAAGGCAAAATAATTTCGACTTTCCTCATCCAATGGGCAAGCCCAGAAGGCATCCTTTAAGTCTATTACACTATACCGCTCATCATCCGGGCTTAGATGACTCAGGAGGGTATACGGGTTAGCTACTGCAGGAAATCGACTCACAGTCCTCTTGTTTATCTCCCTCAGGTCATGTACCAGCCTCCATTTCCCATCTTTTTTTCTTACTGGTCAAATGGGGGTGTTAAAAGGAGACATGCAAGGTTCAAGCAAGCCTTTTTCTAACAATCTCTCTATTTCTGGTTTCAACCCCCTTCGACCTTCTTCAGATATTGGATATTGTCTTACCCGAATGGGTATTTCTGGGCTAGAGATTTTAACTTTAAAGGGCGTTATGTTCAGTTTCCCTACTGAATCCTCCGTATACCACACTTCAGGATTAATTTTATTCTCGTCTTCCACTTTGAGGGGACATAATCTTATCTGAATTTCCTTCCCTCTTACTTCTAAATTGATACCAAATTCAATTATTAAATCCCGCCCCAAGAGATTATATTCAGCTTCTGGAACTAAAAGCAAATTTCCCACTCCTATTTTGGAGTTGGTTTTGATAATTACCCCCTTTATAACGGGAACACGAAATGGCTCCCCTTTTGCCCCAATTACTTGCATGGTGTCGGAGGATATTTTGCATCCCCTGGGCAAGGCTTGTATGGTAGATCGCTCTGCCCCGGCATCGACAACAAATTCAATTTCTTGCTGCTGTGGGCCCACTTTCCATTTGATCAAGGGCTCTGTTCCTTTTTGGGTCCCCAGCAAAAAGAGCCCCTGACACCCCTATTCCGCTTTAAACATTTTCTCATCCGCCATTTTCTTCCTACAGTTCCGCTTAATGTGCCCTTTCTTTCCACAGTAAAAACATTCTATCGGCTCACCCCATCCCATTGTAGTCTCACTATTAAGGGGTCTTGTCTTAGGACTAGGCCCCTTATACTCTGCCCTTCGGTCTTTGGATTTCTGAGCTGTACCTTCTCTGACTGCTGCAACCATCATTCGTACAGTCCTCCGCTCTTTTCCATCCTCTCATTTTGATCTGAACTTTGCTTTGTTTCTCAGTCCCTTTGTTCTGTTCCCTGCCTTTCTTTTTGTCTCTCCCTCTGTACATCCCCCTCCCTGTCTTTCTCTACCTCCTTCCTGCTTCTCCTCCTCCCCCCTCCCCATCCCTCTGTCCTGCCCATCAGCCCTGCTGTTTCTTCCTCCCTGTTTCTTCATGGCTCCTTGTCCCTTTTTGCCTTGATCTCTCCATCTCTCCATCCTTTTCCCTGTGTGTTTCTTTCTCTCTGGGCTCCTCTGTCTTCTCTCTCGTCTCATTTGTCTCTCTCTAGTCCTCTGTCCTTCTCCCCAGCAGCTTCAACTGAATGACCAGGTGTCCGTGCACTCTGGTGTTTCCTCATCCCTGCCCTGGGGCAGATCTGTGTCTGTAGGGCTGGGGATCATTTAGGAGCTGGTCTCCTTGAGCAGACGGCAGAGCCGGGTGCACCTACAGCAGAGCTTGTTCTCAGCTGCTGCTTATGCAGCTTGTTGGAAGAGCGGCTGTGGGCCTTCTTTGGAAGGGAGGTTTCTTGTTCTGTGCTTCCTGCTCCTCGGGACCCTGCGCAGGAGCGGTGTTGGGGTCTGCAGGGACGGGTGGGACCTGCTGTGGTTCCTGGGGAATGTGAACTCAACTTGTCCTGATGGCCTCGAATGAAACCAGACTGACTGTAGATGGTTTTCTTGCCCGTTTCAGTTCTAAACTACATGTTTGGCACTGAAGAACGTGAGACTTTGTGCTGTTTTCCAGATGTCAGTGGCTGCGAATCAGCTGAGAACATCACTGCCCTAGGTACCAGGGCAGGTGGTCTGTGATCAGGGGTGTGGACTTGCATGGTGGTGCTTTTATGAACATTTTATGGTGTTGCCACTTCAAAGCCCTTCATTTTCCTAGAAATTTTAAGATGATATTTCTTATTTGGAGGTTCAGACTCTGGTTGGACTTGATGTTGAATGGTCAGTATAATGGAGTCTATAAAATAAGAATCTCGCTTCCTTGTTGTTGTTTTCTAACAGTGTCTGAATTTGGTAAGCGAGAGCAAGCGTGGTTGACAGTGTCTGTTTTTTGAGAGTAACGTATTCCTGACTCTCCCTCTTTGTATGGTGAAGGTTTCTGCCTGCACTATGATTTTGCTGGGCTGTGAGGCTGTGTGGGAGCAGCAGAGGTAAGAAGTGGTGGCTTTAAAGGCATTGAAGCTGTGGTAAAAGTAGCAGGTAAAGCTCGTTTCTTCCTAGAGAGCTGCCTGACAGAAACAGTTACAAGGAAAGACCCTTGAAGTTGACTTTTTTTTTTTTTTTTCTAATTTAGTCTTAATATGGAGCTTTTGGTATTGATTGATATATTGATTGATTGATTTCTGGGAAGCAAGAAGTGAGAGCCTGTGCACTCCCATAGGCAGCGCTGCCTCCCAAATAGGTGCCCCCTTCTCCACTTCTGTTCCTCCCATGCTCGTGTAGAATAAGGCCATGCAGTCGTGTGCAGATGTGGTGATTCCAAGGTGACTATGAGGTCACAGCCCCACGGTGACGTGCTGTGCTGTGTCTCGGCAGCAGCAGCAGCAGCAGCAGCAGCAGCAGCATCACGGTGCGAGCGTGGGGGCCATGGTCCTCACCCTCCTCCTCCTGCTGGTGTCCCTGCCAGCCCGGGAGGCCCAGGCTGCTCCAGCAGAGCGCAGGGAGCAGGTGGGCGGGCAGGGGCAGCACCCAGCCCCGAGCAGCTCAGCAGGGCAGCAGTGGGGCCAGGGCTGGGGCTGGGGCCGGGAGAGCAGCCGGGCTGGGCCGGGCAGGGCGAGCCAGGCAGCACCAGGGTGTGGGCAGGGGGCAGACGCCCCGCAGGGAGGAGAGAGGGGCTGTGGCTGCTTCAGGGGCAAGTTGTGGGCAAGCGGGGGCTGGGAGTGGTGGCACAGGGGCAGAAACCAGCACTGAGTCCCTGCGGGGCCCTCCCTGCCCCCCAGCCCCGTGCCACACGGCCCCATCCCAGGGCACGCTTTGAGCCTTTGGGCCCGTTTCAAATCAAAGCTGGGGTTGGTTTGGCTCTTTGGGCCAGTTTTGAGCTCAATCTGGGCACATTTGTGCCCTTTGGGGTTGTTTCTGCCTAGATCTGGGAGTTCTTTGGCTTTGCAGTCCAGTTTCTCCCCAAATCTGGGAGTGTTTGGGCCACTTTTGGCCATTTTTTACCCAAATCTGGGCATACTTTGACTTTTTGGTCCAATTTCACCCCAAATCTGGGGATGGTATACCTTTTTGGCCAGTTTTGATCCAAATCTAGTGGTGCGTTGTTTTTTCTGGCTCTTTTTACCCGATATACTCAGGTGCTTTTGCCCATTTTTTCCCCTAATGGAGGCGCTGTGTTCCCAAATATGGGATATTTTCACCTTTGCCAGCAGTTTTGCTCCCAAATGTGCATGTTTTTGCCTCTTTTGGCCACTTTTTGCCCAAATACTCAGAATCTTTTGCCTCTATTGGCCAATTTAGCCCCCAAATATTTGGAATATTTAGTCATTTTTCCAGTTTTCTCCCTAAATAGGGCTATTTCTCTGCAATATATGGGCATTGTTGTCCTAAATACGTTGTGCTGTGTTTTGTTTTGTTTTTTCTCTCTTCTTTATGTCCTCTTTTACCCGAAATGCAGGAGTATTGCTCTGTGAGCCTGGAAACCTCTCTGATCTGTGATGACTCCGGGCCATGGCATTGGCAGAGCTGATGGAGCTTCTCAGCTGGATCCTGGTTATGAGCCTTGGGCTGTCCCAGGGGTGAGTTGTCGCTGTCTGTCTGCTTGAGGGAATAAACACTCGCATTTTAATAGGTTATTAATGTGTGATTGTACCCAGGATCATCTCAGAGGCTTTCCAAAAGCTTTTTGTGCCTTGGTGGTGTTACACAGACAAGTAATGAATATTCATTTGCCTGCAAACCTGCTAGGTCTCAGCAAAAAGGTCACCCGTGTTCCATTTCTAGCTGTGGAAACGTACACCTTTGTATGTGTCCTGTGTCATTACCTCACCCCCTCCCATCACTGCAGGTGACTGAGGAAGAAGGAGATCACAACATGCCATGGAAGCTCCTCACCCGTGGTTGACTCCCTGTTTGGTTCCTGCAGTCCATGGTGATCAAGCCTCTTGGTGTAATCCTGTTCCTGAGCCTGGGGCAATCCCAGGGGTAAGTGTTCAGTCTTCATTGGTCACTGGCCTTCTGCATTTGCTAATATTTGGTTTATTATTTGTTAACATTTTCCTGCAATAGTTGCGCCTTGCAGTAGCCAGCAGGCTCTTTGCTAGAAGAAACATGGATGATCATTTTTTGCCCTGGTGCTCCGTGCTCCCACCTTAGTGTGGGTTTTCGTTTGTGTGTGTGAGAGGTGTCCTGGTCAGAAGGCCCTGAGAGGCCCCATGTTTGTCCATCTGGTCCTTGAGGGGTGTTGCATGTGGCCTGGACACAGTGGTTTGGAAGCTGCCAGGTCCCAGTCAATGGGTCTGCATGGAATGGGCGGGTTCTAGGACCCTGGGGCTTCCCCGGGAGGTTTTCAGGACCCTGGTGCTTCCCCAGGAGGGTTTTAGGACCCTGGGGGTTCCATAGAGATTCATAGAGCCCTATAGGGAGCCATAGGGACCTGTAGGGGCCCATGGAGCCCCAAGGAGCCCCATGGAGACCCATAGAGCCCCATAGAGACAATAGAAAGGGAGGATTAAAGCTCTTTGCCAACCGCTCCATCTCTGCGCTGCTCGCAGTGCCGGCTGCCGAGCCAGCGGCAGGTTGGTCTGAGTTTAGAGCTGGGTGAGCTCCAGGGAGTCCTTTCTCCTGACAGCTCCAGGCCTGGTCAGTGGCCACTGCAAGTGCTGGATAAATGTTGGCAGGATGCTCCTGCCGGGAAGGGAGAGAGGAGCTGCCACTGGGATGGGTTTGGATCCTGAGGACGCAGCGGTGGGTGACAGGGGTGGCCATTGCGGAGGGGCAGTGTGAGCTCTGGTGCTGCTGTCTCCAGGTTGGCTCACCAGACCCAGGCCACCATGCTGGTTCACCAGATCTTTGGCGGATCCCTGTGGTTCCGTGGTGAGCGCTGGCTGCCAGGTCCTGGGCCTGTGACTCTCAGGGCAGCGGTTTCCCTGAGAGCCTTGCAGTACAAATCTTTTGGGAAAACTGCTGAGTGTGTGTAACTTATCCAGAGGTGCAGCTGGTCAGTCTTGTGGTTCCTGTGGGTTGTGGCGTGTGTTGTAGTGATGAAAAAAGCTGTTGGCTGGGGGCCCCCAGCTCTTTGCCACCAGCTGAGGAACCCGTGTTGGCAGTTATGTAGCAGCACTTGCTGTCCCAGCGCACAGTGGAATTGCACGCTGTGAATCCTGGTGCCGACATCCCAGAGCCCAAAGCTGGAGAGGGGGAACACGACAGCTGCCTGTGCTGTGCTGGGCTGGTGTTGGGTGCAGGTGTTGTGCCAGGGTGTGCTTCCTGCTCTTGCTTTTGCAGTGAAGTTCTCAGCGTGCAAGAGCATCTGGGAGAGCTCTGACCCTTTCCTGGACCTGGTGCTGGAGATCAGGTAGTGGGGCAGGGTGTGGGTGGGGGAGCTCTGCTCTCACAGGGGATGTTCCTGCAGCTGCACCGTTACTGCTCTGGAGGCTGCTTAACTGCCAGTGTCAGGCAGGGTGCAGGCAAGAGGGAAGCAGCTTCTGTTGTTGTGCTGCCTCTGTCTGGCAGAGCAGAGCCTGTTGCCTGAGCATGAGCCACGACTCCTCCATTGAGGCTCCATGGGACTGGGGACAGTACAGCCGTCCCTCATGGCAGGCTGGCCAGTGCCTGGCTGGGGGCAGGCTCAGGGGTTTGGTGCAGTCCGTGGCCCTGTGCTCATGCTCTGTTTTATCTCTTGGGGCCAGTGTCTCTGATCAGGTGAAAAAAGCTGAGACCAACAGAGCCAGGTCTTCACCAGCGACAGGCCAGGTGAGTCCTGAAGGCTGTTCTGGGCCAGAGCTGCAGGAGCTGCTGCCCCTCTGCCTGCTCTGCGAGGGCAAGTGGGCTGCAGCTTGGCAGGGAGGCAGGCACTGCACCCAATGGACAGGGGTGAGGAAGGATGACTTGCAGGAAGGATCCTGCTCAGTTAAGGGTTGCTGTGTGAGCTTGGAGGGGATGGGATTGCAGTATCACCCTGTGTCCTTGGCACAGTGATTCAGCCTGGAGGCCCAAAAAGCTGCTTGCCCTCCTGCAGCTGCCTCCTGTACCCGGAACAGTTCAGACCTCCTGCAACAGCAGCAGCACAAGTGGGGCCAAAGCAGAGCTGTCCTGGCAGAGCTCCTGGGAGAGCAAGCAGCCACCTACCTCAGCCAAGCTGCTGCTGGAGCCCATCCCCAGCCAGGAGCCCAGGCGCAGTGGGGAGAATGCTGAGACCCTGGAGAGGGACTCCTGCAGCAGCGGTGCTGCCAGCCCAGCGCACGGCACAGCGGGGATCTGCCCAAAGCGTCCCAGAAGGCCCAGAGTGGAACCAGCAGCTTCTGCACCTCAGCAGAGGTGCACGGCACGGCAGCAAGGCCAGTAGTCCAGGAGGCAACTGTCTGACATGGCAGGTGGCCCGCGGGAGTGATTTCAGCAGCCACCCGTCCTGTTCTCTTGGATTGGCTAAGATGGGAGCAGTTGGGTGCTGTGCTTGTGCACTGTGGAGTGTGGAGGAAGAGGGGGGCTCCTGCTCCTGACCTGGCCTTCAGATCATGTCAGCCTCTTTTCCTGTTCTGCAGGCTGTCCTCGTATGCTCTCCATTGGCCAAATCCTGAAAAGCCGACCTTCAGTTTCATCCTCAGCTCAGCCCTTTGGCTCCCAGCCTCCCCGTGACCACCTGTTCCACTGCCCACCCTTCGCACCACCTTCCTCCCTGCAGCAGCGAGAAGGAGCCCAGCCAGGTCACCGCTGGTTCCTCCAAAAAGAGGCAGTGTAAGCAGCCCCGTGGAGCAGACAGCAGCCCCTGTGCTCTGGCTCTGAAGGACAAGGATCAAGTCTCCAGCCTCCAGGGAAGAAGAAGAAGAAGAATCTGGCAGGAGGGCTCAGTGTCCCCTGGGGGGAAGGAGGTGGCAGGCAAGGGTCCCAGCGGTGGCAGGGAGGCAGCCAGCTGTCAGCACCGAAAGATCAGGCCCGTGGTGCAAGTGTCAGGCCCCAGGACCTGTCTGGGCAGAGCCCATCTGCCCCCTCAAGAGGAAGAAAAGGAGGAGATGGAGGAGACAGAAGAGTGCTGCTCAGGGTTAGAATGAGGTTTAGCATTAGGGTTACAGACTGTGGGTAAGGGTTAGAATGAGGGCTTGGGTTTAGCTTTAGTGTTTAGGGTTTGAGGTAGTGATAGGATTAAAGTTAGGTTGATGGGTTAGGATTAGGATTAGAGTTACAGTTTGCTGTTAGGTGCTAGGGTTAGAGTTAGGGTTAGACGAGTGTTAGGTTTAGTATGAGTGTTAGGGGTTTGTTTTTTTCGTTAGAGTTAGAAGTAAAGTTAAGGACAGGGTTATAGTAAGCAGTTAGGACTTTAGGGTTATGGTTATAGTTAGGCTTAGGGTTAGATTAGGGTTATTGTTAGGGCTTGGTGTTAGGGCTTTGATCAGGGCTAGAGATAGCATTAGGTTTCAGGTTTAGTCTTAGGGTTAGGATTTACAGTAAAGGTTAGAGTTAGGGTAAAAATTAGGGCTTAATTTAAGGGTTAAGTTAGGGTTAGATTGAGAGTTAGGGTTAGGATTAGGTTTAGGTTTAGCATTTAGATAAGGGTTAGATTTTAGATAAGGTTGAGGGTTAGTGTTAGATAAGGTTTTGGGTTAGGGGACAGAGTTAGGGTTAGAGTTTGGGATAGGCTTAGGGAGCATGGTTAGGGTTAGTGTTTGGGGTTAAGGTTTTGAGTGAGGGTTATGGGTCAGGTTTTGGGTTAGAGTTAGTCTTAGAGTTGGGATTAAACTTTGGGCAAGAGGTTAGAGTATAGCGTTAAGGGTTAGGAGTTTGTGTTTGGGTTATATGAGGTTTAGGTTAGGGTTACGTGGTAGGGTTAAGGTCTAGGGTTAGATTTAGGGTAAAGGTAAGTGTTAGGAGTTACAGTTAGGGTTAGGCTTAGGAATTAGGGAGTGGGGTTAGATTTTGGAGTTAGGGGTTTGAGCTAGGGTTAGGGGGAAGGGTTACATTTAGGGTTAGAAATAGGGTTAAACGTAGGGCAAGGGGTCAGATTTAGGGTTAGAATTACTGTGTTTGAGTTAGGTGAGGTTTAGGATTAGGGGTATGTGCTAGAGTTAGGCTTTAGGGTTAAGCGTTATGGTTGGTGCTAGAGTTAGGAGCTAGGGATTGGTCAGAGAGGTAGGGTTTGAGGTTCGGGTATGTGTTTGCATTGGGGTTTGTGTTATTTGTTCAAGTATTAGGGGTAGGATTTGATGAGTGTTGGAGTTTGAGAGTAGTGTCAGTGGAAGTGGTTAGGGTTAGGGGTTAGTTTTAGGAGGTAGGGCTAGGGTTAGGGTTATGTTTAGAGTCAGGTTTAGGGTTAGAGTTAGGGGTAGGGTCAGGGTTTGATTAGGATTAGGGTTAGAATTAAGGTTAGGGCTTTTGGGTTTGGGTTAGGGGTGGAGTTTGGTTTTAGGCTGAGGCTTAGATTTGTGATTACAGTAAGAAGGCTAAGCATTTGGTTTAGAGTTGGAGTTAGGGGTTTGCATTAGCGTTCCCTTAGGGTGAAGAGAATTGGGTAGAATTTAGGGTTAGGCTTAGGGTTGAGGGAGTAGCATTAGTGACGTAGTTAGGAGTAGCTTAGGTGTAGGAGTTGGGGCTTGGGGTAAGATTTAGGGGTTGAGGTTAGCGTTAGGGATAGGAAATATAATTAGGATTAAGGTAAGGGTTCGATTAAAGTTTAGGAGTTAGGCAGTAGTGTTAGAAAAGGTGGTTAGGGTTAGGTTTTAGAATTCTGTTGGAGATATGGGTTCGGGTTCCTGGTTAGGGAGTAATGTTATTGTAAATGATTAAGATTAGCATAGGAGATTATGTTTAGGGATGAGGCTAGAGTTAGGGTTAGAGTTAGGCTTAGGATTCTGTTTAGAGGTCAGGTTAGGGTTAGATTTCATGTTAGGGTTAGTGTTGGGTTAGGTTGGTTTAAGGGTTGTGGTTTAAGTTAGGTTAGTGATAGGGTAATGGTTAGGTTATGGTTAGGGTTTAGTTTTAGTGTTAGGACTAGGTTTCAAGTTAGGGTTAGAGTTAGTATTAGGGTTTAGGTTTACCATGAAGGTTATAGTTAGTGTTAGGGGTCAGCATTAGAGTTATCATAAGTGTTGGGTTTGTGTTAGGTTAGGTTAGGATTTAGGGTTAGGGCTTGGTTTAGTTTAGTGTTTGGTTTAAGGCTGGTGTTTGTATGATGGGTTAGGGTTAGTTTTAGGGTTAGACTAGGGTTATGGGTTAGGGTTAAAGGTCGCATTAGGGTAAGATTTCAGTCGTTCGAGTTAGGGTAAGGTAGAGTTAGGGTTAGTTTTAGTGTAAGTGGTTAAGGTTAGGGGTAGGGATAGGCTTAGGTTTAGGGTTAGGTTTAGGTTTTGGCTTATACTAGGGTTATTTTTTGGGTTGAGGGGGTTTGGTTTAGGTTAGATTTTGTGCAAGAGGTAGGGTTAGGGTGGTGTTTGGGTGAATGTTATGGTTAGGTGAATGATAGGTGTAGGGTAAGTTTTAGGTTTAGGGGTTAGGGTTATGGTTAGGGTAAGGGATGGATAAGTTTTAGGGTTACAGCTTAGGCAGTTTTGTTATTTGAATGGTCAGTTTTAGGTTTTACATTTATATTGAAGGGTTAGGGATAGGACACTGGGTTCGGGTTAGAGGTAGTGTTAGTGTTATTTTTGGGATAGGGGCTTAGGGTTATAGTTAGTCTTAGAATGATGGGTTAGGCTTTAGCATTAGATTAGAGCTAGGTTTAGGTTAGGCTTTAGGGTTAGGCTTAGAGGTTGAGTTAATGGTTAGGGTTAGATATTGTGGTTGGGTTAGTGTTAATTTTAGTCTAAGTGCTTACGGTTGGTGGCTGGGTTCATGGGCTAGGGATATGAATGGGGCTAGGATTAGATTAGGGTTATGTTTAGGTTTAAGGTTTGGGTTAGAGGTGAATTTAGGCGTTAGGTGTAGATTTCAGGTTAGAATTAGGGTTAGTGTTGGGTCTGTGTTAGTGTTAGTGTTAGGTTAGGTTAGTTTAGGTTAGGCTAGGTTAGGTTAGGTTAGGTTAGGTTAGGTTAGGTTAGGTTGGTTACGGCTTACCATTAAGGTTAGGTTAGTGATAGAGTTAGTGTTAGGTTAGGGTTAGAGTTTAGTATTGGGGTTAGAGTTTAGGGTTACTGTTAGAGTCAGTGTTAGGGCTCAGTTTTAGATTTATGGTTAGAATTAGTGGTAGGGGTTAGGATTAAGGTTAGGGTAAGGGTTGGAATAGTGTTAGGTTTGGGGGTTAGGGTGTAGTGTTAGGGTCAGTTGAAGTGGTTAGGTTTAGAGGTTAGGTGTATGGGTTAGGGACAGGGATAGGGTTAGGGTTAAGTTTAGATTTAGAGTTAGGTTTTTGATTAAAGTTAGAGTTAGGGTTAGGGTTTGAGTTTAGGCTTAGACTCAGGGTTATCATTTAGATAAGGGTTAGTGTTGGATAAGGTTTAGGTTAGGTTTAGATTAGGGTTAGGTTTAGATTAGAGTTCGAGTCAGGGTCAGGATTAGAGTAGAGGTTAGGTTTAGGGGTAAAGGCCTATGGTTAGTGCTTGGGGTTAGGCATTTGAGATAGGGTTAGAGGTTAATTTTCAGGTTAGGGTTAGGCATACTGTTAGGATTAGGCTTTAGAGTTAGTGAATAGTGTTAGTGTAAGCAGTCAGGGTTAGGTTTTAATACTAGGTGTAAAGGGTAGGATTATGGTTAGGATTATGGGTATTAGAGTTAGATTAGGTTTAGAAGAGGATTAGAATGTAGGGTTGGAGTTAGCGTTAGGGGTTAGTTTTATGTTTTGGGTTAGAGTTAGGGTTACGTTTTAGCTTTAGATTTAGTTAGAGTTAGGGGTGGGGTTAGCATTAGGGTTAGGGTTAGTGTTAGGCAGTAGCGATAGTGGAATGATCAGAGTTAGGTTTTAGATTTATATTAGAGATTGAGGGTGGTTTTGGCATTTAGGGTCAGAATTCTGGTTAGTGGTTAGGGGGTATTGTTAGTGTAAATCGTTAGGATTAGTGTAAGGGGTTAGTTTTATGAGTTAGGGGTAGGGATAGCATTAGCGCTACGTTAATGGGTTAAGGTTTGAATTAGGGATATTTCAGGGTTAGAGTCAGTCATAAGAGTTACAGGTTAGGATTTCGGGTTAGGGCTTGGTTTAGTTTAGTGTTTGATTTAGGGCTGGTGTTAGTATGATGGGTTAGGGTTAGTTTTAGGATTAGGCTAGGATTATGGTTTAGGTTTAGAGGTCACATTAGGGTGATATATCAGGTAAGAGTTTGGGTAAGGCTAGGATTAGGGTTGGTTTTAGGATTATGGGGGGTTTAGTTTAGGTTAGATTTTGGGCAAAAGGTAGGGTTAGGGTGGTGTTTGGGTTAATGTTAAGGTTAGTTTTAGGTGAATGATAGGTGTAGGGTAAGTTTGAAGTGCAGGGGTTAGGATTAGGGTTAGGGTAAGGAATGGATAAGTGTTAGGTTAGGGCTTAGGCAGTGATGTCAGTGGAAGTGGTTGGGGTTTAGCTGAGGGTCCCAGGGGGATTTGTGAGGTACCAAGGCCTGGATGAAGAGCTCCGTCTTGGTCGCACACATCCGAAAAGACAGGGACACGTCTGTGACTGATCTGCCTGGCGCTGTCCCACCAGCAGTGGCAGATGCATCCTGGAGAGGAGTGGAGCTGCCAGGCACTGTCAGAGGATCTCCCTGAGGTGCCACTGGCTGCCCACCCAGACTCACACACTGTCCCTGGCTGGGACAGATACACCAGCTACGAGCTCTGGACACAGGACACAACAGTCCAACAGCAAAGACCATCTCTCCTGTCCTGACAGACTCTTATGACCCCTGGAGCCCAAAGCCATGGACCACATGAACTCATTGGACATTTTAGAGGCGTGGCCTATAGACTGAGGAATGAGATCTGTGTGTATATCCAGAGATAGGAAAGTGCTGTTGATTAATTGGAATGTATTGGAGAGTGTGGGACCCGGGCACAACACAGATGGTACAGAAGAAGGGGGGGGCACTGTCCTGGTTTCAGCTGGGAGAGAGTTAATTTTCTTCCTAGTAGCTGGTAGAGTGCGGTGTGTTGGATTTAATCTGAGAAGAATGTTGATAGCACAGGGATGTTTTGGTTGTTGCTAAGCCATGTTTATCCCAAACCAAGAACTTTTCAGCAAGGAGGCTGGAGATGCACAAGAAGCTGGGAGGGGCACAGGCAGGACAGCTGGCCCAAGTGGCCAAAGGGATATTCCACACCATATGATGTCATGCTTGGTATGTCAACTAGAGAAAAGTTATCTGGGGGAGCGCTGTTTGGGATCTGGCTGGGTGTCACTCAATGGGTTGTGAGCAATTGCATTGTGCGTGATTTGGTTTATATCTCCTGTTATTGTTATTACCATTTTTGCAATTACTACTATTACTACTGCCATCATTATTATTATAATTACTATTGGTATAATTATTTTATTTATTATCATTATTATATTATATTTATTGTAGCTATTGTTGCTATTGTTGCTATTGTTGCTGTTGTTGCTGTTTTTATTGTTTTGCCTTTCTGTCTCATTAAACTGTCTTCATTTTAACCCAAGATGTTCATTTCTTTCCTGATTCCCTCTCCCATCCCACTGGGCTGGAGGGAGGAAGAGAAGGGCTGTGTGTGATGTTCAGCTGCCCGCTGGGTTACACAAAACAGTCCTGGTCAAAGGAGTGATCATGCAGGTGTCCCAGAGGAAGAGGTGAACCTGAGGAGGGCACAGGGTAACAAGGGCCCTTCAATGCCAGGACAGGCTGTGAGGAGCCAGGATGCCAAAAGATGTCAGACTGGAGAATGTTTCAGGACACCGTCTTGGTTCAGCCCTCCCCTGCCCTTTGTGCCATGAGAGACACCCCATGGTCCTGCCCAGCCTTGTCCTGGGCTCCTGAGCCAGCTGGGAAGATGGAAAGGGCTCAGCAGCAGTGATCCTCCTCCAGCTGGGTCTGTTTCCCAGCCCAACCAGCGTGGCCAGAGCAGAGTCACCCATGGCCCCAGGGCACCACAGCCCCTCGCTCTGCAGAGCAGCATGGCCAGCTCAGGGCCCTGTGGGGAGCACAGGGAGGGAACCAGGACCAGCCGGCCAGGCCAGACTGGACACCCTCACCTGGGGAAAGGGATGTCCCTGGAGAAGAGCAAGGCAGCATTTCTGTGCCTGCAGGGAGGAATCCAGGAGCAAGAGAAACCTCTTTCTGCAGACACTCATTGGGGTCAGGCTGCTCTGTTGCTGGAGCAGGACTCTTGTTCTGGTCTGAGGAGAGGGGCTGGCACTGATGGACACAGGTCATCTGTGGTGGGGATCTGCTGGAGCTGAATCTGCTTTTCCTGTCTGTCCACACCTCCTCAGGAGACACTCTGCGTCGGTATCCATGGGGGAATTCTTCTATCACATGTTCAAAGTGCTCACTGCCCAAACAGTGTCATCCTGACCAACTTCTCTGTCATCCTCACTCACACAAGATGAATCAACCTGTTGCCCATGTCATTGAGCAGCTCCATAGATCTGAGCTGGTCCTTCACACAGGGGGATCCCTCTGTCCTCACTCTCCCTGGGACTCTCTCCAGCAGACCCTGTATCCTTCAGCTGAAACACCACAGCTCAGCAAGCTGCCCCACCTCACCTCATACAATCCAAAACTGTCACAGTGTTTGACAAGACATGGGGCACCTCCTGGCAGCGGATGTTCGGAAGCTTGTTCAGTGCTACACCACCTGGGTTTCCACCATCCAGAGGGACACAGGTTGCCTCTGTGATACCCCTCTTGTAGAGCCAGACCTAATGAACAGCATTTTAAACAATACCTCAGACTCTGAGTGCATTTCCTTCTGGGATCATACCAGACCAGCATCAACTGGGGAAAAACACTCTCCCAGCACTCTTGGATGCAAACCCTCTGGTCCCAAGGGCTGGTAAGGCTGCAGTTTGCTCATGAAACCCCTGGCTTGATCCCCATCCACCACAGTTGTTGCCCTCCAGAGTTCTGCCTGGAAGCACAAAGGCCTGGAAGACTTTGCTGGTGACAACTGATGCAAAGACACGGAGACATCTCAGGTCTACCTACACCTTGTCTTACTAAATTCAGTAGTAGTCTCCCAGTATTTAGGATTCTCCTTTAGCTGTTTCTGAATTAGCAACAGCTTATCTTGATGACCTTCAATTCCTTTTGGAGTTTCAATTGTGTTCTGATCTGAACCATTGCTGTGCCTGGAGGACGCTGTCCTTGAAAACTAGATGGATCCAGGCATATTGTGAAAGTATTTGGTCTTTTGGTTGATTGTATCATCAAGAGACTGAGTGAAGATCCCTGTGTGATGTGCTGCTTGTCCATGCAATGCGGGCAGCTGTTGGGTAGAGAAGAGACCAACCTTGCTCTTCTGATGACATCTGATGACTGATGTCCCTGGGAAAGCAATGGAACAGCTTATCCTTGGTGCCATCTCAAGGCACATCAAGGATAAGAGGGTTATTAGGGGCAGTCAGCATGGCTTCACCAAGGGTAAGTCATGCTTGACCAACCTCATAGCCTTTTATGAGGATGTGACAGGGTGGATGGATGATCGCAGAGCGGTGGATGTGGTCACCTTGACTTCAGTAAAGGCTTTGACACAGTCTCCACAGCATCCTCACAGCTGAGTTGAGGAGGGGTGGTCTGGACAATAGAGTAGTGAGGTGGGTTGCAAACTGGCTTAAGGAGAGAAGCCAGAGAGTGGTAGTCAATGGTGCGGAGTCCAGTTGGAGGTCAGTATCTAGTGCGGAGCCTCAGGGGGCAGTACTGGGGCCAGTATTATTCAATATATTCATTAGCGATTTAGATGAGGGAATAGAGTGACTATCAGCAAGTTTGCTGATGACACTAAGCTGGGAGGAGCGGCTGACACGCCAGAGGCTGTGCTGCCATCAGAGACCTGGACAGGCTGGAGAGCTGGGTGGGAATAACCTAAGGAAATTTAACAAGGGCAAGTGCAGAGTCCTGCATCTGGTCAGGAACAACCCCAGGTTCCAGTATAGGTTGGGAAATTACATATTAGAGAGCAGTGTAGGGGAAAGGCACCTGGGGGTCCTGGTGGACCACAGGATGACCATGAGCCAGCACTGGGCCCTTGTGGCCAGGAAGCCAATGGGACCTGGGGTGACTTACAAGGGAGTGGTCAGTAGGTCAGAGAGGTTCTCCTTCCCCTCTAATCTGCCCTGGTGGACGCCATCTGGAATATTGTGTCCAGTTGTGGCCCCTCAGTTCCAGCACGACAGGGAACTGCTGGAGAGGGTCCAGCGTAGGGCAACAAAGATGATTAAGGGAGTGGAGCATCTCCCTTATGAAGAAAGGCTGAGGGAGCTGGGGCTCTTTAGTTTGGAGAAGAGGAGACTGAGGGGTGACATTATTAATGTTTATAAATATATAAAGGGTGAGTGCCATGAGGATGGAGCCAGGCTCTTCTCGGTGGCAAACAATGATAGGACAAGGGGTAATGGGATCAAGCTGGAACACAAGAGGTTCCACTTAAATTTGAGAAGAAACTTCTTTTCAGTGAGGGTGGCAGAGCCTGGAACAGGTTGCCCAGGGGGGTTGTGGAGTTTCCTTCTCTGCAGACATTCCAACCCGCCTGGACACCTTCCTGTGTCACCTCATCTGGGTGTTCCTGCTCCATGGGGGGATTGCACTGGATGATCTTTTGAGGTCCCTTCCAATCCCAAACATTCTGTGATACTTTGATACAGCATCCCAGATACAGCATCCTAGATTCACCATCCCAGATACAGCATCCTAGATACAGCATCCTAGGTACAGTATCCCAGATACAGCATCCCAGATACAGCATCCTAGGTACAGCATAGTAGATACAGCATCCCAGATCCAACATGTCGAGCTGTGCTCCTCTCCCGCACCAAGTGCTGATCGTGGGGCTCAGGGTGAGGGGGGGCAGAGAGGGCGGGGGGGTCCGTAGACTGGAATAAGTTTTGTTTGGGGTTTTTCAAATGTCTCTGCTGACACGTCGTATAAAAACCGATTGCTGCAGTTCTGAAACTGATTGCCCAGTTCTAAAAGCCCCGCACACCAGGACTGAATGTAGAACCAAGCAATTGCACCGTTGCGCTCAATCACATATTCTGACGGCCGTCTTTTATGCCACAGCAGTGCGAACGTATTTGCGTTCAAGCACGTATCAGAAACAATGTGTGGACCGAGGATCTGTTGGTATTTTCTCTGTACGGCACGCTTCGTGGTAGCTTACTTGCCGATCGCAGGCTTAGCGGTTTCTATACACGACTCGGTATAGGGAGAGAAAGAGAGTGCATCGGAAAACTTGCGTTTTCTGCGCTGCAACCTAGTTGCTACGCCTTCTGTTTGTCCACGTGAACACACACGATTCCCCACTGAAAACCAAGCAGAAAGCTTTCTACAAGCTCCCAGGTAGGTGCACCCACCACCTCGTGCGCGCGAACGCAGCTGGAGAAAAGCACCTACCTTTTCACACACTGATGCTTAAGCAAACGCCTGGTCACACACAAGCACACATCCACAAGCGCGCCCACTCCCATCTATGCACAGAAAGACGTACGCGAAACGTACTGACATGCTTGAGGGTAAACACGTGCGTTGATGGTTGGCGTACTGCATCACGCATACCTGGCTGCACGAGAATATTCTTTTGGAGGGTACGTGCAGATACGTTCCTGTATTTGGACGACCGTGTGCGTGAAAGCACGTGTGTCTACAAACGATTGTCTGTCCACATGCGTGTGCCTTGATGCAGGCTCCATTCGTGCTTAAGCTGGAGGGAGTGCACAGCTGCGCCGTTTGTTGGCAAGGTTCCGCGTGTTGCACGACGTTGCCCAGTCCTGCATTTCTCACGCGGACAGATGCACAGGAGCTCTGCTAGTAAAGGAGCAAAGACAGTCGTAGGCAGAACTGAATGCTGCTCCGGGCTACTTCTCACCCTTGGCAAATGCTTCACAGGGGCCCGAGGAAAGGCGCTCAGCAGCCGATCTACAAGAGAAACGAAACAGATCATGCCTTAACGCGAAAGAGCAACAGGGCGTCACTGCACAAGCTTGTCCCTGATCTACAGCTGAGAGTGAACACTTGTGTGCTTGTCGGAGCGACTGTGTCTTGCCTGTAAGTGTCTGGGAGTTTGGCGCAGGTCAGTGTGGCTGTTTCGATAACAACGTCTAGGATACCTGCAGAGCGGTCCCTTTTGGTGTGGGGACAGTGTGCCTGTAAGTCAGTCTGTGTTCCTGGCGCCTGCTGTATCTATCTGTCGCTCCCCACACGTGTGAGTCCATGTCTTTCTCTCCACAAGCTTGTGTGCATCTGTTAGCAATCAAGGACACATTACCACGGGCGTAGTTATATGCGGTGCTTTATTACAGCGCTGGGAAACCAGGGGTTCGCACCCAAAGCTGGCTTCACAGGTCAGTTTAAGTTACACAGTATTTGTACAGTCCATTCACATACATATTCATATATTCATTAAGATACCTAACGGTTACTCAGTATTGATTACAACATTGATTGCAACATCTTGGAACTATTTTGATCATGTGTAGTGTCCTCACTCTATGCGTATTTAGGCTAAGATAAAAGCTAGGTTGTTAAGATAAGGGTATACTCGAACACGATGTGCTTGAACATCCTCTCAGGGACAGTTTACAAAACTGATTCATCCTTTCAGGAACATTTTGTAAAACTGGTTCGGTTACTAACATTTCCCCTCTTTGAAAATGCTTTTCTATTCTTAGACAATGCATTTTCACCTCAATTTCTTCGATT
Organism: Nesoenas mayeri; assembly: GCF_963082525.1. Classification (NCBI taxonomy): domain Eukaryota; kingdom Metazoa; phylum Chordata; class Aves; order Columbiformes; family Columbidae; genus Nesoenas; species Nesoenas mayeri. The sequence continues at coordinate 321,905 of NC_137566.1, forward strand.
ATTGATTGGTAATTCCCTTCAGGTGTGATAGTTCCAGTCGTGCCTCTTCATAAGCTGGAGGGCTATCAAATATAGGATTAGCATAATTCCTACTCAGGATACTGAAAATGCGATTATTCCTAGCATTTGTTTGACTAATTATGCGCTTAATACCCACATACAACAAACAAAGAAGAACAATCACAATTGCAAGTACAACTACACTTTGTAGTAGTGAATGTGCCCATCCTCCCAAATTTAAATTGAATTTATTCAACAGAGCTCCTATCCAGCTCTGTTCTGCATCTTGTCTTTCCTTTTGCAGCTCCACTTGTGTTTGGGTCAGCTCGGAAATGTCTTTCTCAACCTCTGAAGTTACGTCTGGAATATGGATGCAGCAGTGATTGATTCTGTCATTCAAATATCCACAGACGTAGTTTTCTTTTAATAACATTATGTCGGGTGCCATTCTATTCTGCAAGGTCATTTTAGTCGTAGCTTGTAATTGTATATTGAGATCCCAAAAACCTTTTTTAGTTATTCTAGCCAATCGATCCATTTGCCCGATCAATTTATCAATCATTTCTCTATTCCTATAGGCTGCAATTGGTGCAAAGAAAGATTCTAGTGCCCAGCTAAATTTAACACTGCTTGATGGTTCATGCCACACATCGTCCTCGTTTATTTCTCGTTTATGTCTGACCTGTAATAGTTCTTGACTATTTTTCAAAGGTGACCTTTTTCCAAATGGAACATAGTGTTGGCAACCCCAAAGTAATTTATCTAATTAGTCCTTCCATTGGCAAATGTGTAGTCCAGGTCCCATCACTTAGGGCCCAAACTAAATGTCCCATACTGTCTATAACTCCTTTACAGTCAATTTTGTCTTTATCAATGCCAATTTTAAAGGCTGCCTGTGAGTCTAATTGTTTACGACAAATGCAGCCTGTAATCACTGCTACTTTGACAATGGACAAAGGTATCTCTTTAATGTCTGTTTGACAAGTTATCACCCGTGAGCAATTCCGCCATGGTACTGTTATTCCTTCTGTTACATCGGACCACCGTATGCACCATGGAATTGCTTCACTGAATTGGTATTGTTGTACAATACTTAATGTCCACATATTGTTCCATAATTCAGTTATGTTTTAGTTATCCTGATCTTTGCATTCCCAGTAGATCTGTTCAACCTTTTGATTCACTGTTTTAGTGATCCACTTGTCATAGAAGCACCATCCTACATCGTGGAATCGTCCTATTGTAATATACCTCACTTTAGGTAATTTTAAACAATCTGCCCTGTGTCCTGGCGTTTTCCATTTTTGTTGTTCCCTTATCCTTTGTTCAGTTGGGACTTCTTCTATTCTAGTGTGGGATTCACATGCTATCTTACCAGTTCTGTTTATTTCTGGTAAGGTAGTAGCGATCATTCCCCACTGTACTGGGTCCTCAGCTGATTTTGGTATGGGAAGGCAGGCAGTGATGCTACTGATGTTTTGTGTTTGTGCAAAGTCTCAGATTAATCCTATCATTAGGTTCTCTGCCTGATTTTGTACACTTTGTACTACCTGTGGTACTTGGGTACTTTCATTACTATCTACTTTTCTTAGTGGCCTAATTTGCAATTCCATTCAAATAATCTCATTTTTGCATCTATAAATTTTCCATGCATTGGGCGAGCTTTCCCACTGTCTATCAGGGGCCTTGTGGAATAGAGTGGCACTTCCCTCTCCAATTTTCAAAAGCACAAAAACTCAGGGTATAACCAAAACCAAAGCTTGGTAATGCAAACCAGGCATTATTGCGATGTAATCTTGAGTGTGGTTGGACCTAGGATATGTGATCACCACACTCTTGGAACCTTCTTCACACGGGTGTAATGTATCCAGGAGTCCACTCCGGGAACTTTAACTGCGGTAAATGTGGTCAAGAGTACTTGGTAGAGTCCGTCCCAACATTCTCTCAAAGGCTCTTCTTTCCAGTTTTTCATATATACAGTGTCCCCAGGTTCTATATTGTGTACTAGATTTTCAAGTGCCAGTGGTCGACTCCACACTAATGCAGATCGGGGTCGATTCAATGTCCTGCCAAGAGACAACACATAATTGTACAAGTCCTGATTACCCTTTATGTGGACCTCTGGATTTGGGTTTGGTGCTTCATAGGGTTTGCCATACAGAATTTCGTACGGACTTACTGACATTCCGCTCTTAGGTTTTATCCTGATACGTAACAATACTATTGGTAAGGCCTGCGGCCATTGAATCTTTGCCTCCTGACGGACCTTACTAAGCTGTCTTTTTAAAGTTTGGTTCATTTTCTCTACCTGTCCACTGGACTGGGGCCTCCAGGGAGTATGCAGATCCCACTGAATCCCTAAACCTCTGCTAACCTCCTTTACCAGTTGTGCCACAAAATGGGGCCCCCTATCGGATGATATTCCTATTGGTACCCCAAATCTAGGGATTATTTCTTTTAATAACCATTTCACAGTTTCTTTTGCTTGGTTGGTGCAACAAGGGAAGGCTTCTGGCCATCCAGAAAAGGTGTCCACCACAACGAGTAGATATCTATACCCACGAGTTCTGGGGAGTTCCGTGTAATCTATTTGCCAATAATCCACGGGTTGCATGCCTGTCTTAATTTTCCCCATTTCTATTTTTCTTTTTACTAGAGGATTATTTTTCAAGCAAATTTCACACTTAGCTGTAATGGACTTTGCCATTGTTAACATCTGGACCAAGATAATTTGTTTTCTTTAGATAAGTTACCAATGCTTCTGCACCCAGTGACACTTCTGAAGTATTCCTCTCATAATAGTGGTTGGCACCACAACTTGTCCATTGCTGGTTACATACCACACAGAATTATTCTTTCTGGCTCTTACTAGACTTGCCAGTTTTTGTCTTCTATGGAATATTTAGGTGGCTCTGAAGGTAATAAATCAATTGCTCTTACGCTCTGGGAGACAAGACCCACCATTGTTCTCACTTGCCGTGCCACAGACCGAGCTGTTTGATCAGCAAGCCGATTTCCCCCAATAATTTTCGATGTTCCACTTTGATGAGCTTTACAGTGCATTATAGCAACCTGCGATGGTTTCTGAATGGCATTAATCAAGTTCAGTATTTCCTTCTGGTATTTAATGTTTGTTCCTTGTGAGGAGAGCAGTCCCCACTCTTTCCAAAGGGCTCCATGCACATATTCGATGACTTCCACACAATCATGTTCCAGATCTCCTTCTTCAGTACCTGCACCCAAAAACTCAGCAGGATTCATTAGGTTAGTAGTTTTTAGAACAACATCATCTTGTTCTGTCAGAATTACCTGGTATTTCATCATTCTGCTTGGGAAAGCCAATGGCCCGCCTTTTGTTCCAATACTGTTGTCACCATATGGGATAGAAACACTTCGGGCCCCATAGATTGCACCGAGGAGGGACCCAAGTGTCCGGGCCCCATAGATTGTACTGAGGAGGGACCCAGGCGTCCAGACCCCATAGATTTGACCAAGGAGGGACCCATGCGTCTGGGCCCCATAGATTGCACTGAGGAGGGACCCAGGCGTCCGAGCCCCATAGATTTGACCGAGGGGGGACCCAGGCGTCGGGGCCCCATAGATTGCACTGATGATGGACCCAGGCGTCCGGGCCCCATAGATTTGACCAAGGAGGGACCCAGGCGTCCGGGCCCCATAGATTGCACTGATGATGGACCCAGGCGTCCGGGCCCCATAGATTTGACCAAGGAGGGACCCAGGCGTCCGGGCCCCATAGATTGCACTGAGGAGGGACCCAGGCGTCTGGTCCCCATAGATTGCACTGAGGAGGGACCCAGGCGTCCGGGCCCCATAGATTTGACCAATGGGGGACCATTGAACTCCTGGGTATCTAGGGGCACTCCTGGGTCCCTCCCGAACTCCTGGGTCCCCTCTATGGGTCCCTGATTTCATTCCCCCCCTGACGCCTGGGTCCTCTACTTGGTCCTTTCCAAATGCCTGGGTCCTCCCATAATGCCTTCCGGCAACTCCGGGGTCCCTGGGGCACACCTGGGTCCCTCCCAGAATTGTGGGTCCCTCCCAGATCCAGCTGTTTGGAAAAATAGCCCACAGGTCTTTTCCAGGATCCTGGTCGTTGGGTTCATACTCCCACGGCAAGTCTTTGTCGCTCGTGTACGAACAACTGGAAGTCTTTGCCCAAAGCAGGCGCCTGCATCAAAGCCTGGTTTAGCTTTTGGAAGGCCCCACGTTGTGGCTTTCCCCACTTGAACGTTTTACTCCCTTGTGCTTCATACAAAGGTTTGGCGATCAACCCATAGTCCATAATCCAGAGTCCGCACCATCCTGTCATTCCTAAAAAAGATCTCAACTCAGGTAAGCTTTGTGGTTCTGGAATAGCACAAATAGCATGTATCCTGTTCAGGCTCAGCCTTCGCTGTCCTTGAGAGAGCTCGCATCCTAAATAGATCACAGTCTCGGATGCAATCTGAGCTTTATTTTTCGATACTTTGTACCCGTTCATTCCCAATTGGTTCAATATTTCAATTGTTACCTGGATGCAGAGTTCTCGTGTCTCGGTCGCAATCAGAATATCATCTACATATTGTAGCAACAAATACCATTGTCATCATGATATGATGACCTTGATCATGATATGACCTTTTGTAGTCCATTCCTCGAGTTCCTTAGCTAGTTGGTTTCCAAAGATGGTTGGGCTATTCTTGAACCCTTGTGGAAGGCGTGTCCAGGTTCATTGAGTTTTCCTCCCATTGTGTGGATTTTCCCATTCAAAGGCAAATAGCTTTTTGCTTTCATGGTCAAGGGGTATGCAGAAGAAGGCATCTTTTAGGTCAAGTATAGTAAACCATTTATATTTCTCTTTCACAGATGTTAACAAGGTATATGGATTTGCAACTACCGGATAAATGTCCTTAGTGATCTGGTTTACAGCCCGCAAATCTTGGACTAATCGATAACTACCATCAGGTTTCTTTACTGGAAAGATTGGAGTATTATATTCTGATTCACATCCCTCTAGAATACCATATTTCAATAATTTTTCAATTAGAGGTACTATTCCTAACCTAGCTTGTAGTTTCCGTGGGTACTGCCTCAACTGTACTGCCTTGGCATCTTCCTTCAGTTCCACTTCTACGGGCTGGGCTGTTTTTGATTTCCCAGGTATGTCAGTCTCCCATACCATAGGAATCACAGCCTCCTCCACTGCTTGCGGTATTTTCACTACCAGGTTTTCTTTTAATAACAGAATTTGTCCTACCTTAGATTCTGGAATTTTCATTACCAGGTTTCCATCCTCTAATGTTATTACGGCATCCAATTTGGTCAATAAATCCCGTCCTAAAAGGGAGACCGGACAGTCTGGAACATATAAGAACTCGTGGGTTAATTCCTTTCCTCCAAAACACAAATCTAAGGGTTGTAGGAATGGCCGTGCTTCTTCCTTCCCTGTGGCACCAACAATCATTGCCGTTTTATGACCTACTGTTCCCTGTAAGGAATTTAGCACAGAATAGGTAGCCCCTGTGTCCCCTAAAAATCTCACACCCTGGTCCCTCACTTGTACCGTCACCAAGGGCTCCTTATTCTGCGTATCCGTTTTCGTGCTTTCATATAGTCAGCTGTCATTACTATACTCCCCCAACACCATGGTCTGTACTGCATTTCCTACTGCGTTTGGTACCCGACTCATGGAACCGGGACGGTTTGGGCATTCGTTTTTCCAGTGCCCTCGCTGCTTACAATAAGCACATTGATTTGAATCGAGCTTTACAACAGGTCCCAAAGGAATTCCCTGAACATTCCGAAACCCACGCCCTCGACCGTTTCTAATTCCTCTACCACGGACCCCTGTTCCTGCTCCCCCGCCTTGTCCTTGGAAGGGCCAACAGGTCTTGCCGATAACGCCTTGACTGTTCCTTTCCTCTATTATTATAAACTTTCCAGGCTGTTTCTAACATAACATCCGGATCTTGTAATTGTGCCCCCTCCAGTTTCTGCAATTTCTTTAGAATATCATCTTGAGACTGTCGTAAGAAGATTAAAGCTAACTGAGCCCTTGCTTGTTCTGTTTCAGTATCTAAATCTGTATATCTCCTTGCAGTTTCCTTTAATCTTTCTAAAAAGGCTGAAGGGGATTCGTTCTTTTCCTGCTTAACACTACACAATTTTGACCAATTCATTTGTTTCGGTATAGCAGTCTGAACGCCGATTAATAACCAGTCCTGATACCTCCGGAGGCGACTTAAACCGTTTCCAGTATCATAATCCCATAGGGGATCCTCCTTTGGAAAATTTTCATCAACGAGAAGAAAGCTGAGAGGTAGATCGATCTAGTCCAAACCCTTTTGGGCTGTGTGTGTGTCACAAACCCCCCTGGACAGCGTGTGTGTCACAAACCCCATTGGACAGTGTGTTTGTCACAAACCCCATTGGGCAGCGTGTGTGTCACAAACACCCCTGGACAGGGTGTGTGTCACAAACTCCATTGGACAGTGTGTGTGTCACAAACACCATTGGACTGTGAGTGTGTCACAAACACCCCGGACAGTGTGTGTGTCACAAACCCCATTGGACAGCGTGTGAGTCACAAACCCCATTGGACAGCGTGTGTGTCACAAACCCCATTGCACAGCGTGTGTGGAGGGGTTTTGATAGATAAAGAGCTGTTGCTGATTCAGTCAGGCTCAGAGGAGTCTCAAGGCCGCTTCGGGAAGCTGAGGGCAGACTCTGCAGTTGGAAAGAGGGGCGCTCCTCGGTCACCGGCTCCTGGCGTGGCGTGAATCACCGGCCGTATCATCAGTGAGACTCCAGCGCACGGACAGCCCACGATCCTCATTTAGCGAATCCATGCTTGGAGCGCGGACGCGTGATTAGAATATAGTTACATATATACGGAGGCTTGTTTCTGTAATAAATGGCTTAGCGTGATTCACATTGAATCGACTTGTTTTGCTGAGTCCTTATCTCGCTCCTACAAGGAGGGACCCAGGCATCCGGGCCCCATAGATTGCACTGAGGAGGGACCTAGGCATCCGGGCCCCATAGATTTGAACGTGGAGGGATCCAGGCGTCCGGGCCCCATAGGTTGCGCTGAGGAGGGACCCAGGCGTCCGGGTCCCATACATTGCACTGAGGAGGGACCCAGGCGTCTGGGCCCCATAGATATATACCGAGGAGGGACCGAGGTGTCCGGGCCCCATAGATTTGACCGAGGAGGAACCCAGGCGTCCGGGCCCCATAGATTGCACTGAGGAGGTACCCAGGCGTCCAGGCTCCATAGATTTGACTGAGGGGCGACCCAGGCGTCCAGGCCCCACAGATTTGACCAAGGAGGGACCCAGGCGTCCGGGCCCCATAGATTGCACTGATGATGGACCCAGGCGTCCGGGCCCCATAGATTTGACCGAGGAGGGACCCAGGCGTCCGGGCCCCATAGATTGCACTGAGGAGGGACCCAGGCGTCCGGGCCCCACAGATTTGACCGAAGAGGGACCCAGGCATCCCGGCCCCATAGATTGCACTGAGGAGGGACCCAGGCGTCCGGACCCCATAGATTTGACCAAGGAGGGACTCAGGCGTCCGGGTCCCATAGATTTGACCAAGGAGGGACCATTGAACTCCTGGGTATCTAGGGGCACTCCTGGGTCCCTCCCGAACTCCTGGGTCCCCTCTACGGGTCCCTGATTTCATTCCCCCCCCCGACGCCTGGGTCCTCTATTTGGTCCTTCCCAAATGCCTGGGTCCTCCCATAATGCCTTCCAGCAACTCCTGGGTCCCTGGGGCACACCTGGGTCCCTTGGGGCACTCCTGGGTCCCTCCCAGAATTGTGGGTCTCTCCAAACTCCCGGCTTCCCCCCAAACTCCTGGGTTCCTTTCCCAAACTCCTGGGTCTCCCCCAAACTCCCGAGTGCCTTGGGGCACTCCTGGGTCCTTTCTGAACTCCTGGGTCCCTCCCGAACTCCTGGGTCCCTCATGAGCTCCTGAGTCCCTTGGGGCACTCCTGGGTCCCTCTCGAACTCCTGGGGCCCTTGGTGCACTCGGGGTCTGTTCGGACATCCTGGGTCCGTCCCCAAACTCCTGGCTCCCTTGGGGCACTCCTGGGTCCCTCCCCGACCTCCTGTGTCCCTTGGGGCACTCCTGGGTCCCTCCTGAACTCCTGGGTCCCTCCCGAACTCCTGGATCCATCCTGAACTTCTGGGTCCCTCCCCAAACTCTTGGTTCCCTCCCAGAGTCCTGGGTCCTTTGAAGCACTCCTGGGTCCCTTGAGGCACTGCTGGGTCCCTCTCGAACTCCTGGGTCCCTCCCAAACTCCCGGGTCCCTCCTAGAGTCCTGGGTCCCTTGGGGTACTCCTGGGTCCCTCTGGAAATCCTGGAAATCTTGGGGCACTCCTGGGTCCTTCCTGAACTCCTGGGTCCACCCCAAACTCCTGGGTCTCTCCCCAAACTCCTGGGTCCCTTGGGGCACTCCTGGGTCCCTCCCAATCTTCTGGGTCCCTTGGGGCATCACCCAGGGGTTCCAGCTGAATATCGGGGTGTTAACACCAGCGTCACCCAGGGGTTCCAGCTGAATATCGGAGTGTTAACAACAATGTCACCCAGGGGTTCCGCCTGAATATCGGGGTGTTAACACCAGCATCACCCAGGGGTTCCGGCTGATATCAGGGTGCTAACACCAGCGTCACCCAGAGGTTCCGGCTGATATCGGGGTGTTAACACCAGCATCACCCAAGAGTTCCGCTGATATCGGGGTGTTAACAACAGCATCACGACGGGGGTTGATGCACAACCCCAGGATCACGACGGGAGGGCCTGGGGACCTCCCAGGGTTGACCACAACATGTGTCTGTAGGCACGTGTGAATAGACGCTGTATCAAACCCTCATAGTCACACCAGCATTAAGGAAGAGTTGCTTAAGCCTAAGGTTAGGCTGGGTTTAGCTATTCCGCAGTCTTTGCTGCCATCTAGCGCCCTGCACAGGTACTGCAGCCTCTGTCGGGGGGGGGTCATGTCTCTGCTCATTCAAAGCTCTTGGTGGGAATGCAACCAGTACACGCAGAAGTCACTGATGAGTTTCTTTCTTAGAAAGCGTTAATCACGTCAAGTGGTTAATTACGGATATGTCCTTTGTGACTTAATCACCGTGCTTAAATCATTTAGCAGCTTCTCTTCCTATTGCTTGCGTGTCCACATGAGGGGTCAGCGACATATACGTAGAAACTCCTCCCCAAACACTCGCGGTTGTGCACACACTCCAGCTCTTGTATCAATAAGATCCCATATGGACGCATGTGCGTGTGCACCCGCGTGGATGCTCTCACACGCGTGTGCAAGCGCAGGAAGACGCCCAACGCTTTGCATCGCCACCACCGTGTATGAACGCACAACCACTCACACGGTTCCACGCAGGCGGTTGTGCGTTCGCAGGTACACGAATGGCCGACCGTGCACCACGTCACATGGGCTCTGCTGTTCCTTTGCTCAGTGGCCTCTTGGGAAACGTTTCTCAGGTGGATCAACTGCTCAACCTTTTTTTCCTGTGTAACTGAAAATTCTGCGCTGGGAAACGGTGTATTTCAAACACACATCAGTCCTGCCTTGGTTTTGCTTTCTTGCCTCTGCCTACGTGATTTCCCTTTATGCAAAGGCAGAGCAGAGGGGCAGGAGAACCTCTCTGGACCCAGCTGGTCTCCCATCCAAGCACTGACCAGGCCCGACTCTGCTTAGCTTCCCAGATCAGGTGTTCTCAGGGTGCTATGGCTGTGTATCTGGGCGGTCTCCCATCCAAGTACTGACCGGGCCCGACCCTGCTTAGCTTCCCAGATCAGATGAGATTGGAAGTTCTCAGGGTGCTATGGCTGCATATATACATATATATACACACATATATATAAAATATATGTTTCTCAAGTGTATCCTTATAGTGTCTGAACTAAACCCTTTATTCAAGGGCAGAGCAGAGGGGCAGGAGAACCTCTTTGACCTACTGACCACCCCCTTCTAACCCACCCCAGGTCCCATTGGCTTCCTGGCCACAAGGGCCCAGTGCTGGCTCATGGTCCCCCTGCTGTCCCCAGGACCCCCAGCTCCCTTTTCACTGCTCCAATAGCTCATTCCCAACTTACACTGGAACCTGGGCTTGTTCTGCCCACATTCAACACTCTACACTTGCCCTTGTTCTATTTCATCACATTTCTCCCCACCCAGCTCTCCAGCCTGTCCAGGTCTCTGATGGCAGCACAGCTTCCAGTGTCACCCACTCCTCCCAGCTTGGTGTCACCAGCAAACTCACTGACAGTCGCTCTATTCCCTCATCCAAGTCATTGGTGAATATATTGAAGAATAGAGCCCCAGCACTGCCCCCTGAGACAATCCCACTGCCCTTCCACTAGACGATCACAGGGACAACCGAGCCGAGCAACAGCCGCACCATGTCCAGCGCGTCCCGGTGCGCGCACCACCCCCTGGTCAACAGCACCATCCGGGGCCACCGTGCTGGTAGAACAGAGAGAGAGACGCGGGGACGGCGGCCCCTAATCCCATCTCCCCGCCGTCTGTTTCTGCTGCTGATCCGCGCCGCTGATCACCTTACGCTAAGCTCATTGCGTCCGCGGCGGCGCTGAGCTGCACCGTGGCTGCGGACCCGAGGCCGCGAGCAGCATGAGCTGGGGACCGGGCGTCCCGCTGCGAAACAGCTGCCCCGGTGTTAGCAATCAGGACACATAACCACGGGCATCGTTCTATGTGGTGCTTTATTTCAGCGCTGGGAAACCAGGGGTTTCCAAAGCTTCGCTGGTCAGTTTAAGTTACACAGTATTTATACAGTCCATTCACACACATATTCATATATTCATTAAGATACGTAACGGTTACTCGACATTGATTGCAACATCTTGGAACTATTATGAACATGTGCAGTGTCTTTCAGGGGGTCTTCAGGATGAAGTAAGTAGTCTTCATCACTTCTGTCCCTTTCACTTACTACTCCTATAGCTCGATAACTGCTGACTTGCTCAACCCCCGGAGATACTGCATGTACTTCTCCTCACTCAATACGTATTTAGGCTGAGATAAAGCTAGGTTGTTAAGATAAGAGTATACTCGAACACGATATGCTCGAACATCCTTTCAGGGTGAAATAAATAACTTAGGTTTTTTCTATGGATAAACAACGTTTAATCCAGTTCCTTAATTGTATTCCTTAAACACGTGTTCATTAGAGCATAAGCCAAACAGCGCTGGGTGTGCGGGGGATTCGCTCCGCCCAACACGCACACCTTTAAACAACAAGAGGTGTGCTTAAATGCAGTGAGGTGTTACATATTCATAATGACCCCAGGAACGCCTGTACATATCCATAACCTTTCCTGCTTCTCATTAAAATGAGTCTCAGAAAACCATTTCCATGGTTTCCTCCTTGACCCGCCCCTGTTGGCCTGCGCAGTGTCACTTGGTGAATTTGAGGAGGGGTCTTTGGGGGTCTTTGGATGAAGCTCCTTCAGCTTCGTCACAGTGGACTTTGTACCTTTGGCTCATTAGGAGGAACTGGCTGGAACCCGAGCTGCCAAACCGACTGGAACCAGACTGGCCCCTCTTTTGCTGTAACTCTTGGCTGTCTTGTCTCCTCAAGGTTGCAGCTGGGGCTGTAAAACTTCTGATCTCGGCATTTAATGAAGTCCTGCTCTTTTTAGCACAATCAGTTACATACAGCTCTAAACTAGATATTAATAATGTGGTTTAAAATGTTAGCTTGTTAGTAGGCCCTTATTATATAGTTGCTTAACCCTTAAAATGTTAGTTCCCTCTATCAATAGAACTTCCTAAACAAGTTTCATAACTTTTTACATAGAACTTACCCACCTTTCCCTTTTCCGAGTCCAGAGTCCATGCCTCATTTGATTATACCTGTAAACATTAAACATCTCAGCACGAATCACAGCTGCATTTTTCACAAGGGACAGTTTACAAAACTGATTCATCCTTTCAGGAACATTTTGTAAAACTGGTTCTGTTACTAACACCGGGAAGGGGTTGTTGCTTCGCTCTGCTCGGACGGGTGACAAAGGGACAGATGCGGAGGGAAAGGCTGCGCGTGGGGAGCGGAAGGGACGGGAGCAGCTCAGCCCCTCCGGAGCTGGAACCCTCAGCGTGCCCAGCTGTGCACACGGGTCCGCGCTCCATCGCCCGGCAGCGGTGAAACAGCCTCAGCAATGGGGGAAACTGAGGCACGGCAAGCACGGGTGAGCGGGCCGGAGACGCTCCGACACCTTCTCCCCCAAGAAGTGAGGTGGGCCGTTCCGGCTCTTCCTGCCCCTCACAGGCGGAGGGGAAAACAACGACAAACACCCAAATTAACAATAAAATTAAACACACACACACAAAAACAATTAATGAAGGCTATAAAGGGAAAAGCAGCGTTTCGCAAGGTTGAAAACATCCGCTCCAGTGCAGGGGCTGAGCTGGTGAATTAGAGCTTCAGTCTGCGGCTCCGGTGGGCGCGGAGGGAACGATCTGCACCCGGGGGACCCTCCCCGGCCCGGAGGAGCCTCGTCAGGGCCACCGAGCGATGGGGGACGGGGAGAGGGAAGGGGATGAAAGGGAAACGTTCGCCGCGTTTCACGGGCCGCGCTGGGGAGAGGGGGGAAGGCGCCGCACGCTGGAAGCGCCGCATTGCGGGGGGGGCATTCAGCGCAGCACCCGCGGGTCTCGTTCCCCTCCAGCTCCGTGTGGACCCCGAGAGGCGCAGGCGGGCGGGGCCAAGGGCGTCGGGGACACGGAGCTGCTGTCACCGCTCGGGGACACGGGGCTGATGTCACAGCTCGGGGACACAGGGCTGATGTCACCGCTCGGGGACACGGGGCTGATATCGCGGCTCGGGGACACGCGGCTGATGTCACAGCTCGGGGACACGGGGCTGATGTCACCGCTCGGGGACACGGGGCTGATGTCGCGGCTCGGGGACACGGAGCTGCTGTCACCGCTCGGGGACACGGGGCTGATGTCACAGCTCGGGGACACGGGGCTGATGTCACCGCTCAGGGACACGGGGGTGATGTCGCGGCTCGGGGACACGGGGCTGATGTCACAGCTGGGGGACACGGGGGTGATGTCACTGCTCAGGGACACGGGGTGATGTCGCGGCTCGGGGACACAGGGCTGATGTTGTGGCTCAGGGACACGGGGTGATGTCGCGTCTCGATGACACGTGGCTGCTGTCGCGGCTCCGGCGCCCGATGTGCTCGGTGCAGCCCAACCGGGCGTGCGGGGCGGGCGGTGCTGAGGCTGGGAGCGCGGAGCAGGGGCCATCCTGCTGTCAGAGCCCATGGGGACCCCCACAGTGTCCCGTCCCCCGCCCAGTCTTCTCTAGGCAGCTCTAGAATGCTTTTGAGGGTGAATTCACTGGTCCTGTACCGGTCCCTGCCCGATCCATCCTGCATCCCATTCCTGCCCGATCCATCCTGCACCCGTCCCTGCGGGATCCATCCTGCCCCCGTCCCTGCCCGATCCATCCTGCATCCCATTTCTGCCCGATCCATCCTGCCCCCGTCCCTGTCCAATCCATCCTACACCCGTCCCTGCGGGATCCATCCTGCCCCTGTCCCTGCCTGCCCCTGTCCCTGCGGGATCCATCCTGCATCCCATTCCTGCCCGATCCATCCTGCACCCGTCCCTGCCCGATCCATCCTGCATCCCATTCCTGCCCGATCCATCCTGCACCCATTCCTGCCCGATCCATCCTGCATCCCGCTCTGAAACACGGAGGAAGGAAAGGGCCCAGGAGGGCGAGCGGCTGTGCCGAGAGGTGGCAGCGTGTGACTATGTTCAGTGCCAGCCAAGCTGGACTTGGTGCTGCGCGTCCAGGCCTGGCCTAAGGTTGGGTCCCTGAACGTCCCCCCGCACCCGCCCCACAGGAGCTCTGTGCACCCACCCCAATCACTCCGGGGAGCAACGAACACTGGGAACCTTCATTTTGGAGCAGGATGAGCGTGAGGAACAGGTCGTGCGGGGACAATAGGTCGCGCAGGGACGGCACCCAGAGAAAGCGGCACCACCAAGAGCATCTTATCCAGCCTGGCTGAAAGTCCCGGGTGCTGGGGCAGCTCCTGCAGCCCCTTCCCAGCTGGAGCCATTGCATTGCACCCACTGCACCCATTGCACCCAGCCCTGCTGGCACCCAGGACCCCCCAGGGACTGCATCCATTGCACAAAGACCGCCCCGCCCCAGGTGCTGCACCCATTGCAACCAGACCTGCTGGCACCCAGACCCCCCCAGGTGCTGCACCCATTGCACACAGCCCTGGTGGCACCCAGACCCCCCCAGGTGCTGCACCCATTGCACACAGCCCTGCTGGCACGCAGACCCCCCCAGGTGGCCTTGGTGGCACCCAAATCCCCCCACAGGTGCTGCATCCATTGCACCCAGACCTGCTGGCACCCAGACCCCCCCCCCAGGTTGCCCTGGTGGCACCCAGAACCCCCCCCAGGTGCTGCACCCACTGCATCCAGCCCTGTTGGCACCCAGACCCCCCCAGGTGCTGCACCCATTGCACACAGCCCTGGTGGCACGTAGACCCCCTCAGGTGGCCTTGGTGGCACCCAGATCCCCCCACAGGTGCTGCATCCATTGCACCCAGAGCCCACAGATGCTGCACCCATTGCACCCAGCCCTGGTGGCACCCAGACCCCCCCAGGTGCTGCACCCATTGCACCAAGCCCTAGTGGCACCCAGACCCCCCCAGGTGGCCCTGGTGGCACCCAGACCCCGCCTCAGGTGCTGCACCCATTGCACACAGCCCTGGTGGCACCCAGACCCCCCAGGTGCTGCACCCATTGCACCCACCGAGGCTCTCGTGCCTCAGTTTCCCCAACTCAGCGCTTCTATAGTTTCTAATGAGTGAATAATTTCCCGGTGACCCCGACTGAACGCTGCGCGGCACCGATTCCTGAGCAGCAAATCCGCCCCACAGTTCCCATTGATAAGTGATCCGGTGTGATCCTGGATCCCAGTGGGTCACTCATCCGACCTCCCGCATAAACGCTCCCCCAGGAAATCCCTCACACCTGCTGATTTATTAATTGGGAACGAGCAAATCGGGCTGATGAGGAAGGAGAGCCCTGCAATCCTGGATCAATCAGCAATCCCGGATCAATCAGCAATCCTGGACCAATCAGCAATCCCGGATCAATCAGCAATCCTGGATCGGGCAGCAATCCTGGATCAATCAGCAATCCTGGATTGGGCACAATCCTGGATCAGGCAGCAATCCTGGGTCAATCAGCAATCCTGGGTCAATCAGCAATCCTGGATCATTCAGCAATCCTGGATCAATCAGCAATCCTGGGTCAATCAGCAATCCTGGATCGGGCAGGAATTCGGGCCAGGCTGCCTCCCGCCCCTCTGCTGTTCCCCATTGCAGGAGGGACCCAGAGGGGTCCCCAGACTGGTCAGCGGCCCCTCCCTGCCCCCCCTCCACCCCAAGCACCCCCCGGCAGCCCGGGCTCCTTACGGCGCTTCATTACCCGCGGGGTCCGGCTCCGCGCCCCGGCCAAGTGTCCCATCGCCGTTACCATCCCCGCCCGGCACCCGTGTCCCCGTGTCCCCAACAACCTGAACCCCCCGGGGCTGCTCTCAGTGTCTGGAGCACACGGAGAACCACACAGCCATCCGCTCCTGGGTGCCATTAAAGCGTCAACCGAGGGCTGTGACAGTGCCAACCCAGAAAGGGGGTGAAGCACGAAGCCACAAGCCCGGGGGGGTGACCCCGGTTGTTCCGTCCCTCTCCCCACCATTTTCAGCTGTTTCAACGAACCTCTTTGCCTTGTATTCCGTGAGGGAGCTGATTCAATAACACGTTCAGCACCAGCTCGACCTCACGGGGTGACGCGATGGGGAAGCGCCATCCCCGTAACGAGGCAATTAAACCAGTCCTGTCAGTGATTAATTTGGGGAGGGGGGCACAGGAAAGGGGAAAACACACTCACGGCGTTACTGATGGTGGGAGAACACGATGTAACAGGGTGGATGGATGATGGCAGAGCAGTGGATGTGGTCACCTTGACTTCAGCAAAGCCTTTGACACAGTCTCCACAGCATCCTCACAGCTGAGTTGAGGAGGGGTGGTCTGGACAATAGAGTAGTGAGGTGGGTTGCAAACTGGCTTAAGGAGAGAAGCCAGAGAGTGGTAGTCAATGGTGCGGAGTCTAGTTGGAGGCGAATATCTAGTGTGGTGCCTCAGGGGGCAGTGCTGGGGCCAGTATTATTCAATATATTCATTAACGATTTAGATGAGGGAATAGAGTGACTATCAGCAAGTTTGCTGGTGACACCGAGCTGGGAGGAGTGGGTGACACTGGAAGCTGTGCTGCCGTCAGAGACCTGGACAGGCTGGAGGGTGTAGAGTCTTGAATGTGGGCAGAACAAGCCCAGGTTCCAGTGTAAGTTGGGAATGAGCTGTTGGAGCAGTGAAAAGGGAGCTGGGGGTCCTGGGGACAGCAAGGTGACCATGAGCCAGCACTGGGCCCTTGTGGCCAGGAAGCCAATGGGACCTGGGGTGGGTTAGAAGGGGGTGGTCAGTAGGTCAGAGAGGTTCTCCTGCCCCTCTGCTCTGCCCTTGAAAAAAGGGTTTAGTTCAGATACTATTAGGATATATTTGTGGAACATATGTATATACATAATGCAATATATACAGCCATAGCACCCTGAGAACTTCCCATCTCGTCTGATCTGGGAAGCTAGGCAGGGTCGGGCCCGGTCAGTACTTGGATGGGAGACCGCCCAGATACACAGCCATAGCACCCTGAGAACACCTGATCTGGGAAGCTAAGCAGGGTCGGGCCTGGTCAGTGCTTGGATGGGAGACCAGCTGGGTCCAGAGAGGTTCTCCTGCCCCTCTGCTCTGCCCTGGGGAGACCACACCTGGAATCTTGTGTCCAGTTGTGGCCCTTGTGGAATCTTGTGGTCCAGTTCCAGCAGGACAGGGAACTGCTGGAGAGAGTCCAGCGCAGCCACCAAGATGCTGGAGGGGGTGGAGCATCTCCCGTGTGAGGAAAGGCTGAGGGAGCTGGGGCTCTTTAGTTTGGAGAAGAGGAGACTGAGGGGTGACCTTATTAATGTTTATAAATATATAAAGGATGAGTGCCACGAGGATGGAGCCAGGCTCTTCTTGGTGACAAACAATGATAGGACAAGGGGTAACGGGATCAAGCTGCAACACAAGAGGTTCCACTTAAATTTGAGAAGAAACTTCTCACTGAGGGTGACAGACACTGGAACAGGCTGCCCAGGGAGGGTGTGGAGTCTCCTTCTCTGCAGACATTCAAAACCCACCTGGACATGTTCCTGTGTGACCTCACCTGGGCGTTCCTGCTCCATGGGGGGTTTGCACTGGATGAGCTTTTGAGGCCCCTTCCAATCCCAAACATTCTGTGATACTGTGATCTCCCCGCAGAACGGATGAGGACGGGGATGCCTGGGGACGCGCCATTGCCAAAGCACCCCGTGCCAGCGCCGCGCCGGCGTTCGCTTTAATAATTGAATGCCGGTTTGGGCAACGATGATTTATTTAAAGGGAACAGCGTGTGAACGAGAACACGACCCGATGCCTGGCGACAGATATCGGCTCTATCGCCACCTCTGTCCCAGCGCCGCGCCCGGGAGGTGAACAAACAACTGCCGCAATTAAACCCTTGTTAGGAGATTGTGAGAAATGCGGTTGTGACTCGTGCTGAGATGTTTAATGTTTACAGGTATAACCAAATGAGGCACGGGCTCTGAACCTGGAGAAAGGAAAAGGTGGGTAAGCTCCATGAAACTTGTATATGAAGTTATATTGACAGAGGGAACTAACATTTTAAGGGTTAACTAAAACTTATAATGGGTGCCTACTAACAAACTAACACTTTAAGGCTTAGGCACACAATAGACGCTTAGTTTACAGCTTTATGTCAAGAAGAACAGAACCTCATCGAATGCCAAGATAAGAAGTTTTACTGCACCTTGAGGAGACAAGATAACGAAGATTTACAGCAAAAGGGGGCGCCAGTCTGGTTTCAATCGACTTGGCAGCTTGAGTCCCAGTCAATTCAACATAATGGGCCAAAGGTACAAAGTCCAGTGTGACGAAGCTGAAGGAGCTTCATCCAAAGACCTCCAAAGACCCCTCCTCAAATTCACCAAGTGACACTGCGCAGGCCAACAGGGGAGGGACAAGGAGGAGACTATGGAAATGGTTCTCTGAGACTCATGTTAATAAAAAGCAGGAAAGGCTATGGATATGTACAGGCGTTCCTGGGGTCATTATGAATATGTAACACCTCACTGTATTTAAGCACATCTCTTGTTGTTTAAAGGTGTGCGTGTTGGGTGGAGCGAATCCCCCGCGCACCCAGCGCTGTTTGGCTTATGCTCTAATGAACACGTGTTTAAGGAATACAAGGAATTGGATTAAATGTTGTTTATCCATAGGAAAAGCATAAGTTATTTATTTCAAGATGCAAGCGCGCGTGTCACGGAGACACCCGAGGTTCGGTTAAGGGACAACAGGGTCCAAAACAACTTGTATTAAACTGGGGAGAAACAGGGTTTTAGCACTGCAAAGTGACTTAAATAAAGGTTTGGATATCAGGTGAGGAAAATTATTGAGGGGCAGTGTGGCAGAATGCAGTATATTTATACTTTCCGTGCACATTTGCACGTGTAACTTTCCGTGCTCAATACGAGCACATGTAAAATTAATCCTCGCACAATCGCTGGTGTATTTTCCTCTCGTGCACATTTGCACGTGTAACTTTCTGTGCACATTTGCACGCGTACTTTCTGTGCTTAATACAAGCACGTGTACTTTCCATGCACATTTGCACTCGTAACTTTCTGTGCTCAATATGAGCACGTGTATAAATTATTTCCTCGCACAATCGCGGGTGTATTTTCCTCCCGTGCTTCCACATAAGCGCATGTAATATTCCGTGCGCATTTGCACGTGTAAGTAAATTAACCCTCGCAGGATTGTGAGTGTATTATAAACTTACCCTCGCACAATCGCGACACTTCCCGTACTCACTACGAGTACGTGTATCTCTTTACAACAACCCCACACCATGTCCATGCAGTGTGTACTTCTCCAGGACTCAGGGCCGGCTCCAGCACTGTTTTCATGAACCACGTGCATGCACTCTGTGGACCGCCTGTTCTGTTAGTTGCTGCGCCTTAATAATTTTCCTCAGCTGATATCTGAATCTTTATTTAAGTCACTTTGCAGTGCTAAAACCCTGTTTCTCCCCAGTTTAATACAAGTTGTTTTGGACCCTGTTGTCCCTTAACCGACCTTCGGGTGCCACCGGCCTGGTGGACCCCATCTGGAATATTGTGTCCAGTTCTGGGCCCCTCAGTTAAAGCAGGACAGGGAACTGCTGGAGAGGGTCCAGCACAGGGCAACAAAGATGATTAAGGGAGTGGAGCATCTCCCTTATGAAGAAAGGCTGAGGGAGCTGGGGCTCTTTAGTTTGGAGAAGAGGAGACTGAGGGGTGACCTTATTGATGTTTATAAATATATAAAGGGTGAGTGCCACGAGGATGGAGCCAGGCTCTTCTCGGTGGCAAACAATGATAGGACAAGGGGTAACGGGATCAAGCTGCAACACAAGAGGTTCCACTTAAATTTGAGAAAAAACTTCTTCTCCGTGAGACTGGCAGAGCCTGGAACAGGCTGCCCAGGGGGGTTGTGGAGTCTTCTCCTCTGCAGACATTCCAACCCGCCTGGAAACCTTCTTGTGTAACCTCAGCTGGGTGTTCCTGCTCCATGGGGGGATTGCACTGGATGAGCTTTACAAGTCCCTTCCAATCCCAAACATACTGTGGTACTTTGATACAGCATCCCAGATACAGCACCCCAGATAGAGCATCCTAGATACAGCACCCTAGATACAGCATCCCAGATACAGCATCCCAGATACAGATCCCTAGATACAGTATCCTAGATACAGTATCCCAGAAACAGCATCCTAGATACAGCATCCCAGATACAGCATCCCAGATACAGCATCCCAGAAACAGCATCCTAGATTCACCATTCCAGAACATTATCCCAGATACAGAATCCCAGATACAGCATCCTAGATTCAGCATCCTGGATACAGCATCCTAGATACAGTATCCCAGATACAACATCCTAGATACAGGATACTAGATACAGCATCCCAGATACAGCATCGTAGATACAGCATCCCAGATACAGCATCCCGGATACAGCATCCTAGATGCAGTATCCCAGATACAGCAACCCAGATACAGCTTCCCAGATACAGCATCCCAGATACAACATCCCAAATGCAGCATCCCAGGTACGGTATTTCAAGTACAGCATCCTAGATAAAGCATTCTAGATACAGCATCCCAGATACAGTATCCCAGATACAACATCCTAGATACAGCATCCCAGAGACAGCATCCTAGATACAGTACCCCAGGTACAGCATCCTAGATATAGCATCCTAGACACAGTATCCTAAATACAGCATCCCAGATACAGCATCCAAGATACAGCATCTCAGATACAGCACCCTTGATACAGCATCCCAGATACAGCATCCCAGATACAGCATCCTAGATACAGCACCCTAGATACAGGATCCAAGATCCAGCATCCCAAATGCAGAATCCCAGGTACAGTATGCCAGGAACGGCATCCTAGATACAGCATCCCAGATACAGCACCCTAGATACAGCATCCTAGATACAGTATCCCATATATAGCATCCCAGATACAGCATCCCAGATACATCACATCAGATACAGCATCCTAGATACAGTACCCCAGGTACAACATCCTAGATACAGCATCCTAGATACAGTATCCGAGATAGAGCAACTCAGATACATCATGCCAGATACAGCCCCCCAGATATAGCATCCCATATACAGCATCCTAGATACAGAATCCTAGATACAGTATCCTAGATACAGCATCCCAGATACAACATCCCAGATACGCCATCCCAGATATAGCATCCCAGATACAGCATCCTAGATACAATATCCCAGATACAGCATCACAAATGCAGCATCGCAGATACAGCATACCAGGTACAGCATCTCAGATACAGCACCCTAGATACAGAATCCCAGATACAGCATCACAGATATACCATCCCAGATACAGCACCCTATATACAGCATCCCAGATACAGCATCCTAGATACAGCATCCCAAAGGCAGCAGACCAGGTACAGCACCCCAGAAACAGCATCCTAGATACAGCATCCCAGATACAGCATCCCAAATGCAGCATCCGAGGTACAGTATACTAGATAAAGCGTCTCAGATACAGCATCCTAGATACAGCGCCCTAGATACAGCATCCTAGATACAGCATCCCAGATAGAACATCCCAGATACAGCTTTCGAGATAGAGCACCCTATATACAGCATCCGAGATACAACATCCTAGATACAGTATCCCAGACATAGCATCCCAGATACAGCATCCTAGATACAGTATCCGAGATACACTATCCTAGATACAGCATCCCAGATACAGCATCCCACAAAAGCCATTCCAGATTTAGCATCCCAGATATAGCATCCTAGATACAGCATCCTAGATACAGTATCCCAGATACAGTATCCCAAATACAGCATCCCAGATACAGCATCCACGATACTACATCCCAGATACAGCATACCAGCTACAGCATCCCAGATACAGCATTCGAGATACAGCATCCAGGATACGGCATCCTATATACAGCATCCCAAACGCAGCATCCCAGGTACAGTATCCCAAGTACAGCATCCTAGATACAGCATCCTAGATACAGTATCCAAGATACAGCATCCCAGATACATCAAGCCAGTTACAGCATCCCAGATATAGCATCCCAGATACAGCATCCTAGATACAATATCCCAGATAAAGCATCCCAAATGAAGCATCCCAGATACAGCATACTGGTACAGCATCCCAGATACAGCGCCCTAGATACAGCATCACAGATACAGCATCCTATATACAGCATCCCAAATGCAGCATACCAGGAACAGCACCGCAGAAACAGTATCCTAGATACAGCATCCCAGATACAACATCCTAGATACACTATCCCAAATGCAGCATACCAGGTACAGCATCCCAGAAACAGCATCCTAGATACAGCATCCCAGATACAGCATCCTAGAAACAGCATCCCAAATGCAGCATCCCAGATACAGCTTCCCAGATACAGCATCCTAGATTCAGCATCCCAGATATAGCATCCCAGAAACAGCATCCTACATACAGCTTCCCAGATACAGCATCCTAGATACAGCATCCTAGATACAGTATCCCAGATACAGCATCCCAGATACATCACGCCAGATATAGCATCCCAGATATAGCATCCCAGATACAGCATCCTAGATACAATATCCCAGATAAAACATCTCAAATGAAGTATCCCAGATACAGCATACCAGGTACAGCATCCCAGATAGCACCCTAGATACAGCATCCCAGATACAGTATCCAAGATACAGCATCCTAGATACAGCATCCCAAATGCAGCATACCTGGTACAGCATCCCGGAAACAGCATCCTAGATACAGCATCTCAAATGCAGCATCCCAGATACAGCTTCCCAGATACAGCATCCTAGATTCAGCATCCCAGATACAGCATCCTAGATACAGTATCCCAGATACAACATCATAGATACAGGATCCTAGATACAGCATGCCAGATACAGCATCCTAGATACAGTATCCCAGATACAGCATCCCAGATACAGCATCCTAGATGCAGTATCCCAGATACAGCATCCCAGATACAGCTTCCCAGATATAGCATCCCAGATACAACATCCCAAATGCAGCATCCCAGGTACGGTATTTCAGGTACAGCATCCTAGATAAAGCATTCTAGATACAGCATCCCAGATACAGTATCCCAGATACAGCATCCTAGGTACAGCATCCCAGAGACAGCATCCTAGATACAGTACCCCAGGTACAGCATCCTAGATATAGCATCCTAGACACAGTATCCTAAATACAGCATCCCAGATACAGCATCCTAGATACAGAGCCCTAGATACAGGATCCAAGATACAGCATCCCAGATACAGCATCCCAGATACATCACGCCAGATACAGCATGCCAGATACAGCATCCCAGATACAGCATCCTAGATACAGTATCCCAGGTACAGCGTCCTAGATACAGCATCCTAGATACTGTATCCTAGATACAGCATCCTAGATACAGCATCCCAGATACAGCATCCTAGATACAGCACCCTAGATACAGCATCCCAGATCCAGCATCCCAAATGTAGAATCCCAGGTACAGTATGCCAGGAACGACATCCTAGATACAGCATCCCAGATATAACACCCTAGATACAGCATCCCAAATGCAGCATCCCAGGTACAGTATCCAAGGTACAGCATCCCAGAAACAGCATCCTAGATACAGCATCCCAGATACAGCATCCCAGATACAGCATCCCAAATGCAGCATCCCAGATACAGCTTCCCAGATACAGCATCCTAGAACCAGCATCCCAGATATAGCATCCCAGATACAGCATCCTAGATACAATATCCCAGATACAGCATCCCAAATGAAGCATCCCAGATACAGCATACCCGGTACAGCATCCCAGATAGCACCCTAGATACAGCATCCCAGATAGGGCATCACAGATACAGCATCCTAGATACAGCATCCCAAATGCAGCATACCAGGAACAGCACCGCAGAAACAGCATCCTAGATACGGCATCCCAGACACAACATCCTAGATACACTATCCCAAGTGCAGCATACCAGGTACAGCATCCCAGAAACAGCATCCTAGATATAGCATCCCAGATACAGCATCCTAGATACAGCATCCCAGATACAACATCATAGATACAGGATCCTAGATAGAGCATCCCAGATACAGCTTCCCAGATACAGCATCCCAGATACAACATCCCAAATGCAGCATCCCAGGTACGGTATTTCAGGTACAGCATCCTAGATAAAGCATTCTAGATACAGCATCCCAGATACAGTATCCCAGATACAGCATCCTAGGTACAGCATCCCAGAGACAGCATCCTAGATACAGTACCCCAGGTACAGCATCCTAGATATAGCATCCTAGACACAGTATCCTAAATACAGCATCCCAGATACAGCATCCAAGATAGAGCATCGCAGATACAGCATCCTAGATACAGAGCCCTAGATACAGGATCCAAGATACAGCATCCCAGATACAGCATCCCAGATACATGACGTCAGATACAGCATCCCAGATACAGCATCCTAGATACAATATCCCAGGTACAGCGTCCTAGATACAGCATCCTAGATACTGTATCCTAGATACAGCATCCTAGATACAGCATCCCAGATACAGCATCCCAGATACAGCATCCTAGATACAGCACCCTAGATACAGCATCCCATATCCAGCATCCCAAATGTAGAATCACAGGTATAGTATACCAGGAACGGCATCCTAGATACAACATCCCAGATATAGCACACTAGATACAGCATCCCAGATACAGCATCCCAAATGCAGAGTCCCAGGTACAGTATGCCAGGAACGGCATCCTAAACACAGCATCCCAGATACAACATCCAAGATACGCCATCCCAGGTATAGCATCTTAGATAAGGTATCCCAGATACAACACCCCAAATAGAGCATCCCAGATACAGCATCCAAGACACAGCGTCCCAAATGAAGCATCCCAGAAACAGCATCCCAGATACAGCATCCTAGATACAGTATCCCAGACATAGCATACCAGATACAGCATCCCAGATACAGCATCCCAGATACAGCATCCTAGATACAGTATCCCAGGTACAGCGTCCTAAATACAGCATCCTAGATACTGTATTCTAGATACAGCATCCTAGATACAGCATCCCAGATACAGCATCCCAGATACAGCATCCTAGATACAGCACCCTAGATACAGCATCCCAGATCCAGCATCCCAAATGTAGAATACCATGTACAGTATGCCAGGAACGGCATCCTAGATACAGCATCCCAGATACAGCATCCCAAATGCAGCATCCCAGGTACAGTATCCCAGGTACAGCATCCTAGATACAGCATCCTAGATACAGTATCCCAGATACAGCATCCCAGATACATCACGCCAGATACAGCATCTCAGATAGAGCACCCCAGATACAGCATCCTAGATACAATATCCCAGATAAAGCATCCCAAATGAAGCATCCCAGATACAGCATACCAGGTACAGCATCCCAGATACAGCGCCCTAGATACAGCATCCCAGATACAGCATCCCAGATACAGTATCCTATATACAGCATCCCAAATGCAGCATACCAGGAACAGCACCGCAGAAACAGCATCTTAGATACAGCATCCCAGATACAACATCCTAGATACACTATCCCAAATGCAGCATACCAGGTACAGCATCCCAGAAACAACATCCTAGATACAGCATCCCAGATACAGCATCCTAGAAACAGCATCCCAAATGCAGCATCCCAGATACAGCTTCCCAGATACAGCATCCTAGATTCAGCATCCCAGATATAGCATCCCAGATACAGCATCCTAGATACAATATCCAAGATACAGCATCCCAAATGAAGCATCCCAGATACAGCATACCAGGTACAGCATCCCAGATAGTACCCTAGATACAGCATCCCAGATACAGCATCCCAGGTACAGCATCCAAAATACAGTATCCCAAATGCAGCATACCAGGAACAGCACCGCAGAAACAGCATCCTAGATACGGCATCCCAGACACAACATCCTAGATACACTATCCCAAATGCAGCATACCAGGTACAGCATCCCAGAAACAGCATCCTAGATATAGCATCCCAGATACAGCATCCTAGATACAGCATCCCAAATGCAGCATCCCAGATACAGCATCCTAGATACAGTATCCCAGATACAACATCATAGATACAGGATCCTAGATACAGCATTCCAGATACAGCATCCTAGATACAGTATCCCAGATAGAGCATCCCAGATACAGCATCCTAGATGCAGTATCCCAGATACAGCATCCCAGATACAGCTTCCCAGATACAGCATCCCAGATACAACATCCCAAATGCAGCATCCCAGGTACGATATTTCAGGTACAGCATCCTAGATAAAGCATTCTAGATACAGTATTCCAGATACAGTATCCCAGATACAGCATCCTAGGTACAGCATCCCAGTGACAGCATCCTAGATACAGTACCCCAGGTACAGCATCCTAGATATAGCATCCTAGACACAGTATCCTAAATACAGCATCCCAGATACAGCATCCAAGATAGAGCATCCCAGATACAGCATCCTAGATACAGAGCCCTAGATACAGGATCCAAGATACAGCATTCCAGATACAGCATCCTAGATACAGTATCCCAGGTACAGCGTCCTAGATACAGCATCCCAGATACAGCGCCCTAGATACAGCATCGCAGATACAGCATCCCAGATACAGCATCCCAGATACAGCATCCTAGATACAGCATCCCAAATGCAGCATCCAGGTACCGCATCCCAGATATAGCATCCTATATACAGCATCGCAGATAGAGCATCCTAGATATAGCATCCTATATTCACCATCCTAGATACAGCATCCCAGATATAGCATCCCATATACAGCATCCTAGACACAGTATCCCCGGTACAGCATCCTAGATACAGCATCCAAGATACAGTGTCCTAGATACAGCATCCCAGATACAACATCCCAGATATAGCATCCCAGATACAGCATCCAAGATACAGCTTCCCAGATACACTATCCTAGATACACCATCCCAGATACAGCATCCCAGATACAGCATCGCAGATACAGCATCCTAGATACAGCATCCCAGATACAGCATCCTAGATACAGTATTCCAGATACAGCATCTCAGATACAGCATCCCAGAAACAGCATCCTAGATACAGCATCCCAGATACAGCATCCCAAATGCACCATCCCAGGTACAGCATCCCAGATACAGCATCCTATATACAGCATCGCAGATAGAGCATCCCATATATAGCATCCGAGATTCACCATCCTAGATACAGCATCCAAAATGCAGCATCCGAGGTACAGCATCCCAAATATAGCATCCCAGGTACAGCATCCCAGATACAGCACCCTAGATACAGCATCCCAGATACAGCATTCTAGATAGAGTATCCCAGATACAGCATCCCAGATACAGCATCCCAAATGCAGCTTCCCAGGTACAGCATCTCAAATGCAACATCCCAGGTACAGCATCCCAGAAACAGCATCCTAGATACAGCATCCGAGACACAGCATCCCAGATACAGCATCCTAGATACAGTATCCTAGATACAGTATCCCGAATACAGCATCCTATATACAGCATACTACATACAGTATCCTAGATACAGCATCCCAGATATAGCATCCCAGATACAGCATGCTAGATACAGCATCCTAGATACATCACGCCAGATACAGCATCCCAGAAGCAGCATCCCAGATACAGCATCCTAGATACAGCACCCTAGATACAGCATTCCAGATACAGTATTCCAGATACATCATCCCAGATACAGCACCCCAAATGCAGCATCCCGCGTAGAGCATCCCAGAAACAGCATCGCAGATACAGCAACCCAGATACATCATCCCAGATACAGCATCCCAGCTACAGCATCCCAGATACAGCATCCTAGATACGGTATCCCAGATACAGCATCCCTCATACAGCATCCTAGATACAGCATCTAAAATGCAGCATCCCAGGTACAGTATTTCAGGTACAGCATCTTAGATACAGCATCCGAGATACAGCATCCTAGATACAGTATCCTAGATACAGCATCCCAGATACAACCTCCCAGATACAGCATCCAAGATACAGCATCCCAGATACAGCACCCTAGATACAGCATCCCAGATACAGCATCCCAGATACAGCATCCCTGATACAGCATTCTAGATTCACCACCCCAGAAACAGCACCCTAGATACAGCATCCCAGGTACAGCATCCTAGATACAGCATCCTAGGTACAGCATAGTAGATACAGCATCCCAGATACAACATGTTGAGCTGTGCTCCTCTCCCGCACCAAGTGCTGATCGTGGGGCTCAGGGTGAGGGGGTGCACGGAGGGCGGGGGGGTCCATGGACTGGAATAAGTTTTGTTTGGAGTTTTTCAAACGCCTCTGCTGACACGTCGTATAAAAACCGATTGCTGCAGTGCTAAGGAATGAACAGGAGGATGAGCAACAGACTGCAGAAACTGCTTGGGTTTTGGTTTATTGAAAAATTCTTATTGAACTCAAAAAGCAATACGATCTTGCAGTGGTCTTCTAATACCTAGTGACAGCTTTTTAATGTTCTGGTTTGGAACTTTGAGACGAGATTGGATATGAAGGGCTGTTCCATTGTGGAATATTGCAGGAGTAAACTCTTGCATTTCAGCATGCCTGGCAAATCTGCAGCTTGATAAAGCCCTCAGGCTGTTTGGTTTAATCAGACTTTTGTAGACCCCACCTTCACTGGTCAAAGCACCGGCTGCCAATGTGTTTTCTGGTGTTGTCACTTCTTTCTGACCAAAGACGGCAGAGGCAGCAGCTCTACTGGTGGTGTCTGTTTTATTGAAACATGAGGATCTACAGGAACTTTAACCCAAAGCTCAGGAAGCTGTGGTCCGTGGTCTATCTTTGTAATGTTTGGAGATTCTTCTGCAGATATTCTTATGACAACGAGCACTGAACGTTTGTGAGTGTGAACTGCTGTGCAGGCAGAAGGAAGAAAGCTGTGTGAGCTAAAGCGGCAGGAAGGCTGCAGCCGTGTAAGCCGGGGGTGCAAGCGGCACGAAACGGGCTGCAGCGGCGGAGCCCTCGGTCCCGGGCCGTCCCGGGCAGGCGCAGCCCGAGCGCTCCCGGCCCCGCTGCCGCTGCCCCGCCGGGGCCGGGGCCGCGCTGCGGGCGGACAGCGCCGCTCTGCGGCCGCCGGCGGCTCCGGGCCGGGAGTGGGGGCGGGGCCCGGTGGCGGGCGCGGACGGGATTGGCTCCTGCGCCGGATGGGCGGGGCCACGCTGCAGAAGCGCGCGGGCCGAGGAGCGCGTGCGAGCGGTGCGGCGGCGGGGCCGGCGGTGAGGGAGGGGCGGGCGGACACCGGGGAGACCGGACGGGGCCGCCCCGGTCCCGGCTGAGGGGGGAGGCTGGAGGGGGAGGGACGGGCTGGTTTGGGCAGGAGGAAGGCGAGGGGCAGGCAGCCGCAACAGCGCGGCCCCGGGCCGGGCCCAGCAAGGGGCGAGGGGGAAACACGCGGGCGGCTGTGAGGGAAGGGAGCCCCGGGCTGAGCGCTGCGCTGGGCTCGGGCGGGGCCGTGGGGCGGAGGGGGGAGCCCGTGGTGCCACAGGGCAGAGGGAGGAAAGGGGGGGTGACATCGGGGGGGCTTTGGCGGGAAAGGCTGAGGGAGCTCGGGGGGGTGACATCGGGGGGGCTTTGGTAGGAAAGGCTGAGGGACCTGGGGGGAGTGACATCGGGGGGGGCTTTGGCGGGAAAGGCTCAGGGACCTCGGGGAGGAGATGGCGTCGGGGAGGCTGCAATGCTGAGGGAGCTCAGGACGGGATGGCACTCAGGTCTGATTTCAAAGGGAAATGCTGAGGTGCCTTGAGGAATGGACGCTGGGCTGGGAACTGTGAACACATCAGATGGTTAAGAGAGTGTTCATGACAGAAATTTGTGCAGTGAAGTATTCCAGCAAAGAGCGGGAGAAGAGCCAAACTTAGATCAGGCCTCCTAGGACGCCTGCAGGTTTGGGGACAGGGATGACGAGGTTGTTAATCCGGTCCAACTGTTTCTTTCCCTGTCCCTCTCTTGCAGCACCTGACTGAATGGAGGAGCAAGTGGACGGGAAGTTCCTGCGCCACACACAGATCACATTTATCGCTCTCGCCCTCAGAGACCCGGAGATCCAAACCGTTCGCATCGTGGGTGAGGACCGTGGGCATTTGTACTGAGCTGTGACATCTCTAACCCGTGACACTGGGGTCCAACCTGAGCAGGGCACGTGCGGAAGCTGTGCTGCAGGGAGGGCAGAGCTGAGGGGAAGGGCTGTGCCAGGGGCTGGTGCCAAGGCAAGGTGGGCGCGCTGTGGGGTGTGGGGAGGTGTCAGCTCCGGACTCAGCCCCTGTCTGACTGTAGTGCCCTTGGGCTGGTGTAGCTCAGTCCTCCGTGTGTTTCTCTTCAGGGGGAGCAGCGTGCAAAGGAAAAGCAAGGAAGGAGGTGAACCCGTGAGGAACAGTGATGGGTAAAGAGGGTTGGAGCGCACCTGCCAGTCAAGAGGGATCAAGAAGGAAGACACCGGTGGTGGAACCGCAGGTCAGGAGAGCTCAAGGAGGGAGAAAGGTGACTGTGGCCATATGGGTTTTTCTATCTCACACACCAATGAAAACAGTTTGGATAATAAAAGAAACGTATGCAAAACCAATAATTAAAGGCAGAGAATGTTTGTATGCTATGTATGGGGTAGACCTGAAGGTATATTTCTTCCTGCAAGGAAGGAGAATTCGCAGTGGTAATTAACTGAAGATGTGAATTTCCAGATTGCATTGGCAACATACGCAGGGAACATATCAGTTTATTACTGTCAACATAAACTGTGGGCTGAAATTGGTAATTGAGACTTGTACAGCAAATGCTGCTGTCAGCAACGACCAGTAAGTGACAAGACTGTATTTACTGATGCTAGTACCAAAGAGCGGGTGAAGACCGTGCGCATTTGTACTGAGCTGTGACATCTCTAACCCGGGACATTGGGATCCAGCAAGTACCAAGGAGCAGGTGAGGACCGTGCGCATTTGTACTGAGCTGTGACACCTCTAACCCGTGACACTGGGGTCCCACAAGTACCAAGGAGCAGGTGAGGACTGTAATAAATTTGGACTTAGTCTTGTAAGTAACAAAAGTTTTATTTCTAATCAAGCAATAAGCAAAGACAGTGCTGGGTGCGGCCTAGATGCCTCAGTCTCCCTTGCGGCACGCGCACCAGCTAATTCAGTTCTCTGGGTTTCAAAGACCATCTCTGGTCCACAGCTTCCGGTTGTAACTTTTCACTCATGTTGAAGGCTCGTATCATGTGGGCATTGACTGCTGTGTAGCCAGTTTTGATCAGCTTACTTTGGTTACTTATGAGGTAAATACATCAAGCAGGACAAAGCAAGTAAACATACAAACACTTCTCAAACAAACATCTCCAGGAGCTTTAATGAAGAAACATTTCTCGGAACTGCTTGTTACAATTATTTCCCCCTTTTCTATTTTTTTACTTATTTTGTTCGTTAAAGCGTTGCAACTCTTGACCACTTAATACTAATAATTCGGTGTCGTTTTGATCATGCAATTTCTCATATTTTGCCTCAATCAACATCAAGTGAGCGGCTTCTAGTCTGCCTTTCACGATCGCTATTACTTTAATTAAGATACAAGGTCCGAATGTTAATACTAGGATTAAAAGAATCAGTGGTCCTGCTATAGTGGATAAGAGGGTTGTAAGCCAGGGTGATTGTCTGAACCAGTTCTCATACCAGCTCTGCCGAGATTCATGTTCTTTTTTTCGTTTTTCTATATTTTCTCGTAGTTTATTCATTGTGTCTCTTACTAGTCCTGTGTGATCGGCATAAACACAACACTCTTCCCTTAAAGCCTCACAAAGTCCTCCTTCCTTAAGAAATAGTAGGTCCAAACCTCGTCGGTTCTGTAAGACTGCTTCAGACAGAGATCCTACCGATTTTTCTAGCGCACTTATAGATTGCTCTGTCCTTAACAGGTCCTTATCAACGGCCACCCTTAGTGCTGCAAATTGGTGGTTCTGACTCACTATTGAGGCGATGCCGGTTCCTGCACCCGCCGCACTAAGGGCTAGTAGGACGCCTACAGTTATGGCAGTGACTGGTTCTCTTTTTACTAACTGGTGAGTTACCGCGATTTCTTCATATCCCTTTGGGTGATAGGTAATTTTAGGAATAACTACCACTTGTATGCAAAACTCTTCTAATAATTTTATATATTTCATGGAAACACAGGGTGTGAGCCCGCTTTTTGAACCTGTCCACTTAGAGTTACTAACTGGTATTATCCAATCGCTGGGCCTCCTAATTCTCGTTATCCATTGACCGGTGCATGTTCTGTTCATGCATAGGTGTTGTTTTTCAGGGGGTACCTTACCAATGCATATCCCCTTACCCTGCACTTGCTGCAATGAGATTCCCTGGGTCTCATTACTCCATTGACAAGAGTCAGGATTTGTTCCATTGGCGAGTTTAGGCGTTGCTCCGAGCCCAATGGCCTCAAAGTATGGCGGTTTTGGATCAAAACACAACCAACATTCTAGCATTAAATTTGGATAGGTCCTGTTGATAACCTGATAACTTGCATTCATTAGGGTCCAAAGTGAATTTTCGTTAGTATTAGAGTCTTGTGTGTTTTCAAGACCATCTGTTATTGTCTTGTTAATTTCTAATTCTTCGGTTATTACTACATTGGGACCTATTGGTTGGGCTCTTTCTTCAGGCGCAGGTTCCTTCTGGATTTTTATGAGCCCTCCTCGATCCTTTCCTGGTTCCCAATACCTGACTCCCCAAATTTTTCCTCGTATCCATCCTTGGTCCTCTGGTTGCAGGGCTGTGAGTGTCAAATGTGTACAACTACCTGGGTTTATTGTACCTCCGCTTGAGTCTCGCTTAGAAGGTTGGCAACCGCTGGGCCCCCAGGTTTTATTCAAAAACTTATCTCGCACAACCGGTTTCCAGTCTGAAGCAATTGTCTCACAACCCCAATATGCACAATAATACTCATTAGGATAGTTGCAGTAACTCTTCCCTGGACTGGAAGAGGGACAAACATCATAACCTTTTTGATCTAAGCATGGTTGTATAGGTGCTAACTGACAAAGGGTTACAGAAAAACTAGGGGATCCTACTGTAATATTCTCTTTAATCACTCAGCTCTCTTCTACCTGAATTAGGGTCCATTTGTATGGTCTATGTGCTGACTCCCCATTACTGGCCGTTAGTAATAATATTAATAGAGCATACCAAATGGGGTTGCATTTGCCTAGGTTCAGCTTGCTTTGATTTTGCAATTTGTTGTGCTGCCTAGCACTGGGGTAGTTCTCCCAACATTGCTGCACAATTCCATTCGGGTTTTTGCCCCCACTTTGTGTTATTCCTCTGCCTCACCCGTCGACTCGGTTGCTTCGAGCCACGGGGTAAACCATCTTCTCGGCAGCAAGAATATTCTTCAGGAGGCCCCGAATGTTTCCGGCAACTGCACCGTCGCTTGTAAGCTTCCCAGTTGCAGCTTTTTACCAAGGGGGAATGGCACGTTATTTCTTCTACAGTGGTTCGACAGCACACTTGTACTATGTGTTAAGTTTTAATGCTAATTCAGTAATTTCTCATTCAATTGAATAACACTGATCACAAGTTCCTCGAGGGGGAATACCATCTAGGCAATGCAACCACCAGTTTTCCTGGCACACTGTGCATTTAAAGCATCCAAAAGGATAACAGTTGCAACCTATGTTATCACATTTAACGTTATAATCCTTACAAATAGGGTATTTATAATATTTATAATCAGCTTTATCTTTTTTCTGTACTTGCACGATACAGGTTGGTAAGTCCAAGTCCATTTATTGCTTCCTCAGTTTAATCCTGAAAGGGTCCTCTGGATTCTGCAGTCCACGTGTTGGTCTTGATCGGGCCTTTCACTTGACCGGCGTGTGTCCACCCCTTCTTGGCGGTCCGAATAGCTGTTTCTGTAGTGAGTAAAACAGCATAAGGTCCCTCCCATCGAGGGGTTAGTGATGCCTCCTTCCAGGTCTTTATAAGCACTTTATCTCCAGGTTCTAGAGTATGTATTTTTATGTCTAAAGGCGGTCGTTGTACCACTAATCCTTTTTCCCAAAGGTATTTTCTTCGCTTTAATAACTGTATTAGATAATTCTTTATTTGGAAATCCTTTATTTCTGGGTGCTCCTGTGGTATTTCTAAATCATAGGGCATACCGTATAACATCTCGAAAGGTGAGATCCCGAGGTCTGTTCTCGGCTGCGTTCTTATATTTAATAGTGCTAAGGGCAAACACTTTACCCATGACATTTTGGTTTCTATCGTCAGTTTTGTGAGTTGTTTCTTTATCTCTCCATTCATTCGTTCTACTCGTCCTGAACTTTGTGGATGCCATGGAGTATGATATTGCCAATTGGTACCTAGTGTCTGGAAGGTCTCTGTAATAATCTTTGATGCAAAGTGTGGGCCCCGGTCGGAATCAATGGCTTCAATTATTCCATATCGGGGAATTATTTCTTCTAACGGTATTTTTGCTACTGTACGTGCAGTAGCTCTAGCTGTTGGGAATGCCTCCACAAAGTGTGTAAGGTGGTCTACCAGCACCAACAAATAACGGTAACGTCCGACCTTTGGTAGTTCTGTAAAATCAATTTGTATTTTTGAGAACGGTCGCAATGTGAGTTCCCTCCCACCGGGAACTCGTTTCTTTATTTGCTGTTTATTCACTCGCTGACAGGTGAGGCACTTTTCAACAATTCGTTTCGCTATATTGTATGCTCCTATACAAGCCTACTTTGTAGCAAATTGATCTACTAATGCCTGCGTTCCCCAATGTGTGATATCATGCAATCTGTTCATTATACTAATTGCAGTTACTTTTGGAACTACTTCCCTCTCAGCTTTTAGCTTCCACTGTTTGCCTTGCTGCTTTGCTCCTAATTTAGCAAGCTTCTCTTGTTCTACAGTGCTAAAAAACGTATATGCCCGGATGACTGGGACACCATTTCTCTCTTAGGCCTAGGCAGGTGCGTGGAATGGCGTCTACATTAAATTCTTTCCAACATTCATAGCAAGGGTAATCATTTTCCCACATCGTCCCTTGTCCATAGTTTGGGCAGTCTTTTCTTAGTTCCTTTGGGTCTGGAATCTCACAAGTCAATCTCTTAAGATTTAATAAGACCGCCTTTCTTGCTTCTTCGTCTGCAAGGTTATTTCCCCTAAGAATGGGATTCAGACCTTTCTGGTGCCCCTTTACATGAACCACTGCTATTGCTCTAGGTTTTCTTATTTCTTGCAAGATTTGTATAATCAGTCCTTGATGTATTAGATTTTTCCCTTGTGAATTTATCAGTCCTCATTCTTCCCATATTTTGCCCAATGTATGTACTACTCCAAATGCATACTTTGAGTCTGTGTATATAGTCCCGCTACCCGTGCCAATTAATTGCAAGACTCTTAGAACAGCATATAATTCGCAAGCTTGTGCAGACCATCCAGGGTTTAGTGGTCCTGATTCTAGGACTTCATTGGTTTTCCCATTTATTATTGCATATCCTGACTTTGGCTTTCCTGCCACCACCCGGGAGGAGCCATCTACAAATAATTTTTCTCCTTCTGATAACTCTTCCTCTTCTAGATCAGGTCTTATTTTGGTTTGTTCTTCAATTACTTGCAAACAATTATGTGTCAATTCTACACTAGGTTCTCCATATAGGAATTGTGTGGGGTTCTGTAAAGAGGTGCTTTCCAAAGTCAATTTTGGGGATTCAATCAGAATACTTTCATATTTTAATAACCTAGAATCCGTTATCCATTTTTCGGATTTTTGTTGCAGCACCCCTCGTATATTGTGCGGTGTTAATACATGCAGTTCCCCTCCAAATGTTATTTTCTGCATTTCTTCCACTAATAATGCAGCTGATACTATTGCCTGTAAACATGTAGGCCAACCCCTACTAACGGGGTCTAACAATTTGGATAGGTAGGCTACTGGTTTTTTATGTCCAGCCCACTCCTGCGCTAATACTCCATATGCAGTTCCTGAGTCCACATTAGGAAATAAATAAAACGGCTTTTGTGTGTCTGGTAGACTTAACACAGGGGCACTCACCAGTTCTTTCTTAATATCGTTCAGTTGTTCCTCCTCTTGTTCTGTCCATTGTAGTAATTTTTCCTGTGTTAGTTTTTTGTACAAAAATTTCACTTTCTTTGTCTAGTTTTCGATCCAATGTCTGCAGTATCCAGTCAGTCCTAATATTTGTCTTATCTGCCTCTTAGACTTTGGGGCCGGTAATGACAGGATCCCTTTTATTCTTTCCAGGTCTAAATGTTTGGTCCCCCTGCTTAAATAGTGCCCCAGATATTTTACTTCTTGTTGGACAAACTGAAGTTTACTTTTTGATACCTTGAGTCCCTGTAAACTAAGGAAATTTAAGAACCTTATACTGTCTTGTCTAACCCCCTCCTCATCCTGCCCTGCCAACAAGAGATCGTCCACATACTGTATTAGCACCACTTCAGGGCTACGTTCGTATTCCTGTAACATTTGTTCTAAAGCTTGCCCAAACAAGTTGGGCGACTCCGTAAACCCCTGGGGAAGTACAGTCGAGCGTAACTGTTGTTTTCTATGAGTATCTGGGTCCTCCCACTCAAAGGCAAAATAATTTCGACTTTCCTCATCCAATGGGCAAGCCCAGAAGGCATCCTTTAAGTCTATTACACTATACCACTCGTCATCCGGGCTTAGATGACTCAGGAGCGCATACGGGTTAGCTACTGCAGGAAATCGACTCACAGTCCTCTTGTTTATCTCCCTCAGGTCATGTACCAGCCTCCATTTCCCATCTTTTTTTCTTACTGGTCAAATGGGGGTGTTAAAAGGAGACATGCAAGGTTCAAGCAAGCCTTTTTCTAACAATCTCTCTATTTCTGGTTTCAACCCCCTTCGACCTTCTTCAGATATTGGATATTGTCTTACCCGAATGGGTATTTCTGGGCTAGAGATTTTAACTTTAAAGGGCGTTATGTTCAGTTTCCCTACTGAATCCTCCGTATACCACACTTCAGGATTAATTTTATTCTCGTCTTCCACTTTGAGGGGACATAACCTTATCCGAATTTCTTTCCCTCTTACTTCTAAATTGATACCCAATTCAATTATTAAATCCCGCCCCAAGAGATGATATTCAGCTTCTGGAACTAAAAGCAAATTTCCCACTCCTATTTTGGAGTTGGTTTTGATAATTACCCCCTTTATAACGGGAACACGAAATGGCTCCCCTTTTGCCCCAATTACTTGCATGGTGTCGGAGGATATTTTGCATCCCCTGGGCAAGGCTTGTATGGTAGATCGCTCTGCCCCGGCATCGACAACAAATTCAGTTTCTTGCTGCTGTGGGCCCACTTTCCATTTGATCAAGGGCTCTGTTCCTTTTTGGGTCCCCAGCAAAAAGAGCCCCTGACACCCCTATTCTGCTTTAAACATTTTCTCATCCGCCATTTTCTTCCTACACTTCCGCTTAATGTGCCCTTTCTTTCCACAGTAAAAACATTCTATCGGCTCACTCCGTTCCATTGTAGTCTCGCTATTAAGGGGTCTTGTCTTAGGACTGGGCCCCTTATACTCTGCCCTTCGATCTTTGGATTTCTGAGCGCTACCTTCTCTGACTGCTGCAACCATCGTTCGTACAGTCCTCCGCTCTTTTCCATCCTCTCTCCTGACATACACTTTCTGAGCTTCCCTTAGTAGTTCATCTAATCCACGATTTTGCCAATCCTCAAGTTTTTCCAGTTTCTTCCGAATATCTGTCCAGGATTTTGCTACAAATTGCGTTTTTAACAACACTACCCCTACAGGGGTACTGGGATCTAATCCCGAGTATAACTGTAAATTCTTTCTAAGCCGTTCTAGCCATTCTGTGGGCGTTTCATCTTTTTTCTGGTGTTCACTAGACACCCTTCCAATGTTCTGCCCCCTCGGTACAGATTGTCTAATACCTTGGACTAATGTAGTCCGCGGATCTTGCATGTGACCCCTGTGTAATGGGTCCTGGTTATTCCAGTCGGGCCTTTGTAGCGCCCATTTAGTGTCGGCTGCAGGACCCTGTTGATGCTGTTCATCCCAGATTCACATACCGGCTCTACGGATCATTCCCCTCTCTTGGGCAGTAAATAATATTCCTATGATTGCTTGCAGTTCATCCCACGTGTATGTATTAGGTCCTAAGAATTGATCAACTCGCTTTGCTACTCCTAGCGGGTCCTCTAATGGACTCCCCATTTCCTTTTTTAAAATCTCTGACATCTCCAGAATTGAGGAGCACCGCCACATACCCCATTCCCGCCTGTGGACCTCCCATCGCAATTTCTCGCAACGGATATAATTGTCCCGTCATCTGGTACTGCTGCTGTCTAATCTTACTACGAGAGACGTAGTCCTGTGGGTTGACTAAGGTCCATTTCCTCCAGGTTCGGTGCCAGCGGTGCAGCATTTGGACCAGGGGCCGGCACCAGGGGTGGTGGTGGCGGCACATAAGGTGGGGGTGCTACGGGAATTTCTTCCTCATGCCGCTTGTTTCTTTGTTTATTGTGCCTCTTATCCCCCTTTTCTTTTAACGGATACAGGTTGATCCTAGTCTCTGACCCTATCCATAAGCGTGCATAATCGCTCTCCTCTTGACTAAACGGTTCCTTTGAGTTAACGTAAAGGTTGAAGGCTTGGCAAATCCAATCCTCAAAGGATCCGAACACTGGCCAAAACAGATGGTCCTTACGAATTTCCTTACCATCCCAAACTACCATACAATAGTGGATCATTTGTATTTTACTCTTAGCCCGTCTAGAGGGGTAATCGTTCAAATATTTAATCATCAATCCTAGTGGACTATCCTGGGGGATTGGTGGAAGTTTCGCTTGCGAATCCCCACCCCTGGGACCAGAAGGTCTACTTTTCTTCTGTCCCATCTTCCAGGGTGCACTCACGCACACTCACACATGCTCCCCTCGTTCGTGACTCGCTCCCTCGCGGGCTACGAGAACTGCACTACTGGAGGGTCCGCACTCTCTTCGTCCGCAATTGGACGTCTTAGTCGTCGTACCCCAGGAAACCCAGCCACAACCGAGTGGAAATCTGGCCTATACTCACGCGTCCTGCGTCTTCACTCCGATCTTTGTGCACAAAGTTTAAGGGGCTGCCAGCATTTACTTTGCTTATTGCAATTTAGAAGGTTCTTCGGTGAAGAGTGGCGACAAAATCCTCCAAGGGCCGCTAGAAAAAGAAGCGGGGCGCCTCCCACAAAAAGGATCGCCGCCGAATATCCTTCATCCAAGCCACGGCACCAAATTTATTACAAGGACCGTGGGCATTTGTACTGAGCTGTGACATCTCTAACCCGTGACACTGGGGTCCAGCCTGAGCAGGGCACGTGCGGAAGCTGTGCTGCAGGGAGGGCAGAGCTGAGGGGAAGGGCTGTGCCAGGGGCTGGTGCCAAGGCAAGGTGGGCGCGCTGTGGGGTGTGGGGAGGTGTCAGCCCCGGACCCAGCCCCTGTCTGGCTGTAGTGCCCTTGGGCT
The DNA here is from genome assembly GCF_963082525.1 of Nesoenas mayeri. Taxonomy (NCBI): domain Eukaryota; kingdom Metazoa; phylum Chordata; class Aves; order Columbiformes; family Columbidae; genus Nesoenas; species Nesoenas mayeri. Next base: position 361,301 of record NC_137566.1, read on the forward strand.
GGTGTAGCTCAGTCCTCCGTGTGTTTCTCTTCAGGGGGAGCAGCGTGCAAAGGAAAAGCAAGGAAGGAGGTGAACCCGTGAGGAACAGTGATGGGTAAAGAGGGTTGGAGCGCACCTGCCAGTCAAGAGGGATCAAGAAAGAAGACACCAGTGGTGGAACCGCAGGTCAGGAGAGCTCAAGGAGGGAGAAAGGTGACTGCAAAACCAATAATTAAAGGCAGAGAATGTTTGTATGCTATGTATGGGGTAGACCTGAAGGTATATTTCTTCCTGCAAGGAAGGAGAATTCGCAGTGGTAATTAACTGAAGATGTGAATTTCCAGATTGCATTGGCAACATACGCAGGGAACATATCAGTTTATTACTGTCTACATAAGCTGTGGGCTGAAATTGGTAATTTACCGTTGTACAGCAAATGCTGCTGTCAGCAACAACCAGTAAGTGACAAGACTGTATTTACTGATGCCTCTGGTTGCTCACGTAAAATTGTAATTACGTGGCTAAACTCAGATACCCAGTGCTGCAAACACAAGGTAGAAAAAGAGACCAAGGGTCCAACAAGTTCTTGAGCTGACAGCTGTTAAGATCGCTTTGAGGTGTTCTGTAACGAGCCTTTGAATGTTGTAACTGGCTCATATTATGCAGCTGGCATACTGAACCACCTGGAAGCTTCTTTTCTTAAGGAAGAGGATAATCCTCTTTCGATGGCTGAATTGAGAATGCTATGGTTTCTAATAAATCATAGACATCATGGGTATTATGCAATGCACACCCGCTCTAGCACGGCCCTTCCAGGACCACTTGCGGAAGGCAGTAGGAGGGCCGATGCACAAGCTGTGCCGCTCACTGTGCCTAAAGCCTTGGAGCAAGCTAAATGATCACATAAATTCTTTCACCAGAGTGCAAAGGCGTTAAAACGACAATTTCAAATGACAGTGGATCAGGCCAGGAGCGTTCTTATGTCCTGCCCTGATTGCCAACAGTTGGTGCCCATGCCATCCACAGAGGGTGTTAATCCAGGCGGGGTTACTGCCAATGAAGTACGGCCAGCGGATGTAACGCATTGTTCTGAATTGGGTAAATACGTACGTGTTTCTGTAGACGCTCATTCCAGATTTCTCGTTGCTGCTGCACGCGCTGGTGAAAGAGCACGAGACGTCTGTAACATTGGTTGGCAGGTTTTGCTGTTTGAGGAGTTCCACGATATGTAAAACCAGAGGAAAGCAGAACACACGCTCGATTAGAGGAGCGATCCCCCAGCGCGCTGTAATAGAAGTGCCTGCTGTTTAACACTTTCAAAACAGTGTTAAAGAGTCTGTTTGACGACTTTTCGGTATCATTTCTGGCGACGAGGATGGATAATCTGCCTGACCTCCCGTGGATCCCAGGATCTCTGGGACCTTGTGCCGGCACCGGGGAATTCCTGGAAGGGACCACAGCTCCTCGGACCAGCTCGGGACGCGGGTAAAACCCCATCAATGAGATAAGGCACTTCCATTGTCTGGTTGCGTTGGCATGCTGCCTGCGCGAGACGTGGGCGACAACAGCGCGTTGGGTCTGCGCATTTGCGTCTGCGCATTTTGGTAAACTGGGAAACTTAAAAAAAGAAAGAAAGAAAAAATTAAAGAGAAAAACGAGAAAAAAATAAAGAGAAAAACGAGGCAACAGTAATTAGATAAGGGTACCTTTAGTGATTTTGCTGTTTGTGCCTTAGCAATTGTATAATTGTTTCTGGCTTTAGTGGTTTGTTGTTGTTGTTACTTGTGTCTCTGGTGATTTTATAGTCCAGTACTTAGGGTTCACCAATTGTCTGTCATTGTGATTGTGAAGTAGGTAGTGGACAATCGGCAGGAGGATTCGTGAGAAATCCCCCCCAGGCTGTGTTTTCTGACATTGGAAAAGGATCGTTTGCTGTTCAACAGGGCGTCAACCAGGGAGAATCTGATTGAATATTGTAATTAATGGCGGCCACTGTAAATAATATTAATATGCTGCACAGGTCTAGGTGGGTATACTTTGAGATCTGTAGTATAGTAATGTGCTACATGTAATATATAGTAAGATAGATATTTTAAATCATACGTTGCCTATTACATAAGGCATATTACACAATACGTAATGTTACATATGCGTTGTCTTTATCCCCTTCAGATCCATTTGTTTTGAAAAAGGATAATCAGGGAAAGAAATGGAAACCAGTAAAAGGTTTGTTGAAGAACAGCTATTGGTGTAGAATACACAGAGAACATGAGATCAAAATTGTCCCTCGGTCACTCCAGGGTGGGATCTTGATATCCTTATGTCGGGGGACAGGCTGCATTGGTATCGCCAGTGCATTTTATACGGGATTAGACACGCTGCGCCTAAAGCTGTAAATATGCCAAAACCTTCTGAGATTAAACAGGATCGTGAGGAGTCTCCCACGGTGTTTTTACACCGTCTTAAACCGACAGCTCAGAAGTATATGAATATAGATCCTGGCTTGGAGAATAGAGAATGAGAATTCTTAGTTGACTGGGAGCTCATTATTCTGTGTTAAACACTATGCAGGGAATATTAACTGTTACAGAATCGCTACTTATGGGTGCCACAAAAATTGCGAAACACGACCCTTTAACCCGCTGCTTAGAATGTTTGTATGTGGAGTCTGTACTTATTGATTGTGTACCATGTGTCTTCTCTTGTGCACAACGAATGGTTGAAAAAAGCTTTAATGGTGCAATGGCTGTGCAGTTACACGCTGCTATGGCTGCAATTGTTAAACAAAGAAGGGGAGATGTGGCAGGGTTGTGACATCAGGCCCGTGAGAAACTGCAAGAGTCACAGTGTGAGAACAAGCGCTGGTGGAACCACAAGCAGCAAAGACTGGGTGGGACATGAACCATCAGGGACAGAGGGACTGATACGGGATTGGTACATCAGGGACAGAGAGATTGATACGGGATTGGTACATCAGGGACAGAGGGATTGATACGGGATTGGTACATTAGGGACAGAGGGATTGATACGGTATCGGTACATGAAGGACAGAGGGATTGATACGGGATTGGTACATTAGGGACAGAGGGATTGATACAGGATCGGTACATGAAGGACAGAGGGATTGATATGGGATTGGTACATGAAGGACAGAGGGATTGATATGGGGTTGGTACATCAGGGACAGAGGGATTGATACGGGATTGGTACAGCAGGGACAGAAGGATTGATATGGAATTGGTACATCAGGGACAGAGGTACGCGATGTTTCAAATATAAACCTGAATTTGTATTAAATGTCTCTCTGTGTTTTAAAGAGAGTCTGTGCCTCATCTGCTACACCCCTTTATCTGTTTCCCAAATTACGGTTTAGACTGTATTTACCATTGTAACAACAAAGCTTTCCCCCCTTAATTTTTGTCACGTGTTGTAGTTAGAATTAATAGAGATATTGGAGCCCGTCCTAGCTAAACTGGAAAAAGACAGCAGCCATGTGTATTTTTAAATAAAGACTAAATCAAGTGTGCTAGCTCATTATCTTTAAGCGTTTTACTGTGATCACCTCCCTCCCAAGGTTTTGTGTCTGTTGTATCAAGGCCTGACACCTACGGCCAAGGTTGATGAATCACCATGGGCACAGCACCAGGAACCTGCCTGTTCGTGTCCAGGATATCCACTCCAACAGACACTTTTTAGTAAAAGAGCACATCATGGAACTGAAAAACCATCTAATTGTGTCATTATGTGCATTGACTGCTCTTTTTTCTACTTTATACCCGTTGTAGCTTTTTAAAATTAAGCAGTTTGAAAAGGGTTTCTGTTTTGACTCTGCACACGGAGCCTGATTTTCCTTCTCTAGGGCCTTTCACCCGGTTCACCGCACTCGTGTGATCATTGTGCTGCACGTGGGCAAAATCAGCCGTGCCCTGTGTTTCTCCTGTAAAATAGTAAGAACGCTGATATAATCGTGCCAGGAACTGCCTTCACAGTGAATATTTGAAGGAACCCACTGCTAATGCATTTTTAGTTGGTACTTGCGTAATGGATTAGATGCCACAAAAATCCATACTTTCTTTTATCCTTTACTGTACAGGAGGGAGTTGAACTTTCCTATAGCAGATTCGATCACTTGTTGTAAAGCAATGAAATAAATAACTTAGGCTTTTTCTATGGATAAACAACATTTAATCCAATACCTTAATCGTATTCATTAAAAACGTGTTCATTAGAGCATAAGCAAAACAGCCCTGGGTGCGCGGGGGATTCGCTCCGCCCAACACGCACACCTTTAAACAACAAGAGGTGTGCTTAAATACAGTGAGGTGTTACATATTCATAATGACCCCAGGAACGCCTGTACATCTCCATAACCTTTCCTGCTTCTCATTCAAATGAGTCTCAATGAACCATTTCCATAGTCTCCTCCTTGACCCGCCCCTGTTGCGCCTGCGCAGTGTCACTTGGTGGCTTTGAGGAGGGGTCTCTATGGTCTCTATGGGACTCTATGGGTCTCTGTGGTCTTTATGGGTCTCTGTGGGTCTCTACGGGTCTCTGTGGTCTCTATGGCACTGTATGGTCACTGTGGTCTCTGTGAGTCTCTATGGGTCTTTTTGAGTCTCTGTAGTGTCTATGGGTCTCTACAGATCCCTATGGTCTCTGTGGTCTCTATGGTCTCTATGGGCCACTATGGGCTCTATGGTCTCTGTGGTCTCTATGGTCTCTATAGGTCACTATGGGTCTATGGTCTCTATGGGTCTCCAAAGCTGCCAAGTTGACTGAAACCAGACTGGCCCCCCTTTTGCTGTAACTCTTGGCAGATGGCAGAGCTGGGTGCACCTACAGCAGAGCTTGTTCTCAGCTGCTGCTTATGCAGCTTGTTGGAAGAGCGGCTGTGGGCCTTCTTTGGAAGGGAGGTTTCTTGTTCTGTGCTTCCTGCTCCTCGGGACCCTGCGCAGGAGCGGTGTTGGGGTGAATCAGCTTGGTTGCGAATCAGCTGAGAACATCACTGCCCTAGGTACCAGGGCAGGTGGTCTGTGATCAGGGGTGCGGACTTGCATGGCGGTGCTTTTATGAACATTTTATGGTGTTGCCACTTCAAAGCCCTTCATTTTCCTAGAAATTTTAAGATGATATTTCTTATTCGGAGGTTCAGACTCTGGTTGGACTTGATGTTGAATGGTCCATATAATGGGGTCCATGAAATAAGAATCTCGCTTCCTTGTTGTTGTTTTCTAACACTGCCTGAATTTGGTAAGCGAGAGCAAGCATGGTTGACAGTGTCTGTTTTTTGAGAGTAACGTATTCCTGACTCTCCCTCTTTGTATGGTGAAGGTTTCTGCCTGCACTGTGATTTTGCTGGGCTGTGAGGCTGTGTGGGAGCAGCAGAGGTAAGAAGTGGTGGCTTTAAAGGCATTGAAGCTGTGGTAAAACTAGCAGGTAAAGCTCGTTTCTTCCTAGAGAGCTGCCTGACAAAAACAGTTACAAGGAAAGACCCTTGAAGTTGGCTTTTTTTTTCTAATTTAGTCTTAATATGGAGCTTTTGGTATTGATTGATATATTGATTGATTGATTTCTGGGAAGCAAGAAGTGAGAGCCTGTGCACTCCCATAGGCAGCGCTGCCTCCCAAATAGGTGCCCCCTTCTCCACTCCTGTTCCTCCCATGCTCGTGTAGAACAAGGCCATGCAGTCGTGTGCAGATGTGGTGATTCCAAGGTGACTATGAGGTCACAGCCCCACGGTGACGTGCTGTGCTGTGTCTCGGCAGCAGCAGCAGCAGCATCACGGTGCGAGCGTGGGGGCCATGGTCCTCACCCTCCTCCTCCTGCTGGTGTCCCTGCCAGCCCGGGAGGCCCAGGCTGCTCCAGCAGAGCGCAGGGAGCAGGTGGGCGGGCAGGGGCAGCACCCAGCCCCGAGCAGCTCAGCAGGGCAGCAGTGGGGCCAGGGCTGGGGCTGGGGCCGGGAGAGCAGCCGGGCTGGGCCGGGCAGGGCGAGCCAGGCAGCACCAGGGTGTGGGCAGGGGGCAGATGCCCCGCAGGGAGGAGAGAGGGGCTGCGGCTGCTTCAGGGGCAAGTTGTGGGCAAGCGGGGGCTGGGAGTGGTGGCACAGGGGCAGAAACCAGCACTGAGTCCCTGCGGGGCCCTCCCTGCCCCCCAGTCCCGTGCCACACGGCCCCATCCCAGGGCACGCTTTGAGCCTTTGGGCCCATTTCAAATCAAAGCTGGGGTTGGTTTGGCTCTTTGGGCCAGTTTTGAGCTCAATCTGGGCACATTTGTGCCCTTTGGGGTTGTTTCTGCCTAGATCTGGGAGTTCTTTGGCTTTGCAGTCCAGTTTCTGCCCAAATCTGGGGGTGTTTGGGCCACTTTTGGCCATTTTTTACCCAAATCTGGGCATACTTTGACTTTTTGGTCCAATTTCACCCCAAATCTGGGCATGTCATACCCCTTTTTGGCCACTTTTAATCAAAATCTACTGGTGCTTTGTTTTTTCTGGCTCTTGCCCATTTTTCCCCTAATGGAGGCGCTGTGTTCCCAAATATGGGATATTTTCACCTTTGCCAGCAGTTTTGCTCCCAAATGTGGCCGGTTTTGCCTCTTGTGGCCACTTTTTGCCCAAATACTCAGAATCTTTTGCCTCTATTGGCCAATTTAGCCCCCAAATATTTGGAATATTTAGTCATTTTTCCAGTTTTCTCCCTAAATAGGGCTATTTCTCTGCAATATATGGGCATTGTTGTCCTAAATATGTTGTGCTGTGTTCTGTTTTGTTTTTTCTCTCTTCTTTATGTCCTCTTTTACCCGAAATGCAGGAGTATTGCTCTGTGAGCCTGGAAACCTCTCTGATCTGTGATGACTCCAGGCCATGGCATTGACAGAGCTGATGGAGCTTCTCAGCTGGATCCTGGTTATGAGCCTTGGGCTGTCCCAGGGGTAAGTTGTCGCTGTGTGTCTGCTTGAGGGAATAAACACTCGCGTTTTAATAGGTTATTCATGTGTGATTGTACTCAAGATAATCTCAGAGGCTTTCCAAAAGCTGTTTGTGCCTTGGTGGTGTTACACAGACAAGTAATGAATATTCATTTGACTGCCAACCTGCTAGGTCTCAGCAAAAAGGTCACCCGTGTTCCATTTCTAGCTGTGGGAACATACACCTTTGTATGTGTCCTGTGTCATTACCTCACCCCCTCCCATCACTGCAGGTGACTGAGGAAGAAGGAGATCACAACATGCCATGGAAGCTCCTCACCCGTGGTTGACTCCCTGTTTGGTTCCTGCAGTCCATGGTGATCAAGCCTCTTGGTGTAATCCTGTTCCTGAGCCTGAGGCAATCCCACGGTAAGTGTTCAGTCTTCATTGGTCACTGACCTTCTGCATTTGCTAATATTTGGTTTATTATTTGTTAACATTTTCCTGCAATAGTTGCGCCTTGCAGTAGCAAGCAGGCTCTTTGCTAGAAGAAACATGGATGATCATTTTTTGCCCTGGTGCTGCATGCTCCCACCTTAGTGTGGGTTTTCTTTTGTGTGTGTGAGAGTTGTCCTGGTCAGAAGGCCCTGAGAGGCCCCATGTTTGTCCATCTGGTCCTTGAGGGATGTTGCATGTGGCCTGGACACAGTGGTTTGGAAGCTGCCAGGTTAATGGGTCTGCATAGAATGAGCGGGTTCTAGGACCCTGGGCTTCCCCGGGAGGGTTTTAGGACCCTGGGGGTTCCTGGAGAAGGTTTTAGGACCCTGGGGGTTCCACAGAGATTCATAGAGCCCTATAGGGACCCATAGGGACCTGTAGGGGCCCATGGAGCCCCAAGGAGCCCCATGGAGACCCATAGAGCCCCATAGAGACAATAGAAAGGGAGGATTAAAGCTCTTTGCCACCCGCTCCATCTCTGCGCTGCTTGCAGTGCCGGCTGCCGAGCCAGCGGCAGGTTGGGCTGAGTTTAGAGCTGGGTGAGCTCCAGGGAGTCCTTTCTCCTGACAGCTCCAGGCCTGGTCAGTAGCCACTGCAAGGGCTGGATAAATGATGGCAAGATGCTCCTGCCGGGAAGGGAGAGAGGAGCTGCCACTGGGATGGGTTTGGATCCTGAGGACGCAGCGGTGGGTGACAGGGATGGCCATTGCGGAGGGGCCGTGTGAGCTCTGGTGCTGCTGTCTCCAGGTTGGCTCACCAGACCCAGGCCACCATGCTGGTTCACCAGATCTTTGGCGGATCCCTGTGGTTCCGTGGTGAGCGCTGGCTGCCAGGTCCTGGGCCTGTGACTCTCAGGGCAGCGGTTTCCCTGAGAGCCTTGCAGTACAAATCTTTTGGGAAAACTGCTGAGTGTGTGTAACTTATCCAGAGGTGCAGCTGCTCAGTCTTGTGGTTCCTGTGGGTTGTGGCGTGTGTTGTAGTGATGAAAAAAGCTGTTGGCTGGGGGCCCCCAGCTCTTTGCCACCAGCTGAGGAACCCGTGTTGGCAGTTATGTAGCAGCACTTGCTGTCCCAGCGCACAGTGGAATTGCACGCTGTGAATCCTGGTGCCGACATCCCAGAGCCCAAAGCTGGAGAGGGGGAACACGACAGCTGCCTGTGCTGTGCTGGGCTGGTGTTGGGTGCAGGTGTTGTGAAAGGGTGTGCTTACTGCTCTTGCTTTTGCAGTGAAGTTCTCAGCGTGCAAGAGCATCTGGGAGAGCTCTGACCCTTTCCTGGACCTGGTGCTGGAGATCAGGTAGTGGGGCAGGGTGTGGGTGGGGCAGCTCTGCTCTCACAGGGGATGTTCCTGCAGCTGCACCGTTACTGCTCTGGAGGCTGCTTAACTGCCAGTGTCAGGCAGGGTGCAGGCAAGAGGGAAGCAGCTTCTGTTGTTGTGCTGCCTCTGTCTGGCAGAGCAGAGCCTGTTGCCTGAGCACGAGCCACGACTCCTCCATTGAGGCTCCATGGGACTGGGGACAGTACAGCCGTCCCTCATGGCATGCTGGCCAGTGCCTGGCTGGGGACAGGCTCAGGGGTTTGGTGCAGTCCATGGCCCTGTGCTCATGCTCTGTTTTATCTCTTGGGGCCAGTGTCTCTGATCAGGTGAAAAAAGCTGAGACCAACAGAGCCAGGTCTTCACCAGCGACAGGCCAGGTGAGTCCTGAAGGCTGTTCTGGGCCAGAGCTGCAGGAGCTGCTGCCCCTCTGCCTGCTTTGCGAGGGCAGGTGGGCTGCAGCTTGGCAGGGAGGCAGGCACTGCCTCCAATGGACAGGGGTGAGGGAGGATGACTTGCAGGAAGGATCCTGCTCAGTTAAGGGTTGCTGTGTGAGCTTGGAGGGGATGAGATTGCAGTATCACCCTGTGTCCTTGGCACAGTGATTCAGCCTGGAGGCCCAAAAAGCTGCTCGCCCTCCTGCAGCTGCCTCCAGTGCCCAGAACAGTTCAGAGCTCCTGCAACAGCAGCAGCACAAGTGGGGCCAAAGCAGAGCTGTCCCGGCAGAGCTCCTGGGAGAGCAAGCAGCCACCTACCTCAGCCAAGCTGCTGCTGGAGCCCATCCCCAGCCAGGAGCCCAGGGGCAGTGGGGAGAATGCTGAGAACCTGGAGAGGGACTCCTGCAGCAGCGGTGCTGCCAGCCCAGCGCACGGCACAGCGGGGATCTGCCCAAAGCGTCCCAGAAGGCCCAGGGTGGAACCAGCAGCTTCTGCACCTCAGCAGAGGTGCACGGCACGGCAGCAAGGCCAGTAGTCCAGGAGGCAACTGTCTGACATGGCAGGTGGCCCGCGGGAGTCATTTCAGCAGCCACCTGTCCTGTTCCCTTGGATTGGCTAAGATGGGAGCAGTTGGGTGCTGTGCTTGTGCACTGTGGAGTGTGGAGGAAGAGGGGGGCTCCTGCTCCTGACCTGGCCTTCAGATCATGTCAGCCTCTTTTCCTGTTCTGCAGGCTGTCCTCGTCTGCTCTCCATTGGCCAAATCCTGAAAAGCTGACCTTCAGCTTCATCCTCAGCTCAGCCCTTTGGCTCCCAGCCTCCCCGTGACCACCTGTTCCTGTGCCCACCCTTCGCACCACCTTCCTCCCTGCAGCAGCGAGAAGGAGCCCAGCCAGGTCACTGCTGGTTCCTCCAAAAAGAGGCAGTGTAAGCAGCACCGTGGAGCAGACAGCAGCCCCTGTGCTCTGGCTCTGAAGGACAAGGATCAAGTCTCCAGCCCCCAGGGAAGAAGAAGAAGAAGAATCTCGCAGGAGGGCTCAGTGTCCCCTGGGGGGAAGGAGGTGGCAGGCAAGGGTCCCAGCGGTGGCAGGGAGGCAGCCAGCTGTCAGCACCGAAAGATCAGGCCCGTGGTGCAAGTGTCAGTCCCCAGGACCTGTCTGGACACAGAGCCCATCTGCCCCCTCAAGAGGAAGAAAAGGAGGAGATGGAGGAGACAGAAGAGTGCTGCTCAGGGTTAGAATGAGGTTTAGCATTAGGGTTACAGACTGTGGGTAAGGGTTAGAATGAGGGCTTGGGTTTATCTTTAGTGTTTAGGGTTTGAGGTAGTGATAGGGTTAAAGTTAGGTTGATGGGTTAGGATTAGGATTAGAGTTACAGTTTGCTGTTAGGTGCTAGGGTTAGAGTTAAGGTTAGACGAGTGTTAGGGGTTAGTGAAGAGTATTATGGTAAGTAGTTAGGGTTAGGGGTAGGGACAGAGTTAAGGTTGGGTTTTGGTTAGAGGTAGGTTTATGGTTTAGGTTTAGAGTTAGTGTTAGTGGTTAGGATTAGGGTAGGGTTAGGGATGAGGAATTGGCATTGTAGTTAGTGATAGGGCTTGGGGATAAGGGAAATGGTTAGATTTTGGGTTTGAGGTTAGGAACAGGGGTCTGGTAGTGCTTGGAATAGTGGTTAGGGTTAAGAGTGTTAGAGTAAGGGTTGGAATTTGGGGCAGAGCTGGGGTTAGCGGTTAGGACCAGGGTCAGAGTTTTGCTTAGGGTTATCATTTGTTGGTGATTGTTTCTTGGCTAGCATGTATTAGTTAGGTTTAGAGTTAGGATTAGTGTTTAGAGTTAGGTTTCAGTGTTAGGGTTAGGGGCTAGGGTTAGAGGATATGTTAGGTTGAGAATTAGTGCTACAGGTTAGGCGTAGGTTTGTATTAGCGTCAGAGGGGGCTAGTGTTTCATCAGATTTAGGGATAGATAGGGCTTTGGGTAAAGCACAGGGTCAGGATGAGAGTTACCAGTTAGGGATTAGGATTAGTGTTAGGTTGGGATAAAGTGTATGATGAGGCTTAGATACGGGTAAGGGGTATGGGTGTAGAGTTAGAGTTTAGAATTTAGGTTTAGATTACTGGTAGGTGTAGGGCTTAGGGTTATGGTTAGGATTAGGGTTTGCGATTAGGGTTAGTGGTTAGTTTTCGAGTTCTAATTAGAGGTAGGGTTAGACTTAGCCTTAGGGAAAAGAATTAATTTTAGTTGTAGGGATAGGATTTGGGTTAGTGTTAAGGTGTAGGGGTTATTGTTAAAGTAGGTATGAGGTTTAGAATGAGGCTTGCAAGCTAGGGTTGGGGTTAAGGATTAGGAGTTAGGTTTAGAATAAGTGTTAGGGGTTTGTTTTTGTGGTTAGAGTTAGAAGTAGAGTTAAGGACAGGGTTATAGTAAGCAGTTAGGACTTAGGGTTATGGTTATAGTTAGGCTTAAGGTTAGATTAGGGTTATTGTTAGGGTCTGGTTTTAGGGCTAGAGTTAGCATTAGGTTTCAGGTTTAGTCTTAGGGTTAGGATTTACAGTAAAGATTAGAGTTAGGGTAAAAATTAGGGCTTAATTTAAGGGTTAAGTTAGAGTTAGATTGAGAGTTAGGGTTAGGATTAGGTTTAGGTTTAGCATTTAGATAAGGGTTAGGTTTTAGATAAGGTTGAGGGTTAGTGTTAGATAAGGTTTTGGGTTAGGGGACAGAGTTAGGGTTAGAGTTTGGGATAGGCTTAGGGAGCATGGTTAGGGTTAGTGTTTGGGGTTAAGGTTTTGAGTGAGGGTTATGGGTCAGGTTTTGGGTTAAAGTTAGTCTTAGAGTTGGGATTAAACTTTGGGCAAGAGCTTAGAGTATAGCGTTAAGAGTTAGGAGTTTGTGTTTGGGTTATATGAGGTTTAGGTTAGGGTTACGTGGTAGGGTTAAGGTCTAGGGTTAGATTTAGGGTAAAGGTAAGTGTTAGGAGTTACAGTTAGGGTTAGGCTTAGGAATTAGGGAGTGGGGTTAGATTTTGGGGTTAGGGGTTTGAGCTAGGGTTAGGGGGAAGGGTTACATTTAGGGTTAGAAATAGGGTTAAACGTAGGGCAAGGGGTCAGAGTTAGGGTTAGAATTGCTGTGTTTGAGTTAGATGAGGTTTTGGATTAGGGGTATGTGTTAGAGTTAGGCTTTAGGGTTAAGCGTTATGGTTGGTGCTAGAGTTAGGAGCTAGGGATTGGTCTGAGAGGTAGGGTTTGAGGTTCGGGTATGTGTTTGCATTGTGGTTTGTGTTAGTTGTTCAAGTATTAGGGGTAGGATTTGATGAATGTTGGAGTTGGAGAGTAGTGTCAGTGGAAGTGGTTAGGGTTAGGGGTTAGTTTTAGGAGGTAGGGCTAGGGTTAGGGTTCTGTTTAGAGTCAGGTTTAGGGTTAGAGTTAGGGGTAGGGTCAGGGTTTGATTAGGATTAGGGTTAGAATTAAGGTTAGGGCTTTTGGGTTTGGGTTAGGCGTGGAGTTTGTTTTTAGGGTGAGGCTTATATTTGTGATTACAGTAAGAAGGCTAAGCATTAGGTTCAGAGTTGGAGTTAGAGGTAGGGGTTTGCATTAGCGTTCCCTTAGGGTGAAGAGAATTGGGTAGACTTTAGGGTTAGGCTTAGGGTTGAGGGAGTAGCATTAGTGACATAGTTAGGAGTAGCTTAGGTGTAGGAGTTGGGGCTTGGGGTAAGATGTAGGGGTTGAGGTTAGAGTTAGGGATAGGAAATATAATTAGGATTAGGGTAAGGGTTAGATTAAAGTTTAGGGGTTAGGCAGTAGTGTTAGAAAAGGTGGTTAGGGTTAGATTTTAGAATTCTGTTGGAGTTCTGGGGTTCGGGTTCCTGGTTAGGGAGTAATGTTATTGTAAATGGTTAAGATTAGCATAGGAGATTAGGTTTAGGAGTGAGGCTAGAGTTAGGGTTAGAGTTAGGCTTAGGATTCTGTTTAGAGGTCAGGTTAGGGTTAGATTTCATGTTAGGGTTAGTGTTGGGTTAGGTTGGTTTAAGGGTTGTGGTTAAAGTTAGGTTACTGATAGGGTTATGGTTAGGTTATGGTTTGGGTTTAGTTTTAGTGTTAGGACTAGGTTTCAAGTTAGGGTTAGAGTTAGTATTAGGGTTTAGGCTTACCATGAAGGTTATAGTTAGTGTTAGGGGTCAGCATTAGAGTGATCATAAGTGTTGGGTTTGTGTTAGGGAGCAGTGTTACGGTTAGTGGAACTGGTTAGGGTTAGGTAGGGTTAGTTTCAGGGTTTAGGGGTTATTGCTCAAGTAAGGGTGAGGTTTAGAATGATGGTTACTGGCTAGGGTTAGGGTTAAGGTTTAGGGCTGAGCTTTAGAGTCAGCTTTAGGGGGTTGGTGTTAGGCTTAGGTATTAGGGAGAAGAGTTAGGATAAGGAAGGATAAGGTTATGGCTAGGATAAGTGGTTAGGACTTAGGTTTAGGGTTATAGTTCCTTTTAGGGTTAGATTAGAGTCAGTTATTGGGTAGCATTACCAGTCAGGGAGAAAGGTGAGAGTTAGGATTTGATGTTAGCGTTAGATTTTGGGTTGGGGATATTGTTAGGTTAGGGTTTGGATTTCTGTTTATGTGATGTTAGTCTTAGGGTTAGAGTTAGGGGTTTGTCTTAAATTTTAGGATTAGATTTAGGATTAGTATTTAGGTTTACATTTAGGCTTAAGTTTTAGGATTTGGTTTAGGGTAATGGTTGGATTAGGGTTAGTGTTAGGGGTTCCGGAGTTGTCTTAGGGGTAGAGTTAAGTTTTGGGGTTATATTTAGGGGTAGGGTTAGATTAAGGTTTAGATTTAGAATCAGGGTTAGGGCATTGAATTAGTTTTAGAGTTAGGGTTAGAGGTTGGTCTTAGATTTAGCCTTTGCTTTAGGATTACAGTAAGTGATTGGACTAACATTAGAGGTTTAGATTTATGGATAGGTGTTAGAGGTAGTGTTAGGGTTATTCTTAGGATTTGATTAGGATTAGGTTTAGGATTTAAGGGTAGGGCTGTGGTTAGTGGTAAAGGTTAGTATTAGGGTTAGTGTTAGAGGTAAGGATTAAGGTTAGGGGTTAGGGAATAGTGTTGGGTTAGTGTTGCGGGTTGGGGATACGGAGTAGTGAAAGTGGTTGGGAGTAGGTTTAGGTACTAGGGTTAGATTTAGGGTTAGGGTTCGGATTGACATTTTGGGTTTGGTTAGTGTTCAGGTTAGAGTTAGGGTTGGTGGTTAGTGGTTAGTTTTAGATTTACAGTTAGGGTTAGGAGTTAGGGTTAGGGTTAGAATTGGGGTAAGGGTTACAGTTAGATTAATTTTAGGTTAGTGTTAAGGTTGGTGGTAGGGGCTTATTATGGGTAAGGGGTTAGAGAGTAGCGTTATTATAAGTGGTTAGGATTACTGTAAGAGGGTAGGGTTAGGGGTGGGGATAGGGTTAAGGTTAGAATGATGGGTTAGAGTTGCAGTTAGGGTTTGGGATTGGGGGTAGAGTTAGGTTTCGGGACAGGGGTTTGGGGTTCAGATTAGATTCAGGGTTAGGGTTTAGGATAAGGATTAGGCTTTTGGTAAGTGTTGCGTTAGTGTTAGGGGTTGGGGATACAGAGCAGTGGAAGTGGTTGGGAGTAGGTTTAGGTACTAGGGTTAGATTTAGGGTTTGGGTTTGGATTGACATTTTGGGTTTGGTTAGTGTTCAGGTTAGAGTTAGGGTTAGTGGTTAGTTTTAGATTTACAGTTAGGGTTAGGTTTAGGGGCCAGGGAGTTGTGTCAGTGGAAGTGGTTTAAGGTAGGGGTTAGTTTTAGGATTTACGGTTTGAATTAGGGTTAAGTTTCAGATTAGATTTAGGGTTAGGGTTAGATTAGAGTTAGGGGATGGTATTTCCAGTTAGACTTATGGTTAAGGGTTTGGATGAGGTTTACAGTTAGGATTAGATTAGTGTTAGGATATAGTTAGTGTTAGAGCTAATTATTAGGTTTCAGAGTTAGGGAATAGTGTTAGTGTAAGCAGTTAGGGTTAGGTTTTAATATTAGGTTTGAAGGGTAGGACTAGGGTTAGGGTTGGAGTTAAGCTTATGGGTAAGTATTAGAGTTAGATTAGGTTTAGAAGAGGGTTAGAATGTAGGGTTGGAGTTAGCGTTAGAGGTTAGCTTTATGTTTTGGGTTAGAGTTAGGATCACGTTTTAGCTTTAGATTTAGGTTAGAGTTAGGGGTGGGGTTAGCATTAGGGTTAGGGTTAGTGTTTGGCAGTAGTGATAGCAGAATGGTCAGAGTTAGGTTTTAGATTTATAGTGGAGATGGAGGTTGGGGTTGGCATTAAGGGTTGCAATTCTGGTTAGTGGTTAGGGGGTAGTGTTAGTGTAAGTCGTTAGGATTAGTATAAGGGGTTAGGTTTAGTGGTTAGGGGTAGGGATAGCTTTAGGGTTAGGATAATGGGTTAGGGTTTGAATTAGGGTTAGTTTATGGTTCAAGTCAGTCGTAAGAGTTGCAGGTTAGGATCTAGGGTTAGGGCTTGGTTTAGTTTAGTGTTTGGTTTAAGGCTGGTGTTAGTATGATGGGTTAGGATTAGTTTTAGGGTTAGGCTAGGGTTATGGGTTAGGATTAGAGGTCGCATTAGGGTAAGATTTCAGTGGTTCGAGTTAGGGTTAGTTTTAGTGTAAGTGGTTAAGGTTAGGGGTAGGGATAGGCTTAGGTTTAGGGTTAGGTTTAGGTTTTGGGTTATACTAGGGTTATTTTTTGGGCTGAGGGGGTTTGGTTTAGGTTAGATTTTGTGCAAGAGGTAGGGTTAGGGTGGTGTTTGGGTGAATGTTATGGTTAGGTGAATGATAGGTGTAGGGTAAGTTTTAGGTTTAGGGGTTAAGATTATGGTTAGGGTAAGGGATGGATAAGTGTTAGGGTTATGGGTTAGGGAGTTTTGTTATTTGAATGGTCAGTTTCAGGTTTTAGATTTGTATTGAAGGGTTAGGAATAAGACACTGGGTTAGGGTTAGAGGTAGTGTTAGTGTTATTTTTGGGACAGGGGCTTAGGGTTATAGTTGGTCTTAGAATGATGGGTTAGGCTTTAGCATTAGATTAGAGCTAGGTTTAGGTTAGGCTTTAGGGTTAGGCTTAGAGGTTGAGTTAATGGTTAGGGTTAGATATTGTGGTTGGGTTAGTGTTAATTTTAGTCTAAGTGCTTACGGTTGGTGGCTGGGTTCATGGGCGAGGGATATGAATGGGGCTAGGATTAGATTAGGGTTATGTTTAGGTTTAAGGTTTGGGTTAGAGGTGAATTTAGGAGTTAGGTGTAGAGTTCAGGTTAGAATTAGGGTTAGTGTTGGGTCTGTGTTAGTGTTAGTGTTAGGTTAGGTTAGGTTAGGTTAGGTTAGGTTAGGTTAGGTTAGGTTAGTTACGGCTTACCATTAAGGATAGGTTAGTGATAGAGTTAGTGTTAGGTTAGGGTTAGAGTTTAGTATTGGGGTTAGAGTTTAGGGTTACTGTTAGAGTCAGTGTTAGGGCTCAGTTTTAGATTTATGGTTAGAATTAGTGGTAGTGGTTAGGATTAAGGTTAGGGTAAGGGTTGGAATAGTGTTAGGTTTCGGGGTTAGGGTGTAGTGTTAGGGTCAGTTGAAGTGGTTAGGTTTAGAGGTTAGGTGTATGGGTTAGGAAAGGGATAGGGTTAGGGTTAAGTTTAGATTTAGATTTAGGTTTTTGATTAAATTTAGAGGTAGGGTTAGGGTTTGAGTTTAGGCTTAGACTCAGGCTTTGATTTAGGATTAGAGTGAGGGTATAGGTTAAGCATTATGGTTAGATTTTTTAGGGATAGGTGTTAGGGGGTAGGCTTACAGTTAGGATAAGGTTGTGAATAGGATAGAGTTTGGGGATTGGGGTAGAGATTAGGTTAGGGTTAGAGTTATGGTTTAGAGGTTAGGATCAGGGTTGAGGTTTAGCAATGAATGTTCATATATGTGGTTATGGTTAGGGATTAGTTTTATGGGTTAGGGGAAGGGTTAGTGATTAGGGAATGAGTTAGTATTATAGTTAAGGATAGGGTTAGGGTTAGCAGTTCTGACTTAGGGTTAGGGTTTCAGCTAGGGTTGGATGATGGTTAGCGTTAGAGTTGGCATTACTAGAAGGGTTAGGGTCTGGTGTTACGGTTTTGGTTAGGGGTAGAGTTAGCGTTAGATGTTTAGGGTTAGACTTGGAGTTAGGTTTAGGAATTACAGTTAAGGTTAGTGTTAGGGTACAAGTTAGGGCTTAGTTTAAGGGTTAAGTTAGGTTTAAGAATTAGGACTGCATTTAGAGTTAGGGTTAGCACTAGGGTTATCATTTAGATAAGGGTTAGTGTTGGATAAGGTTTAGGGTTAGGTTTGGATTAGGGTTAGGGAATAGAGTTCGAGTCAGGGTCAGAATTAGAGTACAGGTTAGGTTTAGGGGTAAAGGCCTATGGTTAGTGCTTGGGGTTAGGCATTTGAGATAGGGTTAGGGGTTGATTCTCAGGTTAGGGTTAGGCATACTGTTAGGATTAGGCTTTAGAGTTAGTGAGTAGTGTTAGTGTAAGCAGTCAGGGTTAGGTTTTAATAGTAGGTTTAAAGGGTAGGATTATGGTTATGATTATGGGTAAGTATTAGAGTTAGATTAGGTTTAGAAGAGGGTTAGAATGTAGGGTTGGAGTTAGCGTTAGGGGTTAGTTTTATGTTTTGGGTTAGAGTTAGGGTTACGTTTTAGCTTTAGATTTAGTTAGAGTTAGGGGTGGGGTTAGCATTAGGGTTAGGGTTAGTGTTAGGCAGTAGTGATAGTGGAATGGTCAGAGTTAGGTTTTAGATTTATATTAGAGATTGAGGGTGGTTTTGGCATTTAGGGTCAGAATTCTGGTTAGTGGTTAGGGGGTAGTGTTAGTGTAAGTCGTTAGGATTAGTGTAAGGGGTTAGTTTTATGAGTTAGGGGTAAGGATAGCATTAGCGCTACGTTAATGGGTTAAGGTTTGAATTAGGGATATTTCAGGGTTAGAGTCAGTCATAAGAGTTACAGGTTAGGATTTAGGGTTAGGGCTTGGTTTAGTTTAGTGTTTGGTTTAGGGCTGGTGTTAGTATGATGGGTTAGGGTTAGTTTTAGGGTTAGGCTAGGGTTATGGTTTAGGGTTAGAGGTCACATTAGGGTGATATTTCAGGTAAGAGTTAGGGTAAGGCTAGGGTTAGGGTTAGTTTTAGGATTATGGGGGTTTGGTTTAGGTTAGATTTTGGGCAAAAGGTAGGGTTAGGGTGGTGGTTGGGTTAATGTTAAGGTTAGTTTTAGGTGAATGATAGTTGTAGGGCAAGTTTGAAGTGCAGGGGTTAGGATGAGGGTTAGGGAAAGGGATGGATAAGTGTTAGGTTAGGGCTTAGGGAGTGGTGTCAGTGGAAGTGGTTGGGGTTTAGCTGAGGGTCCCAGGGGGATTTGTGAGGTACCAAGGCCTGGATGAAGAGCTCCTTTCTGGGTCGCACACGTCCAAAAGACAGGGACACGTCTGTGACTGATCTGCCTGGCGCTGTCCCACCAGCAGTGGCAGATGCATCCTGGAGAGGAGTAGAGCTGCCAGGCGCTGTCAGAGGATCTCCCTGAGGTGCCACTGGCTGCCCACCCAGACTCACACACTGTCCCTGGCTGGGACAGATACACCAGCTACGAGCTCTGGACACAGGACACAACAGTCCAACAGCAAAGACCATCTCTCCTGTCCTGACAGACTCTTATGACCCCTGGAGCCCAAAGCCATGGACCACATGAACTCCTTGGACATTTTAGAGGCGTGGCCTATAGACTGAGGAATGAGATCTGTGTGTATATCCAGAGATAGGAAAGTGCTGTTGATTAACTGGAATGTATTGGAGAGTGTGGGACCCGGGCACAACACAGATGGTACAGAAGAAGGGGGGGGCACTGTCCTGGTTTCAGCTGGGAGAGAGTTAATTTTCTTCCTAGTAGCTGGTAGAGTGCGGTGTGTTGGATTTAATCTGAGAAGAATGTTGATAGCACAGGGATGTTTTGGTTGTTGCTAAGCCATGTTTATACCAAACCAAGGACTTTTCAGCAAGGAGGCTGGAGATGCACAAGAAGCTGGGAGAGGCACAGGCAGGACAGCTGGCCCAAGTGGCCAAAGGGATATTCCACACCATATGATGTCATGCTTGGTATGTCAACTAGAGAAAAGTTATCTGGGGGAGCGCTGTTTGGGATCTGGCTGGGTGTCACTCAATGGGTTGTGAGCAATTGCATTGTGCGTGACTTGGTTTATATCTCCTGTTATTACCATTTTTGCAATTACTACTATTACTACTGCCATCATTATTATTATAGTTACTATTGCTATAATTATTTTATTTCTTGTCATTATTATATTATATTTACTGTAGCTATTGTTGCTATTGTTGCTGTTGTTGCTGGTTTTATTGTTTTGCCTTTCTGTCTCATTAAACTGTCTTCATTTTAACTCAAGATGTTTCTTTCCTGATTCCCTCTCCCATCCCACTGGGCTGGAGGGAGGAAGAGAAGGGCTGTGTGTGATGTTCAGCTGCCCGCTGGGTTACACAAAACAGTCCTGGTCAAAGGAGTGATCATGCAGGTGTCCCAGAGGAAGAGGTGAACCTGAGGAGGGCACAGGGTAACAAGGGCCCTTCAGTGCCAGGACAGGCTGTGAGGAGCCAGGATGCCAAAAGATGTCAGACTGGAGAATGTTTCAGGACACCGTCTTGGTTCAGCCCTCCCCTGCCCTTTGTGCCATGAGAGACACCCCATGGTCCTGCCCAGCCTTGTCCTGGGCTCCTGAGCCAGCTGGGAAGATGGAAAGGGCTCAGCAGCAGTGATCCTCATCCAGCTGGGTCTGTTTCCCAGCCCAACCAGCGTGGCCAGAGCAGAGTCACCCATGGCCCCAGGGCACCACAGCCCCTCGCTCTGCAGAGCAGCATGGCCAGCTCAGGGCCCTGTGGGGAGCACAGGGAGGGAACCAGGACCAGCCGGCCAGGCCAGGCTGGACACCCTCACCTGGGGAAAGGGATGTCCCTGGAGAAGAGCAAGGCAGCATTTCTGTGCCTGCAGGGAGGAATCCAGGAGCAAGAGAAACCCCTTTCTGCAGACACTCATTGGGGTCAGGCTGCTCTGTTGCTGGAGCAGGACTCTTGTTCTGGTCTGAGGAGAGGGGCTGGCACTGATGGACACAGGTCATCTGTGGTGGGGATCTGCTGGAGCTGAATCTGCTTTTCCTGTCTGTCCACACCTCCTCAGGAGACACTCTGCGTCGGTATCCATGGGGGAATTCTTCTATCGCATGTTCAAAGTGCTCACTGCCAAACAGTGTCATCCTGACCAACTTCTCTGTCATCCTCACTCACACAAGATAAATCAACCTGTTGCCCATGTCATTGAGCAGCTCCATAGATCTGAGCTGGTCCTTCACACAGGGGGATCCCTCTGTCCTCACTCTTCCTGGGACTCTCTCCAGCAGACCCTGTATCCTCCAACTGAAACACCACAGCTCAGCAAGCTGCCCCACCTCACCTCATACAATCCAAAACTGTCACAGTGCTTTGACAAGACATGGGGCTCCTCCTGGCAGCGGATGTTCGGAAGCTTGTTCAGTGCTACACCACCTGGGTTTCCACCATCCAGAGGGACACAGATTGCCTCTGTGATACCCCTCTTGTAGAGCCAGACCTAATGAACAGCATTTTAAACAATACCTCAGACTCTGAGTGCAATTCCTTCTGGGATCATACCAGAGCAGCATCAACTGGGGAAAAACACTCTCCCAGCACTCTTGGATGCAAACCCTCTGGTCCCAAGGGCTGGTAAGGCTGCAGTTTGCTCATGAAACCCCTGGCTTGATCCCCATCCACCACAGCTGTTGCCCTCCAGAGTTCTGCCTGGAAGCACAAAGGCCTGGAAGACTTTGCTGGTAACAACTGATGCAAAGACACGGAGACATCTCAGGTCTACCTACACCTTGTCTTACTAAATTCAGTAGTAGTCTCCCAGTATTTAGGATTCTCCTTTAGCTGTTTCTGAATTAGCAACAGCTTATCTTGATGACCTTCAATTCCTTTTGGAGTTTCAATTGTGTTCTGATCTGAACCATTGCTGTGCCTGAAGGACGCTGTCCTTGAAAACTAGATGGATCCAGGCATATTGTGAAAGTATTTGGTCTTTTGGTTGATTGTATCATCAAGAGACTGAGTGAAGATCCCTGTGTGATGTGCTGCTTGTCCATGCAATGCCGGCAGCTGTTGGGTAGAGAAGAGACCAACCTTGCTTTTCTGATGACATGTGATGACTGATGTCCCTGGGAAAGCAATGGAACAGCTTCTCCTTGGTGCCATCTCAAGGCACATCAAGGATAAGAGGGTTATTAGGGGCAGTCAGCATGGCTTCACCAAGGGTAAGTCATGCTTGACCAACCTCATAGCCTATTATGAGAATGTAACAGGGTGGATGGATGATGGCAGAGCGGTGGATGTGGTCACCTTGACTTCAGCAAAGCCTTTGACACAGTCTCCACAGCATCCTCACAGCTGAGTCGAGGAGGTGTGGTCTGGACAATAGAGTAGTGAGGTGGGTTGCAAACTGGCTTAAGGAGAGAAGCCAGAGAGTGGTAGTCAATGGTGCGGAGTCCAGTTGGAGACCAGTATCCAGTGCAGTGCCTCAGGGGGCAGTGCTGGGGCCAGTATTATTCAATATATTCATTAACAATTTAGACGAGGGAATAGAGTGACTATCAGCAAGGTTGCTGATGACACTAAGCTGGGAGGAGCGGCTGACACGCCAGAGGCTGTGCTGCCATCAGAGACCTGGACAGGCTGGAGAGCTGGGCGGGGAATAACCTGATGAAATTTAACAAGGGCAAGTGCAGAGTCCTGCATCTGGGCAGGAACAGCCCCAGGTTCCAGTATAGGTTGGGAAATTACATATTAGAGAGCAGTGTAGGGGAAAGGGACCTGGGGGTCCTGGTGGACCACAGGATGACCATGAGCCAGCACTGGGCCCTTGTGGCCAGGAAGGCCAACGGCATCCTGGGGTGTATTAGAAGGGGGGTGGTTAGTTGATTGAGAGAGGTCCTCCTTCCCCTCTACTCCGGCCTGATGGACCCCATCTGGAATATTGTGTCCAGTTCTGGGCCCCTCAGTTCCAGCAGGACAGGGAACTGCTGGAGAGGGTCCAGCGAAGGGCAACAAAGATGATGAAGGGAGTGGAACATGTGATAGAAGAATTCCCCCATGGATACCGACGCAGAGTGTCTCCTGAGGAGGTGTGGACAGACAGGAAAAGCAGATTCAGCTCCAGCAGATCCCCACCACAGATGACCTGTGTCCATCAGTGCCAGCCCCTCTCCTCAGACCAGAACAAGAGTCCTGCTCCAGCAACAGAGCAGCCTGACCCCAATGAGTGTCTGCAGAAAGGGGTTTCTCTTGCTCCTGGATTCCTCCCTGCAGGCACAGAAATGCTGCCTTGCTCTTCTCCAGGGACATCCCTTTCCCCAGGTGAGGGTGTCCAGCCTGGCCTGGCCGGCTGGTCCTGGTTCCCTCCCTGTGCTCCCCACAGGGCCCTGAGCTGGCCATGCTGCTCTGCAGAGCGAGGGGCTGTGGTGCCCTGGGGCCATGGGTGACTCTGCTCTGGCCACGCTGGTTGGGCTGGGAAACAGACCCAGCTGGAGGAGGATCACTGCTGCTGAGCCCTTTCCATCTTCCCAGCTGGCTCAGGAGCCCAGGACAAGGCTGGGCAGGACCATGGGGTGTCTCTCATGGCACAAAGGGCAGGGGAGGGCTGAACCAAGACGGTGTCCTGAAACATTCTCCAGTCTGACATCTTTTGGCATCCTGGCTCCTCACAGCCTGTCCTGGCACTGAAGGGCCCTTGTTACCCTGTGCCCTCCTCAGGTTCACCTCTTCCTCTGGGACACCTGCATGATCACTCCTTTGACCAGGACTGTTTTGTGTAACCCAGCGGGCAGCTGAACATCACACACAGCCCTTCTCTTCCTCCCTCCAGCCCAGTGGGATGGGAGAGGGAATCAGGAAAGAAATGAACATCTTGGGTTAAAATGAAGACAGTTTAATGAGACAGAAAGGCAAAACAGTAACAACAGCAACAACAGCTACAATAGCAACAACAGCAACAAAAGCAACAATAGCTACCATAGCTACAATAGCTACAATAAATATAATATAATAATGACAAGAAATAAAATAATTATAGCAATAGTAACTATAATAATAATGATGGCAGTAGTAATAGTAGTAATTGCAAAAATGGTAATAATAATAACAGGAGATATAAACCAAGTCACGCACAATGCAATTGCTCACAACCCATTGAGTGACACCCAGCCAGATCCCAAACAGCGCTCCCCCAGATAACTTTTCTCTAGTTGACATACCAAGCATATCATCATATGGTGTGTAATATCCCTTTGGCCACTTGGGCCAGCTGTCCTGCCTGTGCCCCTCCCAGCTTCTTGTGCATCTCCAGCCTCCTTGCTGAAAAGTCCTTGGTTTGGTATAAACATGGCTTAGCAACAACCAAAACATCCCTGTGCTATCAACATTCTTCTCAGATTAAATCCAACACACCGCACTCTACCGGCTACTAGGAAGAAAATTAACTCTCTCCCAGCTGAAACCAGGACAGTGCCCCCCTCTTCTTCTGTACCATCTGTGTTGTGCCCGGGTCCCACATTCTCCAATACATTCCAGTTAATCAACAGCACTTTCCTATCTCTGGATATACACACAGATCTCATTCCTCAGTCTATAGGCCACGCCTCTAAAATGTCCAATGAGTTCATGTGGCCCATGGCTTTGGGCTCCAGGGGTCATAAGAGTCTGTCAGGACAGGAGAGATGGTCTTTGCTGTTGGACTGTTGTGTCCTGTGTCCAGAGCTCGTAGCTGGTGTATCTGTCCCAGCCAGGGACAGTGTGTGAGTCTGGGTGGGCAGCCAGTGGCACCTCAGGGAGATCCTCTGACAGCGCCTGGCAGCTCCACTCCTCTCCAGGATGCATCTGCCACTGCTGGTGGGACAGCGCCAGGCAGATCAGTCACAGACGTGTCCCTGTCTTTTGGACGTGTGCGACCCAGAAGGGAGCTCTTCATCCAGGCCTTGGTACCTCACAAATCCCCCTGGGACCCTCAGCTAAACCCCAACCCCAACCACTTCCACTGACACCACTCCCTAAGCCCTAACCTAACACTTATCCATCCCTTACCCTAACCCTAATCCTAACCCCTGCACTTCAAACTTACCCTATACCTATCATTCACCTAAAACTAACCTTAACATTAACCCAACCACCACCCTAACCCTACCTTTTGCCCAAAATCTAACCTAAACCAAAGCCCCCATACTCCTAAAACTAACCCTAACCCTAGCCTTACCCTAACTCTTACCTGAAATATCACCCTAATGTGACCTCTAACCCTAAACCATAACCCTAGTCTAACCCTAAAACTAACCCTAACCCATCATACTAACACCAGCCCTAAACCAAACACTAAACTAAACCAAGCCCTAACCCGAAATCCTAACCTGTAACTCTTATGACTGACTCTAACCCTGAAATATCCCTAATTCAAACCTTAACTCATTAACGTAGCGCTAATGCTATCCCTACCCCTAACTCATAAAACTAATCCCTTACACTAATCCTAATGATTTACACTAACAATACCCCCTAACCACTAACCAGAATTCTGATCCTAAATGCCAAAACTACCCTCAATCTCTAATATAAATCTAAAACCTAACTCTGACCATTCCACTATCGCTACTGCCTAACACTAACCCTAACCCTAATGCTAACCCCACCCCTATCTCTAACTAAATCTAAAGATAAAACGTAACCCTAACTCTAACCCAAAACATAAAAATAACCCTTAACGCTAACTCCAACCCTACACTCTAACCCTCTTCTAAACCTAATCTAACTCTAATACTTACCCATAATCCTAACCATAATCCTATCCTTTACACCTAGTATTAAAACCTAACCCTGACTGCTTACACTAACACTATTCACTAACTCTAAAGCCTAATCCTAACAGTGTGCCTAACCCTAACCTGAGAATCAACCCCTAACCCTATCTCAAATGCCTAACCCCAAGCACTAACCATAGGCCTTTACCCCTAAACCTAACCTCTACTCTAATCCTGACCCTGACTCGAAATCTATTCCCTAACCCTAATCTAAACCTAACCCTAAACCTTATCCAACACTAACCCTTATCTAAATGATAACCCTAGTGCTAACCCTAACTCTAAATGCAATCCTAACTCTTAAACTTAACTTAACCCTTAAACTAAGCCCTAACTTGTACCCTAACACTAACCTTAACTGTAATTCCTAAACCTAACTCCAAGTCTAACCCTAAACATCTAACGCTAACTCTACCCCTAACCAAAACCGTAACACCAGACCCTAACCCTTCTAGTAATGCCAACTCTAACGCTAACCATCATCCAACCCTAGCTGAAACCCTAACCCTAAGTCAGAACTGCTAACCCTAACCCTATCCTTAACTATACTACCTCATTCCCTAATCACTAACCCTTCCCCTAACTCATAAAACTAATCCCTAACCATAACCACATATATGAACATTCATTGCTAAACCTCAACCGTGATCCTAACCTCTAAACCATAACTCTAACTCTAACCTAATCTCTACCCCCATCCCCAAACTCTATCCTATTCACAACCTAATCCTAACTGTAAGCCTACCCCCTAACACCTATCCCTAAAAAAAATCTAACCATAATGCTTAACCCGTACCCTCACTCAAATCCTAAATCAAAGCCTGAGTCTAAGCCTAAACTCAAACCCTAACCCTACCTCTAAATTTAATCAAAACCTAAATCTAAATATAAACTTAACCCTAACCATATCCCTTTCCCTAACCCATACACCTAACCTCTAAACCTAACCACTTCAACTGACCCTAACACTACACCCTAACCCCGAAACCTAACACTATTCCAACCCTTACCCTAACCTTAATCCTAACCACTACCACTAATTCTAACCATAAACCTAAAACTGAGCCCTAACTCTGACTCTAACAGTAACCCTAAACACTAACCCCAATACTAAACTCTAACCTTAACCTAACACTAACTCTATCAATAACCTAACCTTAATGGTAAGCCGTAACTAATCTAACCTAACCTAACCTAACTTAACCTAACCTAACCTAACCTAAACTAACCTAACACTAACACAGACCCAACACTAACCCTAATTCTAACCTGAAATCTACACCTAATGCCTAAATTCACCTCTAACCCAAACCTTAAACCTAAACATAACCCTAATCTAATCCTAGCCCCATTCATATCTCTAGCCCATGAACCCAGCCACCAACCCTAAGCACTTAGACTAAAATTAACACTAACCCAACCCCAATATCTATCCCTAACCATTAACTCAACCTCTAAGTCTAACCCTAAAGCCTAACCTAAACCTAGCTCTAATCTAATGCTAAAGCCTAACCCATCATTCTAAGACCAACTATAACCCTAAGCCCCTATCCGAAAAATAACACTAACACTACCTCTAACCCTAACCCAGTGTCTTATTCCTAACTCTTCAATACAAATCTAAAACCTAAAACTGACCATTCAAATAACAAAACTGCCTAAGCTGTAACCCTAACACTTATCCATCCCTCACCCTAACCATAATCCTAACCCCTACACCTAAAACTTACCCTACACCTATCATTCACCTAACCATAACATTCACCCAAACACCACCCTAACCCTACCTCTTGCACAAAATCTAACCTAAACCAAACCCCCTCAACCCAAAAAATAACCCTAGTATAACCCAAAGCCTAAACCTAACCCTAAACCTAAGCCTATCCCTATCCCTAACCTTAACCACTTACACTAAAACTAACCCTAACTCTACCTTACCCAAACTCGAACCACTGAAATCTTACCCTAATGTGACCTCTAACCCTAACCCATAACCCTAGCCTAACCCTAAAACTAACCCTAACCCATCATACTAACACCAGCCTTAAACCAAACACTGAACTAAACCAAGCCCTAACCAGAAATCCTAACCTGCAACTCTTACGACTGACTTGAACCCTAAACTAACCCGAATTCAAACCCTAACCCATCATCCTAACCCTAAAGCTATCCCAACCCTAAACCCTAAACCTAACCCCTTACACTAATCCTAACGACTTACACTAACACTACCCCCTAACCACTAACCAGAATTGCAATCCTTACAGCCAACCCCAACCTCCATCTCCAGTATGAATCTAAAACCTAACTCTGACCATTCCGCTACCACTACTGCCTAACACTAACGCTAACCTTAATGCTAACCCCATCCCTACCTCTAACCTAAATCTAAAGCCAAAACGTAATCCTAACTCTAACCCAAAACATAAAGCTAACCTCTAACGCTAACTCCAACCCTACATTCTAACCCTCTTCTAAACCTAATCTAACTCTAATACTTACCCATAAGCTTAACTCCAACCCTAACGCTAGTCCTACCCTTCAACCCTAATATTAAAACCTAACCCTAACTGCTTACACTAACACTATTCCCTAACTCTGAAACCTAATCATTAGCTCTAACACTAACTATATCCTAACACTAATCTAATCCTAACTGTAAACCTCATCCAAACCCCTAACCATAAGTCTAACTGGAAACACCATCCCCTAACTCTAATCTAACCCTAACCCTAAATCTAATCTGAAACTTAACCCTAATTCAAACCCTAAATCCTAAAACCAACCCCTAACCTAAACCACTTCCACTGACACAACTCCCTGGCTCCTAAACCTAATCCTAACTGTAAATCTAAAACTAACCACTAACCCTAACTCTAATCTGAACACTAACCAAATCCAAAATGTCAATCCAAACCCTAACCCTAAATCTAACCCTAGTACCTAAACCTACTCCCAACCACTTTCACTACTCCATATCCCCAACCCGCAACACTAACCCAACACTATTCCCTAACCCCTAACCTTAATCCTTACCTCTAACAGTAACCCTAATACTAACCTTTACCACTAACCACAGCCCTACCCTTAAACCCTAAACCTAATCCTAATCAAACCCTAATAATAACCCTAACACTACCTCTAACACCTATCCCTAAATCTAAACCTCTAATGTTAGTCCAAGCACTTACTGTAATCCTAAAGCAAAGGCTCAATCTAAGACCAGCCTCTAACCCTAACTCTAATTCAATGCCCTAACCTTGATTCTAAATCTAAACCTTAATCTAACCCTACCCCTAAATCTAACCCCAAAACTTAACTCTACCCCTAAGACAACTCCAGAACCCCTAACGCTAACCCTAATCCAACCATTACCCTAAACCAAATCCTAAAACTTAAGCCTAAATGTAAACCTAAATACTAATCCTAAAATTTAAGACAAACCCCTAACTCTAACCCTAAGACTAACATCACATAAACAGAAATCCAAACCCTAACCTAACAATATCCCCAACCCAAAATCTAACGCTAACATCAAACCCTAACTCTCACCTTTCTCCGTGACTAGTAATGCTACCCAATAACTGACTCTAATCTAACCCTAAAAGGAACTATAACCCTAAACCTAAGTCCTAACCACTCATCCTAGCCATAATCTTATCCTTCCTTATCCTAACTCTTCTCCCTAATACCTAAGCCTAACACCAACCCCCTAAAGCTGACTCTAAAGCTCAGCCCTAAACCTTAACCCTAACCCTAGCCAGTAACCATCATTCTAAACCTCACCCTTACTCGAGCCATAACCCCATAACCCTGAAACTAGCCCTACCTAACCCTAACCAGTTCCACTAACCGTAACACTGCTCCCTAACACAAACCCAACACTTATGATAACTCTAATGCTGACCCCTAACACTAACTATAACCTTCATGGTAAGCCTAAACCCTAATACTAACTCTAACCCTAACTTGAAACCTAGTCCTAACACTAAAACTAAACCCAAACCATAACCTAACCATAACCCTATCACTAACCTAACTTTAACCACAACCCTTAAACCAACCTAACCCAACACTGACCCTAACATGAAATCTAACCCTAACCTGACCTCTAAACAGAATCCTAAGCCTAACTCTAACCCTAACTCTAGCCTCACTCCTAAACCTAATCTCCTATGCTAATCTTAACAATTTACAATAACATTACTCCCTAACCAGGAACCCGAACCCCAGAACTCCAACAGAATTCTAAAACCTAACCCTAACCACCTTTTCTAACACTACTGCCTAACCCCTAAACTTTAATCTAACCCTTACCCTAATCCTAATTATATTTCCTATCCCTAACGCTAACCTCAGCCTCTAAATCTTACCCCAAGCCCCAACTCCTACACCTAAGCTACTCCTAACTATGTCACTAAGGCTACTCCCTCAACCCTAAGCCTAACCCTAAATTCTACCCAATTCTCTTCACCCTAAGGGAACGCTAATGCAAACCCCTACCTCTAACTCCAACTCTAAACCTAATACTTAGCCTGCTTACTGTAATCACAAATCTAAGCGTCAACCTAAAACCAAACTCCACCCCTAACCCAAACCCAAAAGCCCTACCCTTAATTCTAACCCTAATCCTAATCAAACCCTGACCCTACCCCTAACTCTAACCCTAAACCTGACTCTAAACAGAACCCTAACCCTAGCCCTACCTCCTAAAACTAACCCCTAACCCTAACCACTTTCACTGACACTACTCTCCAACTCCAACACTCATCAAATCCTACCCCTAGTACTCGAACAACTAACCCAAACCCCAATGCAAACACATACCCAAACCTCAAATCCTACCTCTCTGACCACTCCCTAGCTCCTAACTCTAGCACCAACCATAATGCTTAACCCTAAAGCCTAACTCTAACACATACCCCTAATCCTAAACTTCATCTAACTCAAACACAGTAATTCTAACCCTAACTCTGACCCCTTGCCCTATGTTTAACCCTATTTCTAACCCTAAAAGTAACCCTTCCCCCTAGCCCTAGCTCAAACCCCTAACCCCAAAATCTAACCCCACTCCCTAATTCCTAAGCCTAACCCTAACTGTAACTCCTAACACTTACCTTTACCCTAAATCTAACCCTAGACCTTAACCCTACCACGTAACCCTAACCTAAACCTCATATAACCCAAACACAAACTCCTAACCCTTAACGCTATACTCTAACCTCTTGCCCAAAGTTTAATCCCAACTCTAAGACTAACTCTAACCCAAAACCTGACCCATAACCCTCACTCAAAACCTTAATCCCAAACACTAACCCTAACCATGCTCCCTAAGCCTATCCCAAACTCTAACCCTAACTCTGTCCCCTAACCCAAAACCTTATCTAACACTAACCCTCAACCTTATCTAAAAGCTAAACCTAAACCTAATCCTAACCCTAACTCTCAATCTAACCCTAACTTAACCCTTAAATTAAGCCCTAATTTTTACCCTAACTCTAATCTTTACTGTAAATCCTAACCCTAAGACTAAACCTGAAACCTAATGCTAACTCTAGCCCTAACCAAAGCCCTAACACCAAACCCTAACAATAACCCTAATCTAACCTTAAGCCTAACTATAACTAGAACCCTAAGTCCTAACTGCTTACTATAACCCTGTCCTTAACTCTACTTCTAACTCTAACCACAAAAACAAACCCCTAACACTTATTCTAAATCTAACTCCTAAACCTTAACCCCAACTCTAGCTTGCAAGCCTCATTCTAAACCTCATACCTACTTTAACAATAACCCCTACACCTTAACACTAACCCAAATCCTATCCCTACAACTAAAATTAATTCTTTTCCCTAAGGCTAAGTCTAACCCTACCTCTAATTAGAACTCGAAAACTAACCACTAACCCTAATCGCAAATCCTAATCCTAACCATAACCCTAACCCCTAAACCTACCTGTAATCTAAACCTAACCTGAAACCTTACCTAATGCTAACTCTAACTCTACACCCAAACCCCTAACCCATATCTAAGCCTCATCATACACTTTATCTCAACCTAACACTAATCCTAATCCCTAACTGGTAACTCTCATCCTGACCCTGTGCTTTACCCAAAGCCCTATCTATCCCTAAATCTGATGAAACACTAGCCCCCTCTGACGCTAATACAAACCTACGCCTAACCTGTAGCACTAATTCTCAACCTAACATATCCTCTAACCCTAGCCCCTAACCCTAACACTGAAACCTAACTCTAAACACTAATCCTAACTCTAAACCTAACTAATACACGCTAGCCAAGAAACAATCACCAAGAAATGATAACCCTAAGCAAAACTCTGACCCTGGTCCTAACCGCTAACCCCAGCTCTGCCCCAAATTCCAACCCTTACTCTAACACTCTTAACCCTAACCACTATTCCAAGCACTACCAGACCCCTGTTCCTAACCTCAAACCCAAAATCTAACCATTTCCCTTATCCCCAAGCCCTATCACTAACTACAATGCCAATTCCTCATCCCTAACCCTACCCTAATCCTAACCACTAACACTAACTCTAAACCTAAACCATAAACCTACCTCTAACCAAAACCCAACCTTAACTCTGTCCCTACCCCTAACCCTAACTACTTACCATAATACTCTTCACTAACCCCTAACACTCGTCTAACCTTAACTCTAACCCTAGCACCTAACAGCAAACTGTAACTCTAATCCTAATCCTAACCCATCAACCTAACTTTAACCCTATCACTACCTCAAACCCTAAACACTAAAGATAAACCCAAGCCCTCATTCTAACCCTTACCCACAGTCTGTAACCCTAATGCTAAACCTCATTCTAACCCTGAGCAGCACTCTTCTGTCTCCTCCATCTCCTCCTTTTCTTCCTCTTGAGGGGGCAGATGGGCTCTGTGTCCAGACAGGTCCTGGGGACTGACACTTGCACCACGGGCCTGATCGTTCGGTGCTGACAGCTGGCTGCCTCCCTGCCACCGCTGGGACCCTTGCCTGCCACCTCCTTCCCCCCAGGGGACACTGAGCCCTCCTGCGAGATTCTTCTTCTTCTTCTTCCCTGGGGGCTGGAGACTTGATCCTTGTCCTTCAGAGCCAGAGCACAGGGGCTGCTGTCTGCTCCACGGTGCTGCTTACACTGCCTCTTTTTGGAGGAACCAGCAGTGACCTGGCTGGGCTCCTTCTCGCTGCTGCAGGGAGGAAGGTGGTGCGAAGGGTGGGCACAGGAACAGGTGGTCACGGGGAGGCTGGGAGCCAAAGGGCTGAGCTGAGGATGAAGCTGAAGGTCAGCTTTTCAGGATTTGGCCAATGGAGAGCAGACGAGGACAGCCTGCAGAACAGGAAAAGAGGCTGACATGATCTGAAGGCCAGGTCAGGAGCAGGAGCCCCCCTCTTCCTCCACACTCCACAGTGCACAAGCACAGCACCCAACTGCTCCCATCTTAGCCAATCCATGCTCCGTGCAGGAGCCTGGGAGCGACTGGCACCACTTACCTCGACTTGCCAAAAAGGCCAAGGAGTTGGGGTGGGTGGTGTCCATGGGGTAGGTGTGGTTGGCAAATTGTGAGTGAGGTGGTGTGCAATGGTCACTCCTGCTCGCCTTCCACAGGATGCTGCGCTGCAGT
Source organism: Nesoenas mayeri (assembly GCF_963082525.1). Classification (NCBI taxonomy): domain Eukaryota; kingdom Metazoa; phylum Chordata; class Aves; order Columbiformes; family Columbidae; genus Nesoenas; species Nesoenas mayeri. The sequence continues at coordinate 394,040 of NC_137566.1, forward strand.
TATTGACATGAAAAAAAAAACAACAAACTTGGTGATCTAAAGAAAAGAGGTTTCCATGAGCCAAGAGAAGAAAATAAGAAGGTGAGCCCAGGGAAAAAGGAAGGGTAAAGACACAGGAGGGGAGAGGAAAGTGGGGGTGGTCAACAAATCAGAAGTGTTTTCTGTTAGGAGCAGAAATGAAAAAAGGAAGGAGGGAAATTTAAACAACAGAAACGCCAGCGCAATGTCCTGAGCCCGGGTTGCACAGCGGCGCCCAGAGGGCCGGTCCCAGCCCCTGTGTGGGGAGGAGGAGACTCTGCAGCCTCCAGCTGGGGAGTCACCTGCTCCCATCGCCCCAGGGGACAAGACACTCAGAGAAGATTGGTGAGGCCACACCGCTCCAGGGACTGGCACAGCCGCCCTTCTGTCCTGAGCAAGAAGACAGGAGGCGTTTCTCCAGCCTTAATCAGGGATGGGAACAACAGCGGGGACCTGGCCCTGTACCCAAACCAGAGCAACTGCTGCAGCCCTGGGGCTGAGGGGCTCTCCCTGTCTGCCTCCAGCTTAGCAAGACACCCAGCATCCGGTCTACACTCTCCCCAACACAATCTCCAGCTCTGAAGACACAAGGTACCTATTGAAGACTCCAGGCAGAAGCTCTGACTCACTTTTTGGCAGAAAGTACCAGCTTCATGGCTGGTGGTGGAGACATGGTGATGTTCAGCTCCAGAGCAGCACTGGCCAACAGGGAGGATTTCAATGTTGCCGGTTTGGAGTCTCCGGGGGCAGGTAGCTTGGTGCTGCAGCCAGTAGGGCGGTCTATGCTACAGTCCATTTCCTGAGAGGTGCAGAAGCTGCTGGTTCCACCCTGGGCCTTCTGGGACACTTTGGGCAGATCCCCGCTGTGCCGTGCACTGGGCTGGCAGCACCGCTGCCGCAGGAGTCCCTCTCCAGGGTCTCAGCATTCCCCCCACTGCCCCTGGGCTCCTGGGTGGAGATGGGCTCCAGCAGCAGCTTGGCTGAGGTAGGTGGCTGCTTGCTCTCCCAGGAGCTCTGCCAGGACAGCTCTGCTTTGGCCCCACTTGTGCTGCTGGTGTTGCAGGAGCTCTGAACTGTTCTGGGCACTGGAGGCAGCTGCAGGAGGGCGAGCAGCTTTTTGGGCCTCCAGGCTGAATCACTGTGCCAAGGACACAGGGTGATACTGCAATCTTATCCCCTCCAAGCTCACACAGCAACCCTTAACTGAGCAGGATCCTTCCTGCAAGTCATCCTCCCTCACCCCTGTCCATTGGGTGCAGTGCCTGCCTCCCTGCCAAGCTGCAGCCCACTTGCCCTCGCAGAGCAGGCAGAGGGGCAGCAGCTCCGGCAGCTCTGGCCCAGAACAGCCTTCAGGACTCACCTGGCCTGTCGCTGGTGAAGACCTGGCTCTGTTGGTCTCAGCTTTTTTCACCTGATCAGAGACACTGGCCCCAAGAGATAAAACAGAGCATGAGCACAGGGCCACGGACTGCACCAAACCCCTGAGCCTGTCCCCAGCCAGGCACTGGCCAGCATGCCATGAGGGACGGCTGTACTGTCCCCAGTCCCATGGAGCCTCAATGGAGGAGTCGTGGCTCATGCTCAGGCAACAGGCTCTGCTCTGCCAGACAGAGGCAGCACAACAACAGAAGCTGCTTCCCTCTTGCCTGCACCCTGCCTGACACTGGCAGTTAAGCAGCCTCCAGAGCAGTAATGGTGCAGCTGCAGGAACATCCCCTGTGAGAGCAGAGCTCCCCCACCCACACCCTGCCCCACTACCTGATCTCCAGCACCAGGTCCAGGAAAGGGTCAGAGCTCTCCCAGATGCTCTTGCACGCTGAGAACTTCACTGCAAAAGCAAGAGCAGTAAGCACACCCTGGCACAACACCTGCACCCAACACCAGCCCAGCACAGCACAGGCAGCTGCCGTGTTCCCCCTCTCCAGCTTTGGGCTCTGGGATGTCGGCACCAGGATTCACAGCGTGCAATTCCACTGTGCGCTGGGACAGCAAGTGCTGCTACATAACTGCCAACATGGGTTCCTCAGCTGGTGGCCAAGAGCTGGGGGCCCCCAGCCAACAGCTTTTTCCATCACTACAACACACGCCACAACCCACAGGAACCACAAGACTGACCAGCTGCACCTCTGGATAAGTTACACACACTCAGCAGTTTTCCCAAAAGATTTGTACTGCAAGGCTCTCAGGGAAACCGCTGCCCTGAGAGTCACAGGCCCAGGACCTGGCAGCCAGCGCTCACCACGGAACCACAGGGATCCGCCAAAGATCTGGTGAACCAGCATGGTGGCCTGGGTCTGGTGAGCCAACCTGGAGACAGCAGCACCAGAGCTCACACTGCCCCTCCGCAATGGCCACCCCTGTCACCCACCGCTGCGTCCTCAGGATCCAAACCCATCCCAGTGGCAGCTCCTCTCTCCCTTCCCGGCAGGAGCATCCTGCCAACATTTATCCAGCACTTGCAGTGGCCACTGACCAGGCCTGGAGCTGTCAGGAGAAAGGACTCCCTGGAGCTCACCCAGCTCTAAACTCAGCCCAACCTGCCGCTGGCTCGGCAGCCGGCACTGCGAGCAGCGCAGAGATGGAGCAGGTCGCAAAGAGCTTTAATCCTCCCTTTCTATTGTCTCTTTGGGGCTCCATGGGTCTCCATGGGGCTCCTTGGGGCTCCATGGGCCCCTACAGGTCCCTATGGGTCCCTATAGGGCTCTATGAATCTCTATGGAACCCCCAGGGTCCTAAAACCTTCTCCAGGAACCCCCAGGGTCCTAAAACCCTCCCTGGGAAGCCCCAGGGTCCTAAAACCCTCCCGGGGAAGCACCAGGGTCCTGAAAACCTCCCGGGGAAAGCCCAGGGTCCTAGAACACGCCCATTCCATGCAGACCCATTGACTGGGACCTGGCAGCTTCCAAACCACTGTGTCCAGGCCACATGCAACACCCCTCAAGGATCAGATGGACAAACATGGGGCCTCTCAGGGCCTTCTGACCAGGACACCTCTCACACACACAAACGAAAACCCACACTAAGGTGGGAGCATGGAGCACCAGGGCAAAAAATGATCATCCATGTTTCTTCTAGCAAAGAGCCTGCTGGCGCAACTATTGCAGGAAAATGTTAACAAATAATAAACCAAATATTAGCAAATGCAGAAGGCCAGTGACCAATGAAGACTGAACACTTACCCCTGGGATTGCCCCAGGCTCAGGAACAGGATTACACCAAGAGGCTTGATCACCATGGACTGCAGGAACCAAACAGAGAGTCAACCACGGGTGAGGAGCTTCCATGGCATGTTGTGATCTCCTTCTTCCTCAGTCACCTGCAGTGATGGGAGGGGGTGAGGTAATGACACAGGACACATACAAAGGTGTACGTTCCCACAGCTAGAAATAGAACACAGGTGACCTTTTTGCTGAGACCTAGCAGGTTTGCAGGCAAATGAATATTCATTACTTGTCTGTATAACACCACCAAGGCACAAAAAGCTTTTGGAAAGCCTCTGAGATGATGCTGGGTACCATCACACATTAATAACCTATTAAAATGCGAGTGTTTATTCCCTCAAGCAGACAGACAGGGACAACTCACCCCTGGGACAGCCCAAGGCTCATAACCAGGATCCAGCTGAGAAGCTCCATCAGCTCTGCCAATGCCATGGCCCGGAGTCATCACAGATCAGAGAGGTTTCCAGGCTCACAGAGCAATACTCCTGCATTTCGGGTAAAAGAGGACATAAAGAAGAGAGAAAAAACAAAACAAAACACAGAACAACATATGTAGGACAACAAAGCCTTTATATTGCAGAGAAATAGCCCTATTTAGGCAGAAAACTGGAAAAATGACTAAATATTCCAAATATTTGGGGCCTAAATTGGCCAATACAGGCAAAAGATTCTGAGTATTTCGGCAAAAAGTGGCCAAAAGAGACAAAAACATGCACATTTGGGAGCAAAACTGCTGGCAAAGGTGAAAATATCCCATATTTGGGAACACAGCGCCTCCATTGGGGAAAAAATGGGTAAAAGCACCTGAGTATATCGGGTAAAAAGAGCCAGAAAAACCAAAGCACCACTAGATTTTGATTAAAATGGCCAAAAAGGGGTATAACATCCCCAGATTTGGGGTGAAACTGGACCAAAAAGTCAAAGTATGCCCAGATTTGGGTAAAAAAAGGCCAAAAGTGGCCCAAACACCCCCAGATCTGGGCAGAAACTGGACTGCAAAGCCAAAGAACTCCCAGATCTAGGCAGAAACGACCCCAAAGGGCAGAAATGTGCCCAGATTGAGCTCAAAACTGGCCCAAAGGGCCAAACCAACCCCAGCTTTGATTTGAAATGGGCCCAAAGGCTCAAAGCGTGCCCTGGGATGGGGCCGTGTGGCACGGGGCTGGGGGACAGGGAGGGCCCCGCAGAGACTCAGTGCTGGTTTCTGCCCCTGTGCCACCACTCCCAGCCCCCACTTGCCCACAACTTGCCCCTGAAGCAGCCACAGCCCCTCTCCCCTCCCTGCGGGGCGTCTGCCCCCTGCCCACACCCTGGTGCTGCCTGGCTCGCCCTGCCCGGCCCAGCCCGGCTGCTCTCCCGGCCCCAGCCCCAGCCCTGGCCCCACTGCTGCCCTGCTGAGCTGCTCGGGGCTGGGTGCTGCCCCTGCCCGCCCACCTGCTCCCTGCGTTCGGCATCATTATGAAATGATGAAGTAATAAATGCATTCAATAAATATTTTACGTTTTTACGGCGTACGGTGTGACATCTAGCTTTTAGAAAGTTTTTGCTTGGTCAGTTGCACTGACTTCATTTGCTAAGAGCTGGATCCTGCTTTCCTAGAATTACAGTAGAATTTCCAAAAATCCAGACCCAGAACAAAAATCTATACTTGAAATCGTCTTCAATTACCAACTTTTTTTTATAATGCTGTTGTCTTGTAAAGAACTATGGAGGTTTTTTTTGCTGGTTTGCTGCTTCCTCAGTGCATCTAATAGGTTCGGATGCCATATTTCCAATTATTTATGGAATCTCAGGAATCGGATATCTATTTCTAAACATGTTATATCTGTAGTGTAGATAGAAAATCAAAGGTAGGGCAACACGTCATAGTGTAATTTAATATTGCTACCTTATTTTCAATAAACAGGCATTCAGTTTGTAGAAATTCCTAGACTAATTCTTTGGCATGTGAACGCTGAAATTCAATAGCCTGTATTTCCAGACTATTCAAAACTGTGGTTAGCAGAGTTCAATATAAAAATACAGTCAATATTAACTGAAGATTCAAAACTGCATACTCACTCTTCTATGGAATTTTTTACACAGGTAAGAAGGTGGGTACATGCCTTTTCATAAGGCAAAAATTAGGTGAAAGAGCAAATTCCTTACAAAATGTACAGCTGTGTAACTCCATAATCTGGAAAACTGAGCTCTTAAAGCATTTACCATCTTGTCTTATGGCAAATTTACAGTAACAATACGTGTAGTATACAAATAGCTGTTTTATTGCGGTAGAGTCCCAAGCAAAAATTCACGATGTCATTATTGCACGTGGCATTGCTGCAACATTATTATTTTTAGGATATATTAATACTTCCTTGCACTTACTGCACATTTCAAGAGGCATGCTTATGGTGTTAGTATCCATTGTGCATACAAAATAACGCAAACTTTTTAAAAACAAATAATTAATGGGTCTTATAATGACATGAAAATCATCCCTCCTTTACAGGTACCTGAATTTGAGACGTATTTTTTTGTTGTGCTTTATGCTGTAAGCACAGGAGCTGCATTGAACAGCAGTGCCAGATTTACTTTTATAACCGTCCTTGAAAGCGACGCTCCTCGTGGTTTAGTGTATTTTGCTGTGGGATCTCGTTTTGCTGTGGCTCACAAGAAGACAACTTTAATCAGCCTGCAAGTGCATAGAGATTCTAGTACATCGGTAACCACAGTGGTCAGCTCCAGCATGAAGGTAAAGCTTCTATTGCTGTTTTTATAATTTAACTTATTTTTTTGCTAGTAAATCGTTCATTCTGTAAAGTGAATCTGGCTGTAATTAGCATTTTTTTCAGGAAGCAGTCAAGCATTTGCTGGGCCCATATATTATAATTTTGTTTGTTTTCCACTAGTAAAAAGGCCTTGTTCACTCTTGTATTATCAAGAGTGATTTGTTTCATAGTACCTTTCAGTTACCTCAAAGACAACGGGCAGGCAGGCATTAAATACATTTCTTCCTTTGTCCTTAAGTTCTTGAAATACTCAAATTTTTGAGGCTTTTTTCTCTCAAATTAAGTTTTTATTATGTGTATGCCTGTCAAGATTCAGATGCCAACACACTTGCTGTTTTAGGTGAAAAATGTATTAATACATAGAGCACACTTAGGAAAAGAGAAGGAGCGCTTTCATCAGATTTTATTCCATTTTCTTGAAGTTCTAAACTAAAATTATCTGATTAAAAAAATCTCACGTGCTTAAGTCTATTTTACCATCTCCTTTCATTTTTTTGGTTATGTTTACAGCTGTAACATCAGACACTTCTAACTTTGGACCCTTTTATCTCTAAATGACTACCTCATTATTAACTGACAGATTATGAAGATTCTCCTTTAGCAGAAGTAACACAACTGCAAAAACATGATTCCTTCCTTGATTTCAACGTCAAGGAACAGGCTGCAAGAGGGGTGTAATTCCATCAACCTTTACAATAAAATGCTTTGCATTCTATTGCTGTATTGGATGCATATTTATTTCAACTGCATGGGATTACGTGATATTTCCATCCATTTCTTATAGCTGACCAGTGCAATTTTTGTTGAATTGCGTGATAACAAATTTTCACATTCTTTCCAGCCAAAAGTTCATTATAATTTAGATGTTAAATGGAGAAGAAATTGCTACTGTCCAGTGTATATTTAGGCTGAAATATAGGGAGCATTTCTTTACCTGTTTATAATTTTTATATAGCAACCGGATATTTTTAGGTTATGAGTGTGCATGAGCACACACCAAATTATTGGTGCTCTTGGTACCTGTAAAAATAAGAAGCCGTGGCAGACAGGAAACAGATGTTTATCTCATTTCTACAAAGGTTTCTTAAACAATGCTCTTGCCACTGGTGCTTTTATTACCACTTATTGCTCCATTTCCTAGTTCTCGATTGGAAGGGGTAAACAAAAGGAAACTTCTTACTGAAATTTGCACAGATTATGTGATTTTGTTCTAGAGCAATTTTGAAAGAGATACACACTGCATCGATTTACTAAGTTCTCTCAACTCAAAAAAACCTCTGATTTATTCCATAAGTAAACTCTACTAATTAAAGCAAAATGTTTTCAAAAGCGGTCTAGTATTTCACAAATAAACATCTTTGCTTAATAGTCAGTTTCCACTTAAGGAAAGTTTGTTATATTACGAGATATAATACCAGGGTTATGGCAACTGACAAAACCAGTAAGGACATGAAGAATCTGCAGACCTCATGGAAGGTGAAAAGAGTGCTACTTCACAGAAGAAATGAGGCCCTATAGCATTCCTAGGTATCTTTACTGGGACTAAAAATATCATGAACTGATATTAATTTGGGCACAGGTTTCCAGAGTGGTTTATTTTTTTCCTTTTGTTTAGTTTTTATGTATCTGTAATGCCTGTCTGTACCCTGAACCGAGGGAATTTCATGCTACAGACCTAAACCTACATTGTGCCCTCTGGAATTCACCTTACAGATGTGCTAACATTTCTGTAACATCTGTTCACCCAGAAAAAGCTTTGTGATTTTTGTTTTGCAAAAGAACGAGAGGGATCCTGTACACTATCGACAATATATATAATTCTTTCCCTGGGTAGTCAGTGATTACAGGTGACAGATTGCTACTTCAGGGAGATATTTCATTTAAGGTAATTGTTATATAATTCTTAACTGCATTTTGAAAGAGGGTTTCTTTTTTTACACACTTAAATTTTACCCATTTACAACAGGAGTTCTACAGCAGCTGTTTTTGAACGATTGTATCTATCATAATGTTACCCAAAACTCTTTTGATTTGTTTTAAGGAGCTACAGAAACCTGAACCTATTGGCCGGACCTTCATATCTCCAGCTGTGGCAGGACAAGATTTTGCCAGATCTGAGGGTTTATTGACTTTTGAACCTGGACAGAGAAATATGTTCCTGGATGTGACCCTGACTCCAAAGACAGGATCTTTAAACCCATTTCCAAAGCGTTTCCAGGTTGTACTTTCTAATCCCACAGGCGGTGCCAGGGTAGATGACGTGTATGGCATTGCTAACGTCACCATTGTGTCAGATTTGGAATCCTTGCCAGTTTGGGAGCTCATTGATCAACTCCGTCAGCCTCTTGATGACACCATCTTACACAGAGTCCTCCAGAATCTGAATGTCAAAGTGGCTACAGAAACCAAAGAAGAGCAGCTTACTGCTGTGATGCATATAATAGATAAGGTAAACCTTTCCTGCTCTTTCTTGAATGACCAATGACTTTAATAAGAGTAAAATGACACACAGGCCTGTGATAAGATCAAGGACAGCATCCACAGCAGGGACCCAGGGATCCAGGGACACAGACAAAGGTAAAAATAGAAGCTGTGAAGTCCCAGTCATGGAAGACGTTTGCCTGCTACAAGTTAGGATGGTGGCCGGCAATCAACAATCAAATAGGTTGAAAAGAACAACTGGTATTGATTTTGTGTATGTACCTATAGCACGATGTTCTGTGCTGTGCCACATTTTCCCTTTGGTGCCACGCTTTCACAGAGCTTGTTACGATTTCTTGATTCTCAGGGCATATCTTTGTTGGTTTTAGCCTTGGCACAAGACAGTGAGGCTCAGGGTTCACAGAATCACAGATTCACAGAATGTCAGGGGTTGGAGGGCCCTGGAAAGCTCATCCAGTGCAATCCCCCCATGGAGCAGGAACACCCAGATAAGGTTACACAGGAAGGTGTCCAGGCGGGTTGGAATGTCTGCAGAGAAGGAGACTCCACAAGCTCCCTGGGCAGCCTGGGCCAGGCTCTGCCACCCTCACCGGGAACAAGTTTCTTCTCAAATTTAAGCAGAACCTCCAAAACTCCTGTGTTCCAGTTTGTACCCATTACTCCTTGTCCTGCCATTGGTTGTCACCGAGAAGAGCCTGGCTCCATCCTCCTGACGCTCCCCCTTTCCATATTGATCCCCATGAATGAGTCACCCCTCAGTGTCCTCTTGTCCGGCTCCAGAGCCCCAGCTCCCTCAGCCTTTCCTCACACGGGAGATGCTCCACTCCCTTCAGCATCTTGGTGGCTGTGCTGGACTCCCTCCAGCAGTTCCCTGTCCTGCTGGAACTGAGGGGCCACAGCTGGACACAAGATTCCAGGTGTGGTCTCCCCAGGGCAGAGTAGAGGGGCAGGAGAACCTCTCTGACCTACTGACCACCCCCTTCTAACCCACCCCAGATACCATTGGCCTTCCTGGCCACAAGGGCCCAATGCTGGCTCATGGTCATGCTGCTGTCCCCAGGACCCCCAGGTCCCTTTCCCCTACACTGCTCTCTGATAGGTTGTTCTTATCTTCACATTTGAATACAGTCAACACACCAGCAAGTCCTAGCAGGACCAGCTGGAGTCTTCTGCTGTTGTCTTAACCAGGCCTGCATATTCTTTTCCTTTTTTTTCCCTCTGCATTATCTCTGGCAATCGGGCTGGCAAGTACCTGAGCACTTCAGCATTGCCCTGAGTTCTGTGAAAACCCTGGGACTAGTTTTGTGGCTTCCTGGCTCTTCTGGACTTGTGGAGCAATGCAAAATGGATCTGGAAAGTGTTTAAATGTGGAGCTGGAAAACGTTTAAATACCTAGACACAAAACAGTATAAAAATATTAATGAAGAATAATTCATTTGTGACTGTTGCCATTTTGACACAGAAATCATATCAAGAATCCTCAGGGCGCAACGATCTTTGACTTGTGAAGGAATGAAAAGTCCCACATGGTTTCTTTAATAAATCCATATTAGTAAGGATATCTTTGTGTAGTTTTGACATAGACTGCACCTGATGCCTTGGCCGCGGTGATCAAGAAATGAAAAATATGCTGAACTTTCAGAATGAACACTGGGATAAATGTTCGTTTTATGAGGAAATGTTACAAGCAGACTTGTGTGCATAAAATGTTCGATTTCTTCTCCTCCCTTTAGGTGACAGATGTTGGTGAGAAACAGTTACTCACTGATAAAAGTAGAAGCCTATTCTATGAGATACTCTGCACCCTGGCTAGCCCGAAGCGCGAGGACACACGAGGATATAGCCTGCTTGCTGCGGTGACCGAGAAATTTGCCTTTTCCCTGTTGACAGGGGTAATGTGTGGGTCACCGGGAGAAAGGTAAGTAACCTTGAATTCAAAATACGTTTTGAAAATACCGGAAAGCTAATACAGTAAAAATGTAAATGATATTTTTTAGAAAAGGGACTTGTTACCTGTATGAAAACGTGTTGCACTCTGTCGGAATCTTAGAAAGCTCTAAGAGCTGGTGTCACAAATGCGGGGTAGCTCTGAGAGTAGAAGTCAGGAGATCTGGGATGTATTAAGTCACCATTAGCTTAAATATTGCTTAGAAAAGGATTAATTAATCTTGCTAAGAAAATAACGTAATTATATGATGGAGAGCTATGCTTTAAGATGTAGGTGACAGTAAGTAAGCCAAAATTTCTACTGGCATTCTCTAATTTCTGTGTACATGGTTTTGCTCACTTGAACATTATTTAGAATTGCTTGAAAGCAACTCATAGTTTTTACATGTAGTTTCAAATTCCTAGTTTTTTCTGCAAGTGCATCATAACCTATGGCCAGGCTAATGGGCAGGGAAAATAGATGACTGCAGAAACAAATGACAGTTTTATGACACAAACACTTTTCAACAGTGGGTTTCTCCCACTGTGAACCTATTAAAAAACTGGTAATTGAATCTAGAATAAAAAAATACCTTTTTTCTTTTTTCCCGTCCGGTGAAAATCAGCATGCTTTAGATTTCTTTCTCAGTTTCTTTTGGAGATGTAACTTTCTGTGACATTGCATAAGTTATAGGGGTTAAGATGCCCATCTCAGCCAAAAGACAGTAAATGGCATAAATAACAGTGCTATCTGGAACAGTGTCCAGAACTTGAAAGTTCAAATTCATTATTGCAAGTTTTTTGTGTCATCTCTTGGGAATAAGAGCTAGATCATCCATTTTAATGCTTCTCCTTGTTATTGACTCTTCTCTACATCAAGTTATAAAGATGACTATTATGATAACCTGTTTTACCATGGGATGGTTTTTCTTACAGATCATAGTGAGCAAAATCCAGAGGAGAAATGGAGAAGCCAAGATACATAACAATTCCGCCCCTCCTTTTTTCACAGAACCGAAAGCTGTCTTTTTATTAAATGTAATAAAGCCTAAAATGATGAAGGAATAAAATATTAATTACGCGTACATTTTAGAGTAATTATGTGAAGAATAGTGAAAGTTCGGTTCCACTTACCAGCCCTGTTGCTTTTCCTCTTCAACAGAGGTAGAAATAGCCTTGACAGCTGCCCGTACATTGCAATAATGGCTCACAACTGGTTTCCTCAGCAAATCAACGGACACAGATTTGATGGAAAAGATGGAGATTTTATTCAAGTACCTGAACATTTGTTACAGGTCTCTGTTGTGTTATCCCCTCTTCAAGAAGAGAGCTGTGAATCTGTACAGTTCACAGAATATAGCAGTCAGCAGTGGTTCCTTACTGGAGACAAAGAGCTTGCCTTGAAGAACAGGGTTTGAAGATAATGCAATTTATTTTTTCAATAAATTAATTTATATATTACTCGAACCATCTTAAATGTCTTTAAAATGATGTGAGCGTTTTAGTGTGTTTGTGATTAAAATGAGCACTGACTGTTGAATTTTAATATTAAGTTTGTGTTTATGTTGTGTGTATTGTTTCAGGTTTTTTCTATGAGTTTGAAGGGTCGGAGTTCATACCCTTTGAAAGATAACAATGTAGTTGTTTATCGGATTTATGCTACAGGAAGTCGGATTGTTCCACAAAAGTCTCTATGTCTCCTCTGGAGCCAAGCTGCTGAAAGGTTGTTTTATTAATCTGTTTAGTTTTCCAGTTTCTACCATGTGTATTTGTATAAAATCCCATGAAGTCCAATCAGATCGTCTGCAAGTATGAAATTGATCTATTTCTTATCCATCTTTTTCCCTTAACTTTTCTGGCCTTTGTACCAGCACGTAAAACATTCTGTATAATAAAATGTGTAGTTATTCTAGCTTAGAGATTTCTCAGACTTCTACTATTGATTTTTTTTCATTACAGTACTGTTTAGTTTATGTAATGATGTGTTGGGCAATGCTGAGAGGCCATAAATTCCAGAATTGCATTGCTTCATTAATATTAGCGTCTTTTGCACTCTTTACAGTTGTTATCAGACAACATTTCGAGTCCATTCTTACAAAGAATTAAACCTGCGTCTCTGGTATTGCTTCAAGTCACTGAAACAGAATATTCCTTATTTGCTAATATCCAGAATTTTGGCATAACTTTTGACGATGATCTCTGTAGGGCTCTTACTTTTTGACAGAAAAGCCATCTCCTGGTAGTTTTTAATATTGCTGCTGCTAGCTTGACTTGATGTATCCTGGTTTCCATTCTTATTGCTACTCACATCATTGCAAACGATGTGCTAAAGTTTTCTGTGTATTCCCTTCAACGCCCTATTATTTGATTTGCCTATTTCTTTCCTGTTCACACAGTATAAATGAAATTAGAGAGAGTTACGTTCTATATCCTGCGGACAACTAGTTAGTTTAGATATGATTTCATTAGATGGTCTGGATTATATCAGTCTGTCACTGATATAAACTATTCAGGAAGGAGATGCAGCAGAATTTACCTGCATACTCTCCTTTTATCTAGACATTGTATCACAGAACAAGGTGGTTTCCACTAGAAATGGCTTAGGATGTCACCTGTGGTATCCTTTTCCAAAATTTTCAGCAATACTGAAGGAGAACATGTATTTTAGTTTCAAAACAGCAAACAGCAAGTGTTCTTCAGAATGGGCTAAAGCACTGTGCAAGTTTAAGCAACACACTATTTAAAAATTCAGATGGGACTGTGAATCTTGTGTAAGTTTTAAAACATGCCCACAAAAAAAATTTCTAGCAGAAAAACAAAGTTCATGACTATATACTTATATTTTTTTAATAATATAATTTTTTAAAAGCTGTTTTAATTTCATGTAAATATGCTATTCTAAAAACTGCACATGAAAGATGTGCAATAGATGAAGATAAACTTATGCAGTAGTTTAGAAAACCCGGTGTTTTCAGAGATACAACAATTTTCAAGCCTGTTTACCGTGTGAATTAGACAAGTCAATTTCCAACTTTGTGAACATTTTGTTTTGCAGCTGGCTGTCCGATAGCGGGTTCTGCAAAGTGGTTGATGACACATCAGACTATGTGGAATGCTCTTCTTCTCATACGTCCATTTATGCAGTTTATGCCCAAACAGATAACTTGTCTTCATACAACGAGGCTTTTTTTTCTTCTGGATTCATCTGCATTTCAGGTCAGTTATGTAAAACAGTTTTCCCATTAATAACAACTGACGAGCAGTAAGACTGATTTTTAACCATTTTAGTAACTGATAACAATCTGTTTATATAGATGGGTATTGGAGGAACGTCAACTAACTTCATGATATTTTAGTTGCCATCTGATCCAATATTTGTACAGTGACAAATTTTGCCACTGAAAAGAAACAAAAGTCCAGCAAAGAAATGTGGGTTTTTTTGTGAACCTTTACTTAACCATATAAGAGAGAAATACATCATTCATTTAAGGAAAGAAACTTAAAAATCCAAAATTCACCTGCGTGCGGGATTAAAGTAAATTTTCCTTCTGGCGTTGATAGTCACTGTGCAAGGAGGAACCTCAGAGCAGGGGGGTCACTGAGAAAACCAGCTAAATGACTTCTTAATTTGACCTTAAATGAGGTTCTAGGTCTGCTCCTTGTGAGGTTTGTAGCTTCTATACTAGATCATCAGTGTGTGAGTAACAAAAACAGCGCAAGCAGCTAAATCTCTTATTGATCCCCTCTCAGCAAACTGCCCTAAAAGGCTGAAGGTAAGCTCCTTAATTGTTTTAGAAGCTCAGCCATAAAAAAAAAGAAGACAAGGAGAGAGAAGAAAACCCTCTGGTTTCCACCTACTTCATAAAAACTGGTTGATTTATTTAACAATTATGAAATAATAATTTTTTAGCAGACAAAAAAAGAGCAGATTTTAAAATACAGTTAAGCTTCGAACTCATGTTGTGTAACTGAAAGTAAAAATAAAAAGACAAACTATAATAAACAATATACAATAAAAATAAATAGAGAGCTTACACAAAAAAAAAGACAAACTATAATAAACAATATACAATAAACAAATGTAATTACTGGTATACAGAAAAATTTAATTGATGAGACAAATATGCCACGGAATGCGAAATTTTATAGAAAATGAAGAAAAAAAATACAAAGTAAACCAGTGTGCTGCAGAAACTGAAGCTAAGCGAAACATTTTGCTGAACTAGAAGAAATAAAGACCTGCATATCTTCAGTGTTGGTTTTTTACTGTAGTCATCTGTGTGTCCAATGGGGTTTGTGACACACACACTGTCCAGGAGAGTTTGTGACACACACAGAGTCCAATGCTGTTTGTGACACACATGCTGTCCAATGGGGTTTGTGAACACATATGGTGTCCAATGTGGTTTGTGACACACACACTGTCCAGGGGTGTTTGTGATACACACAATGTCCAGGGGGGGTTGTGACACAAACTGTCCAATGGAGTTGGTGACACACACCCTGTCCAATGGGGTTGGTGACACACACACTGTCCAACGGGCTTTGTGACACACACGCTGTCCAAGAGGGTTTGTGACACTCCCACAGTCCAATGGGGTTTATGACACACACACTGTCCAGCGGGGTTTGTGACACAGACACTGTCCAAGGGTAGTTCTGACACACACACTGTCCATGGGGGTTTGACACAGACACTGTCCTTTGGGGTTTGTGACACATATGCTGTCCAGGTGGGTTTGTGACACACACACGGTCCAAAGGGGTTTGTGACAAACACGCTGTCCAAGTGGGGTTGTGACACACGCAGTCCAATGGGGTTTGTG
Organism: Nesoenas mayeri; assembly: GCF_963082525.1. Lineage (NCBI taxonomy): Eukaryota > Metazoa > Chordata > Aves > Columbiformes > Columbidae > Nesoenas > Nesoenas mayeri. The sequence goes on from NC_137566.1 coordinate 409,244, forward strand.
ACACACACACTGTCTAATTGGGTTTGTGACACACACAATGTCCACTGGTGTTTGTGTCACACACACTGTCCTATGGGGTTTGTGACACACACATGCTGTTCAATGCGGTTTGTGACACAGAGTCCAATGGCGTTGGTGACACAAAAATGTCCAATGGTGTTTGTGTCACACACACTGTCCTATGGAGTTTGTGACACACACGCTGTCCAATGGGGATTGTGAGAGACACAGTCTCCAATGGGGTTTGTGACAAACACCCTGTCTAAGGGTGTTTGAGACACACACACTGTCCAGGGGGGTTTGTGACACACACACTGTCCAGGGGGGTTCATGACACACACACTGTCCAACGGGGTTTATGACACACACGCTGTCCAATGGGGTTTGTGACAAACACCCTGTCCAGGGGCGTTTGTGACACACACGCTGTCCAAGGGGGTTTGTAACACACACGCTGTCCAATGGGGTTTGTGACAAACACCCTGTCCAGGGGTTTTTGTGACACACACGGTGTCCAGTGGGGTTTGTGACACACACGCTGTCTAATGGGATTTGTGACACACACGCTTCCCAATGGGGTTTGTGACACACAGCCTGTCCAGAAACGTTTGTTACACAAACGGTGTCCAGGTGTGTTTGTGACACACACCCTGTCCAATGGGGTTTGTGACACACACCCTGTTCAGGGGTGTTCGTGACACACACGCTGTCCAATGGGGTTTGTGACACACACCCTGTCCAGAAACGTTTGTGACACAAACGGTGTCCAGGTGTGTTTGTGACACACACCCTGTTCAGGGGTGTTCATGACACACACGCTGTCCAATGGGGTTTGTGACATACACCCTGTCCAGGGGCGTTTGTGACACACACCCTGTCCAGGGCCTTTTGTGACACAAACGGTGTCCAAGGGTGTTTGTGACACACAAGCTGTCCAATGGGGTTTGTGACACACACCCTGTCCAATGGGGTTTGTGACACAGACGCTGTCCAATGGGGTTTGTGACACACACGCTGTGCAATAGAGTTTGTGACACACACACTCTCCAATGTGGTTTGTAACACAAACCCTGTCCAGGGGTGTTTGTGACACACACCCTGTCCAATGGGGTTTGTGACACACACACTCTCCAATGGGGTATGTGACACACTCCCTGTCCAAGGGCCATTGTAACACAAATGGTGTCCAGGGGTGTTTGTGAAAAACACACTGTACAGGGTTGGTTGTGAAACACGCTGTCCAATGGGGTTTGTGACACACACCATGTCCAATGGGGTTTGTGACACACAAAACTCCACTGCGGTTTGTAACACACACCTTGTCCAGGGACGTTTGTTACACACACACTGTCCAAAGGGGTTTGTGACACACACGCTGTCCAAGAGGGTTTTTGACACACACGCTGTCCAAGGGGGTTTTTGACACACACACTGTCCAAGGGGGTTTGTGACACACACCAGGTCCAATGGGGTTTTTGACACACACACTGTCCAAGGGGGTTTGTGACACACACCAGGTCCAAGGGGGTTTGTGACACACACCAGGTCCAATGGGGTTTGTGACACACACCATGTCCAACCAGTTTTTCGACACACACACTGTCCAATGGGGCTTGTGACACACACCGTGTCCAGGGACGTTACTGACACAGACGTTGTACAATGGGGTGTTTGTGACACACACCTTGTCCAATGGGGTTTGTGACACACAGGCTGTCCAATGGGGTTTGTGAGACACACAAACTCCACCGCGGTTTGTAACACACACCTTGTCCAGGGACGTTTGTTACACACACACTGTCCAAAGGGGTTTGTGACACACACGCTGTCCAAGGGGGTTTTTGACACACACACTGTCCAAGGGGGTTTGTGACATACATGCTGTCCAATGAGGTTTGTGACACACACACTTTGCAATGGGGTTTGTGACACGCATTCTGTTCAGGGGTGTTTGTGACACACACACTGTCCAGGGGGGTTTGTGACACACGCTGTCCAATGGGGATTGTGAGAGACACAGTCTCCAATGGGGTTTGTGACACACACGCTGTCCAATGGGGTTTGTGACACACACGCTGTCCAGGGGGGGTTGTGACACACGCTGTCCAATAGGGATTGTGAGAGACACAGTCTCCAATGGGGTTTGTGACACACACCCTGTCTAAGGGTGTTTGTGACACACACACTGTCCAGGGGGGTTTGTGACACACGCTGTCCAATGGGGATTGTGAGAGACACAGTCTCCAATGGGGTTTGTGACACACACCCTGTCTAAGGGTGTTTGTGACACACACACTGTCCATGGGGGTTCGTGACACACACACTGTCCAGGGGGGTTCGTGACACACACACTGTCCAGGGATATTTTGGACACACACAGTTTCTAGGGGGGCTTGTGACACATGCTGTCCAATGGGGTTTGTGACACACATGCTGTCCAACGGGGTTTGTGACACACATGCTGTCCAATGGGGTATGTGACAAACACCCTGTCCAGGGGCGTTTGTGACACACACACTGTCCAGGGGCGTTTGTGACACACCCCCTTGCCAATGGGGTTTGTGACACACACGCTGTCCAATGGGGTTTGTGACACACACGCTGTCCAGGGGGGGTTGTGACACACGCTGTCCAATAGGGATTGTGAGAGACACAGTCTCCAATGGGGTTTGTGACACACACCCTGTCTAAGGGTGTTTGTGACACACACACTGTCCAGGGGGGTTTGTGACACACGCTGTCCAATGGGGATTGTGAGAGACACAGTCTCCAATGGGGTTTGTGACACACACCCTGTCTAAGGGTGTTTGTGACACACACACTGTCCAGGGGGATCGTGACACACACAATGTCCAGGGGGGTTCGTGACACACACACTGTCCAGGGGGGTTCGTGACACACACGCTGTCCAGGGATATTTTGGACACACACAGTTTCTAGGGGGGCTTGTGACACATGCTGTCCAATGGGGTTTGTGACACACATGCTGTCCAACGGGGTTTGTGACACACATGCTGTCCAATGGGGTTTGTGACACACACGCTCTCCAATGGGGTTTGTGACACACACCCTATCTAGGGGCGTTTGTGACATACACGTTGTCCAATGGTGTTTGTGACACACACAGTTTCCAGGGGGGGTTGTGACACATGCTGTCCAATGGGGTTTGTGAGACACACCCTGTCCAGGGGCGTTTGTGACACAAACGGTGTCCAGGGGGGGTTGTGACGCATACCTGTAGGTAGTTAGGGTCTGGAGGCCGGAAGATCTCGCGCTGTACAGAAAGATAGTAGCCCCTCCCTAAATAGGTACGAGTATGTGAGGCAAGCAGATGGACGTGACGTTGCAAACCTAAGGTATATAACGCTGTGTTACTTGTTAATAAACGCCATTTGCTTTCCACCACAGTGGCGTCTGTGTGCTGATGGACCGAGCGACCTGGGATGTGGTCGCCGTGCTGTCTCTGAACCAGGTCGTCACTGCCCACTGAGAGGCAACAGGAAGGGAAGAGAACAAAGGGACTGAGAAACAAAGCAAAGTTTAGATCAAAATGAAGAGACTGGAAAGGGAAAACATGCAGCAATGAGCTGGAGGAAGAGGAAAAGAGGGCTGAGGAGCAGGAAAGAGGATGAGAAGACAAAGAAAAGGCAGAGCCAGCTGGACAGGGAAGATACAGCGAGAGGGGATGGGGCTGGGAACAGGCAAGGAAGACAGAAAGACAAACAGGACAGAAAGACATCAAGAAGGAAAAGGGGCAGTAATCTGGACAGAGATGGAGAAAGAAGCAGCAGGGAAAGGGCAGACAGGCAGAAAGACAGAGAGGGAGCAGGAGAGAGAAAGAACAATAAGGGTTGGGGCAGGACAGAGATTGGGAAAAAATCCTGGGGTGGGCAGCAAGAGGAAGAGGGAGTAAAAAAGAAGAGGGGCAGGAATAGGCGCAGGGAGCAGGACAGAGGGATACAGTGAGAAATGATGGGGCACGGAGCAGGACAGAGCAACAGACAAGAATGACGACAAAGAGAAACCGGGGATGATGAGAACACAGAGGGGTGGAGACGGAGAGGGAGATACGAGAAACCCTGCACAGAGATTCAGAAGGGTGGGGGAATAGGTGAGGAAGCAGCAGAGGGCCAGAGGGAGAAGAGATGAAGAGGAAGAAGGGCACAGCAGGAAAGAGGAGGGAGCAGGGAGGGACTGGGACACAAAACAGGGTGAAATGTCCCCAAAGGCCCAGGACTCACCGCACTTCCTGCTCTCTGCACTGCCAGGCAAGCTGTGGAGATCAGGCACTTCTGTCTGTGAGAAATGCAGTTGTGATTTGTGCTGAGACGTTTGATGTTTACAGATACAACCAAATGAGGCTCGGGCTCTGAACCTGCAAAAAGGAAAAGGTGGGTAAGTTCTACATAAAAATTTTGAAACTTGTTTATGAGGTTATATTGATAGAGGGAGCTAACATTTTCAGGGTTAACCAACCACATAATAAGGGCCTACTAACGAACTAACACCCAGCGCTGTTTTGCTTATGGTCTAACGAACAAGTGTTTAAGGAATACAATTAAGGAATTGAATTAAACGTTGTTTATCCATAGAAAAAGCCTAAGTTATTTATTTCATTGCTTTACAACAAGTGATTGAATCTGCTATAGAAAAGTTCAACCCCCTCCTCTATAGCAAAGGACAAAAGAAAGTATGGATTTTTGTTGCATCTAATCCATAATGCAAGTACCAATTAAAACGTGTCTGCTGGAGTGGATATCCTGGACACGAACAGGCAGGTTCCTGGTGTTGTGCCCATGGTGATTCATCCACTGTGGCCGTGGGTGTCAGGCCTTGATACAACAGACACAAAACCTTGGGAGAGACGTGATCACAGTAAAACGCTTAAAGATAATGAGCTAGCACACTTGATTTAGTCTTTATTTAAAAATACACACGGCTGCTGTCTTTTTCCAGTTTAGCTACGATGGGCTCCAATATCTCTATTAATTCTAACTACAACACGTGACAAAAATTAAGGGGGGAAAGCTTTGTTTTTACAACGGTAAATACAGTCTAAATCGTAATTTGGGAAACAGATAAAGGGGTGTAGCAGATGAGGCACAGACTCTCTTTAAGATGCAGAGAGACATTTAATACAAACTCAGGTTTGCATTTGAAACATCGCGGACCTCTGTCCTCGATGTACCGATCCTGTATCAATCCCTCTGTCCCTGATGTACCCACCGCGTATCAATCCCTCTGTCCCTCATGTACCAACTCCGTATCAATCCCTCTGTCCCTCATGTACCAATCCCTCTGTCCCTGATGGTTCATGTCCCACACAGTCCTTGCTGCTTGTGTTGTTCCACCAGCGCTTGTTCTCACACTGTGACTCTTGCAATTTCTCACGGGCCTGATGTCACAACCCTGCCACATCTCCCCTTCTTTGTTTAACAATTGCAGCCACAGCAGCGTGTAACTGCACAGCCATTGCACCATTAAAGCTTTTTTCAACCATTCGTTGTGCACAAGAGAAGACACATGGTACACAATCAATAAGTACAGACTCCACATACAAACATTCTAAGCAGCAGGTTAAAGGGCCGTGTTTTGCAATTTTTGTGGCACCCATAACTGTTACAGAATCGCTACTTAATATTCCCTGCGTAGTGTTTAACACAGAATAATGAGCTCCCAGTCAACTAAGAATTCTATTTCTCTGTTCTCCAAGTCAGGATCTATATTAATATATTTCTGAGCTGTCGGTTTAAGACGGCGTAAAAAATCAGTGGGAGACTCCTCACAATCCTGTTTAATCTCAGAACGTTTTGGCATATTTACAGCTTTAGGCGCAGCGTGTCTAATCCCGTATAAAATGCACTGGCGATACCAATGCAGCCTGTGCCCCGATATAAGGATATCGGGATCCCACCCTGGACTGACCGAGGGACAATTTTGATCTCATGTTCTCTGTGTGTTCTACACCAATAGCTGTTCTTCAACAAACCTTTTACTGGTTTGCATTTCTTTCCCTGATTATCCTTTTTCAAAACAAATGGATCTGAAGAGGATAAAGACAATGCATATGTGACATTATATATTGTGTAATATGCCTTATGTAATAGGCAATATATGATTTAAAATAGATATCTTACTACATATTACATGCAGCACATTACTATACTACAGATCTCAAAGTATACCCACCTAGACCTGTGAAGCATATTAATATTATTTACAGTGGCCACCATTAATTACAACATTCAATCAGATTCTCCCTGGTTGACGCCCTGTTGAACAGCAAACGATCCTTTTCCAATGTCAGAAAACACAGCCTGGGGGGGATTTCTCACGAATCCTCCTGCCGATTGTCCACTACCTACTTCACAATCACAATAACAGACAATTGGTGAACCCTAAGTACTGGACTATAAAATCCCCCAAGACACAAGTAACAACAACAACAAACCACTAAAGCCAGAAACAATTATACAATTGCTAAGGCACAAACAGCAAAATCATTAAAGGTACCTTTATCAAATTGCTGTTCCCTCGTTTTTCTCTTTAATTTATTGTTTTCTCATTTTCCCCTTTAATTTTTTATTTCTTTCTTTTTTTAAGTTACCCAGTTTACCAAAATGCGCAGACGCGAATGCGCAGACCCAACGCGCTGGTGTCGCCCACGTCTCGCGCAGGCAGCGTGCCAACGCAACCAGACAATGAAAGTGCCTTATCTCATTGATGGGGTTTTACCCGCGTCCCGAGCTGGTCCGAGGAGCTGTGGTCCCTTCCAGGAATTCCCCGGTGCCGGCACAAGGTCCCAGAGATCCTGGGATCCACGGGAGGTCAGGTAGATTATCCCATCCTCGTCGCCAGAAATGATACCAAAAAGTCATCAAACAGACTCTTTAACACTGTTTTGAAAGTGTTAAAATGCAGGCACTTCTATTACAGCGCGCTGGGGGATCGCTCCTCTAATCGAGTGTGCGTTCCGCTTTCCTCTGGTTTTACAGATCGTGGAACTCCTCAAACAGCAAAACATGACAACCAATGTTACAGACGTCTCGTGCTCTTTCACCAGCGCGTGCAGCAGCAACGAGAAATCTGGAATGAGCGTCTACAGAAACACGTACGTAATTACCCAATTCAGAACAATGCGTTACATCCGCTGGCCGTACTTCATTGGCAGTAACTCCTCCTGGATTAACACCCTCTGTGGATGGCGCGGGTGCCAACTGTTGGCAATCAGGGCAGGACATAAGAACGCTCCTGGCCTGATCCACTGTAATTTGAAGTTGTCGTTTTAACGCCTTTGCACTCTGGTGAAAGAATTTATGTGATCATTTAGCTTGCCCCAAGGCTTTAGGCACAGTGAGCGGCACAGCTCGTGCATCGGCCCTCCTACTGCCTTCTGCAAGTGGTCCTGGAAGGGCCACTGTGAGAGCGGGTGTGCATTGCATAATACCTATGATGTCTATGATTTATTAGAAACCATAGCATTCTCAATTCAGCCATCAAAAGAGGATTATCCTCTTCCTTCAGAAAAGAAGCTTCCAGGCGGTTAAGTATGCCAGCCGCATAATATGAGCCAGTTACAACATTCAAAGGCTTGTTACAGAACACCTCAAAGCGATCCTAACAGCTGTCAGCTCAAGAACTTGTTTGACTCTTGGTCTCTTTTTCTACCTTGTGTTTGCAGCACTGGGTATCTGAGTTTAGCCATGTAATTACAACTTTATGTGAGCGACCAGAGGCATCAGTAAATAGAGTCTTGTCACTTACTGGTCGTTGCTGACAGCAGCATGTATTGCGAATTCTCCTTCGTTGTAGGAAGAAATATACCTTCAGGTCTACCCCATACATAGCATATAAACATTCTCTGCCTTTAATTATTGGTTTTGCATACATTTCTTTTATTATCCAAACTGTTTTCATTGGTGTGTGAGCTAGAAAAACCCATACAGCCACAGTCACCTTTCTCCCTCCTTGAGCTCTCCTGACCTGCGGTTCCACCACCGGTGTCTTCTTTCTTGATCCCTCTTGACTGGCAGGTGCGCTCCAACCCTCTTTATCCATCACTCTTCCTCATGGGTTCACCTCCTTCCTTGCTTTTCCTTTGCATGCTGCTCCCCCTGAAGAGAAACACACAGAGGACTGAGCTACACCAGCCCAAGGGCACTACAGTCAGACAGGGGCTGAGCTTCACCCTCTGCCCTACACCTCACCTGCAAACAGCCAACTCTTCAGCTGACAATCGCCCAAAACCCACCGACAAACCCTCCAAATCTCAGCCTTTCGCTTTCAACTGCTGCCTCTAGCGCATCTCACAGACAAGCCTCCAAAATCCCCTCATCCTGCAATAATGCTCCAGCACTCATCGCCTGCGGGAACAACGGCCACAATACCATGCAAACACCAACCAGTTCTGGCACGGAAATATCGCTTTCTCCTCCAGATCCCACCTACACCAACTGCTGACAAACACACGCTGTCCTCACCAAAGCCAAACGCTGCAACAACCAGCGACAACTCACATGTGCGTGTGCGGCGCAAAACCGCAGGTGTGAGCTAACGCAGAGCTGGGCTTGACAGCTGCACAGTGTGCACCCTGCGGCTTAACGTGGCCAGTCACTGCCATTCCGCCTTCTCCCTGGGAGAAGCGCATGAGCACAGGCTGCTTCAAGGCACGATGCGAACGGTTTGGATCTCCGGGTCTCTGAGGGCGAGAGCGATAAATGTGATCTGTGTGTGGCGCAGGAACTTCCCGTCCACTTGCTCCTCCATTCAGTCAGGTGCAGCAAGAGAGGGACAGAGAAAGAAACAGTTAGGACCGGATTAACAACCTCGTCATCCCTGTCCCCAAACCTGCAGGCGTCCTAGGAGGCCTGATCTAAGTTTGGCTCTTCTCCCGCTCTTTGCTGGAATACTTCACTGCACAAATTTCTGTCATGAACACTCTCTTAACCAGTCTGATGTGTTCATAGTTCCCAGCCCAGCGTCCATTCCTCAAGGTACCTCAGCATTTCCCTTTGAAACCAGACCTGAGTGCCATCCCGTCCTGAGCTACCTCAGCATTGCCCCCTGCAGCCTCCCCGACGCCATCTCCTCCCCGAGCTCCCTCAGCCTTTCCCGCCAAAGCCTCCCCGATGTCACCCCCTCCCTGAGGTCCCTCAGCCTTTCCCGCCAAAGCCCCCCCGATGTCACCCCCTCCCTGACGTCCCTCAGCCTTTCCCGCCAAAGCCCCCCCGATGTCACCCCCTCCCTGACGTCCCTCAGCCTTTCCCGCCAAAGCCTCCCCGATGTCACCCCCTCCCTGAGGTCCCTCAGCCTTTCCCGCCAAAGCCCCCCCGATGTCACCCCCTCCCTGAGGTCCCTCAGCCTTTCCCGCCCAAGCTCCTTCCGCGCCGTCCCGCCCTCAGGCTCCTCCGCCGCTCCCCCCCGTTCCCGGCCTCTCCCCGCGGCAGCGCCGCCCCCGCCCCTCGCGCCCCTGGGCACCGCCCCGTTCCCGGCCCCCTCCCGCTCGCCTTCCTCCCTCTGCCCTGTGGCACCACGGGCTCCTCCCTCCGCCCCACGGCCCCGCCCGAGCCCCGCGCAGCGCTCAGCCCGGGGCTCCCTTCCCTCACAGCCGCCCGCGTGTTTCCCCCTCGCCCCTTGCTCGGCCCGGCCCGGGGCCGCGCTGTTGCGGCTGCCTGCCCCTCGCCTTCCTCCTGCCCAAACCAGCCCGTCCCTCCCCCTCCAGCCTCCCCCCTCAGCCGGGACCGGGGCGGCCCCGGCCGGTCTCCCCGGTGTCCGTCCGCCCGCCCCTCGCTCACCGTCGGCCCCGCCGCTCCTCGCGCGCTCCTCCCGCCGCCGCACCGGCGGCACGCGCTCCTCCGCCCCCGCACTTACGCAGCGTGGCCCCGCCCATCCGGCGCAGGAGCCAATCCCGTCCGCGCCCGCCACCGGGCCCCGCCCCCCCTCCCGGCCCGGAGCCGCCGGCGGCCGCAGAGCGGCGCTGTCCGCCCGCAGCGCGGCCCCGGCCCCGGCGGGGCAGCGGCAGCGGGGCCGGGAGCGCTCGGGCTGCGCCTGCCCGGGACGGCCCGGGGCCGAGGGCTCCGCCGCTGCAGCCCGTTTCGTGCCGCTTGCACCCCCGGCTTACACGGCTGCAGCCTTCCTGCTGCTTTAGCTCACACATCTTTCTTCCTTCTACCTGCACAGCAGTTCACACTCACAAACGTTGCAGAACAATCTACAAACATTACAAAGATAGACCACGGACCACAGCTTCCTGAGCTTTCGGGTTAAAGTTCCTGTAGATCCCCATGTTTCAATAAAACAGACACCACCAGTAGAGCTGCTGCCTCTGCCGTCTTTGGTCAGAAAGAAGTCACAACACCAGAAAACACATTGGCAGCCGGTGCTTTGACCAGTGAAGGTGGGATCTACAAAAGTCTGATTAAACCAAACAGCCTGAGGTCTTTAGCAAGCTGCAGATCTGCCAGGCATGCTGAAATGCCTGAAATTTACTCCTGCAATATTCCACAATGGAACAGCCCTTCATCTCAAATCTCATCTCCAAGTTCCAAACCAGTACATTAAAAGCTGTCACTAGGTATTAGAAGACCACTGCAAGATCGTATTGCTTTTTGAGTTTAATAAGAATTTTTCAATAAACCAAAACGCAAGCAGTTTCTGCAGTCTGTTGCTCATCCTCCTGTTCATTCCTTAGCACTGCAGCAATCGGTTTTTATACGACGTGTCAGCAGAGGCGTTTGAAAAACCCCAAACAAAACTTATTCCAGTCCACGGACCCCCTCGCTGCCCCCCCTCACCCTGAGCCCCACGATCAGCACTTGGTGTGGGAGAGGAGCACAGCTCGACATGTTGTATCTGGGATGCTGTATCTATTACGCTGTACCTAGGATGCTGTATCTGGGATGCTGTATATGGGATGCTATATCTGGGATGCTGTATCTGGGATGCTGTACCTGGGATGCTGTATCTGGGATGGCGTATCTGGGATGTTGTATCCGGGATACTGTATCTAGAATGCTGTATCTAGGATGCCGTATCTAGGATACTGTATCTGGGATGCTGTATTTGGGATGCTGTATCCGGGAAGCTGTATCGGGGATGCTGAATCTGGGATGCTGTATCTGGGATGCACCCGACCAGGTGCCTTTGTGTGAACATGAAACAGCCGTCTATACAGAGCTCCCTTGAATCTGTCCGCGTGAGAAATGCAGGACTGGGCAACGTCGTGCAACACGCGCAACCTTGCCAACAAACGGCGCAGCTGTGCACTCACTCGCGCTTAAGCACGAATGGAGCCTGCATCAAGGCACACGCATGTGGACAGACAATCGTCTGTAGACACACACGCTTTCACGCACACGGTCGTCCAAGTACAGGGACGTATCTGCACGTACCCTCCAAAAGAATATTCTCGTGCAGCCACGTATGCGTGATGCAGTACACCAACCATCAACGCACACCTGTTTACTCTCAAGCAGGTCATCACGTTTCGCGTACATCTTTCAGTCCATAGATGGGAGTGGGCGCGCTTGCGGATGTGTGCATGTGTGTGGCCAAGCGTTTGCTTAGGCATCAGTGTGTGAAAATGTAGGTGCTTTTCTCTAGCTGCGTTCGCGGGCACGAGGTGGTGGGTGCACCTAGCTGGGAGCTTGTGGAATGGTTTCTGCTTGGTTTTCAATGGGGAATCGTGTGTGTTCACGTGGACAAACAGAAGGCATAGCAACTAGGTTCCAGCGCAGAAAACGCAAGTTTTCCGATGCACTCTCTTTCTCTCCCTATACGGAGTCGTGTATAGAAACCGCTAAGACTGCGATCGGCGAGTAAGCTACCACGAAGCATGCCGTACGGAGAAAATACCAACACATTCTCGGTCCACACATTGTTTCTGATACGTGCCTGAACGCAAATACCTTCGTGCTGCTGTGGCATAAAAGACGGCCGTCAGAATATGTGATTGCGCGCACCTGTGCAATTGCTTGGTTATGCATTCAGTCCTGGTGTGCGGGGCTTTCAGAACTGGTTCTGTGGAGTCGTCTGCGGAAATGCCGCTGACGGAACACGCACCCTCGATTGTTCACCAAAATATAGGCAGACGCGTTTTACCACGTCGTTCAACGTGCAGAGAGCTACGTCTTTTCCGAAGAGACAAGGGAAACGCGTGTGCACGCACGGAAGAAAAACCCGACCAGGTGCCTTTGAGTAAACGTGAAACAGCCGTCTATACACTCGCAGACACGTGAACGTGCATCAATGCAGTCACACAGCCACCAGCTTTTGAGCACAGGCTCTGCTGGTTTTCGCACTTTTCAGGCACAATCCCGAAAGCCGCGCACAATGCAGTTCATTCGCTAAATGTCGTCTAGGGAAGCATTTCTCCGGTCGATCTACCGTTCAGCTTTCTTCTGGCGTTACTGAGAAATGTCAGCGCAGGGAATCCGTCTCTGTCGAGCACACGTCAATCCCTCTTCGGTTTTCCTTTGTTGACTCTGCCTAGATGATTTCCCTGGTCTCTCTTCACCGGAGCAGTCGTGGCTGTGCTGTGTTACAAACAGGCACAGCAAACGCACACCAAGTGTCCAGAGACACACTCCGCTGAGCTCAACACTAGCGCAAATGCATATTTGCGACGAAATCAGCACAAATGCTTGTGGAGAGAAAGACATGGACTCACACGCGTCTGGAGTGACGAATAGATACAGCAGGCGCTAGGAACACAGACTGACTTCCAGGCACACTGTCCTCACACCAACAGGGACGGCTCTGCAGCTATCCTAGACGTTGGTTATCGAACTAGCCACACTGACCTGCGCGAAACTCCCAGACACTTAACAGGCAAGACACAATCTCTCCGACAAGCACACAAGTGTTCGCTCTCAGCTGTAGATCAGGGACAAGCTTGCGCAATGAAGCCCTGTTGCTCTTTCGCATTAAGGCATGATCTCTTTCGTTTCTCTTGTACATCGGCTGCGGAAAGCTATTCCTCGCGGACTGTGAAACATTTGCCAAGGGTGAGAAGTAGCTCGGAACAGCATTCAGTTCTGCCTACGACTGTCTTTGCTCCTTTCCTAGCAGAGCTCCTGTGCATCTGTACGCATGAGAAATGCAGGACTGGGCAACGTCGTACAACACGCGGAGCTTTGCCAAAAGACGGCGCAGCTGTGCACTCACTCCAGCTTAAGCACGAATGGAGCGTGCAAAAAGGCACACTCATGAGGACAGAAAATCGTTTGTAGACACACAGGCTTTCACGCACACGGTCGTCCAAGTACAGGGACGTATCTGCACGTACCCTCCAAAAGAATATTCTCGTGCAGCCACGTATGCGTGATGCAGTACGCCAACCATCAACGCACACCTGTTTACTCTCAAGCATGTCAACCCGTTTCGCGTACGTCTTTCTGTCCAAAGACGGGAGTGGGTGCGCTTGCGGATGTGTGCAAGTGTATGGCCAAGCGTTTGCTTAGGCATCGGTGTGTGAAAATGTAGGTGCTTTTCTCTAGCTGCGTTCGTGTGCACGAGGCGGTGGATGCACCTAGCTGGGAGCTTGTGGAATGGTTTCTGCTTGGTTTTCAGTGAAGAATCGTGTGTGTTCACGTGGACAAACAGAAGGCGTAGCAACTAGGTTCCAGCGCAGAAAACGCAAGTTTTCCGATGCACTCTCTTTCTCTCCCTATACCGGGTCGTGTATAGAAACCGCTAAGACTGCGATCGGCAAGTAAGCTACCACGAAGCATGCCGTACGGAGAAAATACTAACACATCCTCGTCCACACATTGTTTCTGATACGTGCCTGAAAGCAAATACCTTTGTGCTGCTGTGGCATAAAAGACGTCCGTCAGAATATGTTACTAGCGCACCGGTGCAATTGCTTGGTTCTACAATCAGTCCTGGTGTGCGGAGCTTTCAGAACTGGCTCTGCGGAGTCGTCTGCGGAAATGTCGCTGACGGAACACGCACCCTCGATTGTTAACCAAAATATAGGCAGACGCCTTTTACCACGTCGTTTAGCATGCAGAGAGCTACGTCTTTTCCGAAGAGACAAGGGAAACGCGTGTGCACGCACAGAAGAAAAACACGACTAGATGCATTTGTGTGAACGTGAAACAGCCGTCTATACACTCGCAGACACGGGAACGTGCATCAATGCAGTCACACAGCCACCAGCTTTTGAGCACAGGCTCTGCTGGTTTTCGCACTTTTCAGGCACAATCCCGAAAGCCGCGCACAATGCAGTTCATTCGCTAAATGTCGTCTAGGGAAGCATTTCTCCGGTCGATCTACCGTTCAGCTTTCTTCTGGCGTTACTGAGAAATGTCAGCGCAGGGAATCCGTCTCTGTCGAGCACACGTCAATCCCTCTTCGATTTTCCTTTGTTGACTCTGCCTAGATGATTTCCCTGGTCTCTCTTCACCGGAGCAGTCGTGGCTGTGCTGTGTTACAAACAAGCACAGCAAACGCACACCAAGTGTCCAGAGACACACTCCGCTGAGCTCAATACTAGCACAGATGCACATGTTCGACGAAATCAGCACACAAGGATGTGGAGAGAAAGACATGGACTCACACGCGTCTGGAGTGACGAATAGATACAGCAGGCGCTAGGAACACAGACTGACCTACAGGCACACTGTCCCCACACCAACAGGGACCTCTCTGCAGCTATCCTAGACGTTGGTTATCGATCCAGCCACACTGACCTGCGCCAGACTCCCAGACACTTAACAGGCAAGACACAATCTCTCCAACAAGCACACAAGTGTTCGCTCTCAGCTGTAGATCAGGGACAAGCTTGCACAGTGACGCCCTGTTGCTCTTTCGCGTTTAGGTATGATCTGTTTCGTTTCTCTTGTACATCGGCTGCTGAGCGCTTTTCCTCGGGCCACTGTGAAGCATTTGCCATAGGTGAGAAGTAACTCGGAGCAGCATTCAGTTCTGCCTACGACTGTCTTTGCTCCTTTAGTAGCAGAGCTCCCGTGCATCTGTCCGCGTGAGAAATGCAGGACTCTGTAACGTCGTGCAACACGCGTAACCTTGCCAACAAACGGCGCAGCTGTGCACTCACTCGCGCTTAAGCACGAATGGAGCCTGCATCAAGGCACACGCATGTGGACAGACAATCGTTTGTAGACACACATGCTTTCACGCACACGGTCGTCCAAGTACAGGGACGTATCTGCACGTACCCTCCAAAAGAATATTCTCGTGCAGCCACGTATGCGTGATGCAGTACGCCAACCATCAATGCACACCTGTTTACCCTCAAGCATGTCAGTACGTTTCGCGTACGTCTTTCTGTCCATAGATGGGAGTGGGCGCGCTTGCGGATGTCTGCTTGTGTGTGGCCAGGTGTTTGCTTAAGCATCAGTGTGTGAAAAGGTAGGTGCTTTTCTCTAGCTGCGTTCGCGGGCACGAGGTGGTGGGTGCACCTAGCTGGGAGCTTGTGGAATGGTTTCTGCTTGGTTTTCAGTGGGGAATCGTGTGTGTTCACGTGGACAAACAGAAGGCATAGCAACTAGGTTCCAGCGCAGAAAACGCAAGTTTTCCGATGCACTCTCTTTCTCTCCCTATACCGAGTCGTGTATAGAAGCCGCTAAGCCTGCGATCGGCAAGTAACCTACCACGAAGCGTGCCGTACGGAGAAAATACCAACACATTCTCGGTCCACACATTGTTTCTGATACGTGCCTGAACGCAAATACCCTCGTGCTGCTGTGGCGTAAATGACGTCCCTCAGAATATGTGATTGCGCGCATCTGTGCAATTGCTTGGTTCTTCATTCAGTCCTGGTGTGCGGAGCTTTCAGAACTGGCTCTGCGGAGTCGTCTGCGGAAATGTTGCTGACGGAACACGCACCCTCGATTGTTCACCAAAATATAGGCAGATGCGTTTTACCACGTCGTTCAGCATGCAGAGAGCTACGTCTGTTCCGAAGAGACAACGGAAACGCGTGTGCACGCACAGAAGCAAAACACGACCAGGTGCCTTTGTGTGAACGTGAAACAGCCGTCTATACACTCGCAGACACGGGAACGTGCATCAATGCAGTCACACAGCCACCAGCTTTTGAGCACAGGCTCTGCTGGTTTTCGCACTTTTCAGGCACAATCCCGAAAGCCGCGCACAATGCAGTTCATTCGCTAAATGTCGTCTAGGGAAGCATTTGTCCGGTCGATCTACCGCTCAGCTTTCTTCTGGCGTTACTGAGAAATGTCAGCGCAGGGAATCCGTCTCTGTCGAGCACACGTCAATCCCTCTTCGGTTTTCCTTTGTTGACTCTGCCTAGATGATTTCCCTGGTCTCTCTTCACCGGAACAGTCGTGGCTGTGCTGTGTTACAAACAGGCACAGCAAACGCACACCAAGTGTCCAGAGACACACTCCGCTGAGCTCAATACTAGCACAGATGCATATGTTCGAAGAAATCAGCACACAAGGATGTGGAGAGAAAGACATGGACTCACACGCGTCTGGAGTGACGAATAGATACAGCAGGCGCTAGGAACACAGACTGACCTACAGGCACACTGTCCCCACACCAACAGGGACCTCTCTGCAGCTATCCTAGACGTTGGTTATCGATCCAGCCACACTGACCTGCGCCAGACTCCCAGACACTTAACAGGCAAGACACAATCTCTCCGACAAGCACACAAGTGTTCGCTCTCAGCTGTAGATCAGGGAGAAGCTTGCGCAGTGACGCCCTGTTACTCTTTCGCATTAAGGCATGATCTCTTTCGTTTCTCTTGTACATCGGCTGCGGAACACTATTCCTCAGGCCCCTGTGAAGCATTTGCCAAGGGTGAGAAGTAGCTCGGAGCAGCTTTCAGATCTGCCTGCGACTGTCTTTGCTCCTTTACTAGCAGAGCTCCCGTGCATCTGTCCGCGTGAGAAATGCAGGACTGGGCAACGTCGTGCGACACGGGGAGCTTTGACAACAAACGACGCAGCTGTGCACTCACTGCAGCTTTAGCACGAAATGAGCCTGCATCAAGGCACACGCATGTGGACAGACAATCGTTTGTAGACACACATGCTTCCATGCACACAGTCGTCCAAGTACAGGGACGTATCTGCACGTACCCTCCGAAAGAATATTCTCGTGTAGCCACGTATGCGTGATGCAGTACGCCAACCATCAATGCACACCTGTTTACCCTCAAGCATGTCAGCACGTTTCGCGTACGTCTTTCTGTGCATAGATGGGACTGGACGCTCTTGCAAATGTGTGCTTGTGTGTGACCAGGCGTTTGTTTAAGCATCAGTGTGGAAAATTAGGTGCTTTTCTCTAGCTGCGGTCGCGTGCACGAGGTGGTGGGTGCACCTACCTGGGAGCTTGTGGAAAGGTTTCTGCTTGGTTTTCAGTGGGGAATCGTGTGTGTTCACGTGGACAAACATAAGGCGTAGCAACTAGGTTCCAGCTCAGAAAAGGCAAGTTTTCCCATGCACTCTCTTTCTCTCCCTATATGTATTCCTGTATAGAAACCGCTAAAGCTGGGATCGGCAAGTAAGCTACCACGAAGCATGCCGTACGGAGAAAATACCCACAGATCCTCCCTTCACACGTTGTTTGTGATACTTGCTTGAATGCAAATACGTTCTTAATGCTATGACATAAAAGACGTCCGTCAGAATATGTTAGGAGCGCATCGGTGCAATTGCTTGGTTCTACACTCAGTCCTGGTGTGCGGAGCTTTCAGAACTGGCTCTGCGGAGTCGTCTGCGGAAATGCCGCTGACGGAACACGCACCCTCGATTGTTAACCAAAATATAGGCAGACGCCTTTTACCACGTCGTTCAGCATGCAGAGAGCTACGTTTGTTCCGAAGAGACAAGGGAAACGCGTGTGCACGCACAGAAGAAAAACACGACTAGATGCATTTGTGTGAACGTGAAACAGCCGTCTATACACTCGCAGACACGGGAACGTGCATCAATGCAGTCACACAGCCACCAGCTTTTGAGCACAGGCTCTGCTGGTTTTCGCACTTTTCAGGCACAATCCCGAAAGCCGCGCACAATGCAGTTCATTCGCTAAATGTCGTCTAGGGAAGCATTTGTCCGGTCGATCTACCGCTCAGCTTTCTTCTGGCGTTACTGAGAAATGTCAACGCAGGGAATCCGTCTCTGTCGAGCACACGTCAATCCCTCTTCGGTTTTCCTTTGTTGACTCTGCCTAGATGATTTCCCTGGTCTCTCTTCACCGAGGCAGTCGTGGCTGTGCTGCGTTACACACAGGCACAGCCAACGCACACCAAGTGTCCAGAGACACACTCCGCTGAGCTCAACACTAGCACAGATGCACATGTGTGACGAAATCAACACACATGCTTGTGGAGAGAAAGACATGGACTCACACGCGTGTGGAGCGACGGATAGATACAGCAGGCGCCAGGAACACAGACTGACCTACAGGCACACTGTCCCCACACCAACAGGGACCGCTCTGCAGGTATCCTAGACGTTGATTATCGAACCAGCCACACTGACCTGCCCCAAACTCCCAGACACTTACAGGCAAGACACAATCTCTCCGACAAGCACACAAGTGTTCGCTCTCAGCTGTAGATCAGGGACAAGCTTGCGCAGTGACGCCCTGTTGCTCTTTCGCTTTAAGGCATGATCTCTTTCGTTTCTCTTGTACATCGGCTGCTGAGCGCCTTTCCTCGCGCCACTGTGAAGCATTTGCCATAGGTGAGAAGTAGCTCGGAGCAGCATTCAGTTCTGCCTCCTTTAGTAGCAGAGCTCCCGTGCATCTGTCCGCGTGAGAAATGCAGGACTCTGTAACGTCGTGCAACACGGGGAGCTTTGCCAACAAACGGCGCAACTGTGCCCTCACGCGCGCTTAAGCACGAACGGAGCCTGCATCAAGGCACACGCATGTGGACAGACAATCGTTTGTAGACACACATGCTTTCACGCACACGGTCGTCCAAGTACAGCTGCGGGGTGCGCGGCCCCTCGGGCAGGGTGATCCCGGTCTCTTGGCCGCAGGCTGGAGCTGGCAGACGGGTTTAGGTGCTTTGACCTGCTTTTTTGCCACTGCCGCCTTCTCGGTGCCGTGAAGAAAAACCCGCGCGGTTGATTCCGCTCGCTGCTCAGGAGCTTCCACATCTGAGGCCGTGGACTGAGGAAGAACGTTTGCGAGTTGGAGGACGCTACAAGATATTCCCCGTGGAAGCCGGAGAAGAGGCAAATGGGCTGCCAGTGGAGCTGTGTTCCGTGCAGTCTTCAGTTTAGGACGTTCAGTTTGTCCTTCCAGAAAAGGAGCAGTCATTGGTAGGCCTGGGAGAGGCCATTAAGTGCGTGATCAGAATGGAAGCCAGATTGCACTCGACGTTGCTGCTGTCGGTCTTGGCTTTCGGTGGTTTCCCCACGGCTGCCTAGTGTTTGGGAGCGCGGAGGGGGCGTTTTTTCTTCCCCAAGGAGAGGCTGTGCTTAAAAAAGAATTTGTTTCCTCAGAGAAGTGCAAGTCCGTGTGTGTAAGCCAGCCAAAATCGCCAGCCTAGTCAAGTTCCGAGTGTGCGTCTGTCAGACGGCCGCTTGACGTTGCCGAGTTCCCAGCTGTGCAGTTGTACTGGCGAAGGGCAATGCAGGACGGAAGGGTTTTTTCTGCTGCGGGGACCCAGCCGCCCCCCTTTTCAGCGGAAAGCAGGGGAGCGCGGTTTATTGTTCCCTTTGCAATGCGGCTGCTGGCGCGGGAGGGCTGGGGGGGGCTGGAGGGGCGGAGCGCTGGTTGGCTGCCTAGGCACGTCAGTCGCCACTCTGTCCGCCTATCAGATTGCCAGAGGGGCGGGCGTTGAGGTCTCCGTACTGCGCATGCCCGACTCGCGAGCGCTGCTAGGCGGCGAGAGAGGTGATTGACGTGTCCTAGGCAGCCAACCGGGACGCGGCAAGGGGCGGGTGCTGCGGTCTCGCTACCGCGCATGCCCAAAGCACGAGCGCCTGGCGGGAGCGGAGCGGCGAAAGAGGCGGCAGGTGAGTGCGGCCGCGGCGGGGGTGACCGTGCCGGTGGAACGCGGGGGGGCGGGATTTGGCGGCGCGGCGCGGAGGCGTTCGTCTCCGGTTCCCCCCCGCCGAGCGGGCGAAGCTGGCGGGAGGCGTGTGACCCTGCGGGCAGGTGCGCTGAAGGCTGGCGGTCTGGAGCCGTGTCTCCCTCCGGCGCAGCGCCCGTGCCCGGTCCGGCGGTCCCTCCGGGAGCGGCGCAGCCCCCGTTAGTCAGGGGGACGTTGAAAAGCAGAGCTGGTGGCGTGGCGAGTGGGGCGCCGCTTCGGCGGGAGCTCGGGGCGAGGCGCGGCGGGTTCAGTTTTTTCCTTATCTGAAGAAATCAAAGAGAATTTTAGATCGTATTTTTTCCGTCTAAATCAAGTGTTGGCGTAGACTTTTGTGTTCAGATAATCAACATTGTCTGTAAAGAATTGTTTAACAAAAACAAGCAGAAACCAAAACCAGGTTCAGACCTGTAAGAAGCATAGAATAATTTCGTTTGTAAGAGACCATCTAGGGGGGTCATCTTGTTGAATTGCCTTCACAATGAGATCAGGTCACTGAATGCCTTGTCTACTGAAATTCTGAATATCTCCAAGGTTGGGGATTCCATGGGCTCCCCGGGAAGCTGGTGCTTAACCATTTGTGTCACCAAACATGCTAAAAAAATACCTCACTAGTTAGCTTTGTTTTACCATGAGAAGCTTTTGTTCTCTTCATAGGTGTTGCAACCATCATTATTGTGGGTGATGAAGGAGCTTCTGGGGTGGTTGGGATAGCACATTCTTCCCAGCATGTTCTGATTGGAGAACCTTCAGGAAATTATAATGGCACTGCTCTTATTAGGTGAGTACATCACTCATTTATCCAAAACAGCTCTGTTTCAAAAGCTATGAGACTCCACATTTGGCAAGAATTAATTGAATGCTGCATTTCATTATCACTTCTAAAATCACAAGTATTTTTAAAATTAGATGCTTGTTTTTTAAGAAGGGCAGAACATAGTACGTAGGTGTCTTTTCAGTATTGCTGAGGAGCTTTAGATATGTCTTCCAATTATTTACAACATAGATTCATTAAAGGAAAGAGGATTCTAATCAAAGGAATAGGGGAAGGCAGTAAATTATATTTGAAGATGCTTTGTACTTTTCAGGATTCAGTTCAGGATTGGTGCTTGAACTGAAATTCGGTACATTGTTACGATGATCAGCATAACCAAAGCAGCACTGGGTCTTAGTTGAAACAAGATGCAATTCTTTGACTGCATTCAGTCAGCTGAAAACAAGATGAAGAAATCACAATGTTACCATACCTTCTAACAGAATTGGAGAAAAAGTATTACAACACTTTCCCTTAGTGAAACAGCAAATATAAGCAAGAAAACAGATTCTCATGCTGCCCTGAGAATCCCAACAGACAAAGGGGTGCTTTGTGCAGCACCAGTTTAGAACATGTACTAGATCATGGTATAGACAATTTCTTGCCATGCTTCAGTTCACCGAGAATGTCATGAGTAGGATTAGCCTCTAGGTTTTTAGACAAGCAGCACACAGAACATTTCTCAAGTGATCTCATAGTACTATTCTCGTATCTTTCTGCCTTCAAAACCAAATTACCTCTGGGTGCTACCCGTAAGTCCCATTTCCCTTCTGTTTTGCATGTCTATTTCCTGAAAAGCAGAAAGACAGCTCAGTTTTCAGCTGCCAACTTTGGGCTGTATGCACAAAGAAACTATAAAGTGCTCTGGGTAAAAATACAGCTCAAGATGCCTCCCAACACGGGGAAGTAAATCAGAACTGCAGACACGTTATTGCTCTGAAGAGGTTATGGTAAAGATCTTAATAGTGACTTAATAGATTAAAATTCAAGCTTCACAGTGCTGGTAACATTTCTTCCGTGCACAACAATATCTATGCTTTATATCTCTGGATTTGGTATCAAATATTACAGGTAGAAGATTAAATCTGCGTTTGCATTCTGCAGCCTGACATGTGGCCCAGGGATTTTTGGTGAAATCATAATATATTGGAATATAACACCCCGTCATCACACAGAATTTATGGAGACGTCGGGGACCTTGACAATGCGAGACAGGCAGTGTGCAGCAGTGGTTCTAATACAGGTACAAGAGATTTTACACCAGTAGCTATTTCAGGTTCTTCCTTTTATCTAGCCAGCATCTTGATTAGAAATTAGTTATACCTCTCTACCTGGAAATGGTTAATTGGTTCTTCTCCCTAGGCTGTCGATGATAACCGTCCTGAGGAGAAGCATTACTACACATTTGAATTAACTGGGATCAGTGATGGAGGACTCATAAATGAATCTAGCAGCACAGCAAATATTACCATGGCCGCCAGTGATTTTCCATACGGAGAGTTTACATTTTCACGAGAAATATTGCTGACAACAGAAGAAGAAAAATGGGTATATGGTTAAAATTCCTTCTTACGTAAAATATCGATAGATATCAATATTGTCGGTAGATTTATACTTAACTTTAGGAAAAAAAAAAGGCAGAGATTTATTCTGCATTTATCATAGCATAGTCCATCTGAGGCTTTTGGTGTTTTTAATACTCTGAGAAAGATGCCTGTCTGTTAAATTATGTGTATTCTGCACTTACTGCAGCAAATTGTTACCTGGCAGAACCGTTGAGAAGGTGCCTATAGAACAGTCTCAGAATGGTAACAGAAAAGCAAAGCCATTTTTTAAAGCAAATGTCCTCTCTCCCTCAGGTTAACATCACTGTTTTGCGTTCAAGGGGATCCTATGGCAAAGTGCGTCTTTGCTTCCAGAGAATAAATGGGACTGCAGAGGAGGGAGTTGATTTCACCCCCACAGTAAGGGAACTGTTATTTGAACCACATGAGGAGAGTAGAATGATTTCGGTTGAAATTCATGATGACGACTTTCCTGAAGGTCCTGAAGACTTTTCAGTGATGATTACCAAAGTGGAACTCCAAGGAAGGTCAAGATAAAATTAATTATAAGATAAAATTAATTAAAAGCAGGAGATCAAACTGTATTTGGAATCTGATCTACCTGCATAAAGGCACCGCTGGATTTCAGGTGTTTTACTGTAAAATTTCCTATGGCAGCTATAATAGTAATAATAATACAAATTGGATGTATGGCAATCCAAATTCTTTCAACATTAATTTTAAGATTTTGCTGATTCAGATTTATTAAAGCTGAAAGTCCATCCATTACATAGAAGTTGTCAAATCACATGAAACTCAAAGAAGAAGATAAAATGTGAAAGAAAAAGCGAAAGATCCACATTTCTGTGAAAAAACTGCCAGTTTTGCAGATATAGTTAGAAAAAGTGTGACCAAAAATCTTCAGTGGTAACTCTCAGAAAATAAAAGTATTTGTGGTAATTGAAAATTGTCATACTTGCATTACAATACTTTTGCAAGATTTGTTTTTAATGTAATATTCCTTTTTATGTTCTTGCAAGTGGATTTGATTTCACCGTAAAGGAAAATGATCTACAGATAGATCAACTCCCAGTAACAGGAAATATCTCCACAGTACGAGTCACTATAGCAAAAAGTGATAATGCAGAAGGCATCATAGAATTTGATCCACAGTATATCCTTCTACAGGGTAAGTTTACCAGA
Organism: Nesoenas mayeri; assembly: GCF_963082525.1. NCBI lineage: Eukaryota > Metazoa > Chordata > Aves > Columbiformes > Columbidae > Nesoenas > Nesoenas mayeri. The sequence goes on from NC_137566.1 coordinate 432,849, forward strand.
GGTTTTCACTATGGTTTAGAGGATAAGCCTGTGGCTCTCTCACAAATTTTGAAATAAAATAACTTTTTTTCCCAATTTTTCTTGAAGTGCAAGAGGATGCTGGATTAATCATGATTCCTGTTGTGAGAAAGCGTGGAACGTATGGCGATGTAACAGCCAATTTCCTTTGTCGAAGTATTTCTGCACTTCCGAACGTTGACTACATCATCCATAATGATTCTGTCATTTTTTATCGTGGCCAGAACCAGACTTTTATCTATATCTCTATCACAGATGATGAAGAAAGGTAATTATTTTTTTCAGATATTTATTCACTAATCTAGTTCTGAGAAACTGTTTTTTAGCACGTGCAGTATGCCTGTCAGCAGAGTTTGAATTGAAAAGCAAATTTCTGCAGCCCTGAAATATTTAAAGGGAGGGAAAAGAAGCTATGATTGGAGTTTCATAGTGCCTGTTAAATTTTATGCAAACAACTACATTCTTTTTCCCTAGATTATCAGAAAGTTTGGGTGTTAATAGTACTGCTGTGAATAATAAAATATTTTGCCGATTGTTTTTTTTTTTTTTTTAAATTTAGCACATGTGGAAAATAAAACAATATTTTTATTTCAGATATCACCATTCTCTGCAAATGGGGGGAATCTTCTGCTGTATGCTTACAGAGATGACTTCTGTATATCTTTAAACAGATCCAGCTGGACGCATGGTTGAATGACAAATCATAATTTTAATTTTTTGTTCTTGTGTGTCTCAGAAGGTCTTTTTTTCTGTTTTTTTTTTCCATGCAGCGAATTTGCAGAGCAATTTGAAATCCAGCTGATGGGGGCCACTGGTGGAGCAGCCCTTGGGTTCCATCTACTGAGCCAGGTCACCATTGCCAAAAGCGACTCCCCCCAGGGCATCATCTGATTTCTCAGCCAAAGTCGAATTACTCTTCCCAGCCCCGATACACCGACAACAGTGTCGCTGGTGCTGGAAAGGACAGGAAAATTGTTTGGGGAGACACAGGTGGGCCCTGGTTCTCAAAAACGGAATGTTTTCCAGTGACAAGGCCAAAAATCTTCTTTTTGTGCCGTCAGGGGCTTCCTTGTGACTGATTTCTAATGGGATAGTTGCAGCTTTTCATTAAGCGTGAATTCTGTATAGTTGCAGAAGAACAGAAAATATTGTTACTTTTTTGATCTTCTCTTTGTCCTCCTGCTTTTCTCCTTTTATTATGGTCTGGTGTACTTTATTTTGAACTATCTCCCAATCCCATTGAAAATATAGTTAATTTCATGCACCACCGCTAATTTAATTGAACTCAGTTGAATTACTTCCTGAAGCTGGTCAATTTATTTTTATTTTCAGTAAATTGTTTACTATGAGGCCTCTAGACTTTTTTGTAGTCTGTACGTATCACTGCCAAAGTGAAAGTATAAATATGAACCAAGATAAGGCTTCCACAGTCTGGGCAAATGATTGGAAAATTGGCATTAAAGGCCGTGAGCTACTGCTCTCCTCATGTGAAAATTGCCGTGGTCTTCTTTGACTTTTCCTAGAAGTCATTGAAGAAAACTGAAAAACAATTAAGTGTCAAAATAATAATTTTAAGATGCTGAATAGGACCCCTTCAAAAACAATCTAATTTGTGGGAAATTTTGAAAAGATTCTAGCTTTTAATCAGCCTGAGGAAGTGTGAATCGTGATTTGAGGCATTAAAAACTTCTATTGCAGAAAATGTTTGTCGTTTTCAGTCTTGATATCACACTTCCCAGGGAATGTTTCTGGTCAGGATACTTATTTGGTGAGCTTTTCAAAACAACTTGTGAAAGGAAGAGAAAAGTAAACTGGCCTGTGCATTTCCTGTTACGTGCTACAGAAACCTCAGTTTATTTTCTTTTCTGTAACTAATATCTAGAATTTAATAAAATGGCATTGTGGCTAACTAGCACTTCAGAATTTCTATTTTTAATGTTTATTTTTCTCCAAAGGATTATATATTTTCCCACATGTAATCAATTATTAATATGTTGTGTTCTGTAAAAAGAGCACATATTTAAATGTAGCTTGTTAGCAGATGCAAGCATTTTTATGTCGCTTGTGTTACTCTGTCACTTCCCCCGACCCGGGAGGCAGTTATAATATGTCACTACTGTAAATCTGAAACTGGTATCTTCCACAGATTAATTGGGACATCTTGGGACCCAATTCAGAAGAGCTTTTATCTCCCCTGAATAGTGACATGGGTGACCCTGTGAACGGATCATTCTATTTTGGAGAAGGGGAAGGAGGGCTGAGAACTGTTAATCTACAAATCCATCCTCGTGAAGAAGTTGAAGTTCAGGAGATCTTCATTATTAGGCTGAGCCTTATGAAAGGTGAAGCAGAACTAGATCCTAAGGCAAACAGCATTACACTAATAGTAAGTCACTATTGCTTTTCTTTCTCTTGAGATCTCTGTTATTGGTATTTATCCTGCAAAGCTTTGAAGGGTAATCATAATGACTGAATAGCTTGTCATTTGCCTCTTTTTTTTTTGCCTCCCCTACTACATGGGTTTGATGGTCATGGTCAATGGGTCAGAGTCCAGTTGAGGCCTGTATCTAGTGCAGTCCCTCAAGGGTCAGTACTGGGGCCTGTATTATTCAATATATTCATCAATGACTTGGATGAGGGAACAGAGTGACTGTCAGCAAGTTTGCTGATGACACCAAGCTGAGAGGAGTGGCTGACACTGGAAGCTGTGCTGCCATTGGGAGACCTGGACAGGCTGGAGAGTTGGGCAGGGAGAAATTTAATGAAATAGAACAAGGGCAAGTGTAGAGTCTTGTGTCTGGGCAGGAACAACCCCAGGTTCCAGTATAAGTTGGGAAATGACCTATTAGAGAGCAGACTCTCTCAGACTCTCTTCTAAATACTGATGTACTCTTGAGTCTTCTTAAGAGGAGAAAACTCAAGAGGAAGAACTAATTGATACATTCCCTATAGCATCTAGCAATGAAAATCTCAATGTTTCAAACAAGAATACTATTCACTTTACATTTCTGATTTTTTAATTTTTTTTTATTCAATTACTTCCTTAAAGATACAGAAGTTTGGTGATCCCAACGGAATGGTACAGTTTGCTCCTGAATCGTTAACTGAGAAAAACTTCACAGAACCCTCTGCAGTGGAAGGGCCACAAAGTATTACACTGTTTGTCAGACGAATCCAGGGCACCATGGGAAACATAACGGTATTCTCACTCTCTTCCTAATCAACATTATAATCTGAAATAATCCTCTGTATCAATGCATGGAGGGAGATCTTATTCTGTGCCTTTCAATTGCGTATTTCTCAAATTTTGAAATGTCGCCTTTTAGACTGAGTTTAGCAAGGGCTCAGCTCTAGTAGTTGTGGTTTGTAGAGTCAGATTCAGTCTCCCCTGGTCAGTGAAAAAACCAGAAAACCAGCACTGGAGTGCTTGTCTTGCTTTCTCTCTCCCTCTGCTCCTGTGCTTTTGATGGGAGAACAGGAGAGACCAGACTTTCATAGTGAGCTTTCTTTGGGATCCTCACAATTTACTCTTTTTCAGCCATATGTTAAGGTAAGAATCAGACATTTTAGAATCATCACTTACATTGTCTTTACCTAAAGTTGTTTACAAGTCAGCATTTTCACAAGTACTCATTTATTAAAAAAAAAAAAAAAAATTAATAAAAGCATCTAATGTGTTTAATGAGAACTCTTCACACCTTTCTGTTGTGAGGAATTCTGGAAACTGGAAAAACAGCAAGGATATCTTGGTGTAAAAATAGAAATAATGTCAAGCAATTGTTCAGAGATTCCGTATAGTTTTACGTAGGTGTCCAGAAGATATACAAAGGTAATCTTTGCATTCACAGTTCTGCTGGAAGAACAACACACCACTTTGTAAGACAGTCTATGTGCTTCTTTCTATGCATACTTAAACAAATTTTTATTTTACCCATTTAAACCCAACCTATTCCATATGCAATCTATACTGAACCATGAATGTGAAAGTTTCCGACTCTGTGGGTGATATTGCCTTCATTTTGTGCATTTTCTAAATAAATTTCAGGTTTACTGGGAAATACGTCGTGAATCTGACATCACGGGTGACTTTCTTAGGACAGAGGGATCTGTTGTCATAGCTGACCAGGAGAGCACAGCTGAGATAATCATCTACCTGTTACCTGACGATGTTCCAGCACTGGATGAGAACTATGTGGTGCAGCTGATTTCAGTAGAAGGTGGAGCAGATTTAGACCAAGAGAAAAGAATTTTGGAAATCAATGTGTTTGCAAATGATGACCCCTATGGAGTGTTCGCCCTGTACTCTGACCAGCAGTCAGTACTCGTAGAGAGGAACCTGGATCGGTATGTTCAGATCAATGTAACTCGGCATGCTGGGGCATTTGGAGAAGCAATTGTTGAGTACCATATCACATCTCATTGTGAAGAAGCACTAATTGAGCCTGAGAATGAGGTGGGATACCTCACAATAAAAGACGGTGCCAGCTTTGGAGTGCAAAGAGTGCCAATAAGCAACCAGGTCTGTATTATCCTTTTAAGTCATGTGGTATCTATTGTTTCCATTTGTGTTCATCACAATACAAATGTGCTGGAATAAGGTACTAAACTCTCAATACTGTCCACTGTCAAGAAGCAGAAAAGAGAGTTTTGGTATAATGAATTTCCTATTTATGGACTAGAAGTGGGTTCAAATATCACATTTTCAGGTAATAACTGCAAAATCACTCTATGCATGTGTTCAAATATCCAGTGTTTCCTTCCATCATTGCTTTGTGTTACTATCAGTTCAATATTTTGTTATTTTATGTATTCCAATATTCTTTCAATTTCTCTTTTGCACTGTAAATAGTGATGTGTTAGTGCTGACTCGTGAAGCAGCAGATAAATTTACCTGCATTTCCCAGTGTTCCCTGGTTGTTTACTATTATTATTATTACAGTCTTCCATCCACGCTTACATCCTTTTACATTTGTCTTGCATCTTATTAACCCTAAGAGTTAAAATCAAGCTGAGACCCACTATGTTAGTTACAATTCATTAAAATGGCAATACATGCTCTATAAACTCATCTTTCAATTAACTGCTGGTAAATTACAGTCACAATATTGCTGTTTTAACTGTGTTTCTTTATAGAAAGATAATCAACAAAACGCTTGACTTGAAAACACTGCTTTTTCATGCAAACAACAAAATCTGCTGATTTTTCTGCCACTTAACTCTTTGAAGTGGTGGTTATCGTGTTTTCAGTGGAATTACATTGCCACCATTTGAATTGCATTCTTCCTCTCAAAGGCGTTTATTGTACTGGGCTTGAATTTTACCCTGAAACTGACTAACGTAAGCCTGGCTGGGACAAGTGCCAAGGATGTGCCTAAAATATTAGGAAAAGCGAAGTCAGCCATTCTGCTTGTTCCTGAGGAAGCTGCCAATTCACAGGTCAGTAGACTGACTGCAGTGTAATTTTCTACCGCAGAAGGAAGGTACGCTTCATTACAAAAGGCAGCCGCTATAAGAATTCAGTTTGCTCCTTAAAGTTTTCATCATTGCAACCAATTTAATGACCGACAAGACTGTTCCAGTTACTACTTGTACTGTATATTGTCTTTTCTCTGATACAAATTCATATAGAGATGTGTAAATGCAGTTTGAAAAGGTCTCTTCATCTATAAAATGTAAATAGCATAAATATGATGATTTACTTATACTTTTGTTTACATGAAGTGGAAGTTCTGAGACTTAGAGGAAAATAGCTAGTTCTGGACGATGTTATTCCTTTAAGTACAGCAGCCCCAAAGTAGATAAGAGCATGCATGCAGTATCATGTGCAAAAAGAAGTGGAGGTCATGCTGGGTTTTAATGCAGTTGACAGTACCTTTGACTAATCACTGAGTGGGGAATTTTCCATTTGTCTGCTTTGTATGAGACAGAAAAAATATAATATACCTGTTCCAATATGGTATATGTGCTACAGTTCCCTTTTTATGTGGCAAGCAAAGACAACAGCATGCTGAGTTTTTGTCTCTTAAATTTTATTGAAGTTTTTATGTAATGATTTTAATTCTCTTGACACACTGTTTTGTCTTTCAGTTTGTAATTGAACTTAATTCCAATGGTCTTTCTGTAAACAATGTTTACTACCATACATCCACTTATAATTTTAGAATGTGTGAATTATCTTTTCATTCCCATTTTTTGGTCAAAGAAAGAAAAGTACATCATACTATCAAGAATGTTTTTGTGAACAATGTAATGTGACAACAACTTACTTTCACTGGATAGACAAATGATACTTTATTTTAGACCTGTGTGTATCTGTATGGTACCACAGCCATTGCATGTGAGCATTAAGGGCAGGTTGGTTTGTTTTCCTTTTGAAAGACAGACACAAAATGCTATAGTCAGTGTTTTCAGTACCAAAATGTCATTCATACTGGTTCCTTTTTTTCCCTGATATCTAATTCTCAGAAGTCTTAAGATTTAGAAATGTTGAAGAGTTGTGAAGAAAGCATTTATATATAGATAGGTATATAGATATATATATACACAAACATATATAGACATGTACATACATATATTTATATGCACGTGTAACTACTGTTAAGATGCCTACCTTACAAAATATAGTACTCTTTCATATATGTTATTGTCCACTTTTATTCCATTTTCTATAACAAAAGCCACTGTGTTTCCACAGGTTGGCTTTGAATCTGTGATTTTACGACTTACAGACATTATAGCAGGGACAGGCCAGGCTGTCATCACCAGAAAAGGAGCTTATGGCTCTGTCATCTTGAGCTGGATCTCAGAATACCCAGCAGACCTGATCACCGACTTTGCCTAGTCAGGCAATATTACTCCTCTGTTTGGTGAGTAACAGTCTGAGGAAACAGCTACGAAAGTTGCGTAAGTGATGATACCACCTTTTAGTTATATATACCTCTGTATGCTTTCTCTATTAATAAGGAGTCATTAGATTGAAATGGTATGGTCTAATTTTTAGCTATAAGGGATGTGTTCATTTTATAAGCAAAAAAACCCTTCAACTTCATAGATACACGTCTGGGAGGCAGGCACGATGCTGTGGCCATGAAGGACAGCTTCATATAGGAAAGACCCTTATCCAGTTTTCTTCTTCTTAAATGGAGTGGAATTGTGATTAAAGTCTGTACTTTAGCGCATTCCCAGATAAAAAGAGGATTCCTATTGGATTATTTTGACTTTTGCTCTCTCTCACTCTCTCTTTCCTTCAGGTACTGTTGCATTTTCCTCTGGTGAGCAAAGTAAAGTGATTTCATTTCAGGCCACTCCAAGCCTAAATAAATGTGAGTCATTTGCCATCACTTTAACAGCAGCGCACAGCAATGTGTCTGGTGGGGCTCGCCTGAGGTAAGGATCCTACTTGTATTTTTGAGTCACACCAATGCCATAAGAATTATGACCTGTGTACAGATACAAAACTTATACAAATCCCTGTTGTTATTATTATAGGCAGCTAGTAACTTGTAGTCCATTCTTTGATAAATTTGTATAGCTTGTCTCAGGTGAGAACAACATGATCTAGATCTGACCTGTTCAGAACTGAGGCTTTTATCCAACTCCAGTCTGTTTCATAGGTGCCTAGAATAACAGAGACAGTCAAGAAAATGAAGATCAACAGTTTTAGCCGGGAAGCTGAAGACTGAAAGCAACTCTTAACAGTTTTCATTTGTGTCCCTAAAAATCCATATTTAGAAGGTCTTACATAACAAATTATTTATAATAAGAAAAATAAAACAAGAAATGTTCTGAAAATACCTAATTTATATAAAACCTCCTTTTTATTTTTTAAAAAAACCAAAACCATTACGTTTAATGTAGTTTTCCATCTCAGATAAGTTATCTATTCTTCAAGCTATTTTATTTTCATTCATCCTTAGCCATTGATAGCTAGAAGTGGTATAAAAAGAATGGACATGGAGTAACACCACTTATGGAGAAAGGTTTTGGCTTCGCCATGTTACAATTACAGTGGCAAATCTGAAGGAAGTCAGGAGTGAAATGGATGGATAAATCCTGAGATTGAGCCCTTCTCCTGGGCTTGTCTGTCCTGTGGACTGGTGTCCTCAGAGCCCCTATTTACCCTGTGAATCAAATACATTAAGTATGTGAGAATGACCTTTCCTAGAAAACTGAAGATGGCATCCCATGGAGGGTAAAGGTGACTTTGAGGAGCTTTGGGCTCCCTTAGTGGTGGAAATGGTCTAGTTTTTTGACCAAAATCACTGTAATTTTAGTGCCATTTGATAGCCTCTAGCACTGAATAATAGATCATTTCTGTAGACAGGTATAAGACACAAGATTTAACGAAGAGTTTTGCCTCTATGCTTATTTTCTAATAAGAAAGGGATCTATTTAATATGAATGAAGTAGAGCTTAAGTTTATATTGATCATAGGGCTCAGATCTGGAAAAAAAATTCCTGTGAGGGGGCAGTTAGTATTTCAAAGCCCCACTGTAAGTTTTAAAATAACTTCCTCTCATTCTGTAGCTTCCTGGCTCTAACTGTAGATCTGTTAGGATCTGTCTATCCCTCAGTTTTCCTTTGAAATGGGAAGTTTGTTCTATAGATACAACTGGTATTACTCGGGGTGGCTGTATTGTAATATATCTTCTTTCATTGTGTCCACAACAGAAAAACATCATACTTTCCTTTGCTTCTCCATTTTCTCAGGAAGACTTTATTTTATTTAAACTTTACTCTGTATCCTGTGCTGATTTGGGTGCATTGCATCTGAGGAGGGCTGTTCGATCCTATTATTACAAAATCATTTTTCAGGCAATCATGTTACATCTTGCTTTGGTATGGTTGCTATTTCTTCCCTCTGCTATTAGACATTTGTTTAATCCGCTTTCTTAGAGCCATCATTGATTGTTCACTGGCAATTATTCTGCTTTAATGTTTTACTTTTCTTCACGCGTCGTATTTCCTCTGTCAACTTTGGTGTCCTTTCTGTTTCAGATCGGGTTTTACAACAGCTGAAATTGAGCCAATGGGGATCTTCCAGTTTGCTCTTAACTCAAGGTCTGTTTCAGTTGAAGAAGGTGTTCGGACAGTCACACTACATGTCCAAAGATTGTTTGGTTTTCAAAGTAATCTCACTAAATTGACATATCAGACCATTCCAGGAAGTGCCAAACCACTAGAGGACTTTGTACCCATCTACAATGGAGAGCTTATGTTTTTACATTTTCAGACAAATGCTGTGATAGAAATATCAATAATTGATGACTCTGTCTCTGAAATTGAGGAATTTTTTTTTGTAAATTTGACTTGTGTGGAAATTTTGGATGTTCAACCTGTGAATCTTGCCTGGAGTCCACGTCTGAATCCAGCTTTCAGTGTTGCAACAGTTAATATCCTCGCTAATGATATTCTTCATGGAATACTAAGTTTGGGGCCAGAGTTTATTTATGTTGAAGAAGATGTGAACTACAGTACCCCCAACACAGCGATACTTCGTATCAGAAGGACCAAGGGTTTTACTGGTGATGTTGAAGTAACCATTAAAACCTTTGGGGGAGTGAGTGCACAAAGTGGAGCAGATTCATATCCTTTTGGAAGCGTTTATGGAAGATCCAACTTCACTTGGGCAATGGAAGGGGAAGATTTTGAGGAACAGTCAGTCTCTTTGACTTTGCTGGATGGACAAAGAGAAAGCAGGGTGTCCATAAAGATTTTTGACGATGATGAGCCTGAAGGACAGGAATTGTTTTATGTTTTCCTCTCAAATCCTGAATATGGAGCTCAGATTGTAGAAGGAAAGGATGAATATGGATTTGCTGCTTTTGCAACAGTAATTATTGCAGGTAATATTATTTCCCCGGGAAAGTTAATAACAGTAAATGACTATGTTTTCATAGCAATTTTCATGTAAAGATTGGCAATCTATTTGACGATAAGCAGGGTATTCTATTGTGAAATCTTGAGTTTTCCAGAGCAGAAGAAGCATCTAATGTACAAAGCTACTACGCGTCCCTTAGCAACGTAGCTCAAAATACATTTAGAGATTATGCTTCTCTCTGTTCTTGCCCTGTTTTACTCGTTAAGGGAAAAGACTAATCTTGAGTAGTTTTTATGTAGCTCCAGTAGCATTGCAGGCATTTTAGATTTTTACTTTTGCCATTTTGTCACTTTTACATACAATGGGGTTTGTGCAAAGTATCAGTCTCTATATTGACATTCAGCATGCACTGGTAAGTAAAGCCATTGCTACCTGTAAAGGAGAAATCCTTTAGTAACAAGATTTAATGGGACACTGTGAAGACATTAGCTTCCCCTCATTAAACCTGGATTTTTTTTCCATACACTGCTGTTTTGCCAAAGATGTTTACATTCCCGTGAGAACAGTGAAGTATTGTGCAGCTCCATACTTGCACACACTGAATTAAAGATGCAGAAGAAAAGCTGATGTGACAATTTGGAAAAATTAATGGGTTCAACAAGAGTATGAGTGGCACGAATAAGAAAGCTGTCCTTGGAAGCCCATCTTCATCCCGTACCCTACTATATCTGCTTTCAAAAATACTTATTCTACTGGTTAAAATAAAATTTAGAAATGCCAACATTTAAAGTTCTGGATAACTATGTAGTGTAAATTAAACCCAGAAATATTATAATAAATTTTCTCAAGGTGTCCCCAGATGATACTTTGTAGCATTGTTTTGATACCTATTTTAAACTTTTTTTAGTGGTTATTCACATGAAGGTTATAATTTAGTCTCAGCTTAACTTTCTTGCTTACTTTCATGGACTGTTTCCTCTATAGGAAGTGATCTCCAGAATGGCATTTTGGGATTTGTTCCAGAAGTACAAAGCGGTCTCGTACTTGATGAAGACTCGGAGAACAGAGAGGTGCTGCTGATTGTCACAAGGCAACCAAACAGGTGCAGGCAACAGCCGATTCGAATGTGCTTCCCACATGTTGTAACATGCTGTGTTGTTAACCACAGGAGCTGCTGTTAGTGGAAGAGTTTATCAAAGAGTTTTAAAATAAATCTGCCTTTCAGCTGCTTTAGTAACTTCTCAGAAGTTGATGAACTGGCTTTAAGTTGTGAATGTGATTAGGTCTGTCACTCTACTGTGATAAAGCAGAGACAGGAAAAACAAGTATTTTCCAACTTACACTATAAGGCTACAAGTGTGAAAGATTTGCTTGAGTTAAAATATTTGCCCTGCTCGAGGTGTAATTCAAGTTCTCAACTCCCCGTGTAGTACAGTGTAGGTATGAATACTAAAATGAGCAATTAAGAAGGCACCTGAGTGTCAGCACTATGATAATGTTTTCAGTCACACAGACACTATATTTTACTAATTAGCACATATATATATATATATATATATGTATATGTTGCACATGTATGTGTACTTTTAATCAAATATGCTCAAGTACTTCACGTTCCTTAAACTTAGAGGAAAGACAAATCCTACCTGGTTTTCCAGGCGAATGATTACTGTAGTATTAAGGAAGGTACACGGGCAACTCCCTTCCAAGAACCAGTGTCTCTTATGCAGCTAATGTCATGTTTTCTGAAATAAAAATTGAGAATAATCTAGCTCAGTGTAATTGCTTTATTTTCTTCCTGTGTGATGTTTTTGTGATCTAAACACATGTCAGGCGAAGGAATTTAAATTAAAAAAGAGAAGTTTTCATCCTACAGCAGTTTGTTCCCTGGTGATAAGCTTTGAATCATAACAGAAAACGTGTGTTACCTCCGTGGTTTATGTTTCCTAAAACAATAGTGATCTCCTTCAGTGCATATATACTCTCGATTTGCTTATCGGGCTTTTGAAGAGGTGAAGATCTTTTGGCGTGTGACCTTTAATAAAACAGCTGTTGTCCTTCTGAAGGATGGCGTGAACTTGGAGAATGAACTTGTATCCGTGGTGGGATCCACTACCTGCATGGCAGGTCAAACGTTGTGCAACATCTCCATTGAACTAAAGCCTGATAACGTAAGTAATTATTACTCATTTGTGTATAGCCCTGTGGTGTTGAATTGCAGCTTATCAAGACTGAAAAAACCCTCTGATCTGGAGGAAGTGATGTGTGGGACACAGTCTGGAGATGGTAACTTGACATCTGCTCAGCTCCTCTGCAAATACATGTTTATTTACAGGCTTGTGCTGCGTCCATGGTGACTGCTAAAAACTTGGGAAGATGAGTATTTAATTTGAAGAGTAAAATGCAGATCTTTTATAGAACCATAAGAAAAAAGAATGCAGTTATCCCAGTGAGATGTGTATTCATTTGCTGCATTCTTATCCTCCACACAGTAAATTTTTAATCAGCTAAAGGACTTCTTAGGGTGTTTTATAGAAAGCATATCCTGCAACTAATAACACCTCATTCTACAAAAAAAGAAACAAAACGCTTTTATTGCAACAATTTTTACTGGAAACAAAAGGAAAAAATCATTTTGTTTGAACACCTGGTGCTTAGAACAGTCCCTTAAGAAAGGAAAGATTAATGTTTGTCATTCTTTCAGAGTGAAGAGTTTGAAATTTTCCGATAAACTATCTGAACCGTCAGGCTAGTGGCAAAGCTGAGGTCTGGGGAATGGAAAAAAAGACAATATGAGAGGGTTTCTACAGTTTTTCTGACCACTTTAGAAAACAACGCAAGATGTAGGATGTGGGAAACAATTATTTCCCACTAGGGAACTGTGTGCATTCCCTTAGCTCAGAGGACTATTTTCCTTCTGCATCTTCAGATGTAATTTTTAAATTACAGAGCCAAGGAATAAAATATATGCATGGGTGGATCACAGGTGGCCTCGCTGAGCAAACTGGGATTTTGAACCTGTTTATTCCAGAGGAGTGTTATCATTATTTAATGACAGCGGACTGGCAGCGTTAGAAACATGCATTTATACCACATGAAGCACAAGCGTGTGCCACTCAAACAGGTGCTAATGGAAGGTTAGTTCCCTGTGGCGCTACAGTGAATTTGTGCCTGTCATCCATTAGTCAAGATCATTCCATGTAAATCATTACTTGATGACTACTCGATTAAAAATATATGCTGTTTAGCCCCCCCAAATATTCTTTAATTCTTCTTCCAGTTCTTCTTCCATAAAATAGCTTATAAATTAGCAACCAATACATTATGAAATGATGAAGTAATAAATGCATTCAATAAATATTTTACGTTTTTATGGCGTACGGTGTGACATCTAGCTTTTAGAAAGTTTTTGCTTGGTCAGTTGCACTGACTTCATTTGCTAAGAGCTGGATCCTGCTTTCCTAGAATTACAGTAGAATTTCCAAAAATCCAGACCCAGAACAAAAATCTATACTTGAAATCGTCTTCAATTACCAACTTTTTTTTATAATGCTGTTGTCTTGTAAAGAACTATGGAGTTTTTTTTTGCTGGTTTGCTGCTTCCTCAGTGCATCTAATAGGTTCGGATGCCATATTTCCAATTATTTATGGAATCTCAGGAATCGGATATCTATTTCTAAACATGTTATATCTGTAGTGTAGATAGAAAATCAAAGGTAGGGCAACACGTCATAGTGTAATTTAATATTGCTACCTTATTTTCAATAAACAGGCATTCAGTTTGTAGAAATTCCTAGACTAATTCTTTGGCATGTGAACGCTGAAATTCAATAGCCTGTATTTCCAGACTATTCAAAACTGTGGTTAGCAGAGTTCAATCTTAAAATACAGTCAATATTAACTGAAGATTCAAAACTGCATACTCACTCTTCTATGGAATTTTTTACACAGGTAAGAAGGTGGGTACATGCCTTTTCATAAGGCAAAAATTAAGTGAAAGAGCAAATTCCTTACAAAATGTACAGCTGTGTAACTCCATAATCTGGAAAACTGAGCTCTTAAAGCATTTACCATCTTGTCTTATGGCAAATTTACAGTAACAATACGTGTAGTATACAAATAGCTGTTTTATTGCGGTAGAGTCCCAAGCAAAAATTCACGATGTCATTATTGCACGTGGCATTGCTGCAACATTATTATTTTTAGGATATATTAATACTTCCTTGCACTTACTGCACATTTCAAGAGGCATGCTTATGGTGTTAGTATCCATTGTGCATACAAAATAACGCAAACTTTTTAAAAACAAATAATTAATGGGTCTTATAATGACATGAAAATCATCCCTCCTTTACAGGTACCTGAATTTGAGACGTATTTTTTTGTTGTGCTTTATGCTGTAAGCACAGGAGCTGCATTGAACAGCAGTGCCAGATTTGCTTTTATAACCGTCCTTGAAAGCGACGCTCCTCGTGGTTTAGTGTATTTTGCTGTGGGATCTCGTTTTGCTGTGGCTCACAAGAAGACAACTTTAATCAGCCTGCAAGTGCATAGAGATTCTAGTACATCGGTAACCACAGTGGTCAGCTCCAGCATGAAGGTAAAGCTTCTATTGCTGTTTTTATAATTTAACTTATTTTTTTGCTAGTAAATCGTTCATTCTGTAAAGTGAATCTGGCTGTAATTAGCATTTTTTTCAGGAAGCAGTCAAGCATTTGCTGGGCCCATATATTATAATTTTGTTTGTTTTCCACTAGTAAAAAGGCCTTGTTCACTCTTGTATTATCAAGAGTGATTTGTTTCATAGTACCTTTCAGTTACCTCAAAGACAACGGGCAGGCAGGCATTAAATACATTTCTTCCTTTGTCCTTAAGTTCTTGAAATACTCAAATTTTTGAGGCTTTTTTCTCTCAAATTAAGTTTTTATTATGTGTATGCCTGTCAAGATTCAGATGCCAACACACTTGCTGTTTTAGGTGAAAAATGTATTAATACATAGAGCACACTTAGGAAAAGAGAAGGAGCGCTTTCATCAGATTTTATTCCATTTTCTTGAAGTTCTAAACTAAAATTATCTGATTAAAAAATCTCACGTGCTTAAGTCTATTTTACCATCCCCTTTCATTTTTTTGGTTATGTTTACAGCTGTAACATCAGACACTTCTAACTTGGGACCCTTTTATCTCTAAATGACTACCTCATTATTAACTGACAGATTATGAAGATTCTCCTTTAGCAGAAGTAACACAACTGCAAAAACATGATTCCTTCCTTGATTTCAACGTCAAGGAACAGGCTGCAAGAGGGGTGTAATTCCATCAACCTTTACAATAAAATGCTTTGCATTCTATTGCTGTATTGGATGCATATTTATTTCAACTGCATGGGATTACGTGATATTTCCATCCATTTCTTATAGCTGACCAGTGCAATTTTTGTTGAATTGCGTGATAACAAATTTTCACATTCTTTCCAGCCAAAAGTTCATTATAATTTAGATGTTAAATGGAGAAGAAATTGCTACTGTCCAGTGTATATTTAGGCTGAAATATAGGGAGCATTTCTTTACCTGTTTATAATTTTTATATAGCAACCGGATATTTTTAGGTTATGAGTGTGCATGAGCACACACCAAATTATTGGTGCTCTTGGTACCTGTAAAAATAAGAAGCCGTGGCAGACAGGAAACAGATGTTTATCTCATTTCTACAAAGGTTTCTTAAACAATGCTCTTGCCACTGGTGCTTTTATTACCACTTATTGCTCCATTTCCTAGTTCTCGATTGGAAGGGGTAAACAAAAGGAAACTTCTTACTGAAATTTGCACAGATTATGTGATTTTGTTCTAGAGCAATTTTGAAAGAGATACACACTGCATCAATTTACTAAGTTCTCTCAACTCAAAAAAACCTCTGATTTATTCCATAAGTAAACTCTACTAATTAAAGCAAAATGTTTTCAAAAGCGGTCTAGTATTTCACAAATAAACATCTTTGCTTAATAGTCAGTTTCCACTTAAGGAAAGTTTGTTATATTACGAGATATAATACCAGGGTTATGGCAACTGACAAAACCAGTAAGGACATGAAGAATCTGCAGACCTCATGGAAGGTGAAAAGAGTGCTACTTCACAGAAGAAATGAGGCCCTATAGCATTCCTAGGTATCTTTACTGGGACTAAAAATATCATGAACTGATATTAATTTGGGCACAGGTTTCCAGAGTGGTTTATTTTTTTCCTTTTGTTTAGTTTTTATGTATCTGTAATGCCTGTCTGTACCCTGAACCGAGGGAATTTCATGCTACAGACCTAAACTTACATTGTGCCCTCTGGAATTCACCTTACAGATGTGCTAACATTTCTGTAACATCTGTTCACCCAGAAAAAGCTTTGTGATTTTTGTTTTGCAAAAGAACGAGAGGGATCCTGTACACTATCGACAATATATATAATTCTTTCCCTGGGTAGTCAGTGATTACAGGTGACAGATTGCTACTTCAGGGAGATATTTCATTTAAGGTAATTGTTATATAATTCTTAACTGCATTTTGAAAGAGGGTTTCTTTTTTTACACACTTAAATTTTACCCATTTACAACAGGAGTTCTACAGCAGCTGTTTTTGAACGATTGTATCTATCATAATGTTACCCAAAACTCTTTTGATTTGTTTTAAGGAGCTACAGAAACCTGAACCTATTGGCCGGACCTTCATATCTCCAGCTGTGGCAGGACAAGATTTTGCCAGATCTGAGGGTTTATTGACTTTTGAACCTGGACAGAGAAATATGTTCCTGGATGTGACCCTGACTCCAAAGACAGGATCTTTAAACCCATTTCCAAAGCGTTTCCAGGTTGTACTTTCTAATCCCACAGGCGGTGCCAGGGTAGATGACGTGTATGGCATTGCTAACGTCACCATTGTGTCAGATTTGGAATCCTTGCCAGTTTGGGGGCTCATTGATCAACTCCGTCAGCCTCTTGATGACACCATCTTACACAGAGTCCTCCAGAATCTGAATGTCAAAGTGCCTACAGAAACCACAGAAGAGCAGCTTACTGCTGTGATGCATATAATAGATAAGGTAAACCTTTCCTGCTCTTTCTTGAATGACCAATGACTTTAATAAGAGTAAAATGACACACAGGCCTGTGATAAGATCAAGGACAGCATCCACAGCAGGGACCCAGGGATCCAGGGACACAGACAAAGGTAAAAATAGAAGCTGTGAAGTCCCAGTCATGGAAGACGTTTGCCTGCTACAAGTTAGGATAGTGGCCGGCAATCAACAATCAAATAGGTTGAAAAGAACAACTGGTATTGATTTTGTGTATGTACCTATAGCACGATGTTCTGTGCTGTGCCACGTTTTCCCTTTGGTGCCACGCTTTCACAGAGCTTGTTACGATTTCTTGATTCTCAGGGCATATCTTTGTTGGTTTTAGCCTTGGCACAAGACAGTGAGGCTCAGGGTTCACAGAATCACAGATTCACAGAATGTCAGGGGTTGGAGGGCCCTGGAAAGCTCATCCAGTGCAATCCCCCCATGGAGCAGGAACACCCAGATGAGGTTACACAGGAAGGTGTCCAGGCGGGTTGGAATGTCTGCAGAGAAGGAGACTCCACAAGCTCCCTGGGCAGCCTGGGCCAGGCTCTGCCACCCTCACCGGGAACAAGTTTCTTCTCAAATTTAAGCAGAACCTCCAAAACTCCTGTGTTCCAGTTTGTACCCATTACTCCTTGTCCTACCATTGGTTGTCACCGAGAAGAGCCTGGCTCCATCCTCCTGACGCTCCCCCTTTCCATATTGATCCCCATGAATGAGTCACCCCTCAGTGTCCTCTTGTCCGGCTCCAGAGCCCCAGCTCCCTCAGCCTTTCCTCACACGGGAGATGCTCCACTCCCTTCAGCATCTTGGTGGCTGTGCTGGACTCCCTCCAGCAGTTCCCTGTCCTGCTGGAACTGAGGGGCCACAGCTGGACACAAGATTCCAGGTGTGGTCTCCCCAGGGCAGAGTAGAGGGGCAGGAGAACCTCTCTGACCTACTGACCACCCCCTTCTAACCCACCCCAGATACCATTGGCCTTCCTGGCCACAAGGGCCCAGTGCTGGCTCATGGTCATGCTGCTGTCCCCAGGACCCCCAGGTCCCTTTCCCCTACACTGCTCTCTGATAGGTTGTTCTTATCTTCACATTTGAATACAGTCAACACACCAGCAAGTCCTAGCAGGACCAGCTGGAGTCTTCTGCTGTTGTCTTAACCAGGCCTGCATATTCTTTTCCTTTTTTTTCCCTCTGCATTATCTTTGGCAATCGGGCTGGCAAGTACCTGAGCACTTCAGCATTGCCCTGAGTTCTGTGAAAACCCTGGGACTAGTTTTGTGGCTTCCTGGCTCTTCTGGACTTGTGGAGCAATGCAAAATGGATCTGGAAAGTGTTTAAATGTGGAGCTGGAAAACGTTTAAATACCTAGACACAAAACAGTATAAAAATATTAATGAAGAATAATTCATTTGTGACTGTTGCCATTTTGACACAGAAATCATATCAAGAATCCTCAGGGCGCAACGATCTTTGACTTGTGAAGGAATGAAAAGTCCCACATGGTTTCTTTAATAAATCCATATTAGTAAGGATATCTTTGTGTAGTTTTGACATAGACTGTACCTGATGCCTTGGCCGCGGTGATCAAGAAATGAAAAATATGCTGAACTTTCAGAATGAACACTGGGATAAATGTTCGTTTTATGAGGAAATGTTACAAGCAGACTTGTGTGCATAAAATGTTCGATTTCTTCTCCTCCCTTTAGGTGACAGATGTTGGTGAGAAACAGTTACTCACTGATAAAAGTAGAAGCCTATTCTATGAGATACTCTGCACCCTGGCTAGCCCGAAGCGCGAGGACACACGAGGATATAGCCTGCTTGCTACGGTGACCGAGAAATTTGCCTTTTCCCTGTTGACAGGGGTAATGTGTGGGTCACCGGGAGAAAGGTAAGTAACCTTGAATTCAAAATACGTTTTGAAAATACCGGAAAGCTAATACAGTAAAAATGTAAATGATATTTTTTAGAAAAGGGACTTGTTACCTGTATGAAAACGTGTTGCACTCTGTCGGAATCTTAGAAAGCTCTAAGAGCTGGTGTCACAAATGCGGGGTAGCTCTGAGAGTAGAAGTCAGGAGATCTGGGATGTATTAAGTCACCATTAGCTTAAATATTGCTTAGAAAAGGATTAATTAATCTTGCTAAGAAAATAACGTAATTATATGATGGAGAGCTATGCTTTAAGATGTAGGTGACAGTAAGTAACCCAAAATTTCTACTGGCATTCTCTAATTTCTGTGTACATGGTTTTGCTCACTTGAACATTATTTAGAATTGCTTGAAAGCAACTCATAGTTTTTACATGTAGTTTCAAATTCCTAGTTTTTTCTGCAAGTGCATCATAACCTATGGCCAGGCTAATGGGCAGGGAAAATAGATGACTGCAGAAACAAATGACAGTTTTATGACACAAACACTTTTCAACAGTGGGTTTCTCCCACTGTGAACCTATTAAAAAACTGGTAATTGAATCTAGAATAAAAAAATACCTTTTTTCTTTTTTCCCGTCCGGTGAAAATCAGCATGCTTTAGATTTCTTTCTCAGTTTCTTTTGGAGATGTAACTTTCTGTGACATTGCATAAGTTATAGGGGTTAAGATGCCCATGTCAGCCAAAAGACAGTAAATGGCATAAATAACAGTGCTATCTGGAACAGTGTCCAGAACTTGAAAGTTCAAATTCATTATTGCAAGTTTTTTGTGTCATCTCTTGGGAATAAGAGCTAGATCATCCATTTTAATGCTTCTCCTTGTTATTGACTCTTCTCTACATCAAGTTATAAAGATGACTATTATGATAACCTGTTTTACCATGGGGTGGTTTTTCTTACAGATCATAGTGAGCAAAATCCAGAGGAGAAATGGAGAAGCCAAGATACATAACAATTCCGCCCCTCCTTTTTTCACAGAACCGAAAGCTGTCTTTTTATTAAATGTAATAAAGCCTAAAATGATGAAGGAATAAAATATTAATTACGCGTACATTTTAGAGTAATTATGTGAAGAATAGTGAAAGTTCGGTTCCACTTACCAGCCCTGTTGCTTTTCCTCTTCAACAGAGGTAGAAATAGCCTTGACAGCTGCCCGTACATTGCAATAATGGCTCACAACTGGTTTCCTCAGCAAATCAACGGACACAGATTTGATGGAAAAGATGGAGATTTTATTCAAGTACCTGAGCATTTGTTAAAGGTCTCTGTTGTGTTATCCCCTCTTCAAGAAGAGAGCTGTGAATCTGTACAGTTCACAGAATATAGCAGTCAGCAGTGGTTCCTTACTGGAGACAAAGAGCTTGCCTTGAAGAACAGGGTTTGAAGATAATGCAATTTATTTTTTCAATAAATTTATATATTACTCGAACCATCTTAAATGTCTTTAAAATGATGTGAGCGTTTTAGTGTGTTTGTGATTAAAATGAGCACTGACTGTTGAATTTTAATATTGAGTTTGTGTTTATGTTGTGTGTATTGTTTCAGGTTTTTTCTATGAGTTTGAAGGGTCGGAGTTCATACCCTTTGAAAGATAACAATGTAGTTGTTTATCGGATTTATGCTACAGGAAGTCGGATTGTTCCACAAAAGTCTCTATGTCTCCTCTGGAACCAAGCTGCTGAAAGGTTGTTTTATTAATCTGTTTAGTTTTCCAGTTTCTACCATGTGTATTTGTATAAAATCCCATCAAGTCCGATCAGATCGCCTGCAAGTACGAAATTGATCTATTTCTTATCCATCTTTTTCCCTTAACTTTTCTGGCCTTTGTACCAGCACGTAAAACATTCTGTATAATAAAATGTGTAGTTATTCTAACTTAGAGATTTCTCAGACTTCTACTATTGATTTTTTTTCATTACAGTACTGTTTAGTTTATGTAATGATGTGTTGGGCAATGCTGAGAGGCCATAAATTCCAGAATTGCATCGCTTCATTAATATTAGCGTCTTTTGCACTCTTTACAGTTGTTATCAGACAACATTTCGAGTCCATTCTTACAAAGAATTAAACCTGCGTCTCTGGTATTACTTCAAGTCACTGAAACAGAATATTCCTTATTTGCTAATATCCAGAATTTTGGCATAACTTTTGACGATGATCTCTGTAGGGCTCTTACTTTTTGACAGAAAAGCCATCTCCTGGTAGTTTTTAATATTGCTGCTGCTAGCTTGACTTGATGTATCCTGGTTTCCATTCTTATTGCTACTCACACCATTGCAAACGATGTGCTAAAGTTTTCTGTGTATTCCCTTCAACGCCCTATTATTTGATTTGCCTATTTCTTTCCTGTTCACACAGTATAAATGAAATTAAAGAGAGTTACGTTCTATATCCTGCGGACAACTAGTTAGTTTAGATATGATTTCATTAGATGGTCTGGATTATATCAGTCTGTCACTGATATAAACTATTCAGGAAGGAGATGCAGCAGAATTTACCTGCATACTCTCCTTTTATCTAGACATTGTATCACAGAACAAGGTGGTTTCCACTAGAAATGGCTTAGGATGTCACCTGTAGTATCCTTTTCCAAAATTTTCAGCAATACTGAAGGAGAACATGTATTTTAGTTTCAAAACAGCAAACAGCAAGTGTTCTTCAGAATGGGCTAAAGCACTGTGCAAGTTTAAGCAACACACTATTTAAAAATTCAGATGGGACTGTGAATCTTGTGTAAGTTTTAAAACATGCCCACAAAAAAAATTTCTAGCAGAAAAACAAAGTTCATGACTATATACTTATATTTTTTTAATAATATAATTTTTTAAAAGCTGTTTTAATTTCATGTAAATATGCTATTCTAAAAACTGCACATGAAAGATGTGCAATAGATGAAGATAAACTTATGCAGTAGTTTAGAAAACCCGGTGTTTTCAGAGATACAACAATTTTCAAGCCTGTTTACCGTGTGAATTAGACAAGTCGATTTCCAACTTTGTGAACATTTTGTTTTGCAGCTGGCTGTCCGATAGCGGGTTCTGCAAAGTGGTTGATGACACATCAGACTATGTGGAATGCTCTTCTTCTCATACGTCCATTTATGCAGTTTATGCCCAAACAGATAACTTGTCTTCATACAACGAGGCTTTTTTTTCTTCTGGATTCATCTGCATTTCAGGTCAGTTATGTAAAACAGTTTTCCCATTAATAACAACTGATGAGCAGTAAGACTGATTTTTAACCATTTTAGTAACTGATAACAATCTGTTTATATAGATGGGTATTGGAGGAACGTCAACTAACTTCATGATATTTTAGTTGCCATCTGATCCAATATTTGTACAGTGACAAATTTTGCCACTGAAAAGAAACAAAAGTCCAGCAAAGAAATGTGGGTTTTTTTGTGAACCTTTACTTAACCATATAAGAGAGAAATACATCATTCATTTAAGGAAAGAAACTTAAAAATCCAAAATTCACCTGCGTGCGGGATTAAAGTAAATTTTCCTTCTGGCGTTGATAGTCACTGTGCAAGGAGGAACCTCAGAGCAGGGGGGTCACTGAGAAAACCAGCTAAATGACTTCTTAATTTGACCTTAAATGAGGTTCTAGGTCTGCTCCTTGTGAGGTTTGTAGCTTCTATACTAGATCATCAGTGTGTGAGTAACAAAAACAGCGCAAGCAGCTAAATCTCTTATTGATCCCCTCTCAGCAAACTGCCCTAAAAGGCTGAAGGTAAGCTCCTTAATTGTTTTAGAAGCTCAGCCATAAAAAAAAAGAAGACAAGGAGAGAGAAGAAAACCCTCTGGTTTCCACCTACTTCATAAAAACTGGTTGATTTATTTAACAAGTATGAAATAATAATTTTTTAGCAGACAAAAAAGGAGCAGATTTTAAAATACAGTTAAGCTTCGAACTCATGTTGTGTAACTGAAAGTAAAAATAAAAAGACAAACTATAATAAACAATATACAATAAAAATAAATAGAGAGCTTACACAAAAAAAAAGACAAACTATAATAAACAATATACAATAAACAAATGTAATTACTGGTATACAGAAAAATTTAATTGATGAGACAAATATGCCACGGAATGCGAAATTTTATAGAAAATGAAGAAAAAAAATACAAAGTAAACCAGTGTGCTGCAGAAACTGAAGCTAAGCGAAACATTTTGCTGAACTAGAAGAAATAAAGACCTGCATATCTTCAGTGTTGGTTTTTTACTGTAGTCATCTGTGTGTCCAATGGGGTTTGTGACACACACACTGTCCAGGAGAGTTTGTGACACACACAGAGTCCAATGCTGTTTGTGACACACATGCTGTCCAATGGGGTTTGTGAACACATATGGTGTCCAATGTGGTTTGTGACACACACACTGTCCAGGGGTGTTTGTGATACACACAATGTCCAGGGGGGGTTGTGACACAAACTGTCCAATGGAGTTGGTGACACACACCCTGTCCAATGGGGTTGGTGACACACACACTGTCCAACGGGCTTTGTGACACACACGCTGTCCAAGAGGGTTTGTGACACTCCCACAGTCCAATGGGGTTTATGACACACACACTGTCCAGCGGGGTTTGTGACACAGACACTGTCCAAGGGTAGTTCTGACACACACACTGTCCATGGGGGTTTGACACAGACACTGTCCTTTGGGGTTTGTGACACATATGCTGTCCAGGTGGGTTTGTGACACACACACGGTCCAAAGGGGTTTGTGACAAACACGCTGTCCAAGTGGGGTTGTGACACACGCAGTCCAATGGGGTTTGTGACACACACACTGTCTAATTGGGTTTGTGACACACACAATGTCCACTGGTGTTTGTGTCACACACACTGTCCTATGGGGTTTGTGACACACACATGCTGTTCAATGCGGTTTGTGACACAGAGTCCAATGGCGTTGGTGACACAAAAATGTCCAATGGTGTTTGTGTCACACACACTGTCCTATGGAGTTTGTGACACACACGCTGTCCAGGGGGGGTTGTGACACACGCTGTCCAATGGGGATTGTGAGAGACACAGTCTCCAATGGGGTTTGTGACAAACACCCTGTCTAAGGGTGTTTGAGACACACACACTGTCCAGGGGGGTTTGTGACACACACACTGTCCAGGGGGGTTCATGACACACACACTGTCCAACGGGGTTTATGACACACACGCTGTCCAATGGGGTTTGTGACAAACACCCTGTCCAGGCGCGTTTGTGACACACACGCTGTCCAAGGGGGTTTGTAACACACACGCTGTCCAATGGGGTTTGTGACAAACACCCTGTCCAGGGGTTTTTGTGACACACACGGTGTCCAGTGGGGTTTGTGACACACACGCTGTCTAATGGGATTTGTGACACACACGCTTCCCAATGGGGTTTGTGACACACAGCCTGTCCAGAAACATTTGTGACACAAACGGTGTCCAGGTGTGTTTGTGACACACACCCTGTCCAATGGGGTTTGTGACACACACCCTGTTCAGGGGTGTTCGTGACACACACGCTGTCCAATGGGGTTTGTGACACACACCCTGTCCAGAAACGTTTGTGACACAAACGGTGTCCAGGTGTGTTTGTGACACACACCCTGTCCAATGGGGTTTCTGACACACACGCTGTCCAATGGGGTTTGTGACATACACCCTGTCCAGGGGCGTTTGTGACACACACCCTGTCCAGGGCCTTTTGTGACACAAACGGTGTCCAAGGGTGTTTGTGACACACAAGCTGTCCAATGGGGTTTGTGACACACACCCTGTCCAATGGGGTTTGTGACACAGACGCTGTCCAATGGGGTTTGTGACACACACGCTGTGCAATAGAGTTTGTGACACATACACTCTCCAATGTGGTTTGTAACACAAACCCTGTCCAGGGGTGTTTGTGACACACACCCTGTCCAATGGGGTTTGTGACACACACACTCTCCAATGGGGTATGTGACACACTCCCTGTCCAAGGGCCATTGTAACACAAATGGTGTCCAGGGGTGTTTGTGAAAAACACACTGTACAGGGTTGGTTGTGAAACACGCTGTCCAATGGGGTTTGTGACACACACCATGTCCAATGGGGTTTGTGACACACAAAACTCCACTGCGGTTTGTAACACACACCTTGTCCAGGGACGTTTGTTACACACACACTGTCCAAAGGGGTTTGTGACACACACGCTGTCCAAGGGGGTTTTTGACACACACGCTGTCCAAGGGGGTTTTTGACACACACACTGTCCAAGGGGGTTTGTGACACACACCAGGTCCAATGGGGTTTTTGACACACACACTGTCCAAGGGGGTTTGTGACACACACCAGGTCCAAGGGGGTTTGTGACACACACCAGGTCCAATGGGGTTTGTGACACACACCATGTCCAACCAGTTTTTCGACACACACACTGTCCAATGGGGCTTGTGACACACACCGTGTCCAGGGACGTTACTGACACAGACGTTGTACAATGGGGTGTTTGTGACACACACCTTGTCCAATGGGGTTTGTGACACACAGGCTGTCCAATGGGGTTTGTGAGACACACAAACTCCACCGCGGTTTGTAACACACACCTTGTCCAGGGACGTTTGTTACACACACACTGTCCAAAGGGGTTTGTGACACACACGCTGTCCAAGGGGGTTTTTGACACACACACTGTCCAAGGGGGTTTGTGACATACATGCTGTCCAATGAGGTTTGTGACACACACACTTTGCAATGGGGTTTGTGACACGCATTCTGTTCAGGGGTGTTTGTGACACACACCCTGTCCAATGGTGTTTATGACACACGCTGTCCACTGGGGTTTGTGACACACGCCATGTCCAATGGGCTTTGTGACTCACACGTTGTTCAATGGGGTTTGTGACATGCACACTGTCCAATGGGGTATGTGACAAACACCCTGTCCAGGGGCGTTTGTGACACACACACTGTCCAGGGGCGTTTGTGACACACCCCCTTGCCAATGGGGTTTGTGACACACACGCTGTCCAATGGGGTTTGTGACACACACGCTGTCCAGGGGGGGTTGTGACACACGCTGTCCAATAGGGATTGTGAGAGACACAGTCTCCAATGGGGTTTGTGACACACACCCTGTCTAAGGGTGTTTGTGACACACACACTGTCCAGGGGGGTTTGTGACACACGCTGTCCAATGGGGATTGTGAGAGACACAGTCTCCAATGGGGTTTGTGACACACACCCTGTCTAAGGGTGTTTGTGACACACACACTGTCCATGGGGGTTCGTGACACACACAATGTCCAGGGGGGTTCGTGACACACACACTGTCCAGGGGGGTTCGTGACACACACAATGTCCAGGGATATTTTGGACACACACAGTTTCTAGGGGGGCTTGTGACACATGCTGTCCAATGGGGTTTGTGACACACATGCTGTCCAACGGGGTTTGTGACACACATGCTGTCCAATGGGGTTTGTGACACACACGCTCTCCAATGGGGTTTGTGACACACACCCTATCTAGGGGCGTTTGTGACATACACGTTGTCCAATGGTGTTTGTGACACACACAGTTTCCAGGGGGGGTTGTGACACATGCTGTCCAATGGGGTTTGTGAGACACACCCTGTCCAGGGGCGTTTGTGACACAAACGGTGTCCAGGGGGGGTTGTGACGCATACCTGTAGGTAGTTAGGGTCTGGAGGCCGGAAGATCTCGCGCTGTACAGAAAGATAGTAGCCCCTCCCTAAATAGGTACGAGTATGTGAGGCAAGCAGATGGACGTGACGTTGCAAACCTAAGGTATATAACGCTGTGTTACTTGTTAATAAACGCCATTTGCTTTCCACCACAGTGGCGTCTGTGTGCTGATGGACCGAGCGACCTGGGATGTGGTCGCCGTGCTGTCTCTGAACCAGGTCGTCACTGCCCACTGAGAGGCAACAGGAAGGGAAGAGAACAAAGGGACTGAGAAACAAAGCCAAGTTTAGATCAAAATGAAGAGACTGGAAAGGGAAAACATGCAGCAATGAGCTGGAGGAAGAGGAAAAGAGGGCTGAGGAGCAGGAAAGAGGATGAGAAGACAAAGAAAAGGCAGAGCCAGCTGGACAGGGAAGATACAGCGAGAGGGGATGGGGCTGGGAACAGGCAAGGAAGACAGAAAGACAAACAGGACAGAAAGACATCAAGAAGGAAAAGGGGCAGTAATCTGGACAGAGATGGAGAAAGAAGCAGCAGGGAAAGGGCAGACAGGCAGAAAGACAGAGAGGGAGCAGGAGAGAGAAAGAACAATAAGGGTTGGGGCAGGACAGAGATTGGGAAAAAATCCTGGGGTGGGCAGCAAGAGGAAGAGGGAGTAAAAAAGAAGAGGGGCAGGAATAGGCGCAGGGAGCAGGACAGAGGGATACAGTGAGAAATGATGGGGCACGGAGCAGGACAGAGCAACAGACAAGAATGACGACAAAGAGAAACCGGGGATGATGAGAACACAGAGGGGTGGAGACGGAGAGGGAGATACGAGAAACCCTGCACAGAGATTCAGAAGGGTGGGGGAATAGGTGAGGAAGCAGCAGAGAGCCAGAGGGAGAAGAGATGAAGAGGAAGAAGGGCACAGCAGGAAAGAGGAGGGAGCAGGGAGGGACTGGGACACAAAACAGGGTGAAATGTCCCCAAAGGCCCAGGACTCACCGCACTTCCTGCTCTCTGCACTGCCAGGCAAGCTGTGGAGATCAGGCACTTCTGTCTGTGAGAAATGCAGTTGTGATTTGTGCTGAGACGTTTGATGTTTACAGATACAACCAAATGAGGCTCGGGCTCTGAACCTGCAAAAAGGAAAAGGTGGGTAAGTTCTACATAAAAATTTTGAAACTTGTTTATGAGGTTATATTGATAAAGGGAGCTAACATTTTCAGGGTTAACCAACCACATAATAAGGGCCTACTAACGAACTAACACCCAGCGCTGTTTTGCTTATGGTCTAACGAACAAGTGTTTAAGGAATACAATTAAGGAATTGAATTAAACGTTGTTTATCCATAGAAAAAGCCTAAGTTATTTATTTCATTGCTTTACAACAAGTGATTGAATCTGCTATAGAAAAGTTCAACCCCCTCCTCTATAGCAAAGGACAAAAGAAAGTATGGATTTTTGTTGCATCTAATCCATAATGCAAGTACCAATTAAAACGTGTCTGCTGGAGTGGATATCCTGGACACGAACAGGCAGGTTCCTGGTGTTGTGCCCATGGTGATTCATCCACTGTGGCCGTGGGTGTCAGGCCTTGATACAACAGACACAAAACCTTGGGAGAGACGTGATCACAGTAAAACGCTTAAAGATAATGAGCTAGCACACTTGATTTAGTCTTTATTTAAAAATACACACGGCTGCTGTCTTTTTCCAGTTTAGCTACGATGGGCTCCAATATCTCTATTAATTCTAACTACAACACGTGACAAAAATTAAGGGGGGAAAGCTTTGTTTTTACAACGGTAAATACAGTCTAAATCGTAATTTGGGAAACAGATAAAGGGGTGTAGCAGATGAGGCACAGACTCTCTTTAAGATGCAGAGAGACATTTAATACAAACTCAGGTTTGCATTTGAAACATCGCGGACCTCTGTCCTCGATGTACCGATCCTGTATCAATCCCTCTGTCCCTGATGTACCCACCGCGTATCAATCCCTCTGTCCCTCATGTACCAATTCCGTATCAATCCCTCTGTCCCTCATGTACCAATCCCTCTGTCCCTGATGGTTCATGTCCCACACAGTCCTTGCTGCTTGTGTTGTTCCACCAGCGCTTGTTCTCACACTGTGACTCTTGCAATTTCTCACGGGCCTGATGTCACAACCCTGCCACATCTCCCCTTCTTTGTTTAACAATTGCAGCCACAGCAGCGTGTAACTGCACAGCCATTGCACCATTAAAGCTTTTTTCAACCATTCGTTGTGCACAAGAGAAGACACATGGTACACAATCAATAAGTACAGACTCCACATACAAACATTCTAAGCAGCAGGTTAAAGGGCCGTGTTTTGCAATTTTTGTGGCACCCATAACTGTTACAGAATCGCTACTTAATATTCCCTGCGTAGTGTTTAACACAGAATAATGAGCTCCCAGTCAACTAAGAATTCTATTTCTCTGTTCTCCAAGTCAGGATCTATATTAATATATTTCTGAGCTGTCGGTTTAAGACGGTGTAAAAAATCAGTGGGAGACTCCTCACAATCCTGTTTAATCTCAGAACGTTTTGGCATATTTACAGCTTTAGGCGCAGCGTGTCTAATCCCGTATAAAATGCACTGGCGATACCAATGCAGCCTGTGCCCCGATATAAGGATATCGGGATCCCACCCTGGA
Source organism: Nesoenas mayeri (assembly GCF_963082525.1). Classification (NCBI taxonomy): domain Eukaryota; kingdom Metazoa; phylum Chordata; class Aves; order Columbiformes; family Columbidae; genus Nesoenas; species Nesoenas mayeri. Next base: position 462,074 of record NC_137566.1, read on the forward strand.
CTGACCGAGGGACAATTTTGATCTCATGTTCTCTGTGTGTTCTACACCAATAGCTGTTCTTCAACAAACCTTTTACTGGTTTGCATTTCTTTCCCTGATTATCCTTTTTCAAAACAAATGGATCTGAAGAGGATAAAGACAATGCATATGTGACATTATATATTGTGTAATATGCCTTATGTAATAGGCAATATATGATTTAAAATAGATATCTTACTACATATTACATGCAGCACATTACTATACTACAGATCTCAAAGTATACCCACCTAGACCTGTGAAGCATATTAATATTATTTACAGTGGCCACCATTAATTACAATATTCAATCAGATTCTCCCTGGTTGACGCCCTGTTGAACAGCAAACGATCCTTTTCCAATGTCAGAAAACACAGCCTGGGGGGGATTTCTCACGAATCCTCCTGCCGATTGTCCACTACCTACTTCACAATCACAATAACAGACAATTGGTGAACCCTAAGTACTGGACTATAAAATCCCCCAAGACACAAGTAACAACAACAACAAACCACTAAAGCCAGAAACAATTATACAATTGCTAAGGCACAAACAGCAAAATCATTAAAGGTACCTTTATCAAATTGCTGTTCCCTCGTTTTTCTCTTTAATTTATTGTTTTCTCATTTTCCCCTTTAATTTTGTATTTCTTTCTTTTTTTAAGTTACCCAGTTTACCAAAATGCGCAGACGCGAATGCGCAGACCCAACGCGCTGGTGTCGCCCACGTCTCGCGCAGGCAGCGTGCCAACGCAACCAGACAATGAAAGTGCCTTATCTCATTGATGGGGTTTTACCCGCGTCCCGAGCTGGTCCGAGGAGCTGTGGTCCCTTCCAGGAATTCCCCGGTGCCGGCACAAGGTCCCAGAGATCCTGGGATCCACGGGAGGTCAGGTAGATTATCCCATCCTCGTCGCCAGAAATGATACCAAAAAGTCATCAAACAGACTCTTTAACACTGTTTTGAAAGTGTTAAAATGCAGGCACTTCTATTACAGCGCGCTGGGGGATCGCTCCTCTAATCGAGTGTGCGTTCCGCTTTCCTCTGGTTTTACAGATCGTGGAACTCCTCAAACAGCAAAACATGACAACCAATGTTACAGACGTCTCGTGCTCTTTCACCAGCGCGTGCAGCAGCAACGAGAAATCTGGAATGAGCGTCTACAGAAACACGTACGTAATTACCCAATTCAGAACAATGCGTTACATCCGCTGGCCGTACTTCATTGGCAGTAACCCCTCCTGGATTAACACCCTCTGTGGATGGCGCGGGTGCCAACTGTTGGCAATCAGGGCAGGACATAAGAACGCTCCTGGCCTGATCCACTGTAATTTGAAGTTGTCGTTTTAACGCCTTTGCACTCTGGTGAAAGAATTTATGTGATCATTTAGCTTGCCCCAAGGCTTTAGGCACAGTGAGCGGCACAGCTCGTGCATCGGCCCTCCTACTGCCTTCTGCAAGTGGTCCTGGAAGGGCCACTGTGAGAGCGGGTGTGCATTGCATAATACCTATGATGTCTATGATTTATTAGAAACCATAGCATTCTCAATTCAGCCATCAAAAGAGGATTATCCTCTTCCTTCAGAAAAGAAGCTTCCAGGCGGTTAAGTATGCCAGCCGCATAATATGAGCCAGTTACAACATTCAAAGGCTTGTTACAGAACACCTCAAAGCGATCCTAACAGCTGTCAGCTCAAGAACTTGTTTGACTCTTGGTCTCTTTTTCTACCTTGTGTTTGCAGCACTGGGTATCTGAGTTTAGCCATGTAATTACAACTTTATGTGAGCGACCAGAGGCATCAGTAAATAGAGTCTTGTCACTTACTGGTCGTTGCTGACAGCAGCATGTATTGCGAATTCTCCTTCGTTGTAGGAAGAAATATACCTTCAGGTCTACCCCATACATAGCATATAAACATTCTCTGCCTTTAATTATTGGTTTTGCATACATTTCTTTTATTATCCAAACTGTTTTCATTGGTGTGTGAGCTAGAAAAACCCATACAGCCACAGTCACCTTTCTCCCTCCTTGAGCTCTCCTGACCTGCGGTTCCACCACCGGTGTCTTCTTTCTTGATCCCTCTTGACTGGCAGGTGCGCTCCAACCCTCTTTATCCATCACTCTTCCTCATGGGTTCACCTCCTTACTTGCTTTTCCTTTGCATGCTGCTCCCCCTGAAGAGAAACACACAGAGGACTGAGCTACACCAGCCCAAGGGCACTACAGTCAGACAGGGACTGAGTCCGGGGCTGACACCTCCCCACACCCCACAGCGCGCCCACCTTGCCTTGGCACCAGCCCCTGGCACAGCCCTTCCCCTCAGCTCTGCCCTCCCTGCAGCACAGCTTCCGCACGTGCCCTGCTCAGGCTGGACCCCAATGTCACGGGTTAGAGATGTCACAGCTCAGTACAAGTGCCCACGGTCCTCACCTGCTCTTTGGTACTTGCGGAGGGTCACGTCGCTGTGCCCCAGGGCACTGGCCTGCACGGCCCTGCCCGGCAGCGGGAGCGTCTGGAGCTGCCGGCTGGTTCTCCAGCTTTAGGGTCACCCGCAGCAGCCCGCTCTCCTCAGCTCTGCACACCCAGCCAGTTGCGCCGCCCAGGCAAAGTCAGCTTCACCCTCTGCCCTACACCTCACCTGCAAACAGCCAACTCTTCAGCTGACAATCGCCCAAAACCCACCGACAAACCCTCCAAATCTCAGCCTTTCGCTTTCAACTGCTGCCTCTAGCGCATCTCACAGACAAGCCTCCAAAATCCCCTCATCCTGCAATAATGCTCCAGCACTCATCGCCTGCGGGAACAACGGCCACAATACCATGCAAACACCAACCAGTTCTGGCACGGAAATATCGCTTTCTCCTCCAGATCCCACCTACACCAACTGCTGACAAACACACGCTGTCCTCACCAAAGCCAAACGCTGCAACAACCAGCGACAACTCACATGTGCGTGTGCGGCGCAAAACCGCAGGTGTGAGCTAACGCAGAGCTGGGCTTGACAGCTGCACAGTGTGCACCCTGCGGCTTAACGTGGCCAGTCACTGCCATTCCGCCTTCTCCCTGGGAGAAGCGCATGAGCACAGGCTGCTTCAAGGCACGATGCGAACGGTTTGGATCTCCGGGTCTCTGAGGGCGAGAGCGATAAATGTGATCTGTGTGTGGCGCAGGAACTTCCCGTCCACTTGCTCCTCCATTCAGTCAGGTGCAGCAAGAGAGGGACAGAGAAAGAAACAGTTAGGACCGGATTAACAACCTCGTCATCCCTGTCCCCAAACCTGCAGGCGTCCTAGGAGGCCTGATCTAAGTTTGGCTCTTCTCCCGCTCTTTGCTGGAATACTTCACTGCACAAATTTCTGTCATGAACACTCTCTTAACCAGTCTGATGTGTTCATAGTTCCCAGCCCAGCGTCCATTCCTCAAGGTACCTCAGCATTTCCCTTTGAAACCAGACCTGAGTGCCATCCCGTCCTGAGCTACCTCAGCATTGCCCCCTGCAGCCTCCCCGACGCCATCTCCTCCCCGAGCTCCCTCAGCCTTTCCCGCCAAAGCCTCCCCGATGTCACCCCCTCCCTGAGGTCCCTCAGCCTTTCCCGCCAAAGCCCCCCCGATGTCACCCCCTCCCTGACGTCCCTCAGCCTTTCCCGCCAAAGCCCCCCCGATGTCACCCCCTCCCTGACGTCCCTCAGCCTTTCCCGCCAAAGCCTCCCCGATGTCACCCCCTCCCTGAGGTCCCTCAGCCTTTCCCGCCAAAGCCCCCCCGATGTCACCCCCTCCCTGAGGTCCCTCAGCCTTTCCCGCCCAAGCTCCTTCCGCGCCGTCCCGCCCTCAGGCTCCTCCGCCGCTCCCCCCCGTTCCCGGCCTCTCCCCGCGGCAGCGCCGCCCCCGCCCCTCGCGCCCCTGGGCACCGCCCCGTTCCCGGCCCCCTCCCGCTCGCCTTCCTCCCTCTGCCCTGTGGCACCACGGGCTCCTCCCTCCGCCCCACGGCCCCGCCCGAGCCCCGCGCAGCGCTCAGCCCGGGGCTCCCTTCCCTCACAGCCGCCCGCGTGTTTCCCCCTCGCCCCTTGCTCGGCCCGGCCCGGGGCCGCGCTGTTGCGGCTGCCTGCCCCTCGCCTTCCTCCTGCCCAAACCAGCCCGTCCCTCCCCCTCCAGCCTCCCCCCTCAGCCGGGACCGGGGCGGCCCCGGCCGGTCTCCCCGGTGTCCGTCCGCCCGCCCCTCGCTCACCGTCGGCCCCGCCGCTCCTCGCGCGCTCCTCCCGCCGCCGCACCGGCGGCACGCGCTCCTCCGCCCCCGCACTTACGCAGCGTGGCCCCGCCCATCCGGCGCAGGAGCCAATCCCGTCCGCGCCCGCCACCGGGCCCCGCCCCCCCTCCCGGCCCGGAGCCGCCGGCGGCCGCAGAGCGGCGCTGTCCGCCCGCAGCGCGGCCCCGGCCCCGGCGGGGCAGCGGCAGCGGGGCCGGGAGCGCTCGGGCTGCGCCTGCCCGGGACGGCCCGGGGCCGAGGGCTCCGCCGCTGCAGCCCGTTTCGTGCCGCTTGCACCCCCGGCTTACACGGCTGCAGCCTTCCTGCTGCTTTAGCTCACACATCTTTCTTCCTTCTACCTGCACAGCAGTTCACACTCACAAACGTTGCAGAACAATCTACAAACATTACAAAGATAGACCACGGACCACAGCTTCCTGAGCTTTCGGGTTAAAGTTCCTGTAGATCCCCATGTTTCAATAAAACAGACACCACCAGTAGAGCTGCTGCCTCTGCCGTCTTTGGTCAGAAAGAAGTCACAACACCAGAAAACACATTGGCAGCCGGTGCTTTGACCAGTGAAGGTGGGATCTACAAAAGTCTGATTAAACCAAACAGCCTGAGGTCTTTAGCAAGCTGCAGATCTGCCAGGCATGCTGAAATGCCTGAAATTTACTCCTGCAATATTCCACAATGGAACAGCCCTTCATCTCAAATCTCATCTCCAAGTTCCAAACCAGTACATTAAAAGCTGTCACTAGGTATTAGAAGACCACTGCAAGATCGTATTGCTTTTTGAGTTTAATAAGAATTTTTCAATAAACCAAAACGCAAGCAGTTTCTGCAGTCTGTTGCTCATCCTCCTGTTCATTCCTTAGCACTGCAGCAATCGGTTTTTATACGACGTGTCAGCAGAGGCGTTTGAAAAACCCCAAACAAAACTTATTCCAGTCCACGGACCCCCTCGCTGCCCCCCCTCACCCTGAGCCCCACGATCAGCACTTGGTGTGGGAGAGGAGCACAGCTCGACATGTTGTATCTGGGATGCTGTATCTATTACGCTGTACCTAGGATGCTGTATCTGGGATGCTGTATATGGGATGCTATATCTGGGATGCTGTATCTGGGATGCTGTACCTGGGATGCTGTATCTGGGATGGCGTATCTGGGATGTTGTATCCGGGATACTGTATCTAGAATGCTGTATCTAGGATGCCGTATCTAGGATACTGTATCTGGGATGCTGTATTTGGGATGCTGTATCCGGGAAGCTGTATCGGGGATGCTGAATCTGGGATGCTGTATCTGGGATGCACCCGACCAGGTGCCTTTGTGTGAACATGAAACAGCCGTCTATACAGAGCTCCCTTGAATCTGTCCGCGTGAGAAATGCAGGACTGGGCAACGTCGTGCAACACGCGCAACCTTGCCAACAAACGGCGCAGCTGTGCACTCACTCGCGCTTAAGCACGAATGGAGCCTGCATCAAGGCACACGCATGTGGACAGACAATCGTCTGTAGACACACACGCTTTCACGCACACGGTCGTCCAAGTACAGGGACGTATCTGCACGTACCCTCCAAAAGAATATTCTCGTGCAGCCACGTATGCGTGATGCAGTACACCAACCATCAACGCACACCTGTTTACTCTCAAGCAGGTCATCACGTTTCGCGTACATCTTTCAGTCCATAGATGGGAGTGGGCGCGCTTGCGGATGTGTGCATGTGTGTGGCCAAGCGTTTGCTTAGGCATCAGTGTGTGAAAATGTAGGTGCTTTTCTCTAGCTGCGTTCGCGGGCACGAGGTGGTGGGTGCACCTAGCTGGGAGCTTGTGGAATGGTTTCTGCTTGGTTTTCAATGGGGAATCGTGTGTGTTCACGTGGACAAACAGAAGGCATAGCAACTAGGTTCCAGCGCAGAAAACGCAAGTTTTCCGATGCACTCTCTTTCTCTCCCTATACGGAGTCGTGTATAGAAACCGCTAAGACTGCGATCGGCGAGTAAGCTACCACGAAGCATGCCGTACGGAGAAAATACCAACACATTCTCGGTCCACACATTGTTTCTGATACGTGCCTGAACGCAAATACCTTCGTGCTGCTGTGGCATAAAAGACGGCCGTCAGAATATGTGATTGCGCGCACCTGTGCAATTGCTTGGTTATGCATTCAGTCCTGGTGTGCGGGGCTTTCAGAACTGGTTCTGTGGAGTCGTCTGCGGAAATGCCGCTGACGGAACACGCACCCTCGATTGTTCACCAAAATATAGGCAGACGCGTTTTACCACGTCGTTCAACGTGCAGAGAGCTACGTCTTTTCCGAAGAGACAAGGGAAACGCGTGTGCACGCACGGAAGAAAAACCCGACCAGGTGCCTTTGAGTAAACGTGAAACAGCCGTCTATACACTCGCAGACACGTGAACGTGCATCAATGCAGTCACACAGCCACCAGCTTTTGAGCACAGGCTCTGCTGGTTTTCGCACTTTTCAGGCACAATCCCGAAAGCCGCGCACAATGCAGTTCATTCGCTAAATGTCGTCTAGGGAAGCATTTCTCCGGTCGATCTACCGTTCAGCTTTCTTCTGGCGTTACTGAGAAATGTCAGCGCAGGGAATCCGTCTCTGTCGAGCACACGTCAATCCCTCTTCGGTTTTCCTTTGTTGACTCTGCCTAGATGATTTCCCTGGTCTCTCTTCACCGGAGCAGTCGTGGCTGTGCTGTGTTACAAACAGGCACAGCAAACGCACACCAAGTGTCCAGAGACACACTCCGCTGAGCTCAACACTAGCGCAAATGCATATTTGCGACGAAATCAGCACAAATGCTTGTGGAGAGAAAGACATGGACTCACACGCGTCTGGAGTGACGAATAGATACAGCAGGCGCTAGGAACACAGACTGACTTCCAGGCACACTGTCCTCACACCAACAGGGACGGCTCTGCAGCTATCCTAGACGTTGATTATCGAACTAGCCACACTGACCTGCGCGAAACTCCCAGACACTTAACAGGCAAGACACAATCTCTCCGACAAGCACACAAGTGTTCGCTCTCAGCTGTAGATCAGGGACAAGCTTGCGCAATGAAGCCCTGTTGCTCTTTCGCATTAAGGCATGATCTCTTTCGTTTCTCTTGTACATCGGCTGCGGAAAGCTATTCCTCGCGGACTGTGAAACATTTGCCAAGGGTGAGAAGTAGCTCGGAACAGCATTCAGTTCTGCCTACGACTGTCTTTGCTCCTTTCCTAGCAGAGCTCCTGTGCATCTGTACGCATGAGAAATGCAGGACTGGGCAACGTCGTACAACACGCGGAGCTTTGCCAAAAGACGGCGCAGCTGTGCACTCACTCCAGCTTAAGCACGAATGGAGCCTGCAAAAAGGCACACTCATGAGGACAGAAAATCGTTTGTAGACACACAGGCTTTCACGCACACGGTCGTCCAAGTACAGGGACGTATCTGCACGTACCCTCCAAAAGAATATTCTCGTGCAGCCACGTATGCGTGATGCAGTACGCCAACCATCAACGCACACCTGTTTACTCTCAAGCATGTCAACCCGTTTCGCGTACGTCTTTCTGTCCAAAGACGGGAGTGGGTGCGCTTGCGGATGTGTGCATGTGTATGGCCAAGCGTTTGCTTAGGCATCGGTGTGTGAAAATGTAGGTGCTTTTCTCTAGCTGCGTTCGTGTGCACGAGGCGGTGGATGCACCTAGCTGGGAGCTTGTGGAATGGTTTCTGCTTGGTTTTCAGTGAAGAATCGTGTGTGTTCACGTGGACAAACAGAAGGCGTAGCAATCAGGTTCCAGCGCAGAAAAGGCAAGTTTTCCGATGCACTCTCTTTCTCTCCCTATACCGGGTCGTGTATAGAAACCGCTAAGACTGCGATCGGCAAATAAGCTACCACGAAGCATGCCGTACGGAGAAAATACTAACACATCCTCGTCCACACATTGTTTCTGATACGTGCCTGAACGCAAATACCTTCGTGCTGCTGTGGCATAAAAGACGTCCGTCAAAATATGTTACTAGCGCACCGGTGCAATTGCTTGGTTCTACAATCAGTCCTGGTGTGCGGAGCTTTCAGAACTGGCTCTGCGGAGTCGTCTGCGGAAATGTCGCTGACGGAACACGCACCCTCGATTGTTCACCAAAATATAGGCAGACGCCTTTTACCACGTCGTTTAGCATGCAGAGAGCTACGTCTGTTTCGAAGAGACAAGGGAAACGCGTGTGCACGCACAGAAGAAAAACCCGACTAGATGCATTTGTGTGAACGCGAAACAGCCGTCTATACACTCGCAGACACGGGAACGTGCATCAATGCAGTCACACAGCCACCAGCTTTTGAGCACAGGCTCTGCTGGTTTTCGCACTTTTCAGGCACAATCCCGAAAGCCGCGCACAATGCAGTTCATTCGCTAAATGTCGTCTAGGGAAGCATTTCTCCGGTCGATCTACCGCTCAGCTTTCTTCTGGCGTTACTGAGAAATGTCAACGCAGGGAATCCGTCTCTGTCGAGCACACGTCAATCCCTCTTCGGTTTTCCTTTGTTGACTCTGCCTAGATGATTTCCCTGGTCTCTCTTCACCGGAGCAGTCGTGGCTGTGCTGTGTTACAAACAGGCACAGCCAACGCACACCAAGTGTCCAGAGACACACTCCGCTGAGCTCAATACTAGCACAGATGCATATGTTCGACGAAATCAGCACACAAGGATGTGGAGAGAAAGACATGGACTCACACGCGTCTGGAGTGACGAATAGATACAGCAGGCGCTAGGAACACAGACTGACCTACAGGCACACTGTCCCCACACCAACAGGGACCTCTCTGCAGCTATCCTAGACGTTGGTTATCGATCCAGCCACACTGACCTGCGCCAGACTCCCAGACACTTAACAGGCAAGACACAATATCTCCAACAAGCACACAAGTGTTCGCTCTCAGCTGTAGATCAGGGACAAGCTTGCACAGTGACGCCCTGTTGCTCTTTCGCGTTAAGGCATGATCTGTTTCGTTTCTCTTGTACATCGGCTGCTGAGCGATTTTCCTCGGGCCACTGTGAAGCATTTGCCATAGGTGAGAAGTAGCTCGGAGCAGCATTCAGTTCTGCCTACGACTGTCTTTGCTCCTTTAGTAGCAGAGCTCCCGTGCATCTGTCCGCGTGAGAAATGCAGGACTCTGCAACGTCGTGCAACACGCGCAACCTTGCCAACAAACGGCGCAGCTGTGCCCTCACTCGCGCTTAAGCACGAATGGAGCCTGCATCAAGGCACACGCATGTGGACAGACAATCGTTTGTAGACACACATGCTTTCACGCACACGGTCGTCCAAGTACAGGGACGTATCTGCACGTACCCTCCAAAAGAATATTCTCGTGCAGCCACGTATGCGTGACGCAGTACGCCAACCATCAATGCACACCTGTTTACCCTCAAGCATGTCAGTACGTTTCGCGTACGTCTTTCTGTCCATAGATGGGAGTGGGCGCGCTTGCGGATGTCTGCTTGTGTGTGGCCAGGCGTTTGCTTAATCATGAGTGTGTGAAAAGGTAGGTGCTTTTCTCTAGCTGCGTTCGTACGCGCGAGGTGGTGGGTGCACCTAGCTGGGAGCTTGTGGAATGGTTTCTGCTTGGTTTTCAGTGGGGAATCGTGTGTGTTCACGTGGACAAACAGAAGGCATAGCAACTAGGTTCCAGCGCAGAAAACGCAAGTTTTCCGATGCACTCTCTTTCTCTCCCTATACCGAGTCGTGTATAGAAGCCGCTAAGCCTGCGATCGGCAAGTAACCTACCACGAAGCGTGCCGTCCGGAGAAAATACCAACACATTCTCGGTCCACACATTGTTTCTGATACGTGCTTGAACTCAAATACCCTCGTGCTGCTGTGGCGTAAATGACGTCCCTCAGAATATGTGATTGCGCGCACCTGTGCAATTGCTTGGTTCTTCATTCAGTCCTGGTGTGCGGAGCTTTCAGAACTGGCTCTGCGGAGTCGTCTGCGGAAATGTTGCTGACGGAACACGCACCCTCGATTGTTCACCAAAATATAGGCAGACGCGTTTTACCACGTCGTTCAGCATGCAGAGAGCTACGTCTGTTCCGAAGAGACAAGGGAAACGCGTGTGCACGCACAGAAGCAAAACACGACCAGGTGCCTTTGTGTGAACGTGAAACAGCCGTCTATACACTCGCAGACACGGGAACGTGCATCAATGCAGTCACACAGCCACCAGCTTTTGAGCACAGGCTCTGCTGGTTTTCGCACTTTTCAGGCACAATCCCGAAAGCCGCGCACAATGCAGTTCATTCGCTAAATGTCGTCTAGGGAAGCATTTCTCCGGTCGATCTACAGCTCAGCTTTCTTCTGGCGTTACTGAGAAATGTCAACGCAGGGAATCCGTCTCTGTCGAGCACACGTCAATCCCTCTTCGGTTTTCCTTTGTTGACTCTGCCTAGATGATTTCCCTGGTCTCTCTTCACCGGAGCAGTCGTGGCTGTGCTGTGTTACAAACAGGCACAGCCAACGCACACCAAGTGTCCAGAGACACACTCCGCTGAGCTCAATACTAGCACAGATGCATATGTTCGACGAAATCAGCACACAAGGATGTGGAGAGAAAGACATGGACTCACACGCGTCTGGAGTGACGAATAGATACAGCAGGCGCTAGGAACACAGACTGACCTACAGGCACACTGTCCCCACACCAACAGGGACCTCTCTGCAGCTATCCTAGACGTTGGTTATCGATCCAGCCACACTGACCTGCGCCAGACTCCCAGACACTTAACAGGCAAGACACAATCTCTCCGACAAGCACACAAGTGTTCGCTCTCAGCTGTAGATCAGGGACAAGCTTGCGCAGTGACACCCTGTTGCTCTTTCGCATTAAGGCATGATCTCTTTCGTTTCTCTTGTACATCGGCTGCGGAACACTATTCCTCAGGCCCCTGTGAAGCATTTGCCATAGGTGAGAAGTAGCTCGGAGCAGCTTTCAGATCTGCCTGCGACTGTCTTTGCTCCTTTACTAGCAGAGCTCCCTTGCATCTGTCCGCGTGAGAAATGCAGGACTGGGCAACGTCGTGCTACACGGGGAGCTTTGACAACAAACGACGCAGCTGTGCACTCACTGCAGCTTTAGCACGAAATGAGCCTGCATCAAGGCACACGCATGTGGACAGACAATCGTTTGTAGACACACATGCTTCCATGCACACAGTCGTCCAAGTACAGGGACGTATCTGCACGTACCCTCCAAAAGAATATTCTCGTGTAGCCACGTATGCGTGACGCAGTACGCCAACCATCAATGCACACCTGTTTACCCTCAAGCATGTCAGCACGTTTCGCGTACGTCTTTCTGTGCATAGATGGGAGTGGATGCTCTTGCAGATGTGTGCTTGTGTGTGACCAGGCGTTTGTTTAAGCATCAGTGTGTGAAAATTAGGTGCTTTTCTCTAGCTGCGGTCGCGTGCACGAGGTGGTGGGTGCACCTACCTGGGAGCTTGTGGAAAGGTTTCTGCTTGGTTTTCAGTGGGGAATCGTGTGTGTTCACGTGGACAAACATAAGGCGTAGCAACTAGGTTCCAGCTCAGAAAAGGCAAGTTTTCCGATGCACTCTCTTTCTCTCCCTATATGTATTCCTGTATAGAAACCGCTAAAGCTGGGATCGGCAAGTAAGCTACCACGAAGCATGCCGTAGGGAGAAAATACCCACAGATCCTCCCTTCACACGTTGTTTGTGATACTTGCTTGAATGCAAATACGTTCTTAATGCTATGACATAAAAGACGTCCGTCAGAATATGTTAGGAGCGCATCGGTGCAATTGCTTGGTTCTACACTCAGTCCTGGTGTGCGGAGCTTTCAGAACTGGCTCTGCGGAGTCGTCTGCGGAAATGCCGTTGACGGAACACGCACCCTCGATTGTTCACCAAAATATAGGCAGACGCCTTTTGCCACGTCGTTCAGCATGCAGAGAGCTACGTTTGTTCCGAAGAGACAACGGAAATGTGTGTGCACGCACAGAAGAAAAACACGACTAGATGCATTTGTGTAAACGTGAAACAGCCGTCTATACACTCGCAGACACGGGAACGTGCATCAATGCAGTCACACAGCCACCAGCTTTTGAGCACAGGCTCTGCTGGTTTTCGCACTTTTCAGGCACAATCCCGAAAGCCGCGCACAATGCAGTTCATTCGCTAAATGTCGTCTAGGGAAGCATTTCTCCGGTCGATCTACCGCTCAGCTTTCTTCTGGCGTTACTGAGAAATGTCAACGCAGGGAATCCGTCTCTGTCGAGCACACGTCAATCCCTCTTCGGTTTTCCTTTGTTGACTCTGCCTAGATGATTTCCCTGGTCTCTCTTCACCGAGGCAGTCGTGGCTGTGCTGCGTTACACACAGGCACAGTCAACGCACACCAAGTGTCCAGAGACACACTCCGCTGAGCTCAACACTAGCACAGATGCACATGTGTGACGAAATCAGCACACATGCTTGTGGAGAGAAAGACATGGACTCACACGCGTGTGGAGCGACGGATAGATACAGCAGGCGCCAGGAACACAGACTGACCTACAGGCACACTGTCCCCACACCAACAGGGACCTCTCTGCAGGTATCCTAGACGTTGATTATCGAACCAGCCACACTGACCTGCCCCAAACTCCCAGACACTTACAGGCAAGACACAATCTCTCCGACAAGCACACAAGTGTTCGCTCTCAGCTGTAGATCAGGGACAAGCTTGCGCAGTGACGCCCTGTTGCTCTTTCGCTTTAAGGCATGATCTCTTTCGTTTCTCTTGTACATCGGCTGCTGAGCGCCTTTCCTCGCGCCACTGTGAAGCATTTGCCATAGGTGAGAAGTAGCTCGGAGCAGCATTCAGTTCTGCCTCCTTTAGTAGCAGAGCTCCCGTGCATCTGTCCGCGTGAGAAATGCAGGACTGGGCAACGTCGTGCAACACGCGGAGCTTTGCCAACAAACGGCGCAGCTGTGCCCTCACGCGTGCTTAAGCACGAACGGAGCCTGCATCAAGGCACACGCATGTGGACAGACAATCGTTTGTAGACACACATGCTTTCACGCACACGGTCGTCCAAGTACAGCTGCGGGGTGCGCGGCCCCTCGGGCAGGGTGATCCCGGTCTCTTGGCCGCAGGCTGGAGCTGACAGACGGGTTTAGGTGCTTTGGCCTGCTTTTTTGCCACTGCCGCCTTCTCGGTGCCGTGAAGAAAAACCCGCGCGGTTGATTCCGCTCGCTGCTCAGGAGCTTCCACATCTGACGCCGTGGACTGAGGAAGAACGTTTGCGAGTTGGAGGACGCTACAAGATATTCCCCGTGGAAGCCGGAGAAGAGGCAAATGGGCTGCCAGTGGAGCTGTGTTCCGTGCAGTCTTCAGTTTAGGACGTTCAGTTTGTCCTTCCAGAAAAGGAGCAGTCATTGGTAGGCCTGGGAGAGGCCATTAAGTGCGTGATCAGAATGGAAGCCAGATTGCACTCGACGTTGCTGCTGTCGGTCTTGGCTTTCGGTGGTTTCCCCACGGCTGCCTAGTGTTTGGGAGCGCGGAGGGGGCGTTTTTTCTTCCCCAAGGAGAGGCTGTGCTTAAAAAAGAATTTGTTTCCTCAGAGAAGTGCAAGTCCGTGTGTGTAAGCCAGCCAAAATCGCCAGCCTAGTCAAGTTCCGAGTGTGCGTCTGTCAGACGGCCGCTTGACGTTGCCGAGTTCCCAGCTGTGCAGTTGTACTGGCGAAGGGCAATGCAGGACGGAAGGGTTTTTTCTGCTGCGGGGACCCAGCCGCCCCCCTTTTCAGCGGAAAGCAGGGGAGCGCGGTTTATTGTTCCCTTTGCAATGCGGCTGCTGGCGCGGGAGGGCTGGGGGGGGCTGGAGGGACGGAGCGCTGGTTGGCTGCCTGGGCACGTCAGTCGCCACTCTGTCCGCCTATCAGATTGCCAGAGGGGCGGGCGTTGAGGTCTCCGTACTGCGCATGCCCGACTCGCGAGCGCTGCTAGGCGGCGAGAGAGGTGATTGACGTGTCCTAGGCAGCCAACCGGGACGCGGCAAGGGGCGGGTGCTGCGGTCTCGCTACCGCGCATGCCCAAAGCACGAGCGCCTGGCGGGAGCGGAGCGGCGAAAGAGGCGGCAGGTGAGTGCGGCCGCGGCGGGGGTGACCGTGCCGGTGGAACGGGGGGGGGCGGGATTTGGCGGCGCGGCGCGGAGGCGTTCGTCTCCGGTTCCCCCCCGCCGAGCGGGCGAAGCTGGCGGGAGGCGTGTGACCCTGCGGGCAGGTGCGCTGAAGGCTGGCGGTCTGGAGCCGTGTCTCCCTCCGGCGCAGCGCCCGTGCCCGGTCCGGCGGTCCCTCCGGGAGCGCCGCAGCCCCCGTTAGTCAGGGGGACGTTGAAAAGCAGAGCTGGTGGCGTGGCGAGTGGGGCGCCGCTTCGGCGGGAGCTCGGGGCGAGGCGCGGCGGGTTCAGTTTTTTCCTTATCTGAAGAAATCAAAGAGAATTTTAGATCGTATTTTTTCCGTCTAAATCAAGTGTTGGCGTAGACTTTTGTGTTCAGATAATCAACATTGTCTGTAAAGAATTGTTTAACAAAAACAAGCAGAAACCAAAACCAGGTTCAGACCTGTAAGAAGCATAGAATAATTTCGTTTGTAAGAGACCATCTAGGGGGGTCATCTTGTTGAATTGCCTTCACAATGAGATCAGGTCACTGAATGCCTTGTCTACTGAAATTCTGAATATCTCCAAGGTTGGGGATTCCATGGGCTCCCCGGGAAGCTGGTGCTTAACCATTTGTGTCACCAAACATGCTAAAAAAATACCTCACTAGTTAGCTTTGTTTTACCATGAGAAGCTTTTGTTCTCTTCATAGGTGTTGCAACCATCATTATTGTGGGTGATGAAGGAGCTTCTGGGGTGGTTGGGATAGCACATTCATCCCAGCATGTTCTGATTGGAGAACCTTCAGGAAATTATAATGGCACTGCTCTTATTAGGTGAGTACATCACTCATTTATCCAAAACAGCTCTGTTTCAAAAGCTATGAGACTCCACATTTGGCAAGAATTAATTTAATGCTGCATTTCATTATCACTTCTAAAATCACAAGTATTTTTAAAATTAGATGCTTGTTTTTTAAGAAGGGCAGAACATAGTACGTAGGTGTCTTTTCAGTATTGCTGAGGAGCTTTAGATATGTCTTCCAATTATTTACAACATAGATTCATTAAAGGAAAGAGGATTCTAATCAAAGGAATAGGGGAAGGCAGTCAATTATATTTGAAGATGCTTTGTACTTTTCAGGATTCAGTTCAGGATTGGTGCTTGAACTGAAATTCGGTACATTGTTACGATGATCAGCATAACCAAAGCAGCACTGGGTCTTAGTTGAAACAAGATGCAATTCTTTGACTGCATTCAGTCAGCTGAAAACAAGATGAAGAAATCACAATGTTACCATACCTTCTAACAGAATTGGAGAAAAAGTATTACAACACTTTCCCTTAGTGAAACAGCAAATAGAAGCAAGAAAACAGATTCTCATGCTGCCCTGAGAATCCCAACAGACAAAGGGGTGCTTTGTGCAGCACCAGTTTAGAACATGTACTAGATCATGGTATAGACAATTTCTTGCCATGCTTCAGTTCACCGAGAATGTCATGAGTAGGATTAGCCTCTAGGTTTTTAGACAAGCAGCACACAGAACATTTCTCAAGTGATCTCATAGTACTATTCTCGTATCTTTCTGCCTTCAAAACCAAATTACCTCTGGGTGCTACCCGTAAGTCCCATTTCCCTTCTGTTTTGCATGTCTATTTCCTGAAAAGCAGAAAGACAGCTCAGTTTTCAGCTGCCAACTTTGGGCTGTATGCACAAAGAAACTATAAAGTGCTCTGGGTAAAAATACAGCTCAAGATGCCTCCCAACACGGGGAAGTAAATCAGAACTGCAGACACGTTATTGCTCTGAAGAGGTTATGGTAAAGATCTTAATAGTGACTTAATAGATTAAAATTCAAGCTTCACAGTGCTGGTAACATTTCTTCCGTGCACAACAATATCTATGCTTTATATCTCTGGATTTGGTATCAAATATTACAGGTAGAAGATTAAATCTGCGTTTGCATTCTGCAGCCTGACATGTGGCCCAGGGATTTTTGGTGAAATCATAATATATTGGAATATAACACCCCGTCATCACACAGAATTTATGGAGACGTCGGGGACCTTGACAATGCGAGACAGGCAGTGTGCAGCAGTGGTTCTAATACAGGTACAAGAGATTTTACACCAGTAGCTATTTCAGGTTCTTCCTTTTATCTAGCCAGCATCTTGATTAGAAATTAGTTATACCTCTCTACCTGGAAATGGTTAATTGGTTCTTCTCCCTAGGCTGTCGATGATAACCGTCCTGAGGAGAAGCATTACTACACATTTGAATTAACTGGGATCAGTGATGGAGGACTCATAAATGAATCTAGCAGCACAGCAAATATTACCATGGCCGCCAGTGATTTTCCATACGGAGAGTTTACATTTTCACGAGAAATATTGCTGACAACAGAAGAAGAAAAATGGGTATATGGTTAAAATTCCTTCTTACGTAAAATATCGATAGATATCAATATTGTCGGTAGATTTATACTTAACTTTAGGAAAAAAAAAAGGCAGAGATTTATTCTGCATTTATCATAGCATAGTCCATCTGAGGCTTTTGGTGTTTTTAATACTCTGAGAAAGATGCCTGTCTGTTAAATTATGTGTATTCTGCACTTACTGCAGCAAATTGTTACCTGGCAGAACCGTTGAGAAGGTGCCTATAGAACAGTCTCAGAATGGTAACAGAAAAGCAAAGCCATTTTTTAAAGCAAATGTCCTCTCTCCCTCAGGTTAACATCACTGTTTTGCGTTCAAGGGGATCCTATGGCAAAGTGCGTCTTTGCTTCCAGAGAATAAATGGGACTGCAGAGGAGGGAGTTGATTTCACCCCCACAGTAAGGGAACTGTTATTTGAACCACATGAGGAGAGTAGAATGATTTCGGTTGAAATTCATGATGACGACTTTCCTGAAGGTCCTGAAGACTTTTCAGTGATGATTACCAAAGTGGAACTCCAAGGAAGGTCAAGATAAAATTAATTATAAGATAAAATTAATTAAAAGCAGGAGATCAAACTGTATTTGGAATCTGATCTACCTGCATAAAGGCACCGCTGGATTTCAGGTGTTTTACTGTAAAATTTCCTATGGCAGCTATAATAGTAATAATAATACAAATTGGATGTATGGCAATCCAAATTCTTTCAACATTAATTTTAAGATTTTGCTGATTCAGATTTATTAAAGCTGAAAGTCCATCCATTACATAGAAGTTGTCAAATCACATGAAACTCAAAGAAGAAGATAAAATGTGAAAGAAAAAGCGAAAGATCCACATTTCTGTGAAAAAACTGCCAGTTTTGCAGATATAGTTAGAAAAAGTGTGACCAAAAATCTTCAGTGGTAACTCTCAGAAAATAAAAGTATTTGTGGTAATTGAAAATTGTCATACTTGCATTACAATACTTTTGCAAGATTTGTTTTTAATGTAATATTCCTTTTTATGTTCTTGCAAGTGGATTTGATTTCACCGTAAAGGAAAATGATCTACAGATAGATCAACTCCCAGTAACAGGAAATATCTCCACAGTACGAGTCACTATAGCAAAAAGTGATAATGCAGAAGGCATCATAGAATTTGATCCACAGTATATCCTTCTACAGGGTAAGTTTACCAGAGGTTTTCACTATGGTTTAGAGGATAAGCCTGTGGCTCTCTCACAAATTTTGAAATAAAATAACTTTTTTTCCCAATTTTTCTTGAAGTGCAAGAGGATGCTGGATTAATCATGATTCCTGTTGTGAGAAAGCGTGGAACGTATGGCGATGTAACAGCCAATTTCCTTTGTCGAAGTATTTCTGCACTTCCGAACGTTGACTACATCATCCATAATGATTCTGTCATTTTTTATCGTGGCCAGAACCAGACTTTTATCTATATCTCTATCACAGATGATGAAGAAAGGTAATTATTTTTTTCAGATATTTATTCACTAATCTAGTTCTGAGAAACTGTTTTTTAGCACGTGCAGTATGCCTGTCAGCAGAGTTTGAATTGAAAAGCAAATTTCTGCAGCCCTGAAATATTTAAAGGGAGGGAAAAGAAGCTATGATTGGAGTTTCATAGTGCCTGTTAAATTTTATGCAAACAACTACATTCTTTTTCCCTAGATTATCAGAAAGTTTGGGTGTTAATAGTACTGCTGTGAATAATAAAATATTTTGCCGATTGTTTTTTTTTTTTTTTTAAATTTAGCACATGTGGAAAATAAAACAATATTTTTATTTCAGATATCACCATTCTCTGCAAATGGGGGGAATCTTCTGCTGTATGCTTACAGAGATGACTTCTGTATATCTTTAAACAGATCCAGCTGGACGCATGGTTGAATGACAAATCATAATTTTAATTTTTTGTTCTTGTGTGTCTCAGAAGGTCTTTTTTTCTGTTTTTTTTTTCCATGCAGCGAATTTGCAGAGCAATTTGAAATCCAGCTGATGGGGGCCACTGGTGGAGCAGCCCTTGGGTTCCATCTACTGAGCCAGGTCACCATTGCCAAAAGCGACTCCCCCCAGGGCATCATCTGATTTCTCAGCCAAAGTCGAATTACTCTTCCCAGCCCCGATACACCGACAACAGTGTCGCTGGTGCTGGAAAGGACAGGAAAATTGTTTGGGGAGACACAGGTGGGCCCTGGTTCTCAAAAACGGAATGTTTTCCAGTGACAAGGCCAAAAATCTTCTTTTTGTGCCGTCAGGGGCTTCCTTGTGACTGATTTCTAATGGGATAGTTGCAGCTTTTCATTAAGCGTGAATTCTGTATAGTTGCAGAAGAACAGAAAATATTGTTACTTTTTTGATCTTCTCTTTGTCCTCCTGCTTTTCTCCTTTTATTATGGTCTGGTGTACTTTATTTTGAACTATCTCCCAATCCCATTGAAAATATAGTTAATTTCATGCACCACCGCTAATTTAATTGAACTCAGTTGAATTACTTCCTGAAGCTGGTCAATTTATTTTTATTTTCAGTAAATTGTTTACTATGAGGCCTCTAGACTTTTTTGTAGTCTGTACGTATCACTGCCAAAGTGAAAGTATAAATATGAACCAAGATAAGGCTTCCACAGTCTGGGCAAATGATTGGAAAATTGGCATTAAAGGCCGTGAGCTACTGCTCTCCTCATGTGAAAATTGCCGTGGTCTTCTTTGACTTTTCCTAGAAGTCATTGAAGAAAACTGAAAAACAATTAAGTGTCAAAATAATAATTTTAAGATGCTGAATAGGACCCCTTCAAAAACAATCTAATTTGTGGGAAATTTTGAAAAGATTCTAGCTTTTAATCAGCCTGAGGAAGTGTGAATCGTGATTTGAGGCATTAAAAACTTCTATTGCAGAAAATGTTTGTCGTTTTCAGTCTTGATATCACACTTCCCAGGGAATGTTTCTGGTCAGGATACTTATTTGGTGAGCTTTTCAAAACAACTTGTGAAAGGAAGAGAAAAGTAAACTGGCCTGTGCATTTCCTGTTACGTGCTACAGAAACCTCAGTTTATTTTCTTTTCTGTAACTAATATCTAGAATTTAATAAAATGGCATTGTGGCTAACTAGCACTTCAGAATTTCTATTTTTAATGTTTATTTTTCTCCAAAGGATTATATATTTTCCCACATGTAATCAATTATTAATATGTTGTGTTCTGTAAAAAGAGCACATATTTAAATGTAGCTTGTTAGCAGATGCAAGCATTTTTATGTCGCTTGTGTTACTCTGTCACTTCCCCCGACCCGGGAGGCAGTTATAATATGTCACTACTGTAAATCTGAAACTGGTATCTTCCACAGATTAATTGGGACATCTTGGGACCCAATTCAGAAGAGCTTTTATCTCCCCTGAATAGTGACATGGGTGACCCTGTGAACGGATCATTCTATTTTGGAGAAGGGGAAGGAGGGCTGAGAACTGTTAATCTACAAATCCATCCTCGTGAAGAAGTTGAAGTTCAGGAGATCTTCATTATTAGGCTGAGCCTTATGAAAGGTGAAGCAGAACTAGATCCTAAGGCAAACAGCATTACACTAATAGTAAGTCACTATTGCTTTTCTTTCTCTTGAGATCTCTGTTATTGGTATTTATCCTGCAAAGCTTTGAAGGGTAATCATAATGACTGAATAGCTTGTCATTTGCCTCTTTTTTTTTTGCCTCCCCTACTACATGGGTTTGATGGTCATGGTCAATGGGTCAGAGTCCAGTTGAGGCCTGTATCTAGTGCAGTCCCTCAAGGGTCAGTACTGGGGCCTGTATTATTCAATATATTCATCAATGACTTGGATGAGGGAACAGAGTGACTGTCAGCAAGTTTGCTGATGACACCAAGCTGAGAGGAGTGGCTGACACTGGAAGCTGTGCTGCCATTGGGAGACCTGGACAGGCTGGAGAGTTGGGCAGGGAGAAATTTAATGAAATAGAACAAGGGCAAGTGTAGAGTCTTGTGTCTGGGCAGGAACAACCCCAGGTTCCAGTATAAGTTGGGAAATGACCTATTAGAGAGCAGACTCTCTCAGACTCTCTTCTAAATACTGATGTACTCTTGAGTCTTCTTAAGAGGAGAAAACTCAAGAGGAAGAACTAATTGATACATTCCCTATAGCATCTAGCAATGAAAATCTCAATGTTTCAAACAAGAATACTATTCACTTTACATTTCTGATTTTTTAATTTTTTTTTATTCAATTACTTCCTTAAAGATACAGAAGTTTGGTGATCCCAACGGAATGGTACAGTTTGCTCCTGAATCGTTAACTGAGAAAAACTTCACAGAACCCTCTGCAGTGGAAGGGCCACAAAGTATTACACTGTTTGTCAGACGAATCCAGGGCACCATGGGAAACATAACGGTATTCTCACTCTCTTCCTAATCAACATTATAATCTGAAATAATCCTCTGTATCAATGCATGGAGGGAGATCTTATTCTGTGCCTTTCAATTGCGTATTTCTCAAATTTTGAAATGTCGCCTTTTAGACTGAGTTTAGCAAGGGCTCAGCTCTAGTAGTTGTGGTTTGTAGAGTCAGATTCAGTCTCCCCTGGTCAGTGAAAAAACCAGAAAACCAGCACTGGAGTGCTTGTCTTGCTTTCTCTCTCCCTCTGCTCCTGTGCTTTTGATGGGAGAACAGGAGAGACCAGACTTTCATAGTGAGCTTTCTTTGGGATCCTCACAATTTACTCTTTTTCAGCCATATGTTAAGGTAAGAATCAGACATTTTAGAATCATCACTTACATTGTCTTTACCTAAAGTTGTTTACAAGTCAGCATTTTCACAAGTACTCATTTATTAAAAAAAAAAAAAAAAATTAATAAAAGCATCTAATGTGTTTAATGAGAACTCTTCACACCTTTCTGTTGTGAGGAATTCTGGAAACTGGAAAAACAGCAAGGATATCTTGGTGTAAAAATAGAAATAATGTCAAGCAATTGTTCAGAGATTCCGTATAGTTTTACGTAGGTGTCCAGAAGATATACAAAGGTAATCTTTGCATTCACAGTTCTGCTGGAAGAACAACACACCACTTTGTAAGACAGTCTATGTGCTTCTTTCTATGCATACTTAAACAAATTTTTATTTTACCCATTTAAACCCAACCTATTCCATATGCAATCTATACTGAACCATGAATGTGAAAGTTTCCGACTCTGTGGGTGATATTGCCTTCATTTTGTGCATTTTCTAAATAAATTTCAGGTTTACTGGGAAATACGTCGTGAATCTGACATCACGGGTGACTTTCTTAGGACAGAGGGATCTGTTGTCATAGCTGACCAGGAGAGCACAGCTGAGATAATCATCTACCTGTTACCTGACGATGTTCCAGCACTGGATGAGAACTATGTGGTGCAGCTGATTTCAGTAGAAGGTGGAGCAGATTTAGACCAAGAGAAAAGAATTTTGGAAATCAATGTGTTTGCAAATGATGACCCCTATGGAGTGTTCGCCCTGTACTCTGACCAGCAGTCAGTACTCGTAGAGAGGAACCTGGATCGGTATGTTCAGATCAATGTAACTCGGCATGCTGGGGCATTTGGAGAAGCAATTGTTGAGTACCATATCACATCTCATTGTGAAGAAGCACTAATTGAGCCTGAGAATGAGGTGGGATACCTCACAATAAAAGACGGTGCCAGCTTTGGAGTGCAAAGAGTGCCAATAAGCAACCAGGTCTGTATTATCCTTTTAAGTCATGTGGTATCTATTGTTTCCATTTGTGTTCATCACAATACAAATGTGCTGGAATAAGGTACTAAACTCTCAATACTGTCCACTGTCAAGAAGCAGAAAAGAGAGTTTTGGTATAATGAATTTCCTATTTATGGACTAGAAGTGGGTTCAAATATCACATTTTCAGGTAATAACTGCAAAATCACTCTATGCATGTGTTCAAATATCCAGTGTTTCCTTCCATCATTGCTTTGTGTTACTATCAGTTCAATATTTTGTTATTTTATGTATTCCAATATTCTTTCAATTTCTCTTTTGCACTGTAAATAGTGATGTGTTAGTGCTGACTCGTGAAGCAGCAGATAAATTTACCTGCATTTCCCAGTGTTCCCTGGTTGTTTACTATTATTATTATTACAGTCTTCCATCCACGCTTACATCCTTTTACATTTGTCTTGCATCTTATTAACCCTAAGAGTTAAAATCAAGCTGAGACCCACTATGTTAGTTACAATTCATTAAAATGGCAATACATGCTCTATAAACTCATCTTTCAATTAACTGCTGGTAAATTACAGTCACAATATTGCTGTTTTAACTGTGTTTCTTTATAGAAAGATAATCAACAAAACGCTTGACTTGAAAACACTGCTTTTTCATGCAAACAACAAAATCTGCTGATTTTTCTGCCACTTAACTCTTTGAAGTGGTGGTTATCGTGTTTTCAGTGGAATTACATTGCCACCATTTGAATTGCATTCTTCCTCTCAAAGGCGTTTATTGTACTGGGCTTGAATTTTACCCTGAAACTGACTAACGTAAGCCTGGCTGGGACAAGTGCCAAGGATGTGCCTAAAATATTAGGAAAAGCGAAGTCAGCCATTCTGCTTGTTCCTGAGGAAGCTGCCAATTCACAGGTCAGTAGACTGACTGCAGTGTAATTTTCTACCGCAGAAGGAAGGTACGCTTCATTACAAAAGGCAGCCGCTATAAGAATTCAGTTTGCTCCTTAAAGTTTTCATCATTGCAACCAATTTAATGACCGACAAGACTGTTCCAGTTACTACTTGTACTGTATATTGTCTTTTCTCTGATACAAATTCATATAGAGATGTGTAAATGCAGTTTGAAAAGGTCTCTTCATCTATAAAATGTAAATAGCATAAATATGATGATTTACTTATACTTTTGTTTACATGAAGTGGAAGTTCTGAGACTTAGAGGAAAATAGCTAGTTCTGGACGATGTTATTCCTTTAAGTACAGCAGCCCCAAAGTAGATAAGAGCATGCATGCAGTATCATGTGCAAAAAGAAGTGGAGGTCATGCTGGGTTTTAATGCAGTTGACAGTACCTTTGACTAATCACTGAGTGGGGAATTTTCCATTTGTCTGCTTTGTATGAGACAGAAAAAATATAATATACCTGTTCCAATATGGTATATGTGCTACAGTTCCCTTTTTATGTGGCAAGCAAAGACAACAGCATGCTGAGTTTTTGTCTCTTAAATTTTATTGAAGTTTTTATGTAATGATTTTAATTCTCTTGACACACTGTTTTGTCTTTCAGTTTGTAATTGAACTTAATTCCAATGGTCTTTCTGTAAACAATGTTTACTACCATACATCCACTTATAATTTTAGAATGTGTGAATTATCTTTTCATTCCCATTTTTTGGTCAAAGAAAGAAAAGTACATCATACTATCAAGAATGTTTTTGTGAACAATGTAATGTGACAACAACTTACTTTCACTGGATAGACAAATGATACTTTATTTTAGACCTGTGTGTATCTGTATGGTACCACAGCCATTGCATGTGAGCATTAAGGGCAGGTTGGTTTGTTTTCCTTTTGAAAGACAGACACAAAATGCTATAGTCAGTGTTTTCAGTACCAAAATGTCATTCATACTGGTTCCTTTTTTTCCCTGATATCTAATTCTCAGAAGTCTTAAGATTTAGAAATGTTGAAGAGTTGTGAAGAAAGCATTTATATATAGATAGGTATATAGATATATATATACACAAACATATATAGACATGTACATACATATATTTATATGCACGTGTAACTACTGTTAAGATGCCTACCTTACAAAATATAGTACTCTTTCATATATGTTATTGTCCACTTTTATTCCATTTTCTATAACAAAAGCCACTGTGTTTCCACAGGTTGGCTTTGAATCTGTGATTTTACGACTTACAGACATTATAGCAGGGACAGGCCAGGCTGTCATCACCAGAAAAGGAGCTTATGGCTCTGTCATCTTGAGCTGGATCTCAGAATACCCAGCAGACCTGATCACCGACTTTGCCTAGTCAGGCAATATTACTCCTCTGTTTGGTGAGTAACAGTCTGAGGAAACAGCTACGAAAGTTGCGTAAGTGATGATACCACCTTTTAGTTATATATACCTCTGTATGCTTTCTCTATTAATAAGGAGTCATTAGATTGAAATGGTATGGTCTAATTTTTAGCTATAAGGGATGTGTTCATTTTATAAGCAAAAAAACCCTTCAACTTCATAGATACACGTCTGGGAGGCAGGCACGATGCTGTGGCCATGAAGGACAGCTTCATATAGGAAAGACCCTTATCCAGTTTTCTTCTTCTTAAATGGAGTGGAATTGTGATTAAAGTCTGTACTTTAGCGCATTCCCAGATAAAAAGAGGATTCCTATTGGATTATTTTGACTTTTGCTCTCTCTCACTCTCTCTTTCCTTCAGGTACTGTTGCATTTTCCTCTGGTGAGCAAAGTAAAGTGATTTCATTTCAGGTCACTCCAAGCCTAAATAAATGTGAGTCATTTGCCATCACTTTAACAGCAGCGCACAGCAATGTGTCTGGTGGGGCTCGCCTGAGGTAAGGATCCTACTTGTATTTTTGAGTCACACCAATGCCATAAGAATTATGACCTGTGTACAGATACAAAACTTATACAAATCCCTGTTGTTATTATTATAGGCAGCTAGTAACTTGTAGTCCATTCTTTGATAAATTTGTATAGCTTGTCTCAGGTGAGAACAACATGATCTAGATCTGACCTGTTCAGAACTGAGGCTTTTATCCAACTCCAGTCTATTTCATAGGTGCCTAGAATAACAGAGACAGTCAAGAAAATGAAGATCAACAGTTTTAGCCGGGAAGCTGAAGACTGAAAGCAACTCTTAACAGTTTTCATTTGTGTCCCTAAAAATCCATATTTAGAAGGTCTTACATAACAAATTATTTATAATAAGAAAAATAAAACAAGAAATGTTCTGAAAATACCTAATTTATATAAAACCTCCTTTTTATTTTTTAAAAAAACCAAAACCATTACGTTTAATGTAGTTTTCCATCTCAGATAAGTTATCTATTCTTCAAGCTATTTTATTTTCATTCATCCTTAGCCATTGATAGCTAGAAGTGGTATAAAAAGAATGGACATGGAGTAACACCACTTATGGAGAAAGGTTTTGGCTTCGCCATGTTACAATTACAGTGGCAAATCTGAAGGAAGTCAGGAGTGAAATGGATGGATAAATCCTGAGATTGAGCCCTTCTCCTGGGCTTGTCTGTCCTGTGGACTGGTGTCCTCAGAGCCCCTATTTACCCTGTGAATCAAATACATTAAGTATGTGAGAATGACCTTTCCTAGAAAACTGAAGATGGCATCCCATGGAGGGTAAAGGTGACTTTGAGGAGCTTTGGGCTCCCTTAGTGGTGGAAATGGTCTAGTTTTTTGACCAAAATCACTGTAATTTTAGTGCCATTTGATAGCCTCTAGCACTGAATAATAGATCAGTTCTGTAGACAGGTATAAGACACAAGATTTAACGAAGAGTTTTGCCTCTATGCTTATTTTCTAATAAGAAAGGGATCTATTTAATATGAATGAAGTAGAGCTTAAGTTTATATTGATCATAGGGCTCAGATCTGGAAAAAAAATTCCTGTGAGGGGGCAGTTAGTATTTCAAAGCCCCACTGTAAGTTTTAAAATAACTTCCTCTCATTCTGTAGCTTCCTGGCTCTAACTGTAGATCTGTTAGGATCTGTCTATCCCTCAGTTTTCCTTTGAAATGGGAAGTTTGTTCTATAGATACAACTGGTATTACTCGGGGTGGCTGTATTGTAATATATCTTCTTTCATTGTGTCCACAACAGAAAAACATCATACTTTCCTTTGCTTCTCCATTTTCTCAGGAAGACTTTATTTTATTTAAACTTTACTCTGTATCCTGTGCTGATTTGGGTGCATTGCATCTGAGGAGGGCTGTTCGATCCTATTATTACAAAATCATTTTTCAGGCAATCATGTTACATCTTGCTTTGGTATGGTTGCTATTTCTTCCCTCTGCTATTAGACATTTGTTTAATCCACTTTCTTAGAGCCATCATTGATTGTTCACTGGCAATTATTCTGCTTTAATGTTTTACTTTTCTTCACGCGTCGTATTTCCTCTGTCAACTTTGGTGTCCTTTCTGTTTCAGATCGGGTTTTACAACAGCTGAAATTGAGCCAATGGGGATCTTCCAGTTTGCTCTTAACTCAAGGTCTGTTTCAGTTGAAGAAGGTGTTCGGACAGTCACACTACATGTCCAAAGATTGTTTGGTTTTCAAAGTAATCTCACTAAATTGACATATCAGACCATTCCAGGAAGTGCCAAACCACTAGAGGACTTTGTACCCATCTACAATGGAGAGCTTATGTTTTTACATTTTCAGACAAATGCTGTGATAGAAATATCAATAATTGATGACTCTGTCTCTGAAATTGAGGAATTTTTTTTTGTAAATTTGACTTGTGTGGAAATTTTGGATGTTCAACCTGTGAATCTTGCCTGGAGTCCACGTCTGAATCCAGCTTTCAGTGTTGCAACAGTTAATATCCTCGCTAATGATATTCTTCATGGAATACTAAGTTTGGGGCCAGAGTTTATTTATGTTGAAGAAGATGTGAACTACAGTACCCCCAACACAGCGATACTTCGTATCAGAAGGACCAAGGGTTTTACTGGTGATGTTGAAGTAACCATTAAAACCTTTGGGGGAGTGAGTGCACAAAGTGGAGCAGATTCATATCCTTTTGGAAGCGTTTATGGAAGATCCAACTTCACTTGGGCAATGGAAGGGGAAGATTTTGAGGAACAGTCAGTCTCTTTGACTTTGCTGGATGGACAAAGAGAAAGCAGGGTGTCCATAAAGATTTTTGACGATGATGAGCCTGAAGGACAGGAATTGTTTTATGTTTTCCTCTCAAATCCTGAATATGGAGCTCAGATTGTAGAAGGAAAGGATGAATATGGATTTGCTGCTTTTGCAACAGTAATTATTGCAGGTAATATTATTTCCCCGGGAAAGTTAATAACAGTAAATGACTATGTTTTCATAGCAATTTTCATGTAAAGATTGGCAATCTATTTGACGATAAGCAGGGTATTCTATTGTGAAATCTTGAGTTTTCCAGAGCAGAAGAAGCATCTAATGTACAAAGCTACTACGCGTCCCTTAGCAACGTAGCTCAAAATACATTTAGAGATTATGCTTCTCTCTGTTCTTGCCCTGTTTTACTCGTTAAGGGAAAAGACTAATCTTGAGTAGTTTTTATGTAGCTCCAGTAGCATTGCAGGCATTTTAGATTTTTACTTTTGCCATTTTGTCACTTTTACATACAATGGGGTTTGTGCAAAGTATCAGTCTCTATATTGACATTCAGCATGCACTGGTAAGTAAAGCCATTGCTACCTGTAAAGGAGAAATCCTTTAGTAACAAGATTTAATGGGACACTGTGAAGACATTAGCTTCCCCTCATTAAACCTGGATTTTTTTTCCATACACTGCTGTTTTGCCAAAGATGTTCACATTCCCGTGAGAACAGTGAAGTATTGTGCAGCTCCATACTTGCACACACTGAATTAAAGATGCAGAAGAAAAGCTGATGTGACAATTTGGAAAAATTAATGGGTTCAACAAGAGTATGAGTGGCACGAATAAGAAAGCTGTCCTTGGAAGCCCATCTTCATCCCGTACCCTACTATATCTGCTTTCAAAAATACTTATTCTACTGGTTAAAATAAAATTTAGAAATGCCAACATTTAAAGTTCTGGATAACTATGTAGTGTAAATTAAACCCAGAAATATTATAATAAATTTTCTCAAGGTGTCCCCAGATGATACTTTGTAGCATTGTTTTGATACCTATTTTAAACTTTTTTTAGTGGTTATTCACGTGAAGGTTATAATTTAGTCTCAGCTTAACTTTCTTGCTTACTTTCATGGACTGTTTCCTCTATAGGAAGTGATCTCCAGAATGGCATTTTGGGATTTGTTCCAGAAGTACAAAGCGGTCTCGTACTTGATGAAGACTCGGAGAACAGAGAGGTGCTGCTGATTGTCACAAGGCAACCAAACAGGTGCAGGCAACAGCCGATTCGAATGTGCTTCCCACATGTTGTAACATGCTGTGTTGTTAACCACAGGAGCTGCTGTTAGTGGAAGAGTTTATCAAAGAGTTTTAAAATAAATCTGCCTTTCAGCTGCTTTAGTAACTTCTCAGAAGTTGATGAACTGGCTTTAAGTTGTGAATGTGATTAGGTCTGTCACTCTACTGTGATAAAGCAGAGACAGGAAAAACAAGTATTTTCCAACTTACACTATAAGGCTACAAGTGTGAAAGATTTGCTTGAGTTAAAATATTTGCCCTGCTCGAGGTGTAATTCAAGTTCTCAACTCCCCGTGTAGTACAGTGTAGGTATGAATACTAAAATGAGCAATTAAGAAGGCACCTGAGTGTCAGCACTATGATAATGTTTTCAGTCACACAGACACTATATTTTACTAATTAGCACATATATATATATATATATATGTATATGTTGCACATGTATGTGTACTTTTAATCAAATATGCTCAAGTACTTCACGTTCCTTAAACTTAGAGGAAAGACAAATCCTACCTGGTTTTCCAGGCGAATGATTACTGTAGTATTAAGGAAGGTACACGGGCAACTCCCTTCCAAGAACCAGTGTCTCTTATGCAGCTAATGTCATGTTTTCTGAAATAAAAATTGAGAATAATCTAGCTCAGTGTAATTGCTTTATTTTCTTCCTGTGTGATGTTTTTGTGATCTAAACACATGTCAGGCGAAGGAATTTAAATTAAAAAAGAGAAGTTTTCATCCTACAGCAGTTTGTTCCCTGGTGATAAGCTTTGAATCATAACAGAAAACGTGTGTTACCTCCGTGGTTTATGTTTCCTAAAACAATAGTGATCTCCTTCAGTGCATATATACTCTCGATTTGCTTATCGGGCTTTTGAAGAGGTGAAGATCTTTTGGCGTGTGACCTTTAATAAAACAGCTGTTGTCCTTCTGAAGGATGGCGTGAACTTGGAGAATGAACTTGTATCCGTGGTGGGATCCACTACCTGCATGGCAGGTCAAACGTTGTGCAACATCTCCATTGAACTAAAGCCTGATAACGTAAGTAATTATTACTCATTTGTGTATAGCCCTGTGGTGTTGAATTGCAGCTTATCAAGACTGAAAAAACCCTCTGATCTGGAGGAAGTGATGTGTGGGACACAGTCTGGAGATGGTAACTTGACATCTGCTCAGCTCCTCTGCAAATACATGTTTATTTACAGGCTTGTGCTGCGTCCATGGTGACTGCTAAAAACTTGGGAAGATGAGTATTTAATTTGAAGAGTAAAATGCAGATCTTTTATAGAACCATAAGAAAAAAGAATGCAGTTATCCCAGTGAGATGTGTATTCATTTGCTGCATTCTTATCCTCCACACAGTAAATTTTTAATCAGCTAAAGGACTTCTTAGGGTGTTTTATAGAAAGCATATCCTGCAACTAATAACACCTCATTCTACAAAAAAAGAAACAAAACGCTTTTATTGCAACAATTTTTACTGGAAACAAAAGGAAAAAATCATTTTGTTTGAACACCTGGTGCTTAGAACAGTCCCTTAAGAAAGGAAAGATTAATGTTTGTCATTCTTTCAGAGTGAAGAGTTTGAAATTTTCCGATAAACTATCTGAACCGTCAGGCTAGTGGCAAAGCTGAGGTCTGGGGAATGGAAAAAAAGACAATATGAGAGGGTTTCTACAGTTTTTCTGACCACTTTAGAAAACAACGCAAGATGTAGGATGTGGGAAACAATTATTTCCCACTAGGGAACTGTGTGCATTCCCTTAGCTCAGAGGACTATTTTCCTTCTGCATCTTCAGATGTAATTTTTAAATTACAGAGCCAAGGAATAAAATATATGCATGGGTGGATCACAGGTGGCCTCGCTGAGCAAACTGGGATTTTGAACCTGTTTATTCCAGAGGAGTGTTATCATTATTTAATGACAGCGGACTGGCAGCGTTAGAAACATGCATTTATACCACATGAAGCACAAGCGTGTGCCACTCAAACAGGTGCTAATGGAAGGTTAGTTCCCTGTGGCGCTACAGTGAATTTGTGCCTGTCATCCATTAGTCAAGATCATTCCATGTAAATCATTACTTGATGACTACTCGATTAAAAATATATGCTGTTTAGCCCCCCCAAATATTCTTTAATTCTTCTTCCAGTTCTTCTTCCATAAAATAGCTTATAAATTAGCAACCAATACATTATGAAATGATGAAGTAATAAATGCATTCAATAAATATTTTACGTTTTTATGGCGTACGGTGTGACATCTAGCTTTTAGAAAGTTTTTGCTTGGTCAGTTGCACTGACTTCATTTGCTAAGAGCTGGATCCTGCTTTCCTAGAATTACAGTAGAATTTCCAAAAATCCAGACCCAGAACAAAAATCTATACTTGAAATCGTCTTCAATTACCAACTTTTTTTTATAATGCTGTTGTCTTGTAAAGAACTATGGAGTTTTTTTTTGCTGGTTTGCTGCTTCCTCAGTGCATCTAATAGGTTCGGATGCCATATTTCCAATTATTTATGGAATCTCAGGAATCGGATATCTATTTCTAAACATGTTATATCTGTAGTGTAGATAGAAAATCAAAGGTAGGGCAACACGTCATAGTGTAATTTAATATTGCTACCTTATTTTCAATAAACAGGCATTCAGTTTGTAGAAATTCCTAGACTAATTCTTTGGCATGTGAACGCTGAAATTCAATAGCCTGTATTTCCAGACTATTCAAAACTGTGGTTAGCAGAGTTCAATCTTAAAATACAGTCAATATTAACTGAAGATTCAAAACTGCATACTCACTCTTCTATGGAATTTTTTACACAGGTAAGAAGGTGGGTACATGCCTTTTCATAAGGCAAAAATTAAGTGAAAGAGCAAATTCCTTACAAAATGTACAGCTGTGTAACTCCATAATCTGGAAAACTGAGCTCTTAAAGCATTTACCATCTTGTCTTATGGCAAATTTACAGTAACAATACGTGTAGTATACAAATAGCTGTTTTATTGCGGTAGAGTCCCAAGCAAAAATTCACGATGTCATTATTGCACGTGGCATTGCTGCAACATTATTATTTTTAGGATATATTAATACTTCCTTGCACTTACTGCACATTTCAAGAGGCATGCTTATGGTGTTAGTATCCATTGTGCATACAAAATAACGCAAACTTTTTAAAAACAAATAATTAATGGGTCTTATAATGACATGAAAATCATCCCTCCTTTACAGGTACCTGAATTTGAGACGTATTTTTTTGTTGTGCTTTATGCTGTAAGCACAGGAGCTGCATTGAACAGCAGTGCCAGATTTGCTTTTATAACCGTCCTTGAAAGCGACGCTCCTCGTGGTTTAGTGTATTTTGCTGTGGGATCTCGTTTTGCTGTGGCTCACAAGAAGACAACTTTAATCAGCCTGCAAGTGCATAGAGATTCTAGTACATCGGTAACCACAGTGGTCAGCTCCAGCATGAAGGTAAAGCTTCTATTGCTGTTTTTATAATTTAACTTATTTTTTTGCTAGTAAATCGTTCATTCTGTAAAGTGAATCTGGCTGTAATTAGCATTTTTTTCAGGAAGCAGTCAAGCATTTGCTGGGCCCATATATTATAATTTTGTTTGTTTTCCACTAGTAAAAAGGCCTTGTTCACTCTTGTATTATCAAGAGTGATTTGTTTCATAGTACCTTTCAGTTACCTCAAAGACAACGGGCAGGCAGGCATTAAATACATTTCTTCCTTTGTCCTTAAGTTCTTGAAATACTCAAATTTTTGAGGCTTTTTTCTCTCAAATTAAGTTTTTATTATGTGTATGCCTGTCAAGATTCAGATGCCAACACACTTGCTGTTTTAGGTGAAAAATGTATTAATACATAGAGCACACTTAGGAAAAGAGAAGGAGCGCTTTCATCAGATTTTATTCCATTTTCTTGAAGTTCTAAACTAAAATTATCTGATTAAAAAATCTCACGTGCTTAAGTCTATTTTACCATCCCCTTTCATTTTTTTGGTTATGTTTACAGCTGTAACATCAGACACTTCTAACTTGGGACCCTTTTATCTCTAAATGACTACCTCATTATTAACTGACAGATTATGAAGATTCTCCTTTAGCAGAAGTAACACAACTGCAAAAACATGATTCCTTCCTTGATTTCAACGTCAAGGAACAGGCTGCAAGAGGGGTGTAATTCCATCAACCTTTACAATAAAATGCTTTGCATTCTATTGCTGTATTGGATGCATATTTATTTCAACTGCATGGGATTACGTGATATTTCCATCCATTTCTTATAGCTGACCAGTGCAATTTTTGTTGAATTGCGTGATAACAAATTTTCACATTCTTTCCAGCCAAAAGTTCATTATAATTTAGATGTTAAATGGAGAAGAAATTGCTACTGTCCAGTGTATATTTAGGCTGAAATATAGGGAGCATTTCTTTACCTGTTTATAATTTTTATATAGCAACCGGATATTTTTAGGTTATGAGTGTGCATGAGCACACACCAAATTATTGGTGCTCTTGGTACCTGTAAAAATAAGAAGCCGTGGCAGACAGGAAACAGATGTTTATCTCATTTCTACAAAGGTTTCTTAAACAATGCTCTTGCCACTGGTGCTTTTATTACCACTTATTGCTCCATTTCCTAGTTCTCGATTGGAAGGGGTAAACAAAAGGAAACTTCTTACTGAAATTTGCACAGATTATGTGATTTTGTTCTAGAGCAATTTTGAAAGAGATACACACTGCATCGATTTACTAAGTTCTCTCAACTCAAAAAAACCTCTGATTTATTCCATAAGTAAACTCTACTAATTAAACAAAATGTTTTCAAAAGCGGTCTAGTATTTCACAAATAAACATCTTTGCTTAATAGTCAGTTTCCACTTAAGGAAAGTTTGTTATATTACGAGATATAATACCAGGGTTATGGCAACTGACAAAACCAGTAAGGACATGAAGAATCTGCAGACCTCATGGAAGGTGAAAAGAGTGCTACTTCACAGAAGAAATGAGGCCCTATAGCATTCCTAGGTATCTTTACTGGGACTAAAAATATCATGAACTGATATTAATTTGGGCACAGGTTTCCAGAGTGGTTTATTTTTTTCCTTTTGTTTAGTTTTTATGTATCTGTAATGCCTGTCTGTACCCTGAACCGAGGGAATTTCATGCTACAGACCTAAACTTACATTGTGCCCTCTGGAATTCACCTTACAGATGTGCTAACATTTCTGTAACATCTGTTCACCCAGAAAAAGCTTTGTGATTTTTGTTTTGCAAAAGAACGAGAGGGATCCTGTACACTATCGACAATATATATAATTCTTTCCCTGGGTAGTCAGTGATTACAGGTGACAGATTGCTACTTCAGGGAGATATTTCATTTAAGGTAATTGTTATATAATTCTTAACTGCATTTTGAAAGAGGGTTTCTTTTTTTACACACTTAAATTTTACCCATTTACAACAGGAGTTCTACAGCAGCTGTTTTTGAACGATTGTATCTATCATAATGTTACCCAAAACTCTTTTGATTTGTTTTAAGGAGCTACAGAAACCTGAACCTATTGGCCGGACCTTCATATCTCCAGCTGTGGCAGGACAAGATTTTGCCAGATCTGAGGGTTTATTGACTTTTGAACCTGGACAGAGAAATATGTTCCTGGATGTGACCCTGACTCCAAAGACAGGATCTTTAAACCCATTTCCAAAGCGTTTCCAGGTTGTACTTTCTAATCCCACAGGCGGTGCCAGGGTAGATGACGTGTATGGCATTGCTAACGTCACCATTGTGTCAGATTTGGAATCCTTGCCAGTTTGGGGGCTCATTGATCAACTCCGTCAGCCTCTTGATGACACCATCTTACACAGAGTCCTCCAGAATCTGAATGTCAAAGTGGCTACAGAAACCACAGAAGAGCAGCTTACTGCTGTGATGCATATAATAGATAAGGTAAACCTTTCCTGCTCTTTCTTGAATGACCAATGACTTTAATAAGAGTAAAATGACACACAGGCCTGTGATAAGATCAAGGACAGCATCCACAGCAGGGACCCAGGGATCCAGGGACACAGACAAAGGTAAAAATAGAAGCTGTGAAGTCCCAGTCATGGAAGACGTTTGCCTGCTACAAGTTAGGATAGTGGCCGGCAATCAACAATCAAATAGGTTGAAAAGAACAACTGGTATTGATTTTGTGTATGTACCTATAGCACGATGTTCTGTGCTGTGCCACGTTTTCCCTTTGGTGCCACGCTTTCACAGAGCTTGTTACGATTTCTTGATTCTCAGGGCATATCTTTGTTGGTTTTAGCCTTGGCACAAGACAGTGAGGCTCAGGGTTCACAGAATCACAGATTCACAGAATGTCAGGGGTTGGAGGGCCCTGGAAAGCTCATCCAGTGCAATCCCCCCATGGAGCAGGAACACCCAGATGAGGTTACACAGGAAGGTGTCCAGGCGGGTTGGAATGTCTGCAGAGAAGGAGACTCCACAAGCTCCCTGGGCAGCCTGGGCCAGGCTCTGCCACCCTCACCGGGAACAAGTTTCTTCTCAAATTTAAGCAGAACCTCCAAAACTCCTGTGTTCCAGTTTGTACCCATTACTCCTTGTCCTACCATTGGTTGTCACCGAGAAGAGCCTGGCTCCATCCTCCTGACGCTCCCCCTTTCCATATTGATCCCCATGAATGAGTCACCCCTCAGTGTCCTCTTGTCCGGCTCCAGAGCCCCAGCTCCCTCAGCCTTTCCTCACACGGGAGATGCTCCACTCCCTTCAGCATCTTGGTGGCTGTGCTGGACTCCCTCCAGCAGTTCCCTGTCCTGCTGGAACTGAGGGGCCACAGCTGGACACAAGATTCCAGGTGTGGTCTCCCCAGGGCAGAGTAGAGGGGCAGGAGAACCTCTCTGACCTACTGACCACCCCCTTCTAACCCACCCCAGATACCATTGGCCTTCCTGGCCACAAGGGCCCAGTGCTGGCTCATGGTCATGCTGCTGTCCCCAGGACCCCCAGGTCCCTTTCCCCTACACTGCTCTCTGATAGGTTGTTCTTATCTTCACATTTGAATACAGTCAACACACCAGCAAGTCCTAGCAGGACCAGCTGGAGTCTTCTGCTGTTGTCTTAACCAGGCCTGCATATTCTTTTCCTTTTTTTTCCCTCTGCATTATCTTTGGCAATCGGGCTGGCAAGTACCTGAGCACTTCAGCATTGCCCTGAGTTCTGTGAAAACCCTGGGACTAGTTTTGTGGCTTCCTGGCTCTTCTGGACTTGTGGAGCAATGCAAAATGGATCTGGAAAGTGTTTAAATGTGGAGCTGGAAAACGTTTAAATACCTAGACACAAAACAGTATAAAAATATTAATGAAGAATAATTCATTTGTGACTGTTGCCATTTTGACACAGAAATCATATCAAGAATCCTCAGGGCGCAACGATCTTTGACTTGTGAAGGAATGAAAAGTCCCACATGGTTTCTTTAATAAATCCATATTAGTAAGGATATCTTTGTGTAGTTTTGACATAGACTGTACCTGATGCCTTGGCCGCGGTGATCAAGAAATGAAAAATATGCTGAACTTTCAGAATGAACACTGGGATAAATGTTCGTTTTATGAGGAAATGTTACAAGCAGACTTGTGTGCATAAAATGTTCGATTTCTTCTCCTCCCTTTAGGTGACAGATGTTGGTGAGAAACAGTTACTCACTGATAAAAGTAGAAGCCTATTCTATGAGATACTCTGCACCCTGGCTAGCCCGAAGCGCGAGGACACACGAGGATATAGCCTGCTTGCTGCGGTGACCGAGAAATTTGCCTTTTCCCTGTTGACAGGGGTAATGTGTGGGTCACCGGGAGAAAGGTAAGTAACCTTGAATTCAAAATACGTTTTGAAAATACCGGAAAGCTAATACAGTAAAAATGTAAATGATATTTTTTAGAAAAGGGACTTGTTACCTGTATGAAAACGTGTTGCACTCTGTCGGAATCTTAGAAAGCTCTAAGAGCTGGTGTCACAAAT
The DNA here is from genome assembly GCF_963082525.1 of Nesoenas mayeri. Classification (NCBI taxonomy): domain Eukaryota; kingdom Metazoa; phylum Chordata; class Aves; order Columbiformes; family Columbidae; genus Nesoenas; species Nesoenas mayeri. Next base: position 499,121 of record NC_137566.1, read on the forward strand.
GCGGGGTAGCTCTGAGAGTAGAAGTCAGGAGATCTGGGATGTATTAAGTCACCATTAGCTTAAATATTGCTTAGAAAAGGATTAATTAATCTTGCTAAGAAAATAACGTAATTATATGATGGAGAGCTATGCTTTAAGATGTAGGTGACAGTAAGTAACCCAAAATTTCTACTGGCATTCTCTAATTTCTGTGTACATGGTTTTGCTCACTTGAACATTATTTAGAATTGCTTGAAAGCAACTCATAGTTTTTACATGTAGTTTCAAATTCCTAGTTTTTTCTGCAAGTGCATCATAACCTATGGCCAGGCTAATGGGCAGGGAAAATAGATGACTGCAGAAACAAATGACAGTTTTATGACACAAACACTTTTCAACAGTGGGTTTCTCCCACTGTGAACCTATTAAAAAACTGGTAATTGAATCTAGAATAAAAAAATACCTTTTTTCTTTTTTCCCGTCCAGTGAAAATCAGCATGCTTTAGATTTCTTTCTCAGTTTCTTTTGGAGATGTAACTTTCTGTGACATTGCATAAGTTATAGGGGTTAAGATGCCCATCTCAGCCAAAAGACAGTAAATGGCATAAATAACAGTGCTATCTGGAACAGTGTCCAGAACTTGAAAGTTCAAATTCATTATTGCAAGTTTTTTGTGTCATCTCTTGGGAATAAGAGCTAGATCATCCATTTTAATGCTTCTCCTTGTTATTGACTCTTCTCTACATCAAGTTATAAAGATGACTATTATGATAACCTGTTTTACCATGGGGTGGTTTTTCTTACAGATCATAGTGAGCAAAATCCAGAGGAGAAATGGAGAAGCCAAGATACATAACAATTCCGCCCCTCCTTTTTTCACAGAACCGAAAGCTGTCTTTTTATTAAATGTAATAAAGCCTAAAATGATGAAGGAATAAAATATTAATTACGCGTACATTTTAGAGTAATTATGTGAAGAATAGTGAAAGTTCGGTTCCACTTACCAGCCCTGTTGCTTTTCCTCTTCAACAGAGGTAGAAATAGCCTTGACAGCTGCCCGTACATTGCAATAATGGCTCACAACTGGTTTCCTCAGCAAATCAACGGACACAGATTTGATGGAAAAGATGGAGATTTTATTCAAGTACCTGAACATTTGTTACAGGTCTCTGTTGTGTTATCCCCTCTTCAAGAAGAGAGCTGTGAATCTGTACAGTTCACAGAATATAGCAGTCAGCAGTGGTTCCTTACTGGAGACAAAGAGCTTGCCTTGAAGAACAGGGTTTGAAGATAATGCAATTTATTTTTTCAATAAATTTATATATTACTCGAACCATCTTAAATGTCTTTAAAATGATGTGAGCGTTTTAGTGTGTTTGTGATTAAAATGAGCACTGACTGTTGAATTTTAATATTGAGTTTGTGTTTATGTTGTGTGTATTGTTTCAGGTTTTTTCTATGAGTTTGAAGGGTCGGAGTTCATACCCTTTGAAAGATAACAATGTAGTTGTTTATCGGATTTATGCTACAGGAAGTCGGATTGTTCCACAAAAGTCTCTATGTCTCCTCTGGAACCAAGCTGCTGAAAGGTTGTTTTATTAATCTGTTTAGTTTTCTAGTTTCTACCATGTGTATTTGTATAAAATCCCATCAAGTCCGATCAGATCGCCTGCAAGTACGAAATTGATCTATTTCTTATCCATCTTTTTCCCTTAACTTTTCTGGCCTTTGTACCAGCACGTAAAACATTCTGTATAATAAAATGTGTAGTTATTCTAACTTAGAGATTTCTCAGACTTCTACTATTGATTTTTTTTCATTACAGTACTGTTTAGTTTATGTAATGATGTGTTGGGCAATGCTGAGAGGCCATAAATTCCAGAATTGCATCGCTTCATTAATATTAGCGTCTTTTGCACTCTTTACAGTTGTTATCAGACAACATTTCGAGTCCATTCTTACAAAGAATTAAACCTGCATCTCTGGTATTGCTTCAAGTCACTGAAACAGAATATTCCTTATTTGCTAATATCCAGAATTTTGGCATAACTTTTGACGATGATCTCTGTAGGGCTCTTACTTTTTGACAGAAAAGCCATCTCCTGGTAGTTTTTAATATTGCTGCTGCTAGCTTGACTTGATGTATCCTGGTTTCCATTCCTATTGCTACTCACACCATTGCAAACGATGTGCTAAAGTTTTCTGTGTATTCCCTTCAACGCCCTATTATTTGATTTGCCTATTTCTTTCCTGTTCACACAGTATAAATGAAATTAGAGAGAGTTACGTTCTATATCCTGCGGACAACTAGTTAGTTTAGATATGATTTCATTAGATGGTCTGGATTATATCAGTCTGTCACTGATATAAACTATTCAGGAAGGAGATGCAGCAGAATTTACCTGCATACTCTCCTTTTATCTAGACATTGTATCACAGAACAAGGTGGTTTCCACTAGAAATGGCTTAGGATGTCACCTGTAGTATCCTTTTCCAAAATTTTCAGCAATACTGAAGGAGAACATGTATTTTAGTTTCAAAACAGCAAACAGCAAGTGTTCTTCAGAATGGGCTAAAGCACTGTGCAAGTTTAAGCAACACACTATTTAAAAATTCAAATGGGACTGTGAATCTTGTGTAAGTTTTAAAACATGGCCACAAAAAAAATTTCTAGCAGAAAAACAAAGTTCATGACTATATACTTATATTTTTTTTAATAATATAATTTTTTAAAAGCTGTTTTAATTTCATGTAAATATGCTATTCTAAAAACTGCACATGAAAGATGTGCAATAGATGAAGATAAACTTATGCAGTAGTTTAGAAAACCCGGTGTTTTCAGAGATACAACAATTTTCAAGCCTGTTTACCGTGTGAATTAGACAAGTCGATTTCCAACTTTGTGAACATTTTGTTTTGCAGCTGGCTGTCCGATAGCGGGTTCTGCAAAGTGGTTGATGACACATCAGACTATGTGGAATGCTCTTCTTCTCATACGTCCATTTATGCAGTTTATGCCCAAACAGATAACTTGTCTTCATACAACGAGGCTTTTTTTCCTTCTGGATTCATCTGCATTTCAGGTCAGTTATGTAAAACAGTTTTCTCATTAATAACAACTGACGAGCAGTAAGACTGATTTTTAACCATTTTAGTAACTGATAACAATCTGTTTATATAGATGGGTATTGGAGGAACGTCAACTAACTTCATGATATTTTAGTTGCCATCTGATCCAATATTTGTACAGTGACAAATTTTGCCACTGAAAAGAAACAAAAGTCCAGCAAAGAAATGTGGGTTTTTTTGTGAACCTTTACTTAACCATATAAGAGAGAAATACATCATTCATTTAAGGAAAGAAACTTAAAAATCCAAAATTCACCTGCGTGCGGGATTAAAGTAAATTTTCCTTCTGGCGTTGATAGTCACTGTGCAAGGAGGAACCTCAGAGCAGGGGGGTCACTGAGAAAACCAGCTAAATGACTTCTTAATTTGACCTTAAATGAGGTTCTAGGTCTGCTCCTTGTGAGGTTTGTAGCTTCTATACTAGATCATCAGTGTGTGAGTAACAAAAACAGCGCAAGCAGCTAAATCTCTTATTGATCCCCTCTCAGCAAACTGCCCTAAAAGGCTGAAGGTAAGCTCCTTAATTGTTTTAGAAGCTCAGCCATAAAAAAAAAGAAGACAAGGAGAGAGAAGAAAACCCTCTGGTTTCCACCTACTTCATAAAAACTGGTTGATTTATTTAACAAGTATGAAATAATAATTTTTTAGCAGACAAAAAAAGAGCAGATTTTAAAATACAGTTAAGCTTCGAACTCATGTTGTGTAACTGAAAGTAAAAATAAAAAGACAAACTATAATAAACAATATACAATAAAAATAAATAGAGAGCTTACACAAAAAAAAAGACAAACTATAATAAACAATATACAATAAACAAATGTAATTACTGGTATACAGAAAAATTTAATTGATGAGACAAATATGCCACGGAATGCGAAATTTTATAGAAAATGAAGAAAAAAAATACAAAGTAAACCAGTGTGCTGCAGAAACTGAAGCTAAGCGAAACATTTTGCTGAACTAGAAGAAATAAAGACCTGCATATCTTCAGTGTTGGTTTTTTACTGTAGTCATCTGTGTGTCCAATGGGGTTTGTGACACACACACTGTCCAGGAGAGTTTGTGACACACACAGAGTCCAATGCTGTTTGTGACACACATGCTGTCCAATGGGGTTTGTGAACACATATGGTGTCCAATGTGGTTTGTGACACACACACTGTCCAGGGGTGTTTGTGATACACACAATGTCCAGGGGGGGTTGTGACACAAACTGTCCAATGGAGTTGGTGACACACACCCTGTCCAATGGGGTTGGTGACACACACACTGTCCAACGGGCTTTGTGACACACACGTTGTCCAAGAGGGTTTGTGACACTCCCACAGTCCAATGGGGTTTATGACACACACACTGTCCAGCGGGGTTTGTGACACAGACACTGTCCAAGGGTAGTTCTGACACACACACTGTCCATGGGGGTTTGACACAGACACTGTCCTTTGGGGTTTGTGACACATATGCTGTCCAGGTGGGTTTGTGACACACACACGGTCCAAAGGGGTTTGTGATAAACACGCTGTCCAAGTGGGGTTGTGACACACGCAGTCCAATGGGGTTTGTGACACACACACTGTCTAATTGGGTTTGTGACACACACAATGTCCACTGGTGTTTGTGTCACACACACTGTCCTATGGGGTTTGTGACACACACATGCTGTTCAATGCGGTTTGTGACACAGAGTCCAATGGCGTTGGTGACACAAAAATGTCCAATGGTGTTTGTGTCACACACACTGTCCTATGGAGTTTGTGACACACACGCTGTCCAGGGGGGGTTGTGACACACGCTGTCCAACGGGGATTGTGAGAGACACAGTCTCCAATGGGGTTTGTGACAAACACCCTGTCTAAGGGTGTTTGAGACACACACACTGTCCAGGGGGGTTTGTGACACACACACTGTCCAGGGGGGTTCATGACACACACACTGTCCAACGGGGTTTATGACACACACGCTGTCCAATGGGGTTTCTGACACACACCCTGTCCAGGGGCGTTTGTGACACACACGCTGTCCAAGGGGGTTTGTAACACACACGCTATCCAGAGGTTTTTGTGACACACACGGTGTCCAGTGGGGTTTCTGACACACACGCTGTCTAATGGGATTTGTGACACACACGCTTCCCAATGGGGTTTGTGACACAGAGCCTGTCCAATGAGGTTTGTGACACACACCATGTCCAGAGGTGTTTGTGACACACAGGCTGTCCAATGGGGTTCGGGACACACAGGCTGTCCAATTGGCAGTGTGTCACACACACTATCCAAAGGGGTTTGTGACACAGACCCTGTCCAGCTGTGTTTGTGACACACACAGTTTCCAGGGGTGTTTATGACACAAACGCTGTCCAATGGGATTTGTGATACACACCCTGTCCAATGAGGTTTGTGACACACACCCTGTTCAGGGGTGTTCCTGACACACACGCTGTCCAATGGGGTTTGTGAAACACACCCTATCCAGAAACGTTTGTGACACAAACGGTGTCCAGGTGTGTTTGTGACACACACCCTGTCCAATGGGGTTTCTGTCACACACGCTGTCCAATGGGGTTTGTGACATACATCCTGTCCAGGGGCGTTTGTGACACACACCCTGACCAGGGCCTTTTGTGACACAAACGGTGTCCAAGGGTGTTTGTGACACACAAGCTGTCCAATGGGGTTTGTGACACACACCCTGTCCAATGGGGTTTGTGACACAGACGCTGACCAATGGGGTCTGTGACACAGACGCTGTCCAGGGGCTTTTGTGACACACACGCTGTGCAATAGAGTTTGTGACACACACACTTTGCAATGGGGTTTGTAACACAAACCCTGTTCAGGGGTGTTCGTGACACACACGCTGTCCAATGGGGTTTGTGACACACACCCTGTCCAGAAACGTTTGTGACACAAACGGTATCCAGGTGTGTTTGTGACAAACACCCTGTCCAATGGGGTTTGTGACACACACCCTGTCCAAGGGTGTTTTTGACACACACACTGTCCAAGGGGGTTTGTGACATACATGCTGTCCAATGAGGTTTGTGACACACACACTTTGCAATGGGGTTTGTGACACGCATTCTGTTCAGGGGTGTTTGTGACACACACCCTGTCCAATGGGGTTTGTGACACACACACTCTCCAATGGGGTATGTGACACACTCCCTGTCCAAGGGCGATTGTAACACAAATGGTGTCCAGGGGTGTTTGTGAAAAACACACTGTACAGGGTTGGTTGTGAAACACGCTGTCCAATGGGGTTTGTGACACACACCATGTCCAATGGGGTTTGTGACACACAAAACTCCACTGCGGTTTGTAACACACACCTTGTCCAGGGACGTTTGTTACACACACACTGTCCAAAGGGGTTTGTGACACACACGCTGTCCAAGGGGGTTTTTGACACACACGCTGTCCAAGGGGGTTTGTGACACACACCAGGTCCAATGGGGTTTTAGACACACACACTGTCCAAGGGGGTTTGTGACACACACCATGTCCAATGGGGCTTGTGACACACACCGTGTCCAGGGACGTTACTGACACAGACGTTGTACAATGGGGTGTTTGTGACACACACCCTGTCCAATGGGGTTTGTGACACACAGGCTGTCCAATGGGGTTTGTGACACACACAGTGTGCAATGAGCTTTGTGACACACACAAACTCCACCGCGGTTTGTAACACACACCTTGTCCAGGGACGTTTGTTACACACACACTGTCCAAAGGGGTTTGTGACACACACGCTGTCCAAGGGTGTTTTTGACACACACACTGTCCAAGGGGGTTTGTGACATACATGCTGTCCAATGAGTTTTGTGACACACACACTTTGCAATGGGGTGTGTGACACGCATTCTGTTCAGGGGTGTTTGTGACACACACCCTGTCCAATGGTGTTTATGACACACACGCTGTCCACTGGGGTTTGTGACACACGCCATGTCCAATGGGCTTTGTGACTCACACGTTGTTCAATGGGGTTTGTGACATGCACACTGTCCAATGGGGTATGTGACAAACACCCTGTCCAGAGGCGTTTGTGACACACACACTGTCCAGGGGTGTTTGTGACACACACCCTTTCCAATAGGGTTTGTGACACACACGCTGTCCAATGGGGTTTGTGACACACACGCTGTCCAATGGGGTTTGTCACACACACACTCTCCAATGGGGTTTGTGACACACACGCTGTCCAGAGGGGGTTGTGACACACGCTGTCCAATGGGGATTGTGAGAGACACAGTCTCCAATGGGGTTTGTGACACACACCCTGTCTAAGGGTGTTTGTGACACACACACTGTCCAGGGGGGTTTGTGACACACACACTGTCCACGGGGGTTCATGACACACACACTGTCCAACGGGGTTTATGACACACACGCTGTCCAATGGGGTTTGTGACAAACACCCTGTCCAGGGGCGTTTGTGACACACACGCTGTCCAAGGAGGTTTGTAACACACACGCTGTCCAATGGGGTTTGTGACACACACCCTGTCCAGGGGTTTTTGTGACACACACGGTGTCCAGTGGGGTTTCTGACACACACGCTGTCTAATGGGATTTGTGACACACACGCTTCCCAATGGGGTTTGTGACACACAGCCTGTCCAGAAACGGTTGTGACAGAAACGGTGTCCAGGTGTGTTTGTGACACACATCCTGTCCAATGGGGTTTGTGACACACACCCTGTTCAGGGGTGTTCGTGACACACACGCTGTCCAATGGGGTTTGTGACACACACCCTGTCCAGAAACGTTTGTGACACAAACGGTATCCAGGTGTGTTTGTGACAAACACCCTGTCCAATGGGGTTTCTGACACACACGTTGTCCAAGGGTGTTTTTCACACACACACTGTCCAAGGGGGTTTGTGACATACATGCTGTCCAATGAGGTTTGTGACACACACACTTTGCAATAGGGTTTGTGACACGCATTCTGTTCAGGGGTGTTTGTGACACACACCCTGTCCAATGGGGTTTGTGACACACACACTCTCCAATGTGGTATGTGACACACTCCCTGTCCAAGGGCGATTGTAACACAAATGGTGTCCAGGGGTGTTTGTGAAAAACACACTGTACAGGGTTGGTTGTGAAACACGCTGTCCAATGGGGTTTGTGACACACACCATGTCCAATGGGGTTTGTGACACACAAAACTCCACTGCGGTTTGTAACACACACCTTGTCCAGGGACGTTTGTTACACACACACTGTCCAAAGAGGTTTGTGACACACACGCTGTCCAAGGGGGTTTTTGACACACACGCTGTCCAAGGGGGTTTTTGACACACACGCTGTCCAATGGGGTTTGTGACACACACCATGGCCAACCAGTTTTTCGACACACACACTGTCCAATGGGGCTTGTGACACACACCGTGTCCAGGGACGTTACTGACACAGACGTTGTAAAATGGGGTGTTTGTGACACACACCCTGTCCAATGGGGTTTGTGACACACAGGCTGTCCAATGGGGTTTGTGACACACACAGTGTGCAATGGGGTTTGTGACACACACAAACTCCACCGCGGTTTGTAACACACACCTTGTCCAGGGACGTTTGTTACACACACACTGTCCAAAGGGGTTTGTGACACACACGCTGTCCAAGGGTGTTTTTGACACACACACTGTCCAAGGGGGTTTGTGACATACATGCTGTCCAATGAGGTTTGTGACACACACACTTTGCAATGGGGTGTGTGACACGCATTCTGTTCAGGGGTGTTTGTGACACACACCCTGTCCAATGGTGTTTATGACACACACGCTGTCCACTGGGGTTTGTGACACACGCCATGTCCAATGGGCTTTGTGACTCACACGTTGTTCAATGGGGTTTGTGACATGCACACTGTCCAATGGGGTATGTGACAAACACCCTGTCCAGAGGCGTTTCTGACACACACACTGTCCAGGGGTGTTTGTGACACACACCCTTGCCAATGGGGTTTGTGACACACACGCTGTCCAATGGGGTTTGTGACACACACCCTTTCCAATAGGGTTTGTGACACACACGCTGTCCAATGGGGTTTGTGACACACACGCTGTCCAATGGGGTTTGTCACACACACACTCTCCAATGGGGTTTGTGACACACACGCTGTCCAGAGGGGGTTGTGACACATGCTGTCCAATGGGGATTGTGAGAGACACAGTCTCCAATGGGGTTTGTGACACACACGCTGTCTAAGGGTGTTTGTGACACACACACTGTCCATGGGGGTTTGTGACACACACACTGTCCAGGGGGGTTCGTGACACACACGCTGTCCAACGAGGTTTGTGACACACACGCTGTCCAGGGATATTTTGGACACACACAGTTTCCAGGGGGGCTTGTGACACATGCTGTCCAATGGGGTTTGTGACACACATGCTGTCCAACGGGGTTTGTGACACACACGCTGTCCAATGGGGTTTGTGACACATACACTCTCCAATGGGGTTTGTGACACACACGCTCTCCAATGGGGTTTGTGACACACACCCTGTCCAGGGGTGTTTGTGACACACAACCTGTCCAGGGCCTTTTGTGACACAAACGGTGTCCAAGGGTGTTTGTGACACACAAGCTGTCCAATGGGGTTTGTGACACACACCCTGTCCAATGGGGTTTGTGACACAGACGCTGTCCAATGGGGTTTGTGACACACACGCTGTGCAATAGAGTTTGTGACACACACACTCTCCAATGTGGTTTGTAACACAAACCCTGTCCAGGGGTGTTTGTGACACACACCCTGTCCAATGGGGTTTGTGACACACACACTCTCCAATGGGGTATGTGACACACTCCCTGTCCAAGGGCGATTGTAACACAAATGGTGTCCAGGGGTGTTTGTGAAAAACACACTGTACAGGGTTGGTTGTGAAACACGCTGTCCAATGGGGTTTGTGACACACACCCTTTCCAAAAGGGTTTGTGACACACAAAACTCCACTGCGGTTTGTAACACACACCTTGTCCAGGGACGTTTGTTACACACACACTGTCCAAAGGGGTTTGTGACACACACGCTGTCCAAGGGGGTTTTTGACACACACGCTGTCCAAGGGGGTTTGTGACACACACCAGGTCCAATGGGGTTTGTGACACACACACTGTCCAGGGGGGTTTGTGACACACACACTGTCCAGGGGGGTTCGTGACACACACGCTGTCCAACGGGGTTTATGACACACACGCTGTCCAATGGGGTTTCTGACACACACCCTGTCCACGGGCGTTTGTGACACACACGCTGTCCAAGGGGGTTTGTAACACACACGCTGTCCAATGGGGTTTGTGACACACACCCTGTCCAGGGGTTTTTGTGACACACACGGTGTCCAGTGGGGTTTCTGACACACACGCTGTCTAATGGGATTTGTGACACACACGCTTCCCAATGGGGTTTGTGACACACAGCCTGTCCAATGAGGTTTGTGACACACACCATGTCCAGAGGTGTTTGTGACACACAGGCTGTCCAATGGGGTTCGGGACACACAGGCTGTCCAATTGGCAGTGTGACACACACACTATCCAAAGGGGTTTGTTACACAGACCCTGTCCAGCTGTGTTTGTGACACACACAGTTTCCAGGGGTGTTTATGACACAAACGCTGTCCAATGGGATTTGTGATACACACCCTGTCCAATGGGGTTTGTGACACACACCCTGTTCAGGGATGTTCGTGACACACACGCTGTCCAATGGGGTTTGTGACACACACCCTATCCAGAAACGTTTGTGACACAAACGGTGTCCAGGTGTGTTTGTGACACACACCCTGTCCAATGGGGTTTCTGTCACACACGCTGTCCAATGGGGTTTGTGACATACACCCTGACCAGGGGCGTTTGTGACACACACCCTGACCAGGGCCTTTTGTGACACAAACGGTGTCCAAGGGTGTTTGTGACACACAAGCTGTCCAATGGGGTTTGTGACACACACCCTGTCCAATGGGGTTTGTGACACAGACGCTGACCAATGGGGTTTGTGACACAGACGCTGTCCAGGGGCTTTTGTGACACACACGCTGTTCAATAGAGTTTGTGACACACACACTCTCCAATGTGGTTTGTAACACAAACCCTGTCCAGGGGTGTTTGTGACACACACACTCTCCAATGGGGTATGTGACACACTCCCTGTCCAAGGGCGATTGTAACACAAATGGTGTCCAGGGGTGTTTGTGAAAAACACACTGTACAGGGTTGGTTGTGAAACACGCTGTCCAATGGGGTTTGTGACACACACCATGTCCAACCAGTTTTTCGACACACACACTGTCCAATGGGGCTTGTGACACACACCGTGTCCAGGGACGTTACTGACACAGACGTTGTACAATGGGGTGTTTGTGACACACACCCTGTCCAATGGGGTTTGTGACACACAGGCTGTCCAATGGGGTTTGTGACACACACAGCGTGCAATGGGGTTTGTAACACACAGAAACTCCACCGCGGTTTGTAACACACACCTTGTCCAGGGACGTTTGTTACACACACACTGTCCAAAGGGGTTTGTGACACACACGCTGTCCAAGGGGGTTTGTGACACACACCATGTCCAATGGGGTTTGTGACACACACCATGTCCAACCAGTTTTTCGACACACACACTGTCCAATGGGGCTTGTGACACACACCGTGTCCAGGGACGTTACTGACACAGACGTTGTACAATGGGGTGTTTGTGACACACACCCTGTCCAATGGGGTTTGTGACACACAGGCTGTCCAATGGGGTTTGTGACACACACAGCGTGCAATGGGGTTTGTAACACACAGAAACTCCACCGCGGTTTGTAACACACACCTTGTCCAGGGACGTTTGTTACACACACACTGTCCAAAGGGGTTTGTGACACACACGCTGTCCAAGGGTGTTTTTGACACACACACTGTCCAAGGGGGTTTGTGACATACATGCTGTCCAATGAGGTTTGTGACACACACACTTTGCAATGGGGTGTGTGACACGCATTCTGTTCAGGGGTGTTTGTGAAACACACCCTGTCCAATGGGGTTTGTGACACACACAGTGTGCAATGGGATTTGTGACACACGCCATGTCCAATGGGCTTTGTGACTCACACGTTGTTCAATGGGGTTTGTGACATGCACACTGTCCAATGGGGTATGTGACAAACACCCTGTCCAGGGGTGTTTGTGACACACACGCTGTCCAAGGGGGTTTGTAACACACACGCTGTCCAATGGGGTTTGTGACACACACCCTGTCCAGGGGTTTTTGTGACACACACGGTGTCCAGTGGGGTTTGTGACACACACGCTGTCTAATGGGATTTGTGACACACACGCTTCCCAATGGGGTTTGTGACACAGAGTCTGTCCAGAAACGTTTGTGACACAAATGGTGTCCAGGTGTGTTTGTGACACACACCCTGTCCAATGGGGTTTGTGACACACACCCTGTTCAGGGGTGTCCGTGACACACACGCTGTCCAATGGGGATTGTGACACACACGCTGTCCAGGGGGGGTTGTGACACACGCTGTCCAATGGGGATTGTGCGAGACACAGTCTCCAATGGGGTTTGTGACACACACGCTGTCTAAGGGTGTTTGTGACACACACACTGTCCATGGGGGTTTGTGACACACACACTGTCCACGGGGTTTCGTGACACACACGCTGTCCAACGAGGTTTGTGACACACACGCTGTCCAATGGGGATATTTTGGACACACACAGTTTCCAGGGGGGCTTGTGACACATGCTGTCCAATGGGGTTTGTGACACACATGCTGTCCAACGGGGTTTGTGACACATATGCTGTCCAATGGGGTTTGTGACACACACACTCTCCAATGGGGTTTGTGACACACACGCTCTCCAATGGGGTTTGTGACACACACCCTGTCCAGGGGCGTTTGTGACACACAACCTGACCAGGGCCTTTTGTGACACAAACGGTGTCCAAGGGTGTTTGTGACACACAAGCTGTCCAATGGGGTTTGTGATACACACCCTGTCCAATGGGGTTTGTGACACAGACGCTGTCCAATGGGGTTTGTGACACAGCCGCTGTGCAATAGAGTTTGTGAAACACACACTCTCCAATGTGGTTTGTAACACAAACCCTGTCCAGGGGTGTTTGTGACACACACCCTGTCCAATGGGGTTTGTGACACACACACTCTCCAATGGGGTATGTGACACACTCCCTGTCCAAGGGCGATTGTAACACAAATGGTGTCCAGGGGTGTTTGTGAAAAACACACTGTACAGGGTTGGTTGTGAAACACGCTGTCCAATGGGGTTTGTGACACACACCATGTCCAATGGGGTTTGTGACACACAAAACTCCACTGCGGTTTGTAACACACACCTTGTCCAGGGACGTTTGTTACACACACACTGTCCAAAGGGGTTTGTGACACACACGCTGTCCAAGGGGGTTTTTGACACACACGCTGTCCAAGGGGGTTTGTGACACACACCATGTCCAATGGGGTTTGTGACACACACACTGTCCAGGGGGGTTTGTGACACACACACTGTCCAGGGGGGTTCGTGACACACACACTGTCCAACGGGGTTTATGACACACACGCTGTCCAATGGGGTTTCTGACACACACCCTGTCCACGGGCGTTTGTGACACACACGCTGTCCAAGGGGGTTTGTAACACACACGCTGTCCAATGGGGTTTGTGACACACACCCTGTCCAGGGGTTTTTGTGACACACACGGTGTCCAGTGGGGTTTCTGACACACACGTTGTCTAATGGGATTTGTGACACACACGCTTCCCAATGGGGTTTGTGACACACAGCCTGTCCAATGAGGTTTGTGACACACACCATGTCCAGAGGTGTTTGTGACACACAGGTTGTCCAATGGGGTTCGGGACACACAGGCTGTCCAATTGGAAGTGTTACACACACACTATCCAAAGGGGTTTGTTACACAGACCCTGTCCAGCTGTGTTTGTGACACACACAGTTTCCAGGGGTGTTTATGACACAAACACTGTCCAATGGGATTTGTGATACACACCCTGTCCAATGAGGTTTGTGACACACACCCTGTTCAGGGATGTTCGTGACACACACGCTGTCCAATGGGGTTTGTGACACACACCCTATCCAGAAACGTTTGTGACACAAACGGTGTCCAGGTGTGTTTGTGACACACACCCTGTCCAATGGGGTTTCTGTCACACACGCTGTCCAATGGGGTTTGTGACATACACCCTGTCCAGGGGCGTTTGTGACACACACCCTGTCCAGGGCCTTTTGTGACACAAACGGTGTCCAAGGGTGTTTGTGACACACACACTGTCCAGGGGTGTTTGTGACACACACCCTGTCCAATGGGGTTTGTGACACACACGCTGTCCAATGGGGTTTGTGACACACACCCTTTCCAATAGGGTTTGTGACACACACGCTGTCCAATGGGGTTTGTCACACACACACTCTCCAATGGGGTTTGTGACACACACGCTGTCCAGGGGGGGTTGTGACACACGCTTTCCAATGGGGATTGTGAGAGACACAGTCTCCAATGGGGTTTGTGACACACACCCTGTCGAAGGGTGTTTGTGACACACACACTGTCCAGGGGGGTTTGTGACACACACACTGTCCAGGGGGTTTCATGACACACACACTGGAATAGGGAATAGGTGAGGAAGCAGCAGAGGGCCAGAGGGAGAAGAGATGAAGAGGAAGAAGGGCACAGCAGGAAAGAGGAGGGAGCAGGGAGGGACTGGGACACAAAACAGGGTGAAATGTCCCCAAAGGCCCAGGACTCACCGCACTTCCTGCTCTCTGCACTGCCAGGCAAGCTGTGGAGATCAGGCACTTCTGTCTGTGAGAAATGCAGTTGTGATTTGTGCTGAGACGTTTGATGTTTACAGATACAACCAAATGAGGCTCGGGCTCTGAACCTGCAAAAAGGAAAAGGTGGGTAAGTTCTACATAAAAATTTTGAAACTTGTTTATGAGGTTATATTGATAGAGGGAGCTAACATTTTCAGGGTTAACCAACCACATAATAAGGGCCTACTAACGAACTAACACCCAGCGCTGTTTTGCTTATGGTCTAACGAACAAGTGTTTAAGGAATACAATTAAGGAATTGAATTAAACGTTGTTTATCCATAGAAAAAGCCTAAGTTATTTATTTCATTGCTTTACAACAAGTGATTGAATCTGCTATAGAAAAGTTCAACCCCCTCCTCTATAGCAAAGGACAAAAGAAAGTATGGATTTTTGTTGCATCTAATCCATAATGCAAGTACCAATTAAAACGTGTCTGCTGGAGTGGATATCCTGGACACGAACAGGCAGGTTCCTGGTGTTGTGCCCATGGTGATTCATCCACTGTGGCCGTGGGTGTCAGGCCTTGATACAACAGACACAAAACCTTGGGAGAGACGTGATCACAGTAAAACGCTTAAAGATAATGAGCTAGCACACTTGATTTAGTCTTTATTTAAAAATACACACGGCTGCTGTCTTTTTCCAGTTTAGCTACGATGGGCTCCAATATCTCTATTAATTCTAACTACAACACGTGACAAAAATTAAGGGGGGAAAGCTTTGTTTTTACAACGGTAAATACAGTCTAAATCGTAATTTGGGAAACAGATAAAGGGGTGTAGCAGATGAGGCACAGACTCTCTTTAAGATGCAGAGAGACATTTAATACAAACTCAGGTTTGCATTTGAAACATCGCGGACCTCTGTCCTCGATGTACCGATCCTGTATCAATCCCTCTGTCCCTGATGTACCCACCGCGTATCAATCCCTCTGTCCCTCATGTACCAACTCCGTATCAATCCCTCTGTCCCTCATGTACCAATCCCTCTGTCCCTGATGGTTCATGTCCCACACAGTCCTTGCTGCTTGTGTTGTTCCACCAGCGCTTGTTCTCACACTGTGACTCTTGCAATTTCTCACGGGCCTGATGTCACAACCCTGCCACATCTCCCCTTCTTTGTTTAACAATTGCAGCCACAGCAGCGTGTAACTGCACAGCCATTGCACCATTAAAGCTTTTTTCAACCATTCGTTGTGCACAAGAGAAGACACATGGTACACAATCAATAAGTACAGACTCCACATACAAACATTCTAAGCAGCAGGTTAAAGGGCCGTGTTTTGCAATTTTTGTGGCACCCATAACTGTTACAGAATCGCTACTTAATATTCCCTGCGTAGTGTTTAACACAGAATAATGAGCTCCCAGTCAACTAAGAATTCTATTTCTCTGTTCTCCAAGTCAGGATCTATATTAATATATTTCTGAGCTGTCGGTTTAAGACGGTGTAAAAAATCAGTGGGAGACTCCTCACAATCCTGTTTAATCTCAGAATGTTTTGGCATATTTACAGCTTTAGGCGCAGCGTGTCTAATCCCGTATAAAATGCACTGGCGATACCAATGCAGCCTGTGCCCCGATATAAGGATATCGGGATCCCACCCTGGACTGACCGAGGGACAATTTTGATCTCATGTTCTCTGTGTGTTCTACACCAATAGCTGTTCTTCAACAAACCTTTTACTGGTTTGCATTTCTTTCCCTGATTATCCTTTTTCAAAACAAATGGATCTGAAGAGGATAAAGACAATGCATATGTGACATTATATATTGTGTAATATGCCTTATGTAATAGGCAATATATGATTTAAAATAGATATCTTACTACATATTACATGCAGCACATTACTATACTACAGATCTCAAAGTATACCCACCTAGACCTGTGAAGCATATTAATATTATTTACAGTGGCCACCATTAATTACAATATTCAATCAGATTCTCCCTGGTTGACGCCCTGTTGAACAGCAAACGATCCTTTTCCAATGTCAGAAAACACAGCCTCGGGGGGATTTCTCACGAATCCTCCTGCCGATTGTCCACTACCTACTTCACAATCACAATAACAGACAATTGGTGAACCCTAAGTACTGGACTATAAAATCCCCCAAGACACAAGTAACAACAACAACAAACCACTAAAGTCAGAAACAATTATACAATTGCTAAGGCACAAACAGCAAAATCATTAAAGGTACCTTTATCAAATTGCTGTTCCCTCGTTTTTCTCTTTAATTTATTGTTTTCTCATTTTCCCCTTTAATTTTGTATTTCTTTCTTTTTTTAAGTTACCCAGTTTACCAAAATGCGCAGACGCGAATGCGCAGACCCAACGCGCTGGTGTCGCCCACGTCTCGCGCAGGCAGCGTGCCAACGCAACCAGACAATGAAAATGCCTTATCTCATTGATGGGGTTTTACCCGCGTCCCGAGCTGGTCCGAGGAGCTGTGGTCCCTTCCAGGAATTCCCCGGTGCCGGCACAAGGTCCCAGAGATCCTGGGATCCACGGGAGGTCAGGCAGATTATCCCATCCTCGTCGCCAGAAATGATACCAAAAAGTCGTCAAACAGACTCTTTAACACTGTTTTGAAAGTGTTAAAATGCAGGCACTTCTATTACAGCGCGCTGGGGGATCGCTCCTCTAATCGAGTGTGCGTTCCGCTTTCCTCTGGTTTTACAGATCGTGGAACTCCTCAAACAGCAAAACATGACAACCAATGTTACAGACGTCTCGTGCTCTTTCACCAGCGCGTGCAGCAGCAACGAGAAATCTGGAATGAGCGTCTACAGAAACACGTACGTATTTACCCAATTCAGAACAATGCGTTACATCCGCTGGCCGTACTTCATTGGCAGTAACCCCTCCTGGATTAACACCCTCTGTGGATGGCGCGGGTGCCAACTGTTGGCAATCAGGGCAGGACATAAGAACGCTCCTGGCCTGATCCACTGTAATTTGAAGTTGTCGTTTTAACGCCTTTGCACTCTGGTGAAAGAATTTATGTGATCATTTAGCTTGCCCCAAGGCTTTAGGCACAGTGAGCGGCACAGCTCGTGCATCGGCCCTCCTACTGCCTTCTGCAAGTGGTCCTGGAAGGGCCACTGTGAGAGCGGGTGTGCATTGCATAATACCTATGATGTCTATGATTTATTAGAAACCATAGCATTCTCAATTCAGCCATCAAAAGAGGATTATCCTCTTCCTTCAGAAAAGAAGCTTCCAGGCGGTTAAGTATGCCAGCCGCATAATATGAGCCAGTTACAACATTCAAAGGCTTGTTACAGAACACCTCAAAGCGATCCTAACAGCTGTCAGCTCAAGAACTTGTTTGACTCTTGGTCTCTTTTTCTACCTTGTGTTTGCAGCACTGGGTATCTGAGTTTAGCCATGTAATTACAACTTTATGTGAGCGACCAGAGGCATCAGTAAATAGAGTCTTGTCACTTACTGGTCATTGCTGACAGCAGCATGTATTGCGAATTCTCCTTCGTTGTAGGAAGAAATATACCTTCAGGTCTACCCCATACATAGCATATAAACATTCTCTGCCTTTAATTATTGGTTTTGCATACATTTCTTTTATTATCCAAACTGTTTTCATTGGTGTGTGAGCTAGAAAAACCCATACGGCCACAGTCACCTTTCTCCCTCCTTGAGCTCTCCTGACCTGCGGTTCCACCACCGGTGTCTTCTTTCTTGATCCCTCTTGACTGGCAGGTGCGCTCCAACCCTCTTTATCCATCACTCTTCCTCATGGGTTCACCTCCTTCCTTGCTTTTCCTTTGCATGCTGCTCCCCCTGAAGAGAAACACACAGAGGACTGAGCTACACCAGCCCAAGGGCACTACAGTCAGACAGGGGCTGAGTCCGGGGCTGACACCTCCCCACACCCCACAGCGCGCCCACCTTGCCTTGGCACCAGCCCCTGGCACAGCCCTTCCCCTCAGCTCTGCCCTCCCTGCAGCAAAGCTTCCGCACGTGCCCTGCTCAGGCTGGACCCCAATGTCACGGGTTAGAGATGTCACAGCTCAGTACAAATGCCCACGGTCCTCACCTGCTCTTTGGTACTTGCGGAGGGTCACGTCGCTGTGCCCCAGGGCACTGGCCTGCACGGCCCTGCCCGGCAGCGGGAGCGTCTGGAGCTGCCGGCTGGTTCTCCAGCTTTAGGGTCACCCGCAGCAGCCCGCTCTCCTCAGCTCTGCACACCCAGCCAGTTGCGCCGCCCAGGCAAAGTCAGCTTCACCCTCTGCCCTACACCTCACCTGCAAACAGCCAACTCTTCAGCTGACAATCGCCCAAAACCCACCGACAAACCCTCCAAATCTCAGCCTTTCGCTTTCAGCTGCTGCCTCTAGTGCATCTCACAGACAAGCCTCCAAAATCCCCTCATCCTGCAATAATGCTCCAGCACTCATCGCCTGCGGGAACAACGGCCACAATACCATGCAAACACCAACCAGTTCTGGCACGGAAATATCGCTTTCTCCTCCAGATCCCACCTACACCAACTGCTGACAAACACACGCTGTCCTCACCAAAGCCAAACGCTGCAACAACCAGCGACAACTCACATGTGCGTGTGCGGCGCAAAACCGCAGGTGTGAGCTAACGCAGAGCTGGGCTTGACAGCTGCACAGTGTGCACCCTGCGGCTTAACGTGGCCAGTCACTGCCATTCCGCCTTCTCCCTGGGAGAAGCGCATGAGCACAGGCTGCTTCAAGGCACGATGCGAACGGTTTGGATCTCCGGGTCTCTGAGGGCGAGAGCGATAAATGTGATCTGTGTGTGGCGCAGGAACTTCCCGTCCACTTGCTCCTCCATTCAGTCAGGTGCAGCAAGAGAGGGACAGAGAAAGAAACAGTTAGGACCGGATTAACAACCTCGTCATCCCTGTCCCCAAACCTGCAGGCGTCCTAGGAGGCCTGATCTAAGTTTGGCTCGTCTCCCGCTCTTTGCTGGAATACTTCACTGCACAAATTTCTGTCATGAACACTCTCTTAACCAGTCTGATGTGTTCATAGTTCCCAGCCCAGCGTCCATTCCTCAAGGTACCTCAGCATTTCCCTTTGAAACCAGACCTGAGTGCCATCCCGTCCTGAGCTACCTCAGCATTGCCCCCTGCAGCCTCCCCGACGCCATCTCCTCCCCGAGCTCCCTCAGCCTTTCCCGCCAAAGCCTCCCCGATGTCACCCCCTCCCTGAGGTCCCTCAGCCTTTCCCGCCAAAGCCCCCCCGATGTCACCCCCTCCCTGACGTCCCTCAGCCTTTCCCGCCAAAGCCCCCCCGATGTCACCCCCTCCCTGACGTCTCTCAGCCTTTCCCGCCAAAGCCCCCCCGATGTCACCCCCTCCCTGAGGTCCCTCAGCCTTTCCCGCCAAAGCCCCCCCGATGTCACCCCCTCCCTGAGGTCCCTCAGCCTTTCCCGCCCAAGCTCCTTCCGCGCCGTCCCGCCCTCAGGCTCCTCCGCCGCTCCCCCCCGTTCCCGGCCCCTCCCCGCGGCAGCGCCGCCCCCGCCCCTCGCGCCCCTGGGCACCGCCCCGTTCCCGGCCCCCTCCCGCTCGCCTTCCTCCCTCTGCCCTGTGGCACCACGGGCTCCTCCCTCCGCCCCACGGCCCCGCCCGAGCCCCGCGCAGCGCTCAGCCCGGGGCTCCCTTCCCTCGCAGCCGCCCGCGTGTTTCCCCCTCGCCCCCTGCTCGGCCCGGCCCGGGGCCGCGCTGTTGCGGCTGCCTGCCCCTCGCCTTCCTCCTGCCCAAACCAGCCCGTCCCTCCCCCTCCAGCCTCCCCCCTCAGCCGGGACCGGGGCGGCCCCGGCCGGTCTCCCCGGTGTCCGCCCGCCCCTCGCTCACCGTCGGCCCCGCCGCTCCTCGCGCGCTCCTCCCGCCGCCGCACCGGCGGCACGCGCTCCTCCGCCCCCGCACTTACGCAGCGTGGCCCCGCCCATCCGACGCAGGAGCCAATCCCGTCCGCGCCCGCCACCGGGCCCCGCCCCCCCTCCCGGCCCGGAGCCGCCGGCGGCCGCAGAGCGGCGCTGTCCGCCCGCAGCGCGGCCCCGGCCCCGGCGGGGCGGCGGCGGCGGGGCCGGGAGCGCTCGGGCTGCGCCTGCCCGGGACGGCCCGGGACCGAGGGCTCCGCCGCTGCAGCCCGTTTCGTGCCGCTTGCACCCCCGCCTTACACGGCTGCAGCCTTCCTGCTGCTTTAGCTCACACAGCTTTCTTCCTTCTACCTGCACAGCAGTTCACACTCACAAACGTTGCAGAACAATCTACAAACATTACAAAGATAGACCACGGACCACAGCTTCCTGAGCTTTCGGGTTAAAGTTCCTGTAGATTCCCATGTTTCAATAAAACAGACACCACCAGGAGAGCTGCTGCCTCTGCCGTCTTTGGTCAGAAAGAAGTCACAACACCAGAAAACACATTGGCAGCCGGTGCTTTGACCAGTGAAGGTGGGATCTACAAAAGTCTGATTAAACCAAACAGCCTGAGGTCTTTAGCAAGCTGCAGATCTGCCAGGCATGCTGAAATGCCTGAAATTTACTCCTGCAATATTCCACAATGGAACAGCCCTTCATCTCAAATCTCATCTCCAAGTTCCAAACCAGTACATTAAAAGCTGTCACTAGGTATTAGAAGACCACTGCAAGATCGTATTGCTTTTTGAGTTCAATAAGAATTTTTCAATAAACCAAAACGCAAGCAGTTTCTGCAGTCTGTTGCTCATCCTCCTGTTCATTCCTTAGCACTGCAGCAATCGGTTTTTATACGACGTGTCAGCAGAGGCGTTTGAAAAACCCCAAACAAAACTTATTCCAGTCCACGGACCCCCTCGCTGCCCCCCCTCACCCTGAGCCCCACGATCAGCACTTGGTGTGGGAGAGGAGCACAGCTCGACATGTTGTATCTGGGATGCTGTATCTATTACGCTGTACCTAGGATGCTGTATCTGGGATGCTGTATATGGGATGCTATATCTGGGATGCTGTATCTGGGATGCTGTACCTGGGATGCTGTATCTGGGATGGCGTATCTGGGATGTTGTATCCGGGATACTGTATCTAGAATGCTGTATCTAGGATGCCGTATCTAGGATACTGTATCTAGGATGCTGCATTTGGGATGCTGTATCCGGGAAGCTGTATCGGGGATGCTGAATCTGGGATGCTGTATCTGGGATGCACCCGACCAGGTGCCTTTGTGTGAACATGAAACAGCCGTCTATACAGAGCTCCCTTGAATCTGTCCGCGTGAGAAATGCAGGACTGGGCAACGTCGTACAACATGTGGAACCTGGCCAACAAACGGCGCAGCTGTGCACTCACTCGCGCTTAAGCACGAATGGAGCCTGCATCAAGGCACACGCATGTGGACAGACAATCGTCTGTAGACACACACGCTTTCACGCACACGGTCGTCCAAGTACAGGGACGTATCTGCACGTACCCTCCAAAAGAATATTCACATGCAGCTACGTATGCGTGATGCAGTACGCCAATCATCAACGCACACCTGTTTACTCTCAAGCAGGTCATCACGTTTCGCGTACATCTTTCAGTCCATAGATGGGAGTGGGCGCGCTTGCGGATGTGTGCATGTGTGTGGCCAAGCGTTTGCTTAGGCATCAGTGTGTGAAAAGGTAGGTGCTTTTCTCTAGCTGCGTTCGCGGGCACGAGGTGGTGGGTGCACCTAGCTGGGAGCTTGTGGAATGGTTTCTGCTTGGTTTTCAGTGGGGAATCGTGTGTGTTCACGTGGACAAACATATAGCGTAGCAACTAGGTTCCAGCGCAGAAAACGCAAGTTTTCCGATGCACTCTCTTTCTCTCCCTATACGGAGTCGTGTATAGAAACCGCTAAGACTGCGATCGGCAAGTAAGCTACCACGAAGCATGCCGTACGGAGAAAATACCAACACATTCTCGGTCCACACATTGTTTCTGATACGTGCTTGAACGCAAATACCTTCGTGCTGCTGTGGCATAAAAGACGGCCGTCAGAATATGTGATTGCGCGCACTTGTGCAATTGCTTGGTTCCACATTCAGTCCTGGTGTGCGGGGCTTTCAGAACTGGTTCTGTGGAGTCGTCTGCGGAAATGCCGCTGACGGAACACGCACCCTCGATTGTTCACCAAAATATAGGCAGACGCGTTTTACCACGTCGTTCAACGTGCAGAGAGCTACGTCTGTTCCGAAGAGACAAGGGAAACGCGTGTGCACGCACAGAAGAAAAACCCGACCAGGTGCCTTTGTGTGAACGTGAAACAGCCGTCTATACACTCGCAGACACGGGAACGTGCATCAATGCAGTCACACAGCCACCAGCTTTTGAGCACAGGCTCTGCTGGTTTTCGCACTTTTCAGGCACAATCCCGAAAGCCGCGCACAATGCAGTTCATTCACTAAATGTCATCTAAGGAAGCATTTCTCCGGTCGATCTACCGCTCAGCTTTCTTCTGGCGTTACTGAGAAATGTCAGCGCAGGGAATCTGTCTCTGTCGAGCACACGTCAATCCCTCTTCGGTTTTCCTTTGTTGACTCTGCCTAGATGATTTCCCTGGTCTCTCTTCACCGGAGCAGTCGTGGCTGTGCTGTGTTACACACAGGCACAGCAAACGCACACCAAGTGTCCAGAGACACACTCCGCTGAGCTCAACACTAGCGCAGATGCACATGTGAGACGAAATCAGCACAAATGCTTGTGGAGAGACAGACATGGACTCACACGCGTCTGGAGTGACGAATAGATACAGCAGACGCTAGGAACACAGACTGACTTCCAGGCACACTGTCCTCACACCAACAGGGACGGCTCTGCAGCTATCCTAGACGTTGATTATCGAACTAGCCACACTGACCTGCCCCAAACTCCCAGACACTTAACAGGCAAGACACAATCTCTCCGACAAGCACACAAGTGTTCGTTCTCAGCTGTAGATCAGGGAGAAGCTTGCGCAATGACGCCCTCTTGCTCTTTCGCATTAAGGCATGATCTCTTTCGTTTCTCTTGTACATCGACTGCGGAAAGCTATTCCTCAGGCCCCTGTGAAGCATTTGCCATAGGTGAGAAGTAGCTCGGAGCAGCATTCAGTTCTGCCTACGACTGTCTTTGCTCCTTTACTAGCAGAGCTCCCTTGCATCTGTCCGCGTGTGAAATGCAGGACTGGGTAACGTCGTGCAACACGCGCAACCTTGTCAACAAACGGCGCAGCTGTGCCCTCACTCGCGCTTAAGCACGAATGGAGCCTGCATCAAGGCACACGCATGTGGACAGACAATCGTTTGTAGACACATATGCTTTCACGCACACGGTCGTCCAAGTACAGGGACGTATCTGCACGTACCCTCCAAAAGAATATTCTCGTGCAGCCACGTATGCGTGATGCAGTACGCCAACCATCAATGCACACCTGTTTACCCTCAAGCATGTCAGCACGTTTCGCGTATGTCTCTCTGTGCATAGATGGGAGTGGGCGCGCTTGCGGATACGTGCATGTGTATGGCCAGGCGTTTGCTTAAGCATCAGTGTGTGAAAATGTAGGTGCTTTTCTCTAGCTACGTTCGTACGCGCGAGGTGGTGGGTGCACCTACCTGGGAGCTTGTGGAATGGTTTCTGCTTGGTTTTCAGTGGGGAATCGTGTGTGTTCACGTGGACAAACATATAGCGTAGCAACTAGGTTCCAGCGCAGAAAACGCAAGTTTTCCGATGCACTCTCTTTCTCTCCCTATACCGGGTCGTGTATAGAAGCCGCTAAGCCTGCGATCGGCAAGTAACCTACCACGAAGCGTGCCGTACGGAGAAAATACCCACAGATCCTCGGTCCACACATTGTTTCGGATACGTGCTTGAACTCAAATACCCTCGTGCTGCTGTGGCGTAAATGACGTCCCTCAGAATATGTGATTGCGCGCACCTGTGCAATTGCTTGGTTCTACATTCAGTCCTGGTGTGCGGAGCTTTCAGAACTGGCTCTGTGGAGTCGTCTGCGGAAATGTTGCTGACGGAACACGCACCCTCGATTGTTCACCAAAATATAGGCAGACGCGTTTTACCACGTCGTTCAGCATGCAGAGAGCTACGTCTGTTCCGAAGAGACAAGGGAAACGCGTGTGCACGCACAGAAGAAAAACCCGACCAGGTGCCTTTGTGTGAACGTGAAACAGCCGTCTATACACTCGCAGACACGGGAACGTGCATCAATGCAGTCACACAGCCACCAGCTTTTGAGCACAGGCTCTGCTGGTTTTCGCACTTTTCAGGCACAATCCCGAAAGCCGCGCACAATGTCCTTCATTCGCTAAATGTCGTCTAGGGAAGCATTTCTCCGGTCGATCTACCGCTTAGCTTTCTTCTGGCGTTACTGAGAAATGTCAGCGCAGGGAATCCGTCTCTGTCGAGAACACGTCAATCCCTCTTCGGTTTTCCTTTGTTGACTCTGCCTAGATGATTTCCCTGGTCTCTCTTCACCGGAGCAGTCGTGGCTGTGCTGTGTTACAAACAGGAACAGCAAACGCACACCAAGTGTCCAGAGACACACTCCGCTGAGCTCAATACTAGCACAGATGCACATGTTCGACGAAATCAGCACACAAGGATGTGGAGAGAAAGACATGGACTCACACGCGTCTGGAGTGACGAATAGATACAGCAGGCGCTAGGAACACAGACTGACCTACAGGCACACTGTCCTCACACCAACAGGGACGGCTCTGCAGCTATCCTAGACGTTGATTATCAAACTAGCCACACTGACCTGCCCCAAACTCCCAGACACTTAACAGGCAAGACACAATCTCTCCGACAAGCACACAAGTGTTCGTTCTCAGCTGTAGATCAGGGAGAAGCTTGCGCAATGACGCCCTGTTGCTCTTTCGCATTAAGGCATGATCTCTTTCGTTTCTCTTGTACATCGACTGCGGAAAGCTATTCCTCAGGCCCCTGTGAAGCATTTGCCATAGGTGAGAAGTAGCTCGGAGCAGCATTCAGTTCTGCCTACGACTATCTTTGCTCCTTTACTAGCAGAGCTCCCTTGCATCTGTCCGCGTGTGAAATGCAGGACTGGGTAACGTCGTGCAACACGCGCAACCTTGTCAACAAACGGCGCAGCTGTGCCCTCACTCGCGCTTAAGCACGAATGGAGCCTGCATCAAGGCACACGCATGTGGACAGACAATCGTTTGTAGACACATATGCTTTCACGCACACGGTCGTCCAAGTACAGGGACGTATCTGCACGTACCCTCCAAAAGAATATTCTCGTGTAGCCACGTATGCGTGATGCAGTACGCCAGCCATCAATGCACACCTGTTTACCCTCAAGCATGTCAGCACGTTTCGCGTATGTCTCTCTGTGCATAGATGGGAGTGGGCGCGCTTGCGGATACGTGCATGTGTATGACCAGGCGTTTGCTTAAGCATCAGTGTGTGAAAATGTAGGTGCTTTTCTCTAGCTACGTTCGTACGCGCGAGGTGGTGGGTGCACCTACCTGGGAGCTTGTGGAATGGTTTCTGCTTGGTTTTCAGTGGGGAATCGTGTGTGTTCACGTGGACAAACATATAGCGTAGCAACTAGGTTCCAGCGCAGAAAACGCAAGTTTTCCGATGCACTCTCTTTCTCTCCCTATACCGGGTCGTGTATAGAAGCCGCTAAGCCTGCGATCGGCAAGTAACCTACCACGAAGCGTGCCGTACGGAGAAAATACCCACAGATCCTCGGTCCACACATTGTTTCGGATACGTGCTTGAACTCAAATACCCTCGTGCTGCTGTGGCGTAAATGACGTCCCTCAGAATATGTGATTGCGCGCACCTGTGCAATTGCTTGGTTCTACATTCAGTCCTGGTGTGCGGAGCTTTCAGAACTGGCTCTGCGGAGTCGTCTGCGGAAATGTTGCTGACGGAACACGCACCCTCGATTGTTCACCAAAATATAGGCAGACGCGTTTTACCACGTCGTTCAGCATGCAGAGAGCTACGTCTGTTCCGAAGAGACAAGGGAAACGCGTGTGCACGCACAGAAGAAAAACCCGACCAGGTGCCTTTGTGTGAACGTGAAACAGCCGTCTGTACACTCGCAGACACGGGAACGTGCATCAATGCAGTCACACAGCCACCAGCTTTTGAGCACAGGCTCTGCTGGTTTTCGCACTTTTCAGGCACAATCCCGAAAGCCGCGCACAATGTCCTTCATTCGCTAAATGTCGTCTAGGGAAGCATTTCTCCGGTCGATCTACCGCTTAGCTTTCTTCTGGCGTTACTGAGAAATGTCAGCGCAGGGAATCCGTCTCTGTCGAGAACACGTCAATCCCTCTTCGGTTTTCCTTTGTTGACTCTGCCTAGATGATTTCCCTGGTCTCTCTTCACCGGAGCAGTCGTGGCTGTGCTGTGTTACAAACAGGCACAGCAAACGCACACCAAGTGTCCAGACACAAGCTCCGCTGAGCTCAATACTAGCACAGATGCACATGTTCGACGAAATCAGCACACAAGGATGTGGAGAGAAAGACATGGACTCACACGCGTCTGGAGTGACGAATAGATACAGCAGGCGCTAGGAACACAGACTGACCTACAGGCACACTGTCCCCACACCAACAGGGACCTCTCTGCAGCTATCCTAGACGTTGGTTATCGATCCAGCCACACTGACCTGCGCCAGACTCCCAGACACTTAACAGGCAAGACACAATCTCTCCGACAAGCACACAAGTGTTCGTTCTCAGCTGTAGATCAGGGACAAGCTTGCGCAGTGACGCCCTGTTACTCTTTCGCGTTAAGGCATGATCTCTTTCGTTTCTCTTGTACATCGACTGCGGAAAGCTATTCCTCAGGCCCCTGTGAAGCATTTGCCAAGGGTGAGAAGTAGCTCGGAGCAGCATTCAGATCTGCCTGCGACTGTCTTTGCTTCTTTACTAGCAGAGCTCCCTTGCATCTGTCCGCGTGAGAAATGCAGGACTGGGCAACGTCGTGCGACACGGGGAGCTTTGACAACAAACGGCGCAGCTGTGCACTCACTGCAGCTTTAGCACGAAATGAGCCTGCAAAAAGGCACACGCATGTGGACAGACAATCGTTTGTAGACACACATGCTTCCATGCACACAGTCGTCCAAGTACAGGGACGTATCTGCACGTACCCTCTAAAAGAATATTCTCGTGCAGCCACGTATGCGTGATGCAGTACGCCAACCATCAATGCACACCTGTTTACCCTCAAGCATGTCAGCACGTTTCGAGTACGTCTTTCTGTGCATAGATGGGACTGGGCGCTCTTGCAGATGTGTGCTTGTGTGTGGCCAGGCGTTTGTTTAAGCATCAGTGTGGAAAATTAGGTGCTTTTCTCTAGCTGCGGTCGCGTGCACGAGGTGGTGGGTGCACCTACCTGGGAGCTTGTGGAAAGTTTTCTGCTTGGTTTTCAGTGGGGAATCGTGTGTGTTCACGTGGACAAACATAAGGCGTAGCAACTAGTTTCCAGCTCAGAAAAGGCAAATTTTCCGATGCACTCTCTTTCTCTCCCTATATGGATTCCTGTATAGAAACCGCTAAGCCTGGGATCGGCAAGTAAGCTACCACGAAGCATGCCGTACGGAGAAAATACCCACAGATCCTCCCTTCACACGTTGTTTGTGATACTTGCTTGAACGCAAATACGTTCTTAATGCTATGACATAAAAGACGTCCGTCAGAATATGTTAGGAGCGCACCGGTGCAATTGCTTGGTTCTACATTCAGTCCTGGTGTGCGGAGCTTTCAGAACTGGCTCTGCGGACTCGTCTGCGGAAATGCCGCTGACGGAACACGCACCCTCGATTGTTCACCAAAATATAGGCAGACGCGTTTTACCACGTCGTTCAACGTGCAGAGAGCTACGTCTGTTCCGAAGAGACAAGGGAAACGCGTGTGCACGCACAGAAGAAAAACACGACTAGATGCATTTGTGTGAACGTGAAACAGCCGTCTATACACTCGCAGACACGGGAACGTGCATCAATGCAGTCACACAGCCACCAGCTTTTGAGCACAGGCTCTGCTGGTTTTCGCACTTTTCAGGCACAATCCCGAAAGCCGCGCACAATGCAGTTCATTCGCTAAGTGTCGTCTAGGGAAGCATTTCTCCGGTCGATCTACCACTTAGCTTTCTTCTGGCGTTACTGAGAAATGTCAGCGCAGGGAATCCGTCTCTGTCGAGCACACGTCAATCCCTCTTCGGTTTTCCTTTGTTGACTCTGCCTAGATGATTTCCCTGGTCTCTCTTCACCGAGGCAGTCGTGGCTGTGCTGCGTTACACACAGGCACAGCCAACGCACACCAAGTGTCCAGAGACACACTCCGCTGAGCTCAACACTAGCACAGATGCACATGTGTGACGAAATCAGCACACATGCTTGTGGAGAGAAAGACATGGACTCACACGCGTGTGGAGCGACGGATAGATACAGCAGGCGCCAGGAACACAGACTGACCTACAGGCACACTGTCCCCACACCAACAGGGACCGCTCTGCAGGTATCCTAGACGTTGATTATCGAACCAGCCACACTGACCTGCCCCAAACTCCCAGACACTTACAGGCAAGACACAATCTCTCCGACAAGCACACAAGTGTTCGCTCTCAGCTGTAGATCAGGGACAAGCTTGCGCAGTGACGCCCTGTTGCTCTTTCGCTTTAAGGCATGATCTCTTTCGTTTCTCTTGTAGATCGGCTGCTGAGCGCCTTTCCTCGCGCCACTGTGAAGCATTTGCCATAGGTGAGAAGTAGCTCGGAGCAGCATTCAGTTCTGCCTACGACTGTCTTTGCTCCTTTAGTAGCAGAGCTCCCGTGAATCTGTCTGCGTGAGAAATGCAGGACTGGGCAACGTCGTGCAACACGCGGAGCTTTGCCAACAAACGGCGCAGCTGTGCCCTCACTCGCGCTTAAGCACGAACGGAGCCTGCATCAAGGCACACGCATGTGGACAGACAATCGTTTGTAGACACACATGCTTTCACGCACACGGTCGTCCAAGTACAGCTGCGGGGTGCGCGGCCCCTCGGGCAGGGTGCTCCCGGTCTCTTGGCCGCAGGCTGGAGCTGGCAGACGGGTTTAGGTGCTTTGGCCTGCTTTTTTGCCACTGCCGCCTTCTCGGTGCCGTGAAGAAAAACCCGCGCGGTTGATTCCGCTCGCTGCTCAGGAGATTCCACATCTGGGGCCGTGGACTGAGGAAAAACGTTTGCGAGTTGGAGGACGCTACAAGATATTCCCCGTGGAAGCCGGAGAAGAGGCAAATGGGCTGCCAGTGGAGCTGTGTTCCGTGCAGTCTTCAGTTTAGGACGTTCAGTTTGTCCTTCCAGAAAAGGAGCAGTCATTGGTAGGCCTGGGAGAGGCCATTAAGTGCGTGATCAGAATGGAAGCCAGATTGCACTCGACGTTGCTGCTGTCGGTCTTGGCTTTCGGTGGTTTCCCCACGGCTGCCTAGTGTTTGGGAGCGCGGAGGGGGCGTTTTTTCTTCCCCAAGGAGAGGCTGTGCTTAAAAAAGAATTTGTTTCCTCAGAGAAGTGCAAGTCCGTGTGTGTAAGCCAGCCAAAATCGCCAGCCTAGTCAAGTTCCGAGTGTGCGTCTGTCAGACGGCCGCTTGACGTTGCCGAGTTCCCAGCTGTGCAGTTGTACTGGCGAAGGGCAATGCAGGACGGAAGGGTTTTTTCTGCTGCGGGGACCCAGCCGCCCCCCTTTTCAGCGGAAAGCAGGGGAGCGCGGTTTATTGTTCCCTTTGCAACGCGGCTGCTGGCGCGGGAGGGCTGGGGGGGGCTGGAGGGACGGAGCGCTGGTTGGCTGCCTGGGCACGTCAGTCGCCACTCTGTCCGCCTATCAGATTGCCAGAGGGGCGGGCGTTGAGGTCTCCGTACTGCGCATGCCCGACTCGCGAGCGCTGCTAGGCGGCGAGAGAGGTGATTGACGTGTCCTAGGCAGCCAACCGGGACGCGGCAAGGGGCGGGTGCTGCGGTCTCGCTACCGCGCATGCCCAAAGCACGAGCGCCTGGCGGGAGCGGAGCGGCGAAAGAGGCGGCAGGTGAGTGCGGCCGCGGCGGGGGTGACCGTGCCGGTGGAACGGGGGGGGGCGGGATTTGGCGGCGCGGCGCGGAGGCGTTCGTCTCCGGTTCCCCCCCGCCGAGCGGGCGAAGCTGGCGGGAGGCGTGTGACCCTGCGGGCAGGTGCGCTGAAGGCTGGCGGTCTGGAGCCGTGTCTCCCTCCGGCGCAGCGCCCGTGCCCGGTCCGGCGGTCCCTCCGGGAGCGGCGCAGCCCCCGTTAGTCGGGGGGAAGTTGAAAAGCAGAGCTGGTGGCGTGGCGAGTGGGGCGCCGCTTCGGCGGGAGCTCGGGGCGAGGCGCGGCGGGTTCTGTGTCCTGTGGGCGCGGCTTTCGCGCCGCGGCTGTCTGTGTGCTAGACGCCCTGAGTCCTAAGGAGATGTATCTTTTAGGATTCGTTCTACAAGTCAAAGAGAGGAGCCAGATATGTGCTGAATTTTATAGTTAGAACTGATATTCTGTGAAGAAGTGAAGTGGTCTGAAAAAAAGACACATTTCTTAAAAGCTAGTGCAGAATTGTGTACCTTCACATGAATCGACTCAAACGTCCCCCCCGTAAATAAAACCCAACTCCCCCAGAAACAACACAGAAGAAACGAGCTAGCAGAGCTCCTGTGACAAAAGGAGGTCAGTATTTTTCCCTCAGTTTTTTCCTTATCTGAAGAAATCAAAGAGAATTTTAGATCGTATTTTTTCCGTCTAAATCAAGTGTTGGCGTAGACTTTTGTGTTCAAATGATCAACATTGTCTGTAAAGAATTGTTTAACAAAAACAAGCAGAAACCAAAACCAGGTTCAGACCTGTAAGAAGCATAGAATAATTTCGTTTGTAAGAGACCATCTAGGGGGGTCATCTTGTTGAATTGCCTTCACAATGAGATCAGGTCACTGAATGCCTTGTCTACTGAAATTCTGAATATCTCCAAGGTTGGGGATTCCATGGGCTCCCCGGGAAGCTGGTGCTTAACCATTTGTGTCACCAAACATGCTAAAAAAATACCTCACTAGTTAGCTTTGTTTTACCATGAGAAGCTTTTGTTCTCTTCATAGGTGTTGCAACCATCATTATTGTGGGTGATGAAGGAGCTTCTGGGGTGGTTGGGATAGCACATTCATCCCAGCATGTTCTGATTGGAGAACCTTCAGGAAATTATAATGGCACTGCTCTTATTAGGTGAGTACATCACTCATTTATCCAAAACAGCTCTGTTTCAAAAGCTATGAGACTCCACATTTGGCAAGAATTAATTTAATGCTGCATTTCATTATCACTTCTAAAATCACAAGTATTTTTAAAATTAGATGCTTGTTTTTTAAGAAGGGCAGAACATAGTACGTAGGTGTCTTTTCAGTATTGCTGAGGAGCTTTAGATATGTCTTCCAATTATTTACAACATAGATTCATTAAAGGAAAGAGGATTCTAATCAAAGGAATAGGGGAAGGCAGTCAATTATATTTGAAGATGCTTTGTACTTTTCAGGATTCAGTTCAGGATTGGTGCTTGAACTGAAATTCGGTACATTGTTACGATGATCAGCATAACCAAAGCAGCACTGGGTCTTAGTTGAAACAAGATGCAATTCTTTGACTGCATTCAGTCAGCTGAAAACAAGATGAAGAAATCACAATGTTACCATACCTTCTAACAGAATTGGAGAAAAAGTATTACAACACTTTCCCTTAGTGAAACAGCAAATAGAAGCAAGAAAACAGATTCTCATGCTGCCCTGAGAATCCCAACGGACAAAGGGGTGCTTTGTGCAGCACCAGTTTAGAACATGTACTAGATCATGGTATAGACAATTTCTTGCCATGCTTCAGTTCACCGAGAATGTCATGAGTAGGATTAGCCTCTAGGTTTTTAGACAAGCAGCACACAGAACATTTCTCAAGTGATCTCATAGTACTATTCTCGTATCTTTCTGCCTTCAAAACCAAATTACCTCTGGGTGCTACCCGTAAGTCCCATTTCCCTTCTGTTTTGCATGTCTATTTCCTGAAAAGCAGAAAGACAGCTCAGTTTTCAGCTGCCAACTTTGGGCTGTATGCACAAAGAAACTATAAAGTGCTCTGGGTAAAAATACAGCTCAAGATGCCTCCCAACACGGGGAAGTAAATCAGAACTGCAGACACGTTATTGCTCTGAAGAGGTTATGGTAAAGATCTTAATAGTGACTTAATAGATTAAAATTCAAGCTTCACAGTGCTGGTAACATTTCTTCCGTGCACAACAATATCTATGCTTTATATCTCTGGATTTGGTATCAAATATTACAGGTAGAAGATTAAATCTGCGTTTGCATTCTGCAGCCTGACATGTGGCCCAGGGATTTTTGGTGAAATCATAATATATTGGAATATAACACCCCGTCATCACACAGAATTTATGGAGACGTCGGGGACCTTGACAATGCGAGACAGGCAGTGTGCAGCAGTGGTTCTAATACAGGTACAAGAGATTTTACACCAGTAGCTATTTCAGGTTCTTCCTTTTATCTAGCCAGCATCTTGATTAGAAATTAGTTATACCTCTCTACCTGGAAATGGTTAATTGGTTCTTCTCCCTAGGCTGTCGATGATAACCGTCCTGAGGAGAAGCATTACTACACATTTGAATTAACTGGGATCAGTGATGGAGGACTCATAAATGAATCTAGCAGCACAGCAAATATTACCATGGCCGCCAGTGATTTTCCATACGGAGAGTTTACATTTTCACGAGAAATATTGCTGACAACAGAAGAAGA
Source organism: Nesoenas mayeri (assembly GCF_963082525.1). NCBI lineage: Eukaryota > Metazoa > Chordata > Aves > Columbiformes > Columbidae > Nesoenas > Nesoenas mayeri. Next base: position 532,911 of record NC_137566.1, read on the forward strand.
AAAATGGGTATATGGTTAAAATTCCTTCTTACGTAAAATATCGATAGATATCAATATTGTCGGTAGATTTATACTTAACTTTAGGAAAAAAAAAAGGCAGAGATTTATTCTGCATTTATCATAGCATAGTCCATCTGAGGCTTTTGGTGTTTTTAATACTCTGAGAAAGATGCCTGTCTGTTAAATTATGTGTATTCTGCACTTACTGCAGCAAATTGTTACCTGGCAGAACCGTTGAGAAGGTGCCTATAGAACAGTCTCAGAATGGTAACAGAAAAGCAAAGCCATTTTTTAAAGCAAATGTCCTCTCTCCCTCAGGTTAACATCACTGTTTTGCGTTCAAGGGGATCCTATGGCAAAGTGCGTCTTTGCTTCCAGAGAATAAATGGGACTGCAGAGGAGGGAGTTGATTTCACCCCCACAGTAAGGGAACTGTTATTTGAACCACATGAGGAGAGTAGAATGATTTCGGTTGAAATTCATGATGACGACTTTCCTGAAGGTCCTGAAGACTTTTCAGTGATGATTACCAAAGTGGAACTCCAAGGAAGGTCAAGATAAAATTAATTATAAGATAAAATTAATTAAAAGCAGGAGATCAAACTGTATTTGGAATCTGATCTACCTGCATAAAGGCACCGCTGGATTTCAGGTGTTTTACTGTAAAATTTCCTATGGCAGCTATAATAGTAATAATAATACAAATTGGATGTATGGCAATCCAAATTCTTTCAACATTAATTTTAAGATTTTGCTGATTCAGATTTATTAAAGCTGAAAGTCCATCCATTACATAGAAGTTGTCAAATCACATGAAACTCAAAGAAGAAGATAAAATGTGAAAGAAAAAGCGAAAGATCCACATTTCTGTGAAAAAACTGCCAGTTTTGCAGATATAGTTAGAAAAAGTGTGACCAAAAATCTTCAGTGGTAACTCTCAGAAAATAAAAGTATTTGTGGTAATTGAAAATTGTCATACTTGCATTACAATACTTTTGCAAGATTTGTTTTTAATGTAATATTCCTTTTTATGTTCTTGCAAGTGGATTTGATTTCACCGTAAAGGAAAATGATCTACAGATAGATCAACTCCCAGTAACAGGAAATATCTCCACAGTACGAGTCACTATAGCAAAAAGTGATAATGCAGAAGGCATCATAGAATTTGATCCACAGTATATCCTTCTACAGGGTAAGTTTACCAGAGGTTTTCACTATGGTTTAGAGGATAAGCCTGTGGCTCTCTCACAAATTTTGAAATAAAATAACTTTTTTTCCCAATTTTTCTTGAAGTGCAAGAGGATGCTGGATTAATCATGATTCCTGTTGTGAGAAAGCGTGGAACGTATGGCGATGTAACAGCCAATTTCCTTTGTCGAAGTATTTCTGCACTTCCGAACGTTGACTACATCATCCATAATGATTCTGTCATTTTTTATCGTGGCCAGAACCAGACTTTTATCTATATCTCTATCACAGATGATGAAGAAAGGTAATTATTTTTTTCAGATATTTATTCACTAATCTAGTTCTGAGAAACTGTTTTTTAGCACGTGCAGTATGCCTGTCAGCAGAGTTTGAATTGAAAAGCAAATTTCTGCAGCCCTGAAATATTTAAAGGGAGGGAAAAGAAGCTATGATTGGAGTTTCATAGTGCCTGTTAAATTTTATGCAAACAACTACATTCTTTTTCCCTAGATTATCAGAAAGTTTGGGTGTTAATAGTACTGCTGTGAATAATAAAATATTTTGCCGATTGTTTTTTTTTTTTTTTTAAATTTAGCACATGTGGAAAATAAAACAATATTTTTATTTCAGATATCACCATTCTCTGCAAATGGGGGGAATCTTCTGCTGTATGCTTACAGAGATGACTTCTGTATATCTTTAAACAGATCCAGCTGGACGCATGGTTGAATGACAAATCATAATTTTAATTTTTTGTTCTTGTGTGTCTCAGAAGGTCTTTTTTTCTGTTTTTTTTTTCCATGCAGCGAATTTGCAGAGCAATTTGAAATCCAGCTGATGGGGGCCACTGGTGGAGCAGCCCTTGGGTTCCATCTACTGAGCCAGGTCACCATTGCCAAAAGCGACTCCCCCCAGGGCATCATCTGATTTCTCAGCCAAAGTCGAATTACTCTTCCCAGCCCCGATACACCGACAACAGTGTCGCTGGTGCTGGAAAGGACAGGAAAATTGTTTGGGGAGACACAGGTGGGCCCTGGTTCTCAAAAACGGAATGTTTTCCAGTGACAAGGCCAAAAATCTTCTTTTTGTGCCGTCAGGGGCTTCCTTGTGACTGATTTCTAATGGGATAGTTGCAGCTTTTCATTAAGCGTGAATTCTGTATAGTTGCAGAAGAACAGAAAATATTGTTACTTTTTTGATCTTCTCTTTGTCCTCCTGCTTTTCTCCTTTTATTATGGTCTGGTGTACTTTATTTTGAACTATCTCCCAATCCCATTGAAAATATAGTTAATTTCATGCACCACCGCTAATTTAATTGAACTCAGTTGAATTACTTCCTGAAGCTGGTCAATTTATTTTTATTTTCAGTAAATTGTTTACTATGAGGCCTCTAGACTTTTTTGTAGTCTGTACGTATCACTGCCAAAGTGAAAGTATAAATATGAACCAAGATAAGGCTTCCACAGTCTGGGCAAATGATTGGAAAATTGGCATTAAAGGCCGTGAGCTACTGCTCTCCTCATGTGAAAATTGCCGTGGTCTTCTTTGACTTTTCCTAGAAGTCATTGAAGAAAACTGAAAAACAATTAAGTGTCAAAATAATAATTTTAAGATGCTGAATAGGACCCCTTCAAAAACAATCTAATTTGTGGGAAATTTTGAAAATATTCTAGCTTTTAATCAGCCTGAGGAAGTGTGAATCGTGATTTGAGGCATTAAAAACTTCTATTGCAGAAAATGTTTGTCGTTTTCAGTCTTGATATCACACTTCCCAGGGAATGTTTCTGGTCAGGATACTTATTTGGTGAGCTTTTCAAAACAACTTGTGAAAGGAAGAGAAAAGTAAACTGGCCTGTGCATTTCCTGTTACGTGCTACAGAAACCTCAGTTTATTTTCTTTTCTGTAACTAATATCTAGAATTTAATAAAATGGCATTGTGGCTAACTAGCACTTCAGAATTTCTATTTTTAATGTTTATTTTTCTCCAAAGGATTATATATTTTCCCACATGTAATCAATTATTAATATGTTGTGTTCTGTAAAAAGAGCACATATTTAAATGTAGCTTGTTAGCAGATGCAAGCATTTTTATGTCGCTTGTGTTACTCTGTCACTTCCCCCGACCCGGGAGGCAGTTATAATATGTCACTACTGTAAATCTGAAACTGGTATCTTCCACAGATTAATTGGGACATCTTGGGACCCAATTCAGAAGAGCTTTTATCTCCCCTGAATAGTGACATGGGTGACCCTGTGAACGGATCATTCTATTTTGGAGAAGGGGAAGGAGGGCTGAGAACTGTTAATCTACAAATCCATCCTCGTGAAGAAGTTGAAGTTCAGGAGATCTTCATTATTAGGCTGAGCCTTATGAAAGGTGAAGCAGAACTAGATCCTAAGGCAAACAGCATTACACTAATAGTAAGTCACTATTGCTTTTCTTTCTCTTGAGATCTCTGTTATTGGTATTTATCCTGCAAAGCTTTGAAGGGTAATCATAATGACTGAATAGCTTGTCATTTGCCTCTTTTTTTTTTGCCTCCCCTACTACATGGGTTTGATGGTCATGGTCAATGGGTCAGAGTCCAGTTGAGGCCTGTATCTAGTGCAGTCCCTCAAGGGTCAGTACTGGGGCCTGTATTATTCAATATATTCATCAATGACTTGGATGAGGGAACAGAGTGACTGTCAGCAAGTTTGCTGATGACACCAAGCTGAGAGGAGTGGCTGACACTGGAAGCTGTGCTGCCATTGGGAGACCTGGACAGGCTGGAGAGTTGGGCAGGGAGAAATTTAATGAAATAGAACAAGGGCAAGTGTAGAGTCTTGTGTCTGGGCAGGAACAACCCCAGGTTCCAGTATAAGTTGGGAAATGACCTATTAGAGAGCAGACTCTCTCAGACTCTCTTCTAAATACTGATGTACTCTTGAGTCTTCTTAAGAGGAGAAAACTCAAGAGGAAGAACTAATTGATACATTCCCTATAGCATCTAGCAATGAAAATCTCAATGTTTCAAACAAGAATACTATTCACTTTACATTTCTGATTTTTTAATTTTTTTTTATTCAATTACTTCCTTAAAGATACAGAAGTTTGGTGATCCCAACGGAATGGTACAGTTTGCTCCTGAATCGTTAACTGAGAAAAACTTCACAGAACCCTCTGCAGTGGAAGGGCCACAAAGTATTACACTGTTTGTCAGACGAATCCAGGGCACCATGGGAAACATAACGGTATTCTCACTCTCTTCCTAATCAACATTATAATCTGAAATAATCCTCTGTATCAATGCATGGAGGGAGATCTTATTCTGTGCCTTTCAATTGCGTATTTCTCAAATTTTGAAATGTCGCCTTTTAGACTGAGTTTAGCAAGGGCTCAGCTCTAGTAGTTGTGGTTTGTAGAGTCAGATTCAGTCTCCCCTGGTCAGTGAAAAAACCAGAAAACCAGCACTGGAGTGCTTGTCTTGCTTTCTCTCTCCCTCTGCTCCTGTGCTTTTGATGGGAGAACAGGAGAGACCAGACTTTCATAGTGAGCTTTCTTTGGGATCCTCACAATTTACTCTTTTTCAGCCATATGTTAAGGTAAGAATCAGACATTTTAGAATCATCACTTACATTGTCTTTACCTAAAGTTGTTTACAAGTCAGCATTTTCACAAGTACTCATTTATTAAAAAAAAAAAAAAAAATTAATAAAAGCATCTAATGTGTTTAATGAGAACTCTTCACACCTTTCTGTTGTGAGGAATTCTGGAAACTGGAAAAACAGCAAGGATATCTTGGTGTAAAAATAGAAATAATGTCAAGCAATTGTTCAGAGATTCCGTATAGTTTTACGTAGGTGTCCAGAAGATATACAAAGGTAATCTTTGCATTCACAGTTCTGCTGGAAGAACAACACACCACTTTGTAAGACAGTCTATGTGCTTCTTTCTATGCATACTTAAACAAATTTTTATTTTACCCATTTAAACCCAACCTATTCCATATGCAATCTATACTGAACCATGAATGTGAAAGTTTCCGACTCTGTGGGTGATATTGCCTTCATTTTGTGCATTTTCTAAATAAATTTCAGGTTTACTGGGAAATACGTCGTGAATCTGACATCACGGGTGACTTTCTTAGGACAGAGGGATCTGTTGTCATAGCTGACCAGGAGAGCACAGCTGAGATAATCATCTACCTGTTACCTGACGATGTTCCAGCACTGGATGAGAACTATGTGGTGCAGCTGATTTCAGTAGAAGGTGGAGCAGATTTAGACCAAGAGAAAAGAATTTTGGAAATCAATGTGTTTGCAAATGATGACCCCTATGGAGTGTTCGCCCTGTACTCTGACCAGCAGTCAGTACTCGTAGAGAGGAACCTGGATCGGTATGTTCAGATCAATGTAACTCGGCATGCTGGGGCATTTGGAGAAGCAATTGTTGAGTACCATATCACATCTCATTGTGAAGAAGCACTAATTGAGCCTGAGAATGAGGTGGGATACCTCACAATAAAAGACGGTGCCAGCTTTGGAGTGCAAAGAGTGCCAATAAGCAACCAGGTCTGTATTATCCTTTTAAGTCATGTGGTATCTATTGTTTCCATTTGTGTTCATCACAATACAAATGTGCTGGAATAAGGTACTAAACTCTCAATACTGTCCACTGTCAAGAAGCAGAAAAGAGAGTTTTGGTATAATGAATTTCCTATTTATGGACTAGAAGTGGGTTCAAATATCACATTTTCAGGTAATAACTGCAAAATCACTCTATGCATGTGTTCAAATATCCAGTGTTTCCTTCCATCATTGCTTTGTGTTACTATCAGTTCAATATTTTGTTATTTTATGTATTCCAATATTCTTTCAATTTCTCTTTTGCACTGTAAATAGTGATGTGTTAGTGCTGACTCGTGAAGCAGCAGATAAATTTACCTGCATTTCCCAGTGTTCCCTGGTTGTTTACTATTATTATTATTACAGTCTTCCATCCACGCTTACATCCTTTTACATTTGTCTTGCATCTTATTAACCCTAAGAGTTAAAATCAAGCTGAGACCCACTATGTTAGTTACAATTCATTAAAATGGCAATACATGCTCTATAAACTCATCTTTCAATTAACTGCTGGTAAATTACAGTCACAATATTGCTGTTTTAACTGTGTTTCTTTATAGAAAGATAATCAACAAAACGCTTGACTTGAAAACACTGCTTTTTCATGCAAACAACAAAATCTGCTGATTTTTCTGCCACTTAACTCTTTGAAGTGGTGGTTATCGTGTTTTCAGTGGAATTACATTGCCACCATTTGAATTGCATTCTTCCTCTCAAAGGCGTTTATTGTACTGGGCTTGAATTTTACCCTGAAACTGACTAACGTAAGCCTGGCTGGGACAAGTGCCAAGGATGTGCCTAAAATATTAGGAAAAGCGAAGTCAGCCATTCTGCTTGTTCCTGAGGAAGCTGCCAATTCACAGGTCAGTAGACTGACTGCAGTGTAATTTTCTACCGCAGAAGGAAGGTACGCTTCATTACAAAAGGCAGCCGCTATAAGAATTCAGTTTGCTCCTTAAAGTTTTCATCATTGCAACCAATTTAATGACCGACAAGACTGTTCCAGTTACTACTTGTACTGTATATTGTCTTTTCTCTGATACAAATTCATATAGAGATGTGTAAATGCAGTTTGAAAAGGTCTCTTCATCTATAAAATGTAAATAGCATAAATATGATGATTTACTTATACTTTTGTTTACATGAAGTGGAAGTTCTGAGACTTAGAGGAAAATAGCTAGTTCTGGACGATGTTATTCCTTTAAGTACAGCAGCCCCAAAGTAGATAAGAGCATGCATGCAGTATCATGTGCAAAAAGAAGTGGAGGTCATGCTGGGTTTTAATGCAGTTGACAGTACCTTTGACTAATCACTGAGTGGGGAATTTTCCATTTGTCTGCTTTGTATGAGACAGAAAAAATATAATATACCTGTTCCAATATGGTATATGTGCTACAGTTCCCTTTTTATGTGGCAAGCAAAGACAACAGCATGCTGAGTTTTTGTCTCTTAAATTTTATTGAAGTTTTTATGTAATGATTTTAATTCTCTTGACACACTGTTTTGTCTTTCAGTTTGTAATTGAACTTAATTCCAATGGTCTTTCTGTAAACAATGTTTACTACCATACATCCACTTATAATTTTAGAATGTGTGAATTATCTTTTCATTCCCATTTTTTGGTCAAAGAAAGAAAAGTACATCATACTATCAAGAATGTTTTTGTGAACAATGTAATGTGACAACAACTTACTTTCACTGGATAGACAAATGATACTTTATTTTAGACCTGTGTGTATCTGTATGGTACCACAGCCATTGCATGTGAGCATTAAGGGCAGGTTGGTTTGTTTTCCTTTTGAAAGACAGACACAAAATGCTATATTCAGTGTTTTCAGTACCAAAATGTCATTCATACTGGTTCCTTTTTTTCCCTGATATCTAATTCTCAGAAGTCTTAAGATTTAGAAATGTTGAAGAGTTGTGAAGAAAGCATTTATATATAGATAGGTATATAGATATATATATACACAAACATATATAGACATGTACATACATATATTTATATGCACGTGTAACTACTGTTAAGATGCCTACCTTACAAAATATAGTACTCTTTCATATATGTTATTGTCCACTTTTATTCCATTTTCTATAACAAAAGCCACTGTGTTTCCACAGGTTGGCTTTGAATCTGTGATTTTACGACTTACAGACATTATAGCAGGGACAGGCCAGGCTGTCATCACCAGAAAAGGAGCTTATGGCTCTGTCATCTTGAGCTGGATCTCAGAATACCCAGCAGACCTGATCACCGACTTTGCCTAGTCAGGCAATATTACTCCTCTGTTTGGTGAGTAACAGTCTGAGGAAACAGCTACGAAAGTTGCGTAAGTGATGATACCACCTTTTAGTTATATATACCTCTGTATGCTTTCTCTATTAATAAGGAGTCATTAGATTGAAATGGTATGGTCTAATTTTTAGCTATAAGGGATGTGTTCATTTTATAAGCAAAAAAACCCTTCAACTTCATAGATACACGTCTGGGAGGCAGGCACGATGCTGTGGCCATGAAGGACAGCTTCATATAGGAAAGACCCTTATCCAGTTTTCTTCTTCTTAAATGGAGTGGAATTGTGATTAAAGTCTGTACTTTAGCGCATTCCCAGATAAAAAGAGGATTCCTATTGGATTATTTTGACTTTTGCTCTCTCTCACTCTCTCTTTCCTTCAGGTACTGTTGCATTTTCCTCTGGTGAGCAAAGTAAAGTGATTTCATTTCAGGTCACTCCAAGCCTAAATAAATGTGAGTCATTTGCCATCACTTTAACAGCAGCGCACAGCAATGTGTCTGGTGGGGCTCGCCTGAGGTAAGGATCCTACTTGTATTTTTGAGTCACACCAATGCCATAAGAATTATGACCTGTGTACAGATACAAAACTTATACAAATCCCTGTTGTTATTATTATAGGCAGCTAGTAACTTGTAGTCCATTCTTTGATAAATTTGTATAGCTTGTCTCAGGTGAGAACAACATGATCTAGATCTGACCTGTTCAGAACTGAGGCTTTTATCCAACTCCAGTCTATTTCATAGGTGCCTAGAATAACAGAGACAGTCAAGAAAATGAAGATCAACAGTTTTAGCCGGGAAGCTGAAGACTGAAAGCAACTCTTAACAGTTTTCATTTGTGTCCCTAAAAATCCATATTTAGAAGGTCTTACATAACAAATTATTTATAATAAGAAAAATAAAACAAGAAATGTTCTGAAAATACCTAATTTATATAAAACCTCCTTTTTATTTTTTAAAAAAACCAAAACCATTACGTTTAATGTAGTTTTCCATCTCAGATAAGTTATCTATTCTTCAAGCTATTTTATTTTCATTCATCCTTAGCCATTGATAGCTAGAAGTGGTATAAAAAGAATGGACATGGAGTAACACCACTTATGGAGAAAGGTTTTGGCTTCGCCATGTTACAATTACAGTGGCAAATCTGAAGGAAGTCAGGAGTGAAATGGATGGATAAATCCTGAGATTGAGCCCTTCTCCTGGGCTTGTCTGTCCTGTGGACTGGTGTCCTCAGAGCCCCTATTTACCCTGTGAATCAAATACATTAAGTATGTGAGAATGACCTTTCCTAGAAAACTGAAGATGGCATCCCATGGAGGGTAAAGGTGACTTTGAGGAGCTTTGGGCTCCCTTAGTGGTGGAAATGGTCTAGTTTTTTGACCAAAATCACTGTAATTTTAGTGCCATTTGATAGCCTCTAGCACTGAATAATAGATCAGTTCTGTAGACAGGTATAAGACACAAGATTTAACGAAGAGTTTTGCCTCTATGCTTATTTTCTAATAAGAAAGGGATCTATTTAATATGAATGAAGTAGAGCTTAAGTTTATATTGATCATAGGGCTCAGATCTGGAAAAAAAATTCCTGTGAGGGGGCAGTTAGTATTTCAAAGCCCCACTGTAAGTTTTAAAATAACTTCCTCTCATTCTGTAGCTTCCTGGCTCTAACTGTAGATCTGTTAGGATCTGTCTATCCCTCAGTTTTCCTTTGAAATGGGAAGTTTGTTCTATAGATACAACTGGTATTACTCGGGGTGGCTGTATTGTAATATATCTTCTTTCATTGTGTCCACAACAGAAAAACATCATACTTTCCTTTGCTTCTCCATTTTCTCAGGAAGACTTTATTTTATTTAAACTTTACTCTGTATCCTGTGCTGATTTGGGTGCATTGCATCTGAGGAGGGCTGTTCGATCCTATTATTACAAAATCATTTTTCAGGCAATCATGTTACATCTTGCTTTGGTATGGTTGCTATTTCTTCCCTCTGCTATTAGACATTTGTTTAATCCGCTTTCTTAGAGCCATCATTGATTGTTCACTGGCAATTATTCTGCTTTAATGTTTTACTTTTCTTCACGCGTCGTATTTCCTCTGTCAACTTTGGTGTCCTTTCTGTTTCAGATCGGGTTTTACAACAGCTGAAATTGAGCCAATGGGGATCTTCCAGTTTGCTCTTAACTCAAGGTCTGTTTCAGTTGAAGAAGGTGTTCGGACAGTCACACTACATGTCCAAAGATTGTTTGGTTTTCAAAGTAATCTCACTAAATTGACATATCAGACCATTCCAGGAAGTGCCAAACCACTAGAGGACTTTGTACCCATCTACAATGGAGAGCTTATGTTTTTACATTTTCAGACAAATGCTGTGATAGAAATATCAATAATTGATGACTCTGTCTCTGAAATTGAGGAATTTTTTTTTGTAAATTTGACTTGTGTGGAAATTTTGGATGTTCAACCTGTGAATCTTGCCTGGAGTCCACGTCTGAATCCAGCTTTCAGTGTTGCAACAGTTAATATCCTCGCTAATGATATTCTTCATGGAATACTAAGTTTGGGGCCAGAGTTTATTTATGTTGAAGAAGATGTGAACTACAGTACCCCCAACACAGCGATACTTCGTATCAGAAGGACCAAGGGTTTTACTGGTGATGTTGAAGTAACCATTAAAACCTTTGGGGGAGTGAGTGCACAAAGTGGAGCAGATTCATATCCTTTTGGAAGCGTTTATGGAAGATCCAACTTCACTTGGGCAATGGAAGGGGAAGATTTTGAGGAACAGTCAGTCTCTTTGACTTTGCTGGATGGACAAAGAGAAAGCAGGGTGTCCATAAAGATTTTTGACGATGATGAGCCTGAAGGACAGGAATTGTTTTATGTTTTCCTCTCAAATCCTGAATATGGAGCTCAGATTGTAGAAGGAAAGGATGAATATGGATTTGCTGCTTTTGCAACAGTAATTATTGCAGGTAATATTATTTCCCCGGGAAAGTTAATAACAGTAAATGACTATGTTTTCATAGCAATTTTCATGTAAAGATTGGCAATCTATTTGACGATAAGCAGGGTATTCTATTGTGAAATCTTGAGTTTTCCAGAGCAGAAGAAGCATCTAATGTACAAAGCTACTACGCGTCCCTTAGCAACGTAGCTCAAAATACATTTAGAGATTATGCTTCTCTCTGTTCTTGCCCTGTTTTACTCGTTAAGGGAAAAGACTAATCTTGAGTAGTTTTTATGTAGATCCAGTAGCATTGCAGGCATTTTAGATTTTTACTTTTGCCATTTTGTCACTTTTACATACAATGGGGTTTGTGCAAAGTATCAGTCTCTATATTGACATTCAGCATGCACTGGTAAGTAAAGCCATTGCTACCTGTAAAGGAGAAATCCTTTAGTAACAAGATTTAATGGGACACTGTGAAGACATTAGCTTCCCCTCATTAAACCTGGATTTTTTTTCCATACACTGCTGTTTTGCCAAAGATGTTTACATTCCCGTGAGAACAGTGAAGTATTGTGCAGCTCCATACTTGCACACACTGAATTAAAGATGCAGAAGAAAAGCTGATGTGACAATTTGGAAAAATTAATGGGTTCAACAAGAGTATGAGTGGCACGAATAAGAAAGCTGTCCTTGGAAGCCCATCTTCATCCCGTACCCTACTATATCTGCTTTCAAAAATACTTATTCTACTGGTTAAAATAAAATTTAGAAATGCCAACATTTAAAGTTCTGGATAACTATGTAGTGTAAATTAAACCCAGAAATATTATAATAAATTTTCTCAAGGTGTCCCCAGATGATACTTTGTAGCATTGTTTTGATACCTATTTTAAACTTTTTTTAGTGGTTATTCACGTGAAGGTTATAATTTAGTCTCAGCTTAACTTTCTTGCTTACTTTCATGGACTGTTTCCTCTATAGGAAGTGATCTCCAGAATGGCATTTTGGGATTTGTTCCAGAAGTACAAAGCGGTCTCGTACTTGATGAAGACTCGGAGAACAGAGAGGTGCTGCTGATTGTCACAAGGCAACCAAACAGGTGCAGGCAACAGCCGATTCGAATGTGCTTCCCACATGTTGTAACATGCTGTGTTGTTAACCACAGGAGCTGCTGTTAGTGGAAGAGTTTATCAAAGAGTTTTAAAATAAATCTGCCTTTCAGCTGCTTTAGTAACTTCTCAGAAGTTGATGAACTGGCTTTAAGTTGTGAATGTGATTAGGTCTGTCACTCTACTGTGATAAAGCAGAGACAGGAAAAACAAGTATTTTCCAACTTACACTATAAGGCTACAAGTGTGAAAGATTTGCTTGAGTTAAAATATTTGCCCTGCTCGAGGTGTAATTCAAGTTCTCAACTCCCCGTGTAGTACAGTGTAGGTATGAATACTAAAATGAGCAATTAAGAAGGCACCTGAGTGTCAGTACTATGATAATGTTTTCAGTCACACAGACACTATATTTTACTAATTAGCACATATATATATATATATATATGTATATGTTGCACATGTATGTGTACTTTTAATCAAATATGCTCAAGTACTTCACGTTCCTTAAACTTAGAGGAAAGACAAATCCTACCTGGTTTTCCAGGTGAATGATTACTGTAGTATTAAGGAAGGTACACGGGCAACTCCCTTCCAAGAACCAGTGTCTCTTATGCAGCTAATGTCATGTTTTCTGAAATAAAAATTGAGAATAATCTAGCTCAGTGTAATTGCTTTATTTTCTTCCTGTGTGATGTTTTTGTGATCTAAACACATGTCAGGCGAAGGAATTTAAATTAAAAAAGAGAAGTTTTCATCCTACAGCAGTTTGTTCCCTGGTGATAAGCTTTGAATCATAACAGAAAACGTGTGTTACCTCCGTGGTTTATGTTTCCTAAAACAATAGTGATCTCCTTCAGTGCATATATACTCTCGATTTGCTTATCGGGCTTTTGAAGAGGTGAAGATCTTTTGGCGTGTGACCTTTAATAAAACAGCTGTTGTCCTTCTGAAGGATGGCGTGAACTTGGAGAATGAACTTGTATCCGTGGTGGGATCCACTACCTGCATGGCAGGTCAAACGTTGTGCAACATCTCCATTGAACTAAAGCCTGATAACGTAAGTAATTATTACTCATTTGTGTATAGCCCTGTGGTGTTGAATTGCAGCTTATCAAGACTGAAAAAACCCTCTGATCTGGAGGAAGTGATGTGTGGGACACAGTCTGGAGATGGTAACTTGACATCTGCTCAGCTCCTCTGCAAATACATGTTTATTTACAGGCTTGTGCTGCGTCCATGGTGACTGCTAAAAACTTGGGAAGATGAGTATTTAATTTGAAGAGTAAAATGCAGATCTTTTATAGAACCATAAGAAAAAAGAATGCAGTTATCCCAGTGAGATGTGTATTCATTTGCTGCATTCTTATCCTCCACACAGTAAATTTTTAATCAGCTAAAGGACTTCTTAGGGTGTTTTATAGAAAGCATATCCTGCAACTAATAACACCTCATTCTACAAAAAAAGAAACAAAACGCTTTTATTGCAACAATTTTTACTGGAAACAAAAGGAAAAAATCATTTTGTTTGAACACCTGGTGCTTAGAACAGTCCCTTAAGAAAGGAAAGATTAATGTTTGTCATTCTTTCAGAGTGAAGAGTTTGAAATTTTCCGATAAACTATCTGAACCGTCAGGCTAGTGGCAAAGCTGAGGTCTGGGGAATGGAAAAAAAGACAATATGAGAGGGTTTCTACAGTTTTTCTGACCACTTTAGAAAACAACGCAAGATGTAGGATGTGGGAAACAATTATTTCCCACTAGGGAACTGTGTGCATTCCCTTAGCTCAGAGGACTATTTTCCTTCTGCATCTTCAGATGTAATTTTTAAATTACAGAGCCAAGGAATAAAATATATGCATGGGTGGATCACAGGTGGCCTCGCTGAGCAAACTGGGATTTTGAACCTGTTTATTCCAGAGGAGTGTTATCATTATTTAATGACAGCGGACTGGCAGCGTTAGAAACATGCATTTATACCACATGAAGCACAAGCGTGTGCCACTCAAACAGGTGCTAATGGAAGGTTAGTTCCCTGTGGCGCTACAGTGAATTTGTGCCTGTCATCCATTAGTCAAGATCATTCCATGTAAATCATTACTTGATGACTACTCGATTAAAAATATATGCTGTTTAGCCCCCCCAAATATTCTTTAATTCTTCTTCCAGTTCTTCTTCCATAAAATAGCTTATAAATTAGCAACCAATACATTATGAAATGATGAAGTAATAAATGCATTCAATAAATATTTTACGTTTTTATGGCGTACGGTGTGACATCTAGCTTTTAGAAAGTTTTTGCTTGGTCAGTTGCACTGACTTCATTTGCTAAGAGCTGGATCCTGCTTTCCTAGAATTACAGTAGAATTTCCAAAAATCCAGACCCAGAACAAAAATCTATACTTGAAATCGTCTTCAATTACCAACTTTTTTTTATAATGCTGTTGTCTTGTAAAGAACTATGGAGTTTTTTTTTGCTGGTTTGCTGCTTCCTCAGTGCATCTAATAGGTTCAGATGCCATATTTCCAATTATTTATGGAATCTCAGGAATCGGATATCTATTTCTAAACATGTTATATCTGTAGTGTAGATAGAAAATCAAAGGTAGGGCAACACGTCATAGTGTAATTTAATATTGCTACCTTATTTTCAATAAACAGGCATTCAGTTTGTAGAAATTCCTAGACTAATTCTTTGGCATGTGAACGCTGAAATTCAATAGCCTGTATTTCCAGACTATTCAAAACTGTGGTTAGCAGAGTTCAATCTTAAAATACAGTCAATATTAACTGAAGATTCAAAACTGCATACTCACTCTTCTATGGAATTTTTTACACAGGTAAGAAGGTGGGTACATGCCTTTTCATAAGGCAAAAATTAAGTGAAAGAGCAAATTCCTTACAAAATGTACAGCTGTGTAACTCCATAATCTGGAAAACTGAGCTCTTAAAGCATTTACCATCTTGTCTTATGGCAAATTTACAGTAACAATACGTGTAGTATACAAATAGCTGTTTTATTGCGGTAGAGTCCCAAGCAAAAATTCACGATGTCATTATTGCACGTGGCATTGCTGCAACATTATTATTTTTAGGATATATTAATACTTCCTTGCACTTACTGCACATTTCAAGAGGCATGCTTATGGTGTTAGTATCCATTGTGCATACAAAATAACGCAAACTTTTTAAAAACAAATAATTAATGGGTCTTATAATGACATGAAAATCATCCCTCCTTTACAGGTACCTGAATTTGAGACGTATTTTTTTGTTGTGCTTTATGCTGTAAGCACAGGAGCTGCATTGAACAGCAGTGCCAGATTTGCTTTTATAACCGTCCTTGAAAGCGACGCTCCTCGTGGTTTAGTGTATTTTGCTGTGGGATCTCGTTTTGCTGTGGCTCACAAGAAGACAACTTTAATCAGCCTGCAAGTGCATAGAGATTCTAGTACATCGGTAACCACAGTGGTCAGCTCCAGCATGAAGGTAAAGCTTCTATTGCTGTTTTTATAATTTAACTTATTTTTTTGCTAGTAAATCGTTCATTCTGTAAAGTGAATCTGGCTGTAATTAGCATTTTTTTCAGGAAGCAGTCAAGCATTTGCTGGGCCCATATATTATAATTTTGTTTGTTTTCCACTAGTAAAAAGGCCTTGTTCACTCTTGTATTATCAAGAGTGATTTGTTTCATAGTACCTTTCAGTTACCTCAAAGACAACGGGCAGGCAGGCATTAAATACATTTCTTCCTTTGTCCTTAAGTTCTTGAAATACTCAAATTTTTGAGGCTTTTTTCTCTCAAATTAAGTTTTTATTATGTGTATGCCTGTCAAGATTCAGATGCCAACACACTTGCTGTTTTAGGTGAAAAATGTATTAATACATAGAGCACACTTAGGAAAAGAGAAGGAGCGCTTTCATCAGATTTTATTCCATTTTCTTGAAGTTCTAAACTAAAATTATCTGATTAAAAAATCTCACGTGCTTAAGTCTATTTTACCATCCCCTTTCATTTTTTTGGTTATGTTTACAGCTGTAACATCAGACACTTCTAACTTGGGACCCTTTTATCTCTAAATGACTACCTCATTATTAACTGACAGATTATGAAGATTCTCCTTTAGCAGAAGTAACACAACTGCAAAAACATGATTCCTTCCTTGATTTCAACGTCAAGGAACAGGCTGCAAGAGGGGTGTAATTCCATCAACCTTTACAATAAAATGCTTTGCATTCTATTGCTGTATTGGATGCATATTTATTTCAACTGCATGGGATTACGTGATATTTCCATCCATTTCTTATAGCTGACCAGTGCAATTTTTGTTGAATTGCGTGATAACAAATTTTCACATTCTTTCCAGCCAAAAGTTCATTATAATTTAGATGTTAAATGGAGAAGAAATTGCTACTGTCCAGTGTATATTTAGGCTGAAATATAGGGAGCATTTCTTTACCTGTTTATAATTTTTATATAGCAACCGGATATTTTTAGGTTATGAGTGTGCATGAGCACACACCAAATTATTGGTGCTCTTGGTACCTGTAAAAATAAGAAGCCGTGGCAGACAGGAAACAGATGTTTATCTCATTTCTACAAAGGTTTCTTAAACAATGCTCTTGCCACTGGTGCTTTTATTACCACTTATTGCTCCATTTCCTAGTTCTCGATTGGAAGGGGTAAACAAAAGGAAACTTCTTACTGAAATTTGCACAGATTATGTGATTTTGTTCTAGAGCAATTTTGAAAGAGATACACACTGCATCAATTTACTAAGTTCTCTCAACTCAAAAAAACCTCTGATTTATTCCATAAGTAAACTCTACTAATTAAAGCAAAATGTTTTCAAAAGCGGTCTAGTATTTCACAAATAAACATCTTTGCTTAATAGTCAGTTTCCACTTAAGGAAAGTTTGTTATATTACGAGATATAATACCAGGGTTATGGCAACTGACAAAACCAGTAAGGACATGAAGAATCTGCAGACCTCATGGAAGGTGAAAAGAGTGCTACTTCACAGAAGAAATGAGGCCCTATAGCATTCCTAGGTATCTTTACTGGGACTAAAAATATCATGAACTGATATTAATTTGGGCACAGGTTTCCAGAGTGGTTTATTTTTTTCCTTTTGTTTAGTTTTTATGTATCTGTAATGCCTGTCTGTACCCTGAACCGAGGGAATTTCATGCTACAGACCTAAACTTACATTGTGCCCTCTGGAATTCACCTTACAGATGTGCTAACATTTCTGTAACATCTGTTCACCCAGAAAAAGCTTTGTGATTTTTGTTTTGCAAAAGAACGAGAGGGATCCTGTACACTATCGACAATATATATAATTCTTTCCCTGGGTAGTCAGTGATTACAGGTGACAGATTGCTACTTCAGGGAGATATTTCATTTAAGGTAATTGTTATATAATTCTTAACTGCATTTTGAAAGAGGGTTTCTTTTTTTACACACTTAAATTTTACCCATTTACAACAGGAGTTCTACAGCAGCTGTTTTTGAACGATTGTATCTATCATAATGTTACCCAAAACTCTTTTGATTTGTTTTAAGGAGCTACAGAAACCTGAACCTATTGGCCGGACCTTCATATCTCCAGCTGTGGCAGGACAAGATTTTGCCAGATCTGAGGGTTTATTGACTTTTGAACCTGGACAGAGAAATATGTTCCTGGATGTGACCCTGACTCCAAAGACAGGATCTTTAAACCCATTTCCAAAGCGTTTCCAGGTTGTACTTTCTAATCCCACAGGCGGTGCCAGGGTAGATGACGTGTATGGCATTGCTAACGTCACCATTGTGTCAGATTTGGAATCCTTGCCAGTTTGGGGGCTCATTGATCAACTCCGTCAGCCTCTTGATGACACCATCTTACACAGAGTCCTCCAGAATCTGAATGTCAAAGTGGCTACAGAAACCACAGAAGAGCAGCTTACTGCTGTGATGCATATAATAGATAAGGTAAACCTTTCCTGCTCTTTCTTGAATGACCAATGACTTTAATAAGAGTAAAATGACACACAGGCCTGTGATAAGATCAAGGACAGCATCCACAGCAGGGACCCAGGGATCCAGGGACACAGACAAAGGTAAAAATAGAAGCTGTGAAGTCCCAGTCATGGAAGACGTTTGCCTGCTACAAGTTAGGATAGTGGCCGGCAATCAACAATCAAATAGGTTGAAAAGAACAACTGGTATTGATTTTGTGTATGTACCTATAGCACGATGTTCTGTGCTGTGCCACGTTTTCCCTTTGGTGCCACGCTTTCACAGAGCTTGTTACGATTTCTTGATTCTCAGGGCATATCTTTGTTGGTTTTAGCCTTGGCACAAGACAGTGAGGCTCAGGGTTCACAGAATCACAGATTCACAGAATGTCAGGGGTTGGAGGGCCCTGGAAAGCTCATCCAGTGCAATCCCCCCATGGAGCAGGAACACCCAGATGAGGTTACACAGGAAGGTGTCCAGGCGGGTTGGAATGTCTGCAGAGAAGGAGACTCCACAAGCTCCCTGGGCAGCCTGGGCCAGGCTCTGCCACCCTCACCGGGAACAAGTTTCTTCTCAAATTTAAGCAGAACCTCCAAAACTCCTGTGTTCCAGTTTGTACCCATTACTCCTTGTCCTACCATTGGTTGTCACCGAGAAGAGCCTGGCTCCATCCTCCTGACGCTCCCCCTTTCCATATTGATCCCCATGAATGAGTCACCCCTCAGTGTCCTCTTGTCCGGCTCCAGAGCCCCAGCTCCCTCAGCCTTTCCTCACACGGGAGATGCTCCACTCCCTTCAGCATCTTGGTGGCTGTGCTGGACTCCCTCCAGCAGTTCCCTGTCCTGCTGGAACTGAGGGGCCACAGCTGGACACAAGATTCCAGGTGTGGTCTCCCCAGGGCAGAGTAGAGGGGCAGGAGAACCTCTCTGACCTACTGACCACCCCCTTCTAACCCACCCCAGATACCATTGGCCTTCCTGGCCACAAGGGCCCAGTGCTGGCTCATGGTCATGCTGCTGTCCCCAGGACCCCCAGGTCCCTTTCCCCTACACTGCTCTCTGATAGGTTGTTCTTATCTTCACATTTGAATACAGTCAACACACCAGCAAGTCCTAGCAGGACCAGCTGGAGTCTTCTGCTGTTGTCTTAACCAGGCCTGCATATTCTTTTCCTTTTTTTTCCCTCTGCATTATCTTTGGCAATCGGGCTGGCAAGTACCTGAGCACTTCAGCATTGCCCTGAGTTCTGTGAAAACCCTGGGACTAGTTTTGTGGCTTCCTGGCTCTTCTGGACTTGTGGAGCAATGCAAAATGGATCTGGAAAGTGTTTAAATGTGGAGCTGGAAAACGTTTAAATACCTAGACACAAAACAGTATAAAAATATTAATGAAGAATAATTCATTTGTGACTGTTGCCATTTTGACACAGAAATCATATCAAGAATCCTCAGGGCGCAACGATCTTTGACTTGTGAAGGAATGAAAAGTCCCACATGGTTTCTTTAATAAATCCATATTAGTAAGGATATCTTTGTGTAGTTTTGACATAGACTGTACCTGATGCCTTGGCCGCGGTGATCAAGAAATGAAAAATATGCTGAACTTTCAGAATGAACACTGGGATAAATGTTCGTTTTATGAGGAAATGTTACAAGCAGACTTGTGTGCATAAAATGTTCGATTTCTTCTCCTCCCTTTAGGTGACAGATGTTGGTGAGAAACAGTTACTCACTGATAAAAGTAGAAGCCTATTCTATGAGATACTCTGCACCCTGGCTAGCCCGAAGCGCGAGGACACACGAGGATATAGCCTGCTTGCTGCGGTGACCGAGAAATTTGCCTTTTCCCTGTTGACAGGGGTAATGTGTGGGTCACCGGGAGAAAGGTAAGTAACCTTGAATTCAAAATACGTTTTGAAAATACCGGAAAGCTAATACAGTAAAAATGTAAATGATATTTTTTAGAAAAGGGACTTGTTACCTGTATGAAAACGTGTTGCACTCTGTCGGAATCTTAGAAAGCTCTAAGAGCTGGTGTCACAAATGCGGGGTAGCTCTGAGAGTAGAAGTCAGGAGATCTGGGATGTATTAAGTCACCATTAGCTTAAATATTGCTTAGAAAAGGATTAATTAATCTTGCTAAGAAAATAACGTAATTATATGATGGAGAGCTATGCTTTAAGATGTAGGTGACAGTAAGTAACCCAAAATTTCTACTGGCATTCTCTAATTTCTATGTACATGGTTTTGCTCACTTGAACATTATTTAGAATTGCTTGAAAGCAACTCATAGTTTTTACATGTAGTTTCAAATTCCTAGTTTTTTCTGCAAGTGCATCATAACCTATGGCCAGGCTAATGGGCAGGGAAAATAGATGACTGCAGAAACAAATGACAGTTTTATGACACAAACACTTTTCAACAGTGGGTTTCTCCCACTGTGAACCTATTAAAAAACTGGTAATTGAATCTAGAATAAAAAAATACCTTTTTTCTTTTTTCCCGTCCGGTGAAAATCAGCATGCTTTAGATTTCTTTCTCAGTTTCTTTTGGAGATGTAACTTTCTGTGACATTGCATAAGTTATAGGGGTTAAGATGCCCATGTCAGCCAAAAGACAGTAAATGGCATAAATAACAGTGCTATCTGGAACAGTGTCCAGAACTTGAAAGTTCAAATTCATTATTGCAAGTTTTTTGTGTCATCTCTTGGGAATAAGAGCTAGATCATCCATTTTAATGCTTCTCCTTGTTATTGACTCTTCTCTACATCAAGTTATAAAGATGACTATTATGATAACCTGTTTTACCATGGGGTGGTTTTTCTTACAGATCATAGTGAGCAAAATCCAGAGGAGAAATGGAGAAGCCAAGATACATAACAATTCCGCCCCTCCTTTTTTCACAGAACCGAAAGCTGTCTTTTTATTAAATGTAATAAAGCCTAAAATGATGAAGGAATAAAATATTAATTACGCGTACATTTTAGAGTAATTATGTGAAGAATAGTGAAAGTTCGGTTCCACTTACCAGCCCTGTTGCTTTTCCTCTTCAACAGAGGTAGAAATAGCCTTGACAGCTGCCCGTACATTGCAATAATGGCTCACAACTGGTTTCCTCAGCAAATCAACGGACACAGATTTGATGGAAAAGATGGAGATTTTATTCAAGTACCTGAGCATTTGTTAAAGGTCTCTGTTGTGTTATCCCCTCTTCAAGAAGAGAGCTGTGAATCTGTACAGTTCACAGAATATAGCAGTCAGCAGTGGTTCCTTACTGGAGACAAAGAGCTTGCCTTGAAGAACAGGGTTTGAAGATAATGCAATTTATTTTTTCAATAAATTTATATATTACTCGAACCATCTTAAATGTCTTTAAAATGATGTGAGCGTTTTAGTGTGTTTGTGATTAAAATGAGCACTGACTGTTGAATTTTAATATTGAGTTTGTGTTTATGTTGTGTGTATTGTTTCAGGTTTTTTCTATGAGTTTGAAGGGTCGGAGTTCATACCCTTTGAAAGATAACAATGTAGTTGTTTATCGGATTTATGCTACAGGAAGTCGGATTGTTCCACAAAAGTCTCTATGTCTCCTCTGGAACCAAGCTGCTGAAAGGTTGTTTTATTAATCTGTTTAGTTTTCCAGTTTCTACCATGTGTATTTGTATAAAATCCCATCAAGTCCGATCAGATCGCCTGCAAGTACGAAATTGATCTATTTCTTATCCATCTTTTTCCCTTAACTTTTCTGGCCTTTGTACCAGCACGTAAAACATTCTGTATAATAAAATGTGTAGTTATTCTAACTTAGAGATTTCTCAGACTTCTACTATTGATTTTTTTTCATTACAGTACTGTTTAGTTTATGTAATGATGTGTTGGGCAATGCTGAGAGGCCATAAATTCCAGAATTGCATCGCTTCATTAATATTAGCGTCTTTTGCACTCTTTACAGTTGTTATCAGACAACATTTCGAGTCCATTCTTACAAAGAATTAAACCTGCGTCTCTGGTATTGCTTCAAGTCACTGAAACAGAATATTCCTTATTTGCTAATATCCAGAATTTTGGCATAACTTTTGACGATGATCTCTGTAGGGCTCTTACTTTTTGACAGAAAAGCCATCTCCTGGTAGTTTTTAATATTGCTGCTGCTAGCTTGACTTGATGTATCCTGGTTTCCATTCTTATTGCTACTCACACCATTGCAAACGATGTGCTAAAGTTTTCTGTGTATTCCCTTCAACGCCCTATTATTTGATTTGCCTATTTCTTTCCTGTTCACACAGTATAAATGAAATTAGAGAGAGTTACGTTCTATATCCTGCGGACAACTAGTTAGTTTAGATATGATTTCATTAGATGGTCTGGATTATATCAGTCTGTCACTGATATAAACTATTCAGGAAGGAGATGCAGCAGAATTTACCTGCATACTCTCCTTTTATCTAGACATTGTATCACAGAACAAGGTGGTTTCCACTAGAAATGGCTTAGGATGTCACCTGTAGTATCCTTTTCCAAAATTTTCAGCAATACTGAAGGAGAACATGTATTTTAGTTTCAAAACAGCAAACAGCAAGTGTTCTTCAGAATGGGCTAAAGCACTGTGCAAGTTTAAGCAACACACTATTTAAAAATTCAGATGGGACTGTGAATCTTGTGTAAGTTTTAAAACATGGCCACAAAAAAAATTTCTAGCAGAAAAACAAAGTTCATGACTATATACTTATATTTTTTTAATAATATAATTTTTTAAAAGCTGTTTTAATTTCATGTAAATATGCTATTCTAAAAACTGCACATGAAAGATGTGCAATAGATGAAGATAAACTTATGCAGTAGTTTAGAAAACCCGGTGTTTTCAGAGATACAACAATTTTCAAGCCTGTTTACCGTGTGAATTAGACAAGTCGATTTCCAACTTTGTGAACATTTTGTTTTGCAGCTGGCTGTCCGATAGCGGGTTCTGCAAAGTGGTTGATGACACATCAGACTATGTGGAATGCTCTTCTTCTCATACGTCCATTTATGCAGTTTATGCCCAAACAGATAACTTGTCTTCATACAACGAGGCTTTTTTTTCTTCTGGATTCATCTGCATTTCAGGTCAGTTATGTAAAACAGTTTTCCCATTAATAACAACTGACGAGCAGTAAGACTGATTTTTAACCATTTTAGTAACTGATAACAATCTGTTTATATAGATGGGTATTGGAGGAACGTCAACTAACTTCATGATATTTTAGTTGCCATCTGATCCAATATTTGTACAGTGACAAATTTTGCCACTGAAAAGAAACAAAAGTCCAGCAAAGAAATGTGGGTTTTTTTGTGAACCTTTACTTAACCATATAAGAGAGAAATACATCATTCATTTAAGGAAAGAAACTTAAAAATCCAAAATTCACCTGCGTGCGGGATTAAAGTAAATTTTCCTTCTGGCGTTGATAGTCACTGTGCAAGGAGGAACCTCAGAGCAGGGGGGTCACTGAGAAAACCAGCTAAATGACTTCTTAATTTGACCTTAAATGAGGTTCTAGGTCTGCTCCTTGTGAGGTTTGTAGCTTCTATACTAGATCATCAGTGTGTGAGTAACAAAAACAGCGCAAGCAGCTAAATCTCTTATTGATCCCCTCTCAGCAAACTGCCCTAAAAGGCTGAAGGTAAGCTCCTTAATTGTTTTAGAAGCTCAGCCATAAAAAAAAAGAAGACAAGGAGAGAGAAGAAAACCCTCTGGTTTCCACCTACTTCATAAAAACTGGTTGATTTATTTAACAAGTATGAAATAATAATTTTTTAGCAGACAAAAAAGGAGCAGATTTTAAAATACAGTTAAGCTTCGAACTCATGTTGTGTAACTGAAAGTAAAAATAAAAAGACAAACTATAATAAACAATATACAATAAAAATAAATAGAGAGCTTACACAAAAAAAAAGACAAACTATAATAAACAATATACAATAAACAAATGTAATTACTGGTATACAGAAAAATTTAATTGATGAGACAAATATGCCACGGAATGCGAAATTTTATAGAAAATGAAGAAAAAAAATACAAAGTAAACCAGTGTGCTGCAGAAACTGAAGCTAAGCGAAACATTTTGCTGAACTAGAAGAAATAAAGACCTGCATATCTTCAGTGTTGGTTTTTTACTGTAGTCATCTGTGTGTCCAATGGGGTTTGTGACACACACACTGTCCAGGAGAGTTTGTGACACACACAGAGTCCAATGCTGTTTGTGACACACATGCTGTCCAATGGGGTTTGTGAACACATATGGTGTCCAATGTGGTTTGTGACACACACACTGTCCAGGGGTGTTTGTGATACACACAATGTCCAGGGGGGGTTGTGACACAAACTGTCCAATGGAGTTGGTGACACACACCCTGTCCAATGGGGTTGGTGACACACACACTGTCCAACGGGCTTTGTGACACACACGCTGTCCAAGAGGGTTTGTGACACTCCCACAGTCCAATGGGGTTTATGACACACACACTGTCCAGCGGGGTTTGTGACACAGACACTGTCCAAGGGTAGTTCTGCAACACACACTGTCCATGGGGGTTTGACACAGACACTGTCCTTTGGGGTTTGTGACACATATGCTGTCCAGGTGGGTTTGTGACACACACACGGTCCAAAGGGGTTTGTGACAAACACGCTGTCCAAGTGGGGTTGTGACACACGCAGTCCAATGGGGTTTGTGACACACACACTGTCTAATTGGGTTTGTGACACACACAATGTCCACTGGTGTTTGTGTCACACACACTGTCCTATGGGGTTTGTGACACACACATGCTGTTCAATGCGGTTTGTGACACAGAGTCCAATGGCGTTGGTGACACAAAAATGTCCAATGGTGTTTGTGTCACACACACTGTCCTATGGAGTTTGTGACACACACGCTGTCCAGGGGGGGTTGTGACACACGCTGTCCAATGGGGATTGTGAGAGACACAGTCTCCAATGGGGTTTGTGACAAACACCCTGTCTAAGGGTGTTTGAGACACACACACTGTCCAGGGGGGTTTGTGACACACACACTGTCCAGGGGGGTTCATGACACACACACTGTCCAACGGGGTTTATGACACACACGCTGTCCAATGGGGTTTGTGACAAACACCCTGTCCAGGCGCGTTTGTGACACACACGCTGTCCAAGGGGGTTTGTAACACACACGCTGTCCAATGGGGTTTGTGACAAACACCCTGTCCAGGGGTTTTTGTGACACACACGGTGTCCAGTGGGGTTTGTGACACACACGCTGTCTAATGGGATTTGTGACACACACGCTTCCCAATGGGGTTTGTGACACACAGCCTGTCCAGAAACATTTGTGACACAAACGGTGTCCAGGTGTGTTTGTGACACACACCCTGTCCAATGGGGTTTGTGACACACACCCTGTTCAGGGGTGTTCGTGACACACACGCTGTCCAATGGGGTTTGTGACACACACCCTGTCCAGAAACGTTTGTGACACAAACGGTGTCCAGGTGTGTTTGTGACACACACCCTGTCCAATGGGGTTTCTGACACACACGCTGTCCAATGGGGTTTGTGACATACACCCTGTCCAGGGGCGTTTGTGACACACACCCTGTCCAGGGCCTTTTGTGACACAAACGGTGTCCAAGGGTGTTTGTGACACACAAGCTGTCCAATGGGGTTTGTGACACACACCCTGTCCAATGGGGTTTGTGACACAGACGCTGTCCAATGGGGTTTGTGACACACACGCTGTGCAATAGAGTTTGTGACACACACACTCTCCAATGTGGTTTGTAACACAAACCCTGTCCAGGGGTGTTTGTGACACACACCCTGTCCAATGGGGTTTGTGACACACACACTCTCCAATGGGGTATGTGACACACTCCCTGTCCAAGGGCCATTGTAACACAAATGGTGTCCAGGGGTGTTTGTGAAAAACACACTGTACAGGGTTGGTTGTGAAACACGCTGTCCAATGGGGTTTGTGACACACACCATGTCCAATGGGGTTTGTGACACACAAAACTCCACTGCGGTTTGTAACACACACCTTGTCCAGGGACGTTTGTTACACACACACTGTCCAAAGGGGTTTGTGACACACACGCTGTCCAAGGGGGTTTTTGACACACACGCTGTCCAAGGGGGTTTTTGACACACACACTGTCCAAGGGGGTTTGTGACACACACCAGGTCCAATGGGGTTTTTGACACACACACTGTCCAAGGGGGTTTGTGACACACACCAGGTCCAAGGGGGTTTGTGACACACACCAGGTCCAATGGGGTTTGTGACACACACCATGTCCAACCAGTTTTTCGACACACACACTGTCCAATGGGGCTTGTGACACACACCGTGTCCAGGGACGTTACTGACACAGACGTTGTACAATGGGGTGTTTGTGACACACACCTTGTCCAATGGGGTTTGTGACACACAGGCTGTCCAATGGGGTTTGTGAGACACACAAACTCCACCGCGGTTTGTAACACACACCTTGTCCAGGGACGTTTGTTACACACACACTGTCCAAAGGGGTTTGTGACACACACGCTGTCCAAGGGGGTTTTTGACACACACGCTGTCCAAGGGGGTTTGTGACATACATGCTGTCCAATGAGGTTTGTGACACACACACTTTGCAATGGGGTTTGTGACACGCATTCTGTTCAGGGGTGTTTGTGACACACACCCTGTCCAATGGTGTTTATGACACACGCTGTCCACTGGGGTTTGTGACACACGCCATGTCCAATGGGCTTTGTGACTCACACGTTGTTCAATGGGGTTTGTGACATGCACACTGTCCAATGGGGTATGTGACAAACACCCTGTCCAGGGGCGTTTGTGACACACACACTGTCCAGGGGCGTTTGTGACACACCCCCTTGCCAATGGGGTTTGTGACACACACGCTGTCCAATGGGGTTTGTGACACACACGCTGTCCAGGGGGGGTTGTGACACACGCTGTCCAATAGGGATTGTGAGAGACACAGTCTCCAATGGGGTTTGTGACACACACCCTGTCTAAGGGTGTTTGTGACACACACACTGTCCAGGGGGGTTTGTGACACACGCTGTCCAATGGGGATTGTGAGAGACACAGTCTCCAATGGGGTTTGTGACACACACCCTGTCTAAGGGTGTTTGTGACACACACACTGTCCATGGGGGTTCGTGACACACACACTGTCCAGGGGGGTTCGTGACACACACACTGTCCAGGGATATTTTGGACACACACAGTTTCTAGGGGGGCTTGTGACACATGCTGTCCAATGGGGTTTGTGACACACATGCTGTCCAACGGGGTTTGTGACACACATGCTGTCCAATGGGGTTTGTGACACACACGCTCTCCAATGGGGTTTGTGACACACACCCTATCTAGGGGCGTTTGTGACATACACGTTGTCCAATGGTGTTTGTGACACACACAGTTTCCAGGGGGGGTTGTGACACATGCTGTCCAATGGGGTTTGTGAGACATACCCTGTCCAGGGGCGTTTGTGACACAAACGGTGTCCAGGGGGGGTTGTGACGCATACCTGTAGGTAGTTAGGGTCTGGAGGCCGGAAGATCTCGCGCTGTACAGAAAGATAGTAGCCCCTCCCTAAATAGGTACGAGTATGTGAGGCAAGCAGATGGACGTGACGTTGCAAACCTAAGGTATATAACGCTGTGTTACTTGTTAATAAACGCCATTTGCTTTCCACCACAGTGGCGTCTGTGTGCTGATGGACCGAGCGACCTGGGATGTGGTCGCCGTGCTGTCTCTGAACCAGGTCGTCACTGCCCACTGAGAGGCAACAGGAAGGGAAGAGAACAAAGGGACTGAGAAACAAAGCCAAGTTTAGATCAAAATGAAGAGACTGGAAAGGGAAAACATGCAGCAATGAGCTGGAGGAAGAGGAAAAGAGGGCTGAGGAGCAGGAAAGAGGATGAGAAGACAAAGAAAAGGCAGAGCCAGCTGGACAGGGAAGATACAGCGAGAGGGGATGGGGCTGGGAACAGGCAAGGAAGACAGAAAGACAAACAGGACAGAAAGACATCAAGAAGGAAAAGGGGCAGTAATCTGGACAGAGATGGAGAAAGAAGCAGCAGGGAAAGGGCAGACAGGCAGAAAGACAGAGAGGGAGCAGGAGAGAGAAAGAACAATAAGGGTTGGGGCAGGACAGAGATTGGGAAAAAATCCTGGGGTGGGCAGCAAGAGGAAGAGGGAGTAAAAAAGAAGAGGGGCAGGAATAGGCGCAGGGAGCAGGACAGAGGGATACAGTGAGAAATGATGGGGCACGGAGCAGGACAGAGCAACAGACAAGAATGACGACAAAGAGAAACCGGGGATGATGAGAACACAGAGGGGTGGAGACGGAGAGGGAGATACGAGAAACCCTGCACAGAGATTCAGAAGGGTGGGGGAATAGGTGAGGAAGCAGCAGAGGGCCAGAGGGAGAAGAGATGAAGAGGAAGAAGGGCACAGCAGGAAAGAGGAGGGAGCAGGGAGGGACTGGGACACAAAACAGGGTGAAATGTCCCCAAAGGCCCAGGACTCACCGCACTTCCTGCTCTCTGCACTGCCAGGCAAGCTGTGGAGATCAGGCACTTCTGTCTGTGAGAAATGCAGTTGTGATTTGTGCTGAGACGTTTGATGTTTACAGATACAACCAAATGAGGCTCGGGCTCTGAACCTGCAAAAAGGAAAAGGTGGGTAAGTTCTACATAAAAATTTTGAAACTTGTTTATGAGGTTATATTGATAAAGGGAGCTAACATTTTCAGGGTTAACCAACCACATAATAAGGGCCTACTAACGAACTAACACCCAGCGCTGTTTTGCTTATGGTCTAACGAACAAGTGTTTAAGGAATACAATTAAGGAATTGAATTAAACGTTGTTTATCCATAGAAAAAGCCTAAGTTATTTATTTCATTGCTTTACAACAAGTGATTGAATCTGCTATAGAAAAGTTCAACCCCCTCCTCTATAGCAAAGGACAAAAGAAAGTATGGATTTTTGTTGCATCTAATCCATAATGCAAGTACCAATTAAAACGTGTCTGCTGGAGTGGATATCCTGGACACGAACAGGCAGGTTCCTGGTGTTGTGCCCATGGTGATTCATCCACTGTGGCCGTGGGTGTCAGGCCTTGATACAACAGACACAAAACCTTGGGAGAGAGGTGATCACAGTAAAACGCTTAAAGATAATGAGCTAGCACACTTGATTTAGTCTTTATTTAAAAATACACACGGCTGCTGTCTTTTTCCAGTTTAGCTACGATGGGCTCCAATATCTCTATTAATTCTAACTACAACACGTGACAAAAATTAAGGGGGGAAAGCTTTGTTTTTACAACGGTAAATACAGTCTAAATCGTAATTTGGGAAACAGATAAAGGGGTGTAGCAGATGAGGCACAGACTCTCTTTAAGATGCAGAGAGACATTTAATACAAACTCAGGTTTGCATTTGAAACATCGCGGACCTCTGTCCTCGATGTACCGATCCTGTATCAATCCCTCTGTCCCTGATGTACCCACCGCGTATCAATCCCTCTGTCCCTCATGTACCAATTCCGTATCAATCCCTCTGTCCCTCATGTACCAATCCCTCTGTTCCTGATGGTTCATGTCCCACACAGTCCTTGCTGCTTGTGTTGTTCCACCAGCGCTTGTTCTCACACTGTGACTCTTGCAATTTCTCACGGGCCTGATGTCACAACCCTGCCACATCTCCCCTTCTTTGTTTAACAATTGCAGCCACAGCAGCGTGTAACTGCACAGCCATTGCACCATTAAAGCTTTTTTCAACCATTCGTTGTGCACAAGAGAAGACACATGGTACACAATCAATAAGTACAGACTCCACATACAAACATTCTAAGCAGCAGGTTAAAGGGCCGTGTTTTGCAATTTTTGTGGCACCCATAACTGTTACAGAATCGCTACTTAATATTCCCTGCGTAGTGTTTAACACAGAATAATGAGCTCCCAGTCAACTAAGAATTCTATTTCTCTGTTCTCCAAGTCAGGATCTATATTAATATATTTCTGAGCTGTCGGTTTAAGACGGCGTAAAAAATCAGTGGGAGACTCCTCACAATCCTGTTTAATCTCAGAACGTTTTGGCATATTTACAGCTTTAGGCGCAGCGTGTCTAATCCCGTATAAAATGCACTGGCGATACCAATGCAGCCTGTGCCCCGATATAAGGATATCGGGATCCCACCCTGGACTGACCGAGGGACAATTTTGATCTCATGTTCTCTGTGTGTTCTACACCAATAGCTGTTCTTCAACAAACCTTTTACTGGTTTGCATTTCTTTCCCTGATTATCCTTTTTCAAAACAAATGGATCTGAAGAGGATAAAGACAATGCATATGTGACATTATATATTGTGTAATATGCCTTATGTAATAGGCAATATATGATTTAAAATAGATATCTTACTACATATTACATGCAGCACATTACTATACTACAGATCTCAAAGTATACCCACCTAGACCTGTGAAGCATATTAATATTATTTACAGTGGCCACCATTAATTACAATATTCAATCAGATTCTCCCTGGTTGACGCCCTGTTGAACAGCAAACGATCCTTTTCCAATGTCAGAAAACACAGCCTGGGGGGGATTTCTCACGAATCCTCCTGCCGATTGTCCACTACCTACTTCACAATCACAATAACAGACAATTGGTGAACCCTAAGTACTGGACTATAAAATCCCCCAAGACACAAGTAACAACAACAACAAACCACTAAAGCCAGAAACAATTATACAATTGCTAAGGCACAAACAGCAAAATCATTAAAGGTACCTTTATCAAATTGCTGTTCCCTCGTTTTTCTCTTTAATTTATTGTTTTCTCATTTTCCCCTTTAATTTTGTATTTCTTTCTTTTTTTAAGTTACCCAGTTTACCAAAATGCGCAGACGCGAATGCGCAGACCCAACGCGCTGGTGTCGCCCACGTCTCGCGCAGGCAGCGTGCCAACGCAACCAGACAATGAAAGTGCCTTATCTCATTGATGGGGTTTTACCCGCGTCCCGAGCTGGTCCGAGGAGCTGTGGTCCCTTCCAGGAATTCCCCGGTGCCGGCACAAGGTCCCAGAGATCCTGGGATCCACGGGAGGTCAGGTAGATTATCCCATCCTCGTCGCCAGAAATGATACCAAAAAGTCATCAAACAGACTCTTTAACACTGTTTTGAAAGTGTTAAAATGCAGGCACTTCTATTACAGCGCGCTGGGGGATCGCTCCTCTAATCGAGTGTGCGTTCCGCTTTCCTCTGGTTTTACAGATCGTGGAACTCCTCAAACAGCAAAACATGACAACCAATGTTACAGACGTCTCGTGCTCTTTCACCAGCGCGTGCAGCAGCAACGAGAAATCTGGAATGAGCGTCTACAGAAACACGTACGTAATTACCCAATTCAGAACAATGCGTTACATCCGCTGGCCGTACTTCATTGGCAGTAACCCCTCCTGGATTAACACCCTCTGTGGATGGCGCGGGTGCCAACTGTTGGCAATCAGGGCAGGACATAAGAACGCTCCTGGCCTGATCCACTGTAATTTGAAGTTGTCGTTTTAACGCCTTTGCACTCTGGTGAAAGAATTTATGTGATCATTTAGCTTGCCCCAAGGCTTTAGGCACAGTGAGCGGCACAGCTCGTGCATCGGCCCTCCTACTGCCTTCTGCAAGTGGTCCTGGAAGGGCCACTGTGAGAGCGGGTGTGCATTGCATAATACCTATGATGTCTATGATTTATTAGAAACCATAGCATTCTCAATTCAGCCATCAAAAGAGGATTATCCTCTTCCTTCAGAAAAGAAGCTTCCAGGCGGTTAAGTATGCCAGCCGCATAATATGAGCCAGTTACAACATTCAAAGGCTTGTTACAGAACACCTCAAAGCGATCCTAACAGCTGTCAGCTCAAGAACTTGTTTGACTCTTGGTCTCTTTTTCTACCTTGTGTTTGCAGCACTGGGTATCTGAGTTTAGCCATGTAATTACAACTTTATGTGAGCGACCAGAGGCATCAGTAAATAGAGTCTTGTCACTTACTGGTCGTTGCTGACAGCAGCATGTATTGCGAATTCTCCTTCGTTGTAGGAAGAAATATACCTTCAGGTCTACCCCATACATAGCATATAAACATTCTCTGCCTTTAATTATTGGTTTTGCATACATTTCTTTTATTATCCAAACTGTTTTCATTGGTGTGTGAGCTAGAAAAACCCATACAGCCACAGTCACCTTTCTCCCTCCTTGAGCTCTCCTGACCTGCGGTTCCACCACCGGTGTCTTCTTTCTTGATCCCTCTTGACTGGCAGGTGCGCTCCAACCCTCTTTATCCATCACTCTTCCTCATGGGTTCACCTCCTTCCTTGCTTTTCCTTTGCATGCTGCTCCCCCTGAAGAGAAACACACAGAGGACTGAGCTACACCAGCCCAAGGGCACTACAGTCAGACAGGGGCTGAGTCCGGGGCTGACACCTCCCCACACCCCACAGCGCGCCCACCTTGCCTTGGCACCAGCCCCTGGCACAGCCCTTCCCCTCAGCTCTGCCCTCCCTGCAGCACAGCTTCCGCACGTGCCCTGCTCAGGCTGGACCCCAATGTCACGGGTTAGAGATGTCACAGCTCAGTACAAATGCCCACGGTCCTCACCTGCTCTTTGGTACTTGCGGAGGGTCACGTCGCTGTGCCCCAGGGCACTGGCCTGCACGGCCCTGCCCGGCAGCGGGAGCGTCTGGAGCTGCCGGCTGGTTCTCCAGCTTTAGGGTCACCCGCAGCAGCCCGCTCTCCTCAGCTCTGCACACCCAGCCAGTTGCGCCGCCCAGGCAAAGTCAGCTTCACCCTCTGCCCTACACCTCACCTGCAAACAGCCAACTCTTCAGCTGACAATCGCCCAAAACCCACCGACAAACCCTCCAAATCTCAGCCTTTCGCTTTCAACTGCTGCCTCTAGCGCATCTCACAGACAAGCCTCCAAAATCCCCTCATCCTGCAATAATGCTCCAGCACTCATCGCCTGCGGGAACAACGGCCACAATACCATGCAAACACCAACCAGTTCTGGCACGGAAATATCGCTTTCTCCTCCAGATCCCACCTACACCAACTGCTGACAAACACACGCTGTCCTCACCAAAGCCAAACGCTGCAACAACCAGCGACAACTCACATGTGCGTGTGCGGCGCAAAACCGCAGGTGTGAGCTAACGCAGAGCTGGGCTTGACAGCTGCACAGTGTGCACCCTGCGGCTTAACGTGGCCAGTCACTGCCATTCCGCCTTCTCCCTGGGAGAAGCGCATGAGCACAGGCTGCTTCAAGGCACGATGCGAACGGTTTGGATCTCCGGGTCTCTGAGGGCGAGAGCGATAAATGTGATCTGTGTGTGGCGCAGGAACTTCCCGTCCACTTGCTCCTCCATTCAGTCAGGTGCAGCAAGAGAGGGACAGAGAAAGAAACAGTTAGGACCGGATTAACAACCTCGTCATCCCTGTCCCCAAACCTGCAGGCGTCCTAGGAGGCCTGATCTAAGTTTGGCTCTTCTCCCGCTCTTTGCTGGAATACTTCACTGCACCAATTTCTGTCATGAACACTCTCTTAACCAGTCTGATGTGTTCATAGTTCCCAGCCCAGCGTCCATTCCTCAAGGTACCTCAGCATTTCCCTTTGAAACCAGACCTGACTGCCATCCCGTCCTGAGCTACCTCAGCATTGCCCCCTGCAGCCTCCCCGACGCCATCTCCTCCCCGAGCTCCCTCAGCCTTTCCCGCCAAAGCCTCCCCGATGTCACCCCCTCCCTGAGGTCCCTCAGCCTTTCCCGCCAAAGCCCCCCCGATGTCACCCCCTCCCTGACGTCCCTCAGCCTTTCCCGCCAAAGCCCCCCCGATGTCACCCCCTCCCTGACGTCCCTCAGCCTTTCCCGCCAAAGCCTCCCCGATGTCACCCCCTCCCTGAGGTCCCTCAGCCTTTCCCGCCAAAGCCCCCCCGATGTCACCCCCTCCCTGAGGTCCCTCAGCCTTTCCCGCCCAAGCTCCTTCCGCGCCGTCCCGCCCTCAGGCTCCTCCGCCGCTCCCCCCCGTTCCCGGCCTCTCCCCGCGGCAGCGCCGCCCCCGCCCCTCGCGCCCCTGGGCACCGCCCCGTTCCCGGCCCCCTCCCGCTCGCCTTCCTCCCTCTGCCCTGTGGCACCACGGGCTCCTCCCTCCGCCCCACGGCCCCGCCCGAGCCCCGCGCAGCGCTCAGCCCGGGGCTCCCTTCCCTCACAGCCGCCCGCGTGTTTCCCCCTCGCCCCTTGCTCGGCCCGGCCCGGGGCCGCGCTGTTGCGGCTGCCTGCCCCTCGCCTTCCTCCTGCCCAAACCAGCCCGTCCCTCCCCCTCCAGCCTCCCCCCTCAGCCGGGACTGGGGCGGCCCCGGCCGGTCTCCCCGGTGTCCGTCCGCCCGCCCCTCGCTCACCGCCGGCCCCGCCGCTCCTCGCGCGCTCCTCCCGCCGCCGCACCGGCGGCACGCGCTCCTCCGCCCCCGCACTTACGCAGCGTGGCCCCGCCCATCCGGCGCAGGAGCCAATCCCGTCCGCGCCCGCCACCGGGCCCCGCCCCCCCTCCCGGCCCGGAGCCGCCGGCGGCCGCAGAGCGGCGCTGTCCGCCCGCAGCGCGGCCCCGGCCCCGGCGGGGCAGCGGCAGCGGGGCCGGGAGCGCTCGGGCTGCGCCTGCCCGGGACGGCCCGGGGCCGAGGGCTCCGCCGCTGCAGCCCGTTTCGTGCCGCTTGCACCCCCGGCTTACACGGCTGCAGCCTTCCTGCTGCTTTAGCTCACACATCTTTCTTCCTTCTACCTGCACAGCAGTTCACACTCACAAACGTTGCAGAACAATCTACAAACATTACAAAGATAGACCACGGACCACAGCTTCCTGAGCTTTCGGGTTAAAGTTCCTGTAGATCCCCATGTTTCAATAAAACAGACACCACCAGTAGAGCTGCTGCCTCTGCCGTCTTTGGTCAGAAAGAAGTCACAACACCAGAAAACACATTGGCAGCCGGTGCTTTGACCAGTGAAGGTGGGATCTACAAAAGTCTGATTAAACCAAACAGCCTGAGGTCTTTAGCAATCTGCAGATCTGCCAGGCATGCTGAAATGCCTGAAATTTACTCCTGCAATATTCCACAATGGAACAGCCCTTCATCTCAAATCTCATCTCCAAGTTCCAAACCAGTACATTAAAAGCTGTCACTAGGTATTAGAAGACCACTGCAAGATCGTATTGCTTTTTGAGTTCAATAAGAATTTTTCAATAAACCAAAACGCAAGCAGTTTCTGCAGTCTGTTGCTCATCCTCCTGTTCATTCCTTAGCACTGCAGCAATCGGTTTTTATACGACGTGTCAGCAGAGGCGTTTGAAAAACCCCGAACAAAACTTATTCCAGTCCACGGACCCCCTCGCTGCCCCCCCTCACCCTGAGCCCCACGATCAGCACTTGGTGTGGGAGAGGAGCACAGCTCGACATGTTGTATCTGGGATGCTGTATCTATTACGCTGTACCTAGGATGCTGTATCTGGGATGCTGTATATGGGATGCTATATCTGGGATGCTGTATCTGGGATGCTGTACCTGGGATGCTGTATCTGGGATGGCGTATCTGGGATGTTGTATCCGGGATACTGTATCTAGAATGCTGTATCTAGGATGCCGTATCTAGGATACTGTATCTGGGATGCTGTATTTGGGATGCTGTATCCGGGAAGCTGTATCGGGGATGCTGAATCTGGGATGCTGTATCTGGGATGCACCCGACCAGGTGCCTTTGTGTGAACATGAAACAGCCGTCTATACAGAGCTCCCTTGAATCTGTCCGCGTGAGAAATGCAAGACTGGGCAACGTCGTGCAACACGCGCAACCTTGCCAACAAACGGCGCAGCTGTGCACTCACTCCAGCTTAAGCACGAATGGAGCCTGCATCAAGGCACACGCATGTGGACAGACAATCGTCTGTAGACACACACGCTTTCACGCACACGGTCGTCCAAGTACAGGGACGTATCTGCACGTACCCTCCAAAAGAATATTCTCGTGCAGCCACGTATGCGTGATGCAGTACGCCAACCATCAACGCACACCTGTTTACTCTCAAGCAGGTCATCACGTTTCGCGTACATCTTTCAGTCCATAGATGGGAGTGGGCGCGCTTGCGGATGTGTGCATGTGTGTGGCCAAGCGTTTGCTTAGGCATCAGTGTGTGAAAATGTAGGTGCTTTTCTCTAGCTGCGTTCGCGGGCACGAGGTGGTGGGTGCACCTAGCTGGGAGCTTGTGGAATGGTTTCTGCTTGGTTTTCAATGGGGAATCGTGTGTGTTCACGTGGACAAACAGAAGGCATAGCAACTAGGTTCCAGCGCAGAAAACGCAAGTTTTCCGATGCACTCTCTTTCTCTCCCTATACCGAGTCGTGTATAGAAACCGCTAAGACTGCGATCGGCGAGTAAGCTACCACGAAGCATGCCGTACGGAGAAATTACCAACACATTCTCGGTCCACACATTGTTTCTGATACGTGCCTGAACGCAAATACCTTCGTGCTGCTGTGGCATAAAAGACGGCCGTCAGAATATGTGATTGCGCGCACCTGTGCAATTACTTGGTTATGCATTCAGTCCTGGTGTGCGGGGCTTTCAGAACTGGTTCTGTGGAGTCGTCTGCGGAAATGCCGCTGACGGAACACGCACCCTCGATTGTTAACCAAAATATAGGCAGACGCGTTTTACCACGTCGTTCAACGTGCAGAGAGCTACGTCTTTTCCGAAGAGACAAGGGAAACGCGTGTGCACGCACGGAAGAAAAACACCACCAGGTGCCTTTGTGTGAACGTGAAACAGCCGTCTATACACTCGCAGACACGTGAACGTGCATCAATGCAGTCACACAGCCACCAGCTTTTGAGCACAGGCTCTGCTGGTTTTCGCACTTTTCAGGCACAATCCCGAAAGCCGCGCACAATGCAGTTCATTCGCTAAATGTCGTCTAGGGAAGCATTTCTCCGGTCGATCTACCGTTCAGCTTTCTTCTGGCGTTACTGAGAAATGTCAGCGCAGGGAATCCGTCTCTGTCGAGCACACGTCAATCCCTCTAGGGTTTTCCTTTGTTGACTCTGCCTAGATGATTTCCCTGGTCTCTCTTCACCGGAGCAGTCGTGGCTGTGCTGTGTTACAAACAGGCACAGCAAACGCACACCAAGTGTCCAGAGACACACTCCGCTGAGCTCAACACTAGCGCAAATGCATATGTGCGACGAAATCAGCACAAATGCTTGTGGAGAGAAAGACATGGACTCACACGCGTCTGGAGTGACGAATAGATACAGCAGGCGCTAGGAACACAGACTGACTTCCAGGCACACTGTTCTCACACCAACAGGGACGGCTCTGCAGCTATCCTAGACGTTGATTATCGAACTAGCCACACTGACCTGCGCGAAACTCCCAGACACTTAACAGGCAAGACACAATCTCTCCGACAAGCACACAAGTGTTCGCTCTCAGCTGTAGATCAGGGACAAGCTTGCGCAATGAAGCCCTGTTGCTCTTTCGCATTAAGGCATGATCTCTTTCGTTTCTCTTGTACATCGGCTGCGGAAAGCTATTCCTCGCGGACTGTGAAACATTTGCCAAGGGTGAGAAGTAGCTCGGAACAGCATTCAGTTCTGCCTACGACTGTCTTTGCTCCTTTCCTAGCAGAGCTCCTGTGCATCTGTACGCATGAGAAATGCAGGACTGGGCAACGTCGTACAACACGCGGAGCTTTGCCAAAAGACGGCGCAGCTGTGCACTCACTCCAGCTTAAGCACGAATGGAGCCTGCAAAAAGGCACACTCATGAGGACAGAAAATCGTTTGTAGACACACAGGCTTTCACGCACACGGTCGTCCAAGTACAGGGACGTATCTGCACGTACCCTCCAAAAGAATATTCTCGTGCAGCCACGTATGCGTGATGCAGTACGCCAACCATCAACGCACACCTGTTTACTCTCAAGCATGTCAACCCGTTTCGCGTACGTCTTTCTGGCAAAGACGGGAGTGGGTGCGCTTGCGGATGTGTGCATGTGTATGGCCAAGCGTTTGCTTAGGCATCGGTGTGTGAAAATGTAGGTGCTTTTCTCTAGCTGCGTTCGTGTGCACGAGGCGGTGGATGCACCTAGCTGGGAGCTTGTGGAATGGTTTCTGCTTGGTTTTCAGTGAAGAATCGTGTGTGTTCACGTGGACAAACAGAAGGCGTAGCAATCAGGTTCCAGCGCAGAAAAGGCAAGTTTTCCGATGCACTCTCTTTCTCTCCCTATACCGGGTCGTGTATAGAAACCGCTAAGACTGCGATCGGCAAGTAAGCTACCACGAAGCATGCCGTACGGAGAAAATACTAACACATCCTCGTCCACACATTGTTTCTGATACGTGCCTGAACGCAAATACCTTCGTGCTGCTGTGGCATAAAAGACGTCCGTCAGAATATGTTACTAGCGCACCGGTGCAATTGCTTGGTTCTACAATCAGTCCTGGTGTGCGGAGCTTTCAGAACTGGCTCTGCGGAGTCGTCTGCGGAAATGTTGCTGACGGAACACGCACCCTCGATTGTTCACCAAAATATAGGCAGACGCGTTTTACCACGTCGTTTAGCATGCAGAGAGCTACGTCTGTTTCGAAGAGACAAGGGAAACGCGTGTGCACGCACAGAAGCAAAACACCACCAGGTGCCTTTGTGTGAACGTGAAACAGCCGTCTATACACTCGCAGACACGGGAACGTGCATCAATGCAGTCACACAGCCACCAGCTTTTGAGCACAGGCTCTGCTGGTTTTCGCACTTTTCAGGCACAATCCCGAAAGCCGCGCATAATGCAGTTCATTCGCTAAATGTCGTCTAGGGAAGCATTTCTCCGGTCGATCTACCGCTCAGCTTTCTTCTGGCGTTACTGAGAAATGTCAACGCAGGGAATCCGTCTCTGTCGAGCACACGTCAATCCCTCTTCGGTTTTCCTTTGTTGACTCTGCCTAGATGATTTCCCTGGTCTCTCTTCACCGGAGCAGTCGTGGCTGTGCTGTGTTACAAACAGGCACAGCCAACGCACACCAAGTGTCCAGAGACACACTCCGCTGAGCTCAATACTAGCACAGATGCATATGTTCGACGAAATCAGCACACAAGGATGTGGAGAGAAAGACATGGACTCACACGCGTCTGGAGTGACGAATAGATACAGCAGGCGCTAGGAACACAGACTGACCTACAGGCACACTGTCCCCACACCAACAGGGACCTCTCTGCAGCTATCCTAGACGTTGGTTATCGATCCAGCCACACTGACCTGCGCCAGACTCCCAGACACTTAACAGGCAAGACACAATATCTCCAACAAGCACACAAGTGTTCGCTCTCAGCTGTAGATCAGGGACAAGCTTGCACAGTGACGCCCTGTTGCTCTTTCGCTTTAAGGCATGATCTCTTTCGTTTCTCTTGTACATCGGCTGCTGAGCGCTTTTCCTCGGGCCACTGTGAAGCATTTGCCATAGGTGAGAAGTAGCTCGGAGCAGCATTCAGTTCTGTCTACGACTGTCTTTGCTCCTTTAGTAGCAGAGCTCCCGTGCATCTGTCCGCGTGAGAAATGCAGGACTCTGTAACGTCGTGCAACACGCGGAGCTTTGCCAAAAGACGGCGCAGCTGTGCACTCACTCCAGCTTAAGCACGAATGGAGCCTGCAAAAAGGCACACTCATGAGGACAGAAAATCGTTTGTAGACACACAGGCTTTCACGCACACGGTCGTCCAAGTACAGGGACGTATCTGCACGTACCCTCCAAAAGAATATTCTCGTGCAGCCACGTATGCGTGATGCAGTACGCCAACCATCAACGCACACCTGTTTACTCTCAAGCATGTCAACCCGTTTCGCGTACGTCTTTCTGGCAAAGACGGGAGTGGGTGCGCTTGCGGATGTGTGCATGTGTATGGCCAAGCGTTTGCTTAGGCATCGGTGTGTGAAAATGTAGGTGCTTTTCTCTAGCTGCGTTCGTGTGCACGAGGCGGTGGATGCACCTAGCTGGGAGCTTGTGGAATGGTTTCTGCTTGGTTTTCAGTGAAGAATCGTGTGTGTTCACGTGGACAAACAGAAGGCGTAGCAATCAGGTTCCAGCGCAGAAAAGGCAAGTTTTCCGATGCACTCTCTTTCTCTCCCTATACCGGGTCGTGTATAGAAACCGCTAAGACTGCGATCGGCAAGTAAGCTACCACGAAGCATGCCGTACGGAGAAAATACTAACACATCCTCGTCCACACATTGTTTCTGATACGTGCCTGAACGCAAATACCTTCGTGCTGCTGTGGCATAAAAGACGTCCGTCAGAATATGTTACTAGCGCACCGGTGCAATTGCTTGGTTCTACAATCAGTCCTGGTGTGCGGAGCTTTCAGAACTGGCTCTGCGGAGTCGTCTGCGGAAATGTCGCTGACGGAACACGCACCCTCGATTGTTCACCAAAATATAGGCAGACGCGTTTTACCACGTCGTTTAGCATGCAGAGAGCTACGTCTGTTTCGAAGAGACAAGGGAAACGCGTGTGCACGCACAGAAGCAAAACACCACCAGGTGCCTTTGTGTGAACGTGAAACAGCCGTCTATACACTCGCAGACACGGGAACGTGCATCAATGCAGTCACACAGCCACCAGCTTTTGAGCACAGGCTCTGCTGGTTTTCGCACTTTTCAGGCACAATCCCGAAAGCCGCGCATAATGCAGTTCATTCGCTAAATGTCGTCTAGGGAAGCATTTCTCCGGTCGATCTACCGCTCAGCTTTCTTCTGGCGTTACTGAGAAATGTCAACGCAGGGAATCCGTCTCTGTCGAGCACACGTCAATCCCTCTTCGGTTTTCCTTTGTTGACTCTGCCTAGATGATTTCCCTGGTCTCTCTTCACCGGAGCAGTCGTGGCTGTGCTGTGTTACAAACAGGCACAGCCAACGCACACCAAGTGTCCAGAGACACACTCCGCTGAGCTCAATACTAGCACAGATGCATATGTTCGACGAAATCAGCACACAAGGATGTGGAGAGAAAGACATGGACTCACACGCGTCTGGAGTGACGAATAGATACAGCAGGCGCTAGGAACACAGACTGACCTACAGGCACACTGTCCCCACACCAACAGGGACCTCTCTGCAGCTATCCTAGACGTTGGTTATCGATCCAGCCACACTGACCTGCGCCAGACTCCCAGACACTTAACAGGCAAGACACAATATCTCCAACAAGCACACAAGTGTTCGCTCTCAGCTGTAGATCAGGGACAAGCTTGCACAGTGACGCCCTGTTGCTCTTTCGCTTTAAGGCATGATCTCTTTCGTTTCTCTTGTACATCGGCTGCTGAGCGCTTTTCCTCGGGCCACTGTGAAGCATTTGCCATAGGTGAGAAGTAGCTCGGAGCAGCATTCAGTTCTGTCTACGACTGTCTTTGCTCCTTTAGTAGCAGAGCTCCCGTGCATCTGTCCGCGTGAGAAATGCAGGACTCTGTAACGTCGTGCAACACGCGCAACCTTGCCAACAAACGGCGCAGCTGTGCCCTCACTCGCGCTTAAGCACGAATGGAGCCTGCATCAAGGCACACGCATGTGGACAGACAATCGTTTGTAGACACACATGCTTTCACGCACACGGTCGTCCAAGTACAGGGACGTATCTGCACGTACCCTCCAAAAGAATATTCTCGTGCAGCCACGTATGCGTGACGCAGTACGCCAACCATCAATGCACACCTGTTTACCCTCAAGCATGTCAGTACGTTTCGCGTACGTCTTTCTGTCCATAGATGGGAGTGGGCGCGCTTGCGGATGTCTGCTTGTGTGTGGCCAGGCGTTTGCTTAATCATGAGTGTGTGAAAAGGTAGGTGCTTTTCTCTAGCTGCGTTCGTACGCGCGAGGTGGTGGGTGCACCTAGCTGGGAGCTTGTGGAATGGTTTCTGCTTGGTTTTCAGTGGGGAATCGTGTGTGTTCACGTGGACAAACAGAAGGCATAGCAACTAGATTCCAGCGCAGAAAACGCAAGTTTTCCGATGCACTCTCTTTCTCTCCCTATACCGAGTCGTGTATAGAAGCCGCTAAGCCTGCGATCGGCAAGTAACCTACCACGAAGCGTGCCGTACGGAGAAAATACCAACACATTCTCGGTCCACACATTGTTTCTGATACGTGCTTGAACTCAAATACCCTCGTGCTGCTGTGGCGTAAATGACGTCCCTCAGAATATGTGATTGCGCGCACCTGTGCAATTGCTTGGTTCTTCATTCAGTCCTGGTGTGCGGAGCTTTCAGAACTGGCTCTGCGGAGTCGTCTGCGGAAATGTTGCTGACGGAACACGCACCCTCGATTGTTCACCAAAATATAGGCAGACGCGTTTTACCACGTCGTTCAGCATGCAGAGAGCTACGTCTGTTCCGAAGAGACAACGGAAACGCGTGTGCACGCACAGAAGCAAAACACCACCAGGTGCCTTTGTGTGAACGTGAAACAGCCGTCTATACACTCGCAGACACGGGAACGTGCATCAATGCAGTCACACAGCCACCAGCTTTTGAGCACAGGCTCTGCTGGTTTTCGCACTTTTCAGGCACAATCCCGAAAGCCGCGCACAATGCAGTTCATTCGCTAAATGTCGTCTAGGGAAGCATTTCTCCGGTCGATCTACCGCTCAGCTTTCTTCTGGCGTTACTGAGAAATGTCAACGCAGGGAATCCGTCTCTGTCGAGCACACGTCAATCCCTCTTCGGTTTTCCTTTGTTGACTCTGCCTAGATGATTTCCCTGGTCTCTCTTCACCGGAGCAGTCGTGGCTGTGCTGTGTTACACACAGGCACAGCAAACGCACACCAAGTGTCCAGAGACACACTCCGCTGAGCTCAATACTAGCACAGATGCATATGTTCGACGAAATCAGCACACAAGGATGTGGAGAGAAAGACATGGACTCACACGCGTCTGGAGTGACGAATAGATACAGTAGGCGCTAGGAACACAGACTGACCTACAGGCACACTGTCCCCACACCAACAGGGACCTCTCTGCAGCTATCCTAGACGTTGGTTATCGATCCAGCCACACTGACCTGCGCCAGACTCCCAGACACTTAACAGGCAAGACACAATCTCTCCGACAAGCACACAAGTGTTCGCTCTCAGCTGTAGATCAGGGACAAGCTTGCGCAGTGACACCCTGTTGCTCTTTCGCATTAAGGCATGATCTCTTTCGTTTCTCTTGTACATCGGCTGCGGAACACTATTCCTCAGGCCCCTGTGAAGCATTTGCCATAGGTGAGAAGTAGCTTGGAGCAGCTTTCAGATCTGCCTGCGACTGTCTTTGCTCCTTTACTAGCAGAGCTCCCGTGCATCTGTCCGCGTGAGAAATGCAGGACTGGGCAACGTCGTGCTACACGGGGAGCTTTGACAACAAACTACGCAGCTGTGCACTCACTGCAGCTTTAGCACGAAATGAGCCTGCATCAAGGCACACGCATGTGGACAGACAATCGTTTGTAGACACACATGCTTCCATGCACACAGTCGTCCAAGTACAGGGACGTATCTGCACGTACCCTCCAAAAGAATATTCTCGTGTAGCCACGTATGCGTGATGCAGTACGCCAACCATCAATGCACACCTGTTTACCCTCAAGCATGTCAGCACGTTTCGCGTACGTCTTTCTGTGCATAGATGGGAGTGGATGCTCTTGCAGATGTGTGCTTGTGTGTGACCAGGCGTTTGTTTAAGCATCAGTGTGTGAAAATTAGGTGCTTTTCTCTAGCTGCGTTCGCGGGCACGAGGTGGTGGGTGCACCTACCTGGGAGCTTGTGGAAAGGTTTCTGCTTGGTTTTCAGTGGGGAATCGTGTGTGTTCACGTGGACAAACATAAGGCGTAGCAACTAGGTTCCAGCTCAGAAAAGGCAAGTTTTCCGATGCACTCTCTTTCTCTCCCTATATGTATTCCTGTATAGAAACCGCTAAAGCTGGGATCGGCAAGTAAGCTACCACGAAGCATGCCGTACGGAGAAAATACCCACAGATCCTCCCTTCACACGTTGTTTGTGATACTTGCTTGAATGCAAATACGTTCTTAATGCTATGACATAAAAGACGTCCGTCAGAATATGTTAGGAGCGCATCGGTGCAATTGCTTGGTTCTACACTCAGTCCTGGTGTGCGGAGCTTTCAGAACTGGCTCTGCGGAGTCGTCTGCGGAAATGCCGCTGACGGAACACGCACCCTCGATTGTTAACCAAAATATAGGCAGACGCCTTTTACCACGTCGTTCAGCATGCAGAGAGCTACGTTTGTTCCGAAGAGACAACGGAAATGTGTGTGCACGCACAGAAGAAAAACACGACTAGATGCATTTGTGTGAACGTGAAACAGCCGTCTATACACTCGCAGACACGGGAACGTGCATCAATGCAGTCACACAGCCACCAGCTTTTGAGCACAGGCTCTGCTGGTTTTCGCACTTTTCAGGCACAATCCCGAAAGCCGCGCACAATGCAGTTCATTCGCTAAATGTCGTCTAGGGAAGCATTTCTCCGGTCGATCTACCGCTCAGCTTTCTTCTGGCGTTACTGAGAAATGTCAGCGCAGGGAATCCGTCTCTGTCGAGCACACGTCAATCCCTCTTCGGTTTTCCTTTGTTGACTCTGCCTAGATGATTTCCCTGGTCTCTCTTCACCGAGGCAGTCGTGGCTGTGCTGCGTTACA
The DNA here is from genome assembly GCF_963082525.1 of Nesoenas mayeri. Classification (NCBI taxonomy): domain Eukaryota; kingdom Metazoa; phylum Chordata; class Aves; order Columbiformes; family Columbidae; genus Nesoenas; species Nesoenas mayeri. The sequence goes on from NC_137566.1 coordinate 577,881, forward strand.
CACAGGCACAGCCAACGCACACCAAGTGTCCAGAGACACACTCCGCTGAGCTCAACACTAGCACAGATGCACATGTGTGACGAAATCAGCACACATGTTTGTGGAGAGAAAGACATGGACTCACACGCGTGTGGAGCGACGGATAGATACAGCAGGCGCCAGGAACACAGACTGACCTACAGGCACACTGTCCCCACACCAACAGGGACCGCTCTGCAGGTATCCTAGACGTTGATTATCGAACCAGCCACACTGACCTGCCCCAAACTCCCAGACACTTACAGGCAAGACACAATCTCTCCGACAAGCACACAAGTGTTCGCTCTCAGCTGTAGATCAGGGACAAGCTTGCGCAGTGACGCCCTGTTGCTCTTTCGCTTTAAGGCATGATCTCTTTCGTTTCTCTTGTACATCGGCTGCTGAGCGCCTTTCCTCGCGCCACTGTGAAGCATTTGCCATAGGTGAGAAGTAGCTCGGAGCAGCATTCAGTTCTGCCTCCTTTAGTAGCAGAGCTCCCGTGCATCTGTCCGCGTGAGAAATGCAGGACTGGGCAACGTCGTGCAACACGCGGAGCTTTGCCAACAAACGGCGCAGCTGTGCCCTCACGCGTGCTTAAGCACGAACGGAGCCTGCATCAAGGCACACGCATGTGGACAGACAATCGTTTGTAGACACACATGCTTTCACGCACACGGTCGTCCAAGTACAGCTGCGGGGTGCGCGGCCCCTCGGGCAGGGTGATCCCGGTCTCTTGGCCGCAGGCTGGAGCTGACAGACGGGTTTAGGTGCTTTGGCCTGCTTTTTTGCCACTGCCGCCTTCTCGGTGCCGTGAAGAAAAACCCGCGCGGTTGATTCCGCTCGCTGCTCAGGAGCTTCCACATCTGAGGCCGTGGACTGAGGAAGAACGTTTGCGAGTTGGAGGACGCTACAAGATATTCCCCGTGGAAGCCGGAGAAGAGGCAAATGGGCTGCCAGTGGAGCTGTGTTCCGTGCAGTCTTCAGTTTAGGACGTTCAGTTTGTCCTTCCAGAAAAGGAGCAGTCATTGGTAGGCCTGGGAGAGGCCATTAAGTGCGTGATCAGAATGGAAGCCAGATTGCACTCGACGTTGCTGCTGTCGGTCTTGGCTTTCGGTGGTTTCCCCACGGCTGCCTAGTGTTTGGGAGCGCGGAGGGGGCGTTTTTTCTTCCCCAAGGAGAGGCTGTGCTTAAAAAAGAATTTGTTTCCTCAGAGAAGTGCAAGTCCGTGTGTGTAAGCCAGCCAAAATCGCCAGCCTAGTCAAGTTCCGAGTGTGCGTCTGTCAGACGGCCGCTTGACGTTGCCGAGTTCCCAGCTGTGCAGTTGTACTGGCGAAGGGCAATGCAGGACGGAAGGGTTTTTTCTGCTGCGGGGACCCAGCCGCCCCCCTTTTCAGCGGAAAGCAGGGGAGCGCGGTTTATTGTTCCCTTTGCAATGCGGCTGCTGGCGCGGGAGGGCTGGGGGGGGCTGGAGGGACGGAGCGCTGGTTGGCTGCCTGGGCACGTCAGTCGCCACTCTGTCCGCCTATCAGATTGCCAGAGGGGCGGGCGTTGAGGTCTCCGTACTGCGCATGCCCGACTCGCGAGCGCTGCTAGGCGGCGAGAGAGGTGATTGACGTGTCCTAGGCAGCCAACCGGGACGCGGCAAGGGGCGGGTGCTGCGGTCTCGCTACCGCGCATGCCCAAAGCACGAGCGCCTGGCGGGAGCGGAGCGGCGAAAGAGGCGGCAGGTGAGTGCGGCCGCGGCGGGGGTGACCGTGCCGGTGGAACGGGGGGGGGCGGGATTTGGCGGCGCGGCGCGGAGGCGTTCGTCTCCGGTTCCCCCCCGCCGAGCGGGCGAAGCTGGCGGGAGGCGTGTGACCCTGCGGGCAGGTGCGCTGAAGGCTGGCGGTCTGGAGCCGTGTCTCCCTCCGGCGCAGCGCCCGTGCCCGGTCCGGCGGTCCCTCCGGGAGCGGCGCAGCCCCCGTTAGTCAGGGGGACGTTGAAAAGCAGAGCTGGTGGCGTGGCGAGTGGGGCGCCGCTTCGGCGGGAGCTCGGGGCGAGGCGCGGCGGGTTCAGTTTTTTCCTTATCTGAAGAAATCAAAGAGAATTTTAGATCGTATTTTTTCCGTCTAAATCAAGTGTTGGCGTAGACTTTTGTGTTCAGATAATCAACATTGTCTGTAAAGAATTGTTTAACAAAAACAAGCAGAAACCAAAACCAGGTTCAGACCTGTAAGAAGCATAGAATAATTTCGTTTGTAAGAGACCATCTAGGGGGGTCATCTTGTTGAATTGCCTTCACAATGAGATCAGGTCACTGAATGCCTTGTCTACTGAAATTCTGAATATCTCCAAGGTTGGGGATTCCATGGGCTCCCCGGGAAGCTGGTGCTTAACCATTTGTGTCACCAAACATGCTAAAAAAATACCTCACTAGTTAGCTTTGTTTTACCATGAGAAGCTTTTGTTCTCTTCATAGGTGTTGCAACCATCATTATTGTGGGTGATGAAGGAGCTTCTGGGGTGGTTGGGATAGCACATTCTTCCCAGCATGTTCTGATTGGAGAACCTTCAGGAAATTATAATGGCACTGCTCTTATTAGGTGAGTACATCACTCATTTATCCAAAACAGCTCTGTTTCAAAAGCTATGAGACTCCACATTTGGCAAGAATTAATTGAATGCTGCATTTCATTATCACTTCTAAAATCACAAGTATTTTTAAAATTAGATGCTTGTTTTTTAAGAAGGGCAGAACATAGTACGTAGGTGTCTTTTCAGTATTGCTGAGGAGCTTTAGATATGTCTTCCAATTATTTACAACATAGATTCATTAAAGGAAAGAGGATTCTAATCAAAGGAATAGGGGAAGGCAGTAAATTATATTTGAAGATGCTTTGTACTTTTCAGGATTCAGTTCAGGATTGGTGCTTGAACTGAAATTCGGTACATTGTTACGATGATCAGCATAACCAAAGCAGCACTGGGTCTTAGTTGAAACAAGATGCAATTCTTTGACTGCATTCAGTCAGCTGAAAACAAGATGAAGAAATCACAATGTTACCATACCTTCTAACAGAATTGGAGAAAAAGTATTACAACACTTTCCCTTAGTGAAACAGCAAATAGAAGCAAGAAAACAGATTCTCATGCTGCCCTGAGAATCCCAACAGACAAAGGGGTGCTTTGTGCAGCACCAGTTTAGAACATGTACTAGATCATGGTATAGACAATTTCTTGCCATGCTTCAGTTCACCGAGAATGTCATGAGTAGGATTAGCCTCTAGGTTTTTAGACAAGCAGCACACAGAACATTTCTCAAGTGATCTCATAGTACTATTCTCGTATCTTTCTGCCTTCAAAACCAAATTACCTCTGGGTGCTACCCGTAAGTCCCATTTCCCTTCTGTTTTGCATGTCTATTTCCTGAAAAGCAGAAAGACAGCTCAGTTTTCAGCTGCCAACTTTGGGCTGTATGCACAAAGAAACTATAAAGTGCTCTGGGTAAAAATACAGCTCAAGATGCCTCCCAACACGGGGAAGTAAATCAGAACTGCAGACACGTTATTGCTCTGAAGAGGTTATGGTAAAGATCTTAATAGTGACTTAATAGATTAAAATTCAAGCTTCACAGTGCTGGTAACATTTCTTCCGTGCACAACAATATCTATGCTTTATATCTCTGGATTTGGTATCAAATATTACAGGTAGAAGATTAAATCTGCGTTTGCATTCTGCAGCCTGACATGTGGCCCAGGGATTTTTGGTGAAATCATAATATATTGGAATATAACACCCCGTCATCACACAGAATTTATGGAGACGTCGGGGACCTTGACAATGCGAGACAGGCAGTGTGCAGCAGTGGTTCTAATATAGGTACAAGAGATTTTACACCAGTAGCTATTTCAGGTTCTTCCTTTTATCTAGCCAGCATCTTGATTAGAAATTAGTTATACCTCTCTACCTGGAAATGGTTAATTGGTTCTTCTCCCTAGGCTGTCGATGATAACCGTCCTGAGGAGAAGCATTACTACACATTTGAATTAACTGGGATCAGTGATGGAGGACTCATAAATGAATCTAGCAGCACAGCAAATATTACCATGGCCGCCAGTGATTTTCCATACGGAGAGTTTACATTTTCACGAGAAATATTGCTGACAACAGAAGAAGAAAAATGGGTATATGGTTAAAATTCCTTCTTACGTAAAATATCGATAGATATCAATATTGTCGGTAGATTTATACTTAACTTTAGGAAAAAAAAAAGGCAGAGATTTATTCTGCATTTATCATAGCATAGTCCATCTGAGGCTTTTGGTGTTTTTAATACTCTGAGAAAGATGCCTGTCTGTTAAATTATGTGTATTCTGCACTTACTGCAGCAAATTGTTACCTGGCAGAACCGTTGAGAAGGTGCCTATAGAACAGTCTCAGAATGGTAACAGAAAAGCAAAGCCATTTTTTAAAGCAAATGTCCTCTCTCCCTCAGGTTAACATCACTGTTTTGCGTTCAAGGGGATCCTATGGCAAAGTGCGTCTTTGCTTCCAGAGAATAAATGGGACTGCAGAGGAGGGAGTTGATTTCACCCCCACAGTAAGGGAACTGTTATTTGAACCACATGAGGAGAGTAGAATGATTTCGGTTGAAATTCATGATGACGACTTTCCTGAAGGTCCTGAAGACTTTTCAGTGATGATTACCAAAGTGGAACTCCAAGGAAGGTCAAGATAAAATTAATTATAAGATAAAATTAATTAAAAGCAGGAGATCAAACTGTATTTGGAATCTGATCTACCTGCATAAAGGCACCGCTGGATTTCAGGTGTTTTACTGTAAAATTTCCTATGGCAGCTATAATAGTAATAATAATACAAATTGGATGTATGGCAATCCAAATTCTTTCAACATTAATTTTAAGATTTTGCTGATTCAGATTTATTAAAGCTGAAAGTCCATCCATTACATAGAAGTTGTCAAATCACATGAAACTCAAAGAAGAAGATAAAATGTGAAAGAAAAAGCGAAAGATCCACATTTCTGTGAAAAAACTGCCAGTTTTGCAGATATAGTTAGAAAAAGTGTGACCAAAAATCTTCAGTGGTAACTCTCAGAAAATAAAAGTATTTGTGGTAATTGAAAATTGTCATACTTGCATTACAATACTTTTGCAAGATTTGTTTTTAATGTAATATTCCTTTTTATGTTCTTGCAAGTGGATTTGATTTCACCGTAAAGGAAAATGATCTACAGATAGATCAACTCCCAGTAACAGGAAATATCTCCACAGTACGAGTCACTATAGCAAAAAGTGATAATGCAGAAGGCATCATAGAATTTGATCCACAGTATATCCTTCTACAGGGTAAGTTTACCAGAGGTTTTCACTATGGTTTAGAGGATAAGCCTGTGGCTCTCTCACAAATTTTGAAATAAAATAACTTTTTTTCCCAATTTTTCTTGAAGTGCAAGAGGATGCTGGATTAATCATGATTCCTGTTGTGAGAAAGCGTGGAACGTATGGCGATGTAACAGCCAATTTCCTTTGTCGAAGTATTTCTGCACTTCCGAACGTTGACTACATCATCCATAATGATTCTGTCATTTTTTATCGTGGCCAGAACCAGACTTTTATCTATATCTCTATCACAGATGATGAAGAAAGGTAATTATTTTTTTCAGATATTTATTCACTAATCTAGTTCTGAGAAACTGTTTTTTAGCACGTGCAGTATGCCTGTCAGCAGAGTTTGAATTGAAAAGCAAATTTCTGCAGCCCTGAAATATTTAAAGGGAGGGAAAAGAAGCTATGATTGGAGTTTCATAGTGCCTGTTAAATTTTATGCAAACAACTACATTCTTTTTCCCTAGATTATCAGAAAGTTTGGGTGTTAATAGTACTGCTGTGAATAATAAAATATTTTGCCGATTGTTTTTTTTTTTTTTTTAAATTTAGCACATGTGGAAAATAAAACAATATTTTTATTTCAGATATCACCATTCTCTGCAAATGGGGGGAATCTTCTGCTGTATGCTTACAGAGATGACTTCTGTATATCTTTAAACAGATCCAGCTGGACGCATGGTTGAATGACAAATCATAATTTTAATTTTTTGTTCTTGTGTGTCTCAGAAGGTCTTTTTTTCTGTTTTTTTTTTCCATGCAGCGAATTTGCAGAGCAATTTGAAATCCAGCTGATGGGGGCCACTGGTGGAGCAGCCCTTGGGTTCCATCTACTGAGCCAGGTCACCATTGCCAAAAGCGACTCCCCCCAGGGCATCATCTGATTTCTCAGCCAAAGTCGAATTACTCTTCCCAGCCCCGATACACCGACAACAGTGTCGCTGGTGCTGGAAAGGACAGGAAAATTGTTTGGGGAGACACAGGTGGGCCCTGGTTCTCAAAAACGGAATGTTTTCCAGTGACAAGGCCAAAAATCTTCTTTTTGTGCCGTCAGGGGCTTCCTTGTGACTGATTTCTAATGGGATAGTTGCAGCTTTTCATTAAGCGTGAATTCTGTATAGTTGCAGAAGAACAGAAAATATTGTTACTTTTTTGATCTTCTCTTTGTCCTCCTGCTTTTCTCCTTTTATTATGGTCTGGTGTACTTTATTTTGAACTATCTCCCAATCCCATTGAAAATATAGTTAATTTCATGCACCACCGCTAATTTAATTGAACTCAGTTGAATTACTTCCTGAAGCTGGTCAATTTATTTTTATTTTCAGTAAATTGTTTACTATGAGGCCTCTAGACTTTTTTGTAGTCTGTACGTATCACTGCCAAAGTGAAAGTATAAATATGAACCAAGATAAGGCTTCCACAGTCTGGGCAAATGATTGGAAAATTGGCATTAAAGGCCGTGAGCTACTGCTCTCCTCATGTGAAAATTGCCGTGGTCTTCTTTGACTTTTCCTAGAAGTCATTGAAGAAAACTGAAAAACAATTAAGTGTCAAAATAATAATTTTAAGATGCTGAATAGGACCCCTTCAAAACCAATCTAATTTGTGGGAAATTTTGAAAATATTCTAGCTTTTAATCAGCCTGAGGAAGTGTGAATCGTGATTTGAGGCATTAAAAACTTCTATTGCAGAAAATGTTTGTCGTTTTCAGTCTTGATATCACACTTGCCAGGGAATGTTTCTGGTCAGGATACTTATTTGGTGAGCTTTTCAAAACAACTTGTGAAAGGAAGAGAAAAGTAAACTGGCCTGTGCATTTCCTGTTACGTGCTACAGAAACCTCAGTTTATTTTCTTTTCTGTAACTAATATCTAGAATTTAATAAAATGGCATTGTGGCTAACTAGCACTTCAGAATTTCTATTTTTAATGTTTATTTTTCTCCAAAGGATTATATATTTTCCCACATGTAATCAATTATTAATATGTTGTGTTCTGTAAAAAGAGCACATATTTAAATGTAGCTTGTTAGCAGATGCAAGCATTTTTATGTCGCTTGTGTTACTCTGTCACTTCCCCCGACCCGGGAGGCAGTTATAATATGTCACTACTGTAAATCTGAAACTGGTATCTTCCACAGATTAATTGGGACATCTTGGGACCCAATTCAGAAGAGCTTTTATCTCCCCTGAATAGTGACATGGGTGACCCTGTGAACGGATCATTCTATTTTGGAGAAGGGGAAGGAGGGCTGAGAACTGTTAATCTACAAATCCATCCTCGTGAAGAAGTTGAAGTTCAGGAGATCTTCATTATTAGGCTGAGCCTTATGAAAGGTGAAGCAGAACTAGATCCTAAGGCAAACAGCATTACACTAATAGTAAGTCACTATTGCTTTTCTTTCTCTTGAGATCTCTGTTATTGGTATTTATCCTGCAAAGCTTTGAAGGGTAATCATAATGACTGAATAGCTTGTCATTTGCCTCTTTTTTTTTTGCCTCCCCTACTACATGGGTTTGATGGTCATGGTCAATGGGTCAGAGTCCAGTTGAGGCCTGTATCTAGTGCAGTCCCTCAAGGGTCAGTACTGGGGCCTGTATTATTCAATATATTCATCAATGACTTGGATGAGGGAACAGAGTGACTGTCAGCAAGTTTGCTGATGACACCAAGCTGAGAGGAGTGGCTGACACTGGAAGCTGTGCTGCCATTGGGAGACCTGGACAGGCTGGAGAGTTGGGCAGGGAGAAATTTAATGAAATAGAACAAGGGCAAGTGTAGAGTCTTGTGTCTGGGCAGGAACAACCCCAGGTTCCAGTATAAGTTGGGAAATGACCTATTAGAGAGCAGACTCTCTCAGACTCTCTTCTAAATACTGATGTACTCTTGAGTCTTCTTAAGAGGAGAAAACTCAAGAGGAAGAACTAATTGATACATTCCCTATAGCATCTAGCAATGAAAATCTCAATGTTTCAAACAAGAATACTATTCACTTTACATTTCTGATTTTTTAATTTTTTTTTATTCAATTACTTCCTTAAAGATACAGAAGTTTGGTGATCCCAACGGAATGGTACAGTTTGCTCCTGAATCGTTAACTGAGAAAAACTTCACAGAACCCTCTGCAGTGGAAGGGCCACAAAGTATTACACTGTTTGTCAGACGAATCCAGGGCACCATGGGAAACATAACGGTATTCTCACTCTCTTCCTAATCAACATTATAATCTGAAATAATCCTCTGTATCAATGCATGGAGGGAGATCTTATTCTGTGCCTTTCAATTGCGTATTTCTCAAATTTTGAAATGTCGCCTTTTAGACTGAGTTTAGCAAGGGCTCAGCTCTAGTAGTTGTGGTTTGTAGAGTCAGATTCAGTCTCCCCTGGTCAGTGAAAAAACCAGAAAACCAGCACTGGAGTGCTTGTCTTGCTTTCTCTCTCCCTCTGCTCCTGTGCTTTTGATGGGAGAACAGGAGAGACCAGACTTTCATAGTGAGCTTTCTTTGGGATCCTCACAATTTACTCTTTTTCAGCCATATGTTAAGGTAAGAATCAGACATTTTAGAATCATCACTTACATTGTCTTTACCTAAAGTTGTTTACAAGTCAGCATTTTCACAAGTACTCATTTATTAAAAAAAAAAAAAAAAATTAATAAAAGCATCTAATGTGTTTAATGAGAACTCTTCACACCTTTCTGTTGTGAGGAATTCTGGAAACTGGAAAAACAGCAAGGATATCTTGGTGTAAAAATAGAAATAATGTCAAGCAATTGTTCAGAGATTCCGTATAGTTTTACGTAGGTGTCCAGAAGATATACAAAGGTAATCTTTGCATTCACAGTTCTGCTGGAAGAACAACACACCACTTTGTAAGACAGTCTATGTGCTTCTTTCTATGCATACTTAAACAAATTTTTATTTTACCCATTTAAACCCAACCTATTCCATATGCAATCTATACTGAACCATGAATGTGAAAGTTTCCGACTCTGTGGGTGATATTGCCTTCATTTTGTGCATTTTCTAAATAAATTTCAGGTTTACTGGGAAATACGTCGTGAATCTGACATCACGGGTGACTTTCTTAGGACAGAGGGATCTGTTGTCATAGCTGACCAGGAGAGCACAGCTGAGATAATCATCTACCTGTTACCTGACGATGTTCCAGCACTGGATGAGAACTATGTGGTGCAGCTGATTTCAGTAGAAGGTGGAGCAGATTTAGACCAAGAGAAAAGAATTTTGGAAATCAATGTGTTTGCAAATGATGACCCCTATGGAGTGTTCGCCCTGTACTCTGACCAGCAGTCAGTACTCGTAGAGAGGAACCTGGATCGGTATGTTCAGATCAATGTAACTCGGCATGCTGGGGCATTTGGAGAAGCAATTGTTGAGTACCATATCACATCTCATTGTGAAGAAGCACTAATTGAGCCTGAGAATGAGGTGGGATACCTCACAATAAAAGACGGTGCCAGCTTTGGAGTGCAAAGAGTGCCAATAAGCAACCAGGTCTGTATTATCCTTTTAAGTCATGTGGTATCTATTGTTTCCATTTGTGTTCATCACAATACAAATGTGCTGGAATAAGGTACTAAACTCTCAATACTGTCCACTGTCAAGAAGCAGAAAAGAGAGTTTTGGTATAATGAATTTCCTATTTATGGACTAGAAGTGGGTTCAAATATCACATTTTCAGGTAATAACTGCAAAATCACTCTATGCATGTGTTCAAATATCCAGTGTTTCCTTCCATCATTGCTTTGTGTTACTATCAGTTCAATATTTTGTTATTTTATGTATTCCAATATTCTTTCAATTTCTCTTTTGCATTGTAAATAGTGATGTGTTAGTGCTGACTCGTGAAGCAGCAGATAAATTTACCTGCATTTCCCAGTGTTCCCTGGTTGTTTACTATTATTATTATTACAGTCTTCCATCCACGCTTACATCCTTTTACATTTGTCTTGCATCTTATTAACCCTAAGAGTTAAAATCAAGCTGAGACCCACTATGTTAGTTACAATTCATTAAAATGGCAATACATGCTCTATAAACTCATCTTTCAATTAACTGCTGGTAAATTACAGTCACAATATTGCTGTTTTAACTGTGTTTCTTTATAGAAAGATAATCAACAAAACGCTTGACTTGAAAACACTGCTTTTTCATGCAAACAACAAAATCTGCTGATTTTTCTGCCACTTAACTCTTTGAAGTGGTGGTTATCGTGTTTTCAGTGGAATTACATTGCCACCATTTGAATTGCATTCTTCCTCTCAAAGGCGTTTATTGTACTGGGCTTGAATTTTACCCTGAAACTGACTAACGTAAGCCTGGCTGGGACAAGTGCCAAGGATGTGCCTAAAATATTAGGAAAAGCGAAGTCAGCCATTCTGCTTGTTCCTGAGGAAGCTGCCAATTCACAGGTCAGTAGACTGACTGCAGTGTAATTTTCTACCGCAGAAGGAAGGTACGCTTCATTACAAAAGGCAGCCGCTATAAGAATTCAGTTTGCTCCTTAAAGTTTTCATCATTGCAACCAATTTAATGACCGACAAGACTGTTCCAGTTACTACTTGTACTGTATATTGTCTTTTCTCTGATACAAATTCATATAGAGATGTGTAAATGCAGTTTGAAAAGGTCTCTTCATCTATAAAATGTAAATAGCATAAATATGATGATTTACTTATACTTTTGTTTACATGAAGTGGAAGTTCTGAGACTTAGAGGAAAATAGCTAGTTCTGGACGATGTTATTCCTTTAAGTACAGCAGCCCCAAAGTAGATAAGAGCATGCATGCAGTATCATGTGCAAAAAGAAGTGGAGGTCATGCTGGGTTTTAATGCAGTTGACAGTACCTTTGACTAATCACTGAGTGGGGAATTTTCCATTTGTCTGCTTTGTATGAGACAGAAAAAATATAATATACCTGTTCCAATATGGTATATGTGCTACAGTTCCCTTTTTATGTGGCAAGCAAAGACAACAGCATGCTGAGTTTTTGTCTCTTAAATTTTATTGAAGTTTTTATGTAATGATTTTAATTCTCTTGACACACTGTTTTGTCTTTCAGTTTGTAATTGAACTTAATTCCAATGGTCTTTCTGTAAACAATGTTTACTACCATACATCCACTTATAATTTTAGAATGTGTGAATTATCTTTTCATTCCCATTTTTTGGTCAAAGAAAGAAAAGTACATCATACTATCAAGAATGTTTTTGTGAACAATGTAATGTGACAACAACTTACTTTCACTGGATAGACAAATGATACTTTATTTTAGACCTGTGTGTATCTGTATGGTACCACAGCCATTGCATGTGAGCATTAAGGGCAGGTTGGTTTGTTTTCCTTTTGAAAGACAGACACAAAATGCTATATTCAGTGTTTTCAGTACCAAAATGTCATTCATACTGGTTCCTTTTTTTCCCTGATATCTAATTCTCAGAAGTCTTAAGATTTAGAAATGTTGAAGAGTTGTGAAGAAAGCATTTATATATAGATAGGTATATAGATATATATATACACAAACATATATAGACATGTACATACATATATTTATATGCACGTGTAACTACTGTTAAGATGCCTACCTTACAAAATATAGTACTCTTTCATATATGTTATTGTCCACTTTTATTCCATTTTCTATAACAAAAGCCACTGTGTTTCCACAGGTTGGCTTTGAATCTGTGATTTTACGACTTACAGACATTATAGCAGGGACAGGCCAGGCTGTCATCACCAGAAAAGGAGCTTATGGCTCTGTCATCTTGAGCTGGATCTCAGAATACCCAGCAGACCTGATCACCGACTTTGCCTAGTCAGGCAATATTACTCCTCTGTTTGGTGAGTAACAGTCTGAGGAAACAGCTACGAAAGTTGCGTAAGTGATGATACCACCTTTTAGTTATATATACCTCTGTATGCTTTCTCTATTAATAAGGAGTCATTAGATTGAAATGGTATGGTCTAATTTTTAGCTATAAGGGATGTGTTCATTTTATAAGCAAAAAAACCCTTCAACTTCATAGATACACGTCTGGGAGGCAGGCACGATGCTGTGGCCATGAAGGACAGCTTCATATAGGAAAGACCCTTATCCAGTTTTCTTCTTCTTAAATGGAGTGGAATTGTGATTAAAGTCTGTACTTTAGCGCATTCCCAGATAAAAAGAGGATTCCTATTGGATTATTTTGACTTTTGCTCTCTCTCACTCTCTCTTTCCTTCAGGTACTGTTGCATTTTCCTCTGGTGAGCAAAGTAAAGTGATTTCATTTCAGGTCACTCCAAGCCTAAATAAATGTGAGTCATTTGCCATCACTTTAACAGCAGCGCACAGCAATGTGTCTGGTGGGGCTCGCCTGAGGTAAGGATCCTACTTGTATTTTTGAGTCACACCAATGCCATAAGAATTATGACCTGTGTACAGATACAAAACTTATACAAATCCCTGTTGTTATTATTATAGGCAGCTAGTAACTTGTAGTCCATTCTTTGATAAATTTGTATAGCTTGTCTCAGGTGAGAACAACATGATCTAGATCTGACCTGTTCAGAACTGAGGCTTTTATCCAACTCCAGTCTATTTCATAGGTGCCTAGAATAACAGAGACAGTCAAGAAAATGAAGATCAACAGTTTTAGCCGGGAAGCTGAAGACTGAAAGCAACTCTTAACAGTTTTCATTTGTGTCCCTAAAAATCCATATTTAGAAGGTCTTACATAACAAATTATTTATAATAAGAAAAATAAAACAAGAAATGTTCTGAAAATACCTAATTTATATAAAACCTCCTTTTTATTTTTTAAAAAAACCAAAACCATTACGTTTAATGTAGTTTTCCATCTCAGATAAGTTATCTATTCTTCAAGCTATTTTATTTTCATTCATCCTTAGCCATTGATAGCTAGAAGTGGTATAAAAAGAATGGACATGGAGTAACACCACTTATGGAGAAAGGTTTTGGCTTCGCCATGTTACAATTACAGTGGCAAATCTGAAGGAAGTCAGGAGTGAAATGGATGGATAAATCCTGAGATTGAGCCCTTCTCCTGGGCTTGTCTGTCCTGTGGACTGGTGTCCTCAGAGCCCCTATTTACCCTGTGAATCAAATACATTAAGTATGTGAGAATGACCTTTCCTAGAAAACTGAAGATGGCATCCCATGGAGGGTAAAGGTGACTTTGAGGAGCTTTGGGCTCCCTTAGTGGTGGAAATGGTCTAGTTTTTTGACCAAAATCACTGTAATTTTAGTGCCATTTGATAGCCTCTAGCACTGAATAATAGATCAGTTCTGTAGACAGGTATAAGACACAAGATTTAACGAAGAGTTTTGCCTCTATGCTTATTTTCTAATAAGAAAGGGATCTATTTAATATGAATGAAGTAGAGCTTAAGTTTATATTGATCATAGGGCTCAGATCTGGAAAAAAAATTCCTGTGAGGGGGCAGTTAGTATTTCAAAGCCCCACTGTAAGTTTTAAAATAACTTCCTCTCATTCTGTAGCTTCCTGGCTCTAACTGTAGATCTGTTAGGATCTGTCTATCCCTCAGTTTTCCTTTGAAATGGGAAGTTTGTTCTATAGATACAACTGGTATTACTCGGGGTGGCTGTATTGTAATATATCTTCTTTCATTGTGTCCACAACAGAAAAACATCATACTTTCCTTTGCTTCTCCATTTTCTCAGGAAGACTTTATTTTATTTAAACTTTACTCTGTATCCTGTGCTGATTTGGGTGCATTGCATCTGAGGAGGGCTGTTCGATCCTATTATTACAAAATCATTTTTCAGGCAATCATGTTACATCTTGCTTTGGTATGGTTGCTATTTCTTCCCTCTGCTATTAGACATTTGTTTAATCCGCTTTCTTAGAGCCATCATTGATTGTTCACTGGCAATTATTCTGCTTTAATGTTTTACTTTTCTTCACGCGTCGTATTTCCTCTGTCAACTTTGGTGTCCTTTCTGTTTCAGATCGGGTTTTACAACAGCTGAAATTGAGCCAATGGGGATCTTCCAGTTTGCTCTTAACTCAAGGTCTGTTTCAGTTGAAGAAGGTGTTCGGACAGTCACACTACATGTCCAAAGATTGTTTGGTTTTCAAAGTAATCTCACTAAATTGACATATCAGACCATTCCAGGAAGTGCCAAACCACTAGAGGACTTTGTACCCATCTACAATGGAGAGCTTATGTTTTTACATTTTCAGACAAATGCTGTGATAGAAATATCAATAATTGATGACTCTGTCTCTGAAATTGAGGAATTTTTTTTTGTAAATTTGACTTGTGTGGAAATTTTGGATGTTCAACCTGTGAATCTTGCCTGGAGTCCACGTCTGAATCCAGCTTTCAGTGTTGCAACAGTTAATATCCTCGCTAATGATATTCTTCATGGAATACTAAGTTTGGGGCCAGAGTTTATTTATGTTGAAGAAGATGTGAACTACAGTACCCCCAACACAGCGATACTTCGTATCAGAAGGACCAAGGGTTTTACTGGTGATGTTGAAGTAACCATTAAAACCTTTGGGGGAGTGAGTGCACAAAGTGGAGCAGATTCATATCCTTTTGGAAGCGTTTATGGAAGATCCAACTTCACTTGGGCAATGGAAGGGGAAGATTTTGAGGAACAGTCAGTCTCTTTGACTTTGCTGGATGGACAAAGAGAAAGCAGGGTGTCCATAAAGATTTTTGACGATGATGAGCCTGAAGGACAGGAATTGTTTTATGTTTTCCTCTCAAATCCTGAATATGGAGCTCAGATTGTAGAAGGAAAGGATGAATATGGATTTGCTGCTTTTGCAACAGTAATTATTGCAGGTAATATTATTTCCCCGGGAAAGTTAATAACAGTAAATGACTATGTTTTCATAGCAATTTTCATGTAAAGATTGGCAATCTATTTGACGATAAGCAGGGTATTCTATTGTGAAATCTTGAGTTTTCCAGAGCAGAAGAAGCATCTAATGTACAAAGCTACTACGCGTCCCTTAGCAACGTAGCTCAAAATACATTTAGAGATTATGCTTCTCTCTGTTCTTGCCCTGTTTTACTCGTTAAGGGAAAAGACTAATCTTGAGTAGTTTTTATGTAGCTCCAGTAGCATTGCAGGCATTTTAGATTTTTACTTTTGCCATTTTGTCACTTTTACATACAATGGGGTTTGTGCAAAGTATCAGTCTCTATATTGACATTCAGCATGCACTGGTAAGTAAAGCCATTGCTACCTGTAAAGGAGAAATCCTTTAGTAACAAGATTTAATGGGACACTGTGAAGACATTAGCTTCCCCTCATTAAACCTGGATTTTTTTTCCATACACTGCTGTTTTGCCAAAGATGTTTACATTCCCGTGAGAACAGTGAAGTATTGTGCAGCTCCATACTTGCACACACTGAATTAAAGATGCAGAAGAAAAGCTGATGTGACAATTTGGAAAAATTAATGGGTTCAACAAGAGTATGAGTGGCACGAATAAGAAAGCTGTCCTTGGAAGCCCATCTTCATCCCGTACCCTACTATATCTGCTTTCAAAAATACTTATTCTACTGGTTAAAATAAAATTTAGAAATGCCAACATTTAAAGTTCTGGATAACTATGTAGTGTAAATTAAACCCAGAAATATTATAATAAATTTTCTCAAGGTGTCCCCAGATGATACTTTGTAGCATTGTTTTGATACCTATTTTAAACTTTTTTTAGTGGTTATTCACGTGAAGGTTATAATTTAGTCTCAGCTTAACTTTCTTGCTTACTTTCATGGACTGTTTCCTCTATAGGAAGTGATCTCCAGAATGGCATTTTGGGATTTGTTCCAGAAGTACAAAGCGGTCTCGTACTTGATGAAGACTCGGAGAACAGAGAGGTGCTGCTGATTGTCACAAGGCAACCAAACAGGTGCAGGCAACAGCCGATTCGAATGTGCTTCCCACATGTTGTAACATGCTGTGTTGTTAACCACAGGAGCTGCTGTTAGTGGAAGAGTTTATCAAAGAGTTTTAAAATAAATCTGCCTTTCAGCTGCTTTAGTAACTTCTCAGAAGTTGATGAACTGGCTTTAAGTTGTGAATGTGATTAGGTCTGTCACTCTACTGTGATAAAGCAGAGACAGGAAAAACAAGTATTTTCCAACTTACACTATAAGGCTACAAGTGTGAAAGATTTGCTTGAGTTAAAATATTTGCCCTGCTCGAGGTGTAATTCAAGTTCTCAACTCCCCGTGTAGTACAGTGTAGGTATGAATACTAAAATGAGCAATTAAGAAGGCACCTGAGTGTCAGCACTATGATAATGTTTTCAGTCACACAGACACTATATTTTACTAATTAGCACATATATATATATATATATATGTATATGTTGCACATGTATGTGTACTTTTAATCAAATATGCTCAAGTACTTCACGTTCCTTAAACTTAGAGGAAAGACAAATCCTACCTGGTTTTCCAGGCGAATGATTACTGTAGTATTAAGGAAGGTACACGGGCAACTCCCTTCCAAGAACCAGTGTCTCTTATGCAGCTAATGTCATGTTTTCTGAAATAAAAATTGAGAATAATCTAGCTCAGTGTAATTGCTTTATTTTCTTCCTGTGTGATGTTTTTGTGATCTAAACACATGTCAGGCGAAGGAATTTAAATTAAAAAAGAGAAGTTTTCATCCTACAGCAGTTTGTTCCCTGGTGATAAGCTTTGAATCATAACAGAAAACGTGTGTTACCTCCGTGGTTTATGTTTCCTAAAACAATAGTGATCTCCTTCAGTGCATATATACTCTCGATTTGCTTATCGGGCTTTTGAAGAGGTGAAGATCTTTTGGCGTGTGACCTTTAATAAAACAGCTGTTGTCCTTCTGAAGGATGGCGTGAACTTGGAGAATGAACTTGTATCCGTGGTGGGATCCACTACCTGCATGGCAGGTCAAACGTTGTGCAACATCTCCATTGAACTAAAGCCTGATAACGTAAGTAATTATTACTCATTTGTGTATAGCCCTGTGGTGTTGAATTGCAGCTTATCAAGACTGAAAAAACCCTCTGATCTGGAGGAAGTGATGTGTGGGACACAGTCTGGAGATGGTAACTTGACATCTGCTCAGCTCCTCTGCAAATACATGTTTATTTACAGGCTTGTGCTGCGTCCATGGTGACTGCTAAAAACTTGGGAAGATGAGTATTTAATTTGAAGAGTAAAATGCAGATCTTTTATAGAACCATAAGAAAAAAGAATGCAGTTATCCCAGTGAGATGTGTATTCATTTGCTGCATTCTTATCCTCCACACAGTAAATTTTTAATCAGCTAAAGGACTTCTTAGGGTGTTTTATAGAAAGCATATCCTGCAACTAATAACACCTCATTCTACAAAAAAAGAAACAAAACGCTTTTATTGCAACAATTTTTACTGGAAACAAAAGGAAAAAATCATTTTGTTTGAACACCTGGTGCTTAGAACAGTCCCTTAAGAAAGGAAAGATTAATGTTTGTCATTCTTTCAGAGTGAAGAGTTTGAAATTTTCCGATAAACTATCTGAACCGTCAGGCTAGTGGCAAAGCTGAGGTCTGGGGAATGGAAAAAAAGACAATATGAGAGGGTTTCTACAGTTTTTCTGACCACTTTAGAAAACAACGCAAGATGTAGGATGTGGGAAACAATTATTTCCCACTAGGGAACTGTGTGCATTCCCTTAGCTCAGAGGACTATTTTCCTTCTGCATCTTCAGATGTAATTTTTAAATTACAGAGCCAAGGAATAAAATATATGCATGGGTGGATCACAGGTGGCCTCGCTGAGCAAACTGGGATTTTGAACCTGTTTATTCCAGAGGAGTGTTATCATTATTTAATGACAGCGGACTGGCAGCGTTAGAAACATGCATTTATACCACATGAAGCACAAGCGTGTGCCACTCAAACAGGTGCTAATGGAAGGTTAGTTCCCTGTGGCGCTACAGTGAATTTGTGCCTGTCATCCATTAGTCAAGATCATTCCATGTAAATCATTACTTGATGACTACTCGATTAAAAATATATGCTGTTTAGCCCCCCCAAATATTCTTTAATTCTTCTTCCAGTTCTTCTTCCATAAAATAGCTTATAAATTAGCAACCAATACATTATGAAATGATGAAGTAATAAATGCATTCAATAAATATTTTACGTTTTTATGGCGTACGGTGTGACATCTAGCTTTTAGAAAGTTTTTGCTTGGTCAGTTGCACTGACTTCATTTGCTAAGAGCTGGATCCTGCTTTCCTAGAATTACAGTAGAATTTCCAAAAATCCAGACCCAGAACAAAAATCTATACTTGAAATCGTCTTCAATTACCAACTTTTTTTTATAATGCTGTTGTCTTGTAAAGAACTATGGAGTTTTTTTTTGCTGGTTTGCTGCTTCCTCAGTGCATCTAATAGGTTCGGATGCCATATTTCCAATTATTTATGGAATCTCAGGAATCGGATATCTATTTCTAAACATGTTATATCTGTAGTGTAGATAGAAAATCAAAGGTAGGGCAACACGTCATAGTGTAATTTAATATTGCTACCTTATTTTCAATAAACAGGCATTCAGTTTGTAGAAATTCCTAGACTAATTCTTTGGCATGTGAACGCTGAAATTCAATAGCCTGTATTTCCAGACTATTCAAAACTGTGGTTAGCAGAGTTCAATCTTAAAATACAGTCAATATTAACTGAAGATTCAAAACTGCATACTCACTCTTCTATGGAATTTTTTACACAGGTAAGAAGGTGGGTACATGCCTTTTCATAAGGCAAAAATTAAGTGAAAGAGCAAATTCCTTACAAAATGTACAGCTGTGTAACTCCATAATCTGGAAAACTGAGCTCTTAAAGCATTTACCATCTTGTCTTATGGCAAATTTACAGTAACAATACGTGTAGTATACAAATAGCTGTTTTATTGCGGTAGAGTCCCAAGCAAAAATTCACGATGTCATTATTGCACGTGGCATTGCTGCAACATTATTATTTTTAGGATATATTAATACTTCCTTGCACTTACTGCACATTTCAAGAGGCATGCTTATGGTGTTAGTATCCATTGTGCATACAAAATAACGCAAACTTTTTAAAAACAAATAATTAATGGGTCTTATAATGACATGAAAATCATCCCTCCTTTACAGGTACCTGAATTTGAGACGTATTTTTTTGTTGTGCTTTATGCTGTAAGCACAGGAGCTGCATTGAACAGCAGTGCCAGATTTGCTTTTATAACCGTCCTTGAAAGCGACGCTCCTCGTGGTTTAGTGTATTTTGCTGTGGGATCTCGTTTTGCTGTGGCTCACAAGAAGACAACTTTAATCAGCCTGCAAGTGCATAGAGATTCTAGTACATCGGTAACCACAGTGGTCAGCTCCAGCATGAAGGTAAAGCTTCTATTGCTGTTTTTATAATTTAACTTATTTTTTTGCTAGTAAATCGTTCATTCTGTAAAGTGAATCTGGCTGTAATTAGCATTTTTTTCAGGAAGCAGTCAAGCATTTGCTGGGCCCATATATTATAATTTTGTTTGTTTTCCACTAGTAAAAAGGCCTTGTTCACTCTTGTATTATCAAGAGTGATTTGTTTCATAGTACCTTTCAGTTACCTCAAAGACAACGGGCAGGCAGGCATTAAATACATTTCTTCCTTTGTCCTTAAGTTCTTGAAATACTCAAATTTTTGAGGCTTTTTTCTCTCAAATTCAGTTTTTATTATGTGTATGCCTGTCAAGATTCAGATGCCAACACACTTGCTGTTTTAGGTGAAAAATGTATTAATACATAGAGCACACTTAGGAAAAGAGAAGGAGCGCTTTCATCAGATTTTATTCCATTTTCTTGAAGTTCTAAACTAAAATTATCTGATTAAAAAATCTCACGTGCTTAAGTCTATTTTACCATCCCCTTTCATTTTTTTGGTTATGTTTACAGCTGTAACATCAGACACTTCTAACTTGGGACCCTTTTATCTCTAAATGACTACCTCATTATTAACTGACAGATTATGAAGATTCTCCTTTAGCAGAAGTAACACAACTGCAAAAACATGATTCCTTCCTTGATTTCAACGTCAAGGAACAGGCTGCAAGAGGGGTGTAATTCCATCAACCTTTACAATAAAATGCTTTGCATTCTATTGCTGTATTGGATGCATATTTATTTCAACTGCATGGGATTACGTGATATTTCCATCCATTTCTTATAGCTGACCAGTGCAATTTTTGTTGAATTGCGTGATAACAAATTTTCACATTCTTTCCAGCCAAAAGTTCATTATAATTTAGATGTTAAATGGAGAAGAAATTGCTACTGTCCAGTGTATATTTAGGCTGAAATATAGGGAGCATTTCTTTACCTGTTTATAATTTTTATATAGCAACCGGATATTTTTAGGTTATGAGTGTGCATGAGCACACACCAAATTATTGGTGCTCTTGGTACCTGTAAAAATAAGAAGCCGTGGCAGACAGGAAACAGATGTTTATCTCATTTCTACAAAGGTTTCTTAAACAATGCTCTTGCCACTGGTGCTTTTATTACCACTTATTGCTCCATTTCCTAGTTCTCGATTGGAAGGGGTAAACAAAAGGAAACTTCTTACTGAAATTTGCACAGATTATGTGATTTTGTTCTAGAGCAATTTTGAAAGAGATACACACTGCATCGATTTACTAAGTTCTCTCAACTCAAAAAAACCTCTGATTTATTCCATAAGTAAACTCTACTAATTAAACAAAATGTTTTCAAAAGCAGTCTAGTATTTCACAAATAAACATCTTTGCTTAATAGTCAGTTTCCACTTAAGGAAAGTTTGTTATATTACGAGATATAATACCAGGGTTATGGCAACTGACAAAACCAGTAAGGACATGAAGAATCTGCAGACCTCATGGAAGGTGAAAAGAGTGCTACTTCACAGAAGAAATGAGGCCCTATAGCATTCCTAGGTATCTTTACTGGGACTAAAAATATCATGAACTGATATTAATTTGGGCACAGGTTTCCAGAGTGGTTTATTTTTTTCCTTTTGTTTAGTTTTTATGTATCTGTAATGCCTGTCTGTACCCTGAACCCAGGGAATTTCATGCTACAGACCTAAACTTACATTGTGCCCTCTGGAATTCACCTTACAGATGTGCTAACATTTCTGTAACATCTGTTCACCCAGAAAAAGCTTTGTGATTTTTGTTTTGCAAAAGAACGAGAGGGATCCTGTACACTATCGACAATATATATAATTCTTTCCCTGGGTAGTCAGTGATTACAGGTGACAGATTGCTACTTCAGGGAGATATTTCATTTAAGGTAATTGTTATATAATTCTTAACTGCATTTTGAAAGAGGGTTTCTTTTTTTACACACTTAAATTTTACCCATTTACAACAGGAGTTCTACAGCAGCTGTTTTTGAACGATTGTATCTATCATAATGTTACCCAAAACTCTTTTGATTTGTTTTAAGGAGCTACAGAAACCTGAACCTATTGGCCGGACCTTCATATCTCCAGCTGTGGCAGGACAAGATTTTGCCAGATCTGAGGGTTTATTGACTTTTGAACCTGGACAGAGAAATATGTTCCTGGATGTGACCCTGACTCCAAAGACAGGATCTTTAAACCCATTTCCAAAGCGTTTCCAGGTTGTACTTTCTAATCCCACAGGCGGTGCCAGGGTAGATGACGTGTATGGCATTGCTAACGTCACCATTGTGTCAGATTTGGAATCCTTGCCAGTTTGGGGGCTCATTGATCAACTCCGTCAGCCTCTTGATGACACCATCTTACACAGAGTCCTCCAGAATCTGAATGTCAAAGTGGCTACAGAAACCACAGAAGAGCAGCTTACTGCTGTGATGCATATAATAGATAAGGTAAACCTTTCCTGCTCTTTCTTGAATGACCAATGACTTTAATAAGAGTAAAATGACACACAGGCCTGTGATAAGATCAAGGACAGCATCCACAGCAGGGACCCAGGGATCCAGGGACACAGACAAAGGTAAAAATAGAAGCTGTGAAGTCCCAGTCATGGAAGACGTTTGCCTGCTACAAGTTAGGATAGTGGCCGGCAATCAACAATCAAATAGGTTGAAAAGAACAACTGGTATTGATTTTGTGTATGTACCTATAGCACGATGTTCTGTGCTGTGCCACGTTTTCCCTTTGGTGCCACGCTTTCACAGAGCTTGTTACGATTTCTTGATTCTCAGGGCATATCTTTGTTGGTTTTAGCCTTGGCACAAGACAGTGAGGCTCAGGGTTCACAGAATCACAGATTCACAGAATGTCAGGGGTTGGAGGGCCCTGGAAAGCTCATCCAGTGCAATCCCCCCATGGAGCAGGAACACCCAGATGAGGTTACACAGGAAGGTGTCCAGGCGGGTTGGAATGTCTGCAGAGAAGGAGACTCCACAAGCTCCCTGGGCAGCCTGGGCCAGGCTCTGCCACCCTCACCGGGAACAAGTTTCTTCTCAAATTTAAGCAGAACCTCCAAAACTCCTGTGTTCCAGTTTGTACCCATTACTCCTTGTCCTACCATTGGTTGTCACCGAGAAGAGCCTGGCTCCATCCTCCTGACGCTCCCCCTTTCCATATTGATCCCCATGAATGAGTCACCCCTCAGTGTCCTCTTGTCCAGCTCCAGAGCCCCAGCTCCCTCAGCCTTTCCTCACACGGGAGATGCTCCACTCCCTTCAGCATCTTGGTGGCTGTGCTGGACTCCCTCCAGCAGTTCCCTGTCCTGCTGGAACTGAGGGGCCACAGCTGGACACAAGATTCCAGGTGTGGTCTCCCCAGGGCAGAGTAGAGGGGCAGGAGAACCTCTCTGACCTACTGACCACCCCCTTCTAACCCACCCCAGATACCATTGACCTTCCTGGCCACAAGGGCCCAGTGCTGGCTCATGGTCATGCTGCTGTCCCCAGGACCCCCAGGTCCCTTTCCCCTACACTGCTCTCTGATAGGTTGTTCTTATCTTCACATTTGAATACAGTCAACACACCAGCAAGTCCTAGCAGGACCAGCTGGAGTCTTCTGCTGTTGTCTTAACCAGGCCTGCATATTCTTTTCCTTTTTTTTCCCTCTGCATTATCTTTGGCAATCGGGCTGGCAAGTACCTGAGCACTTCAGCATTGCCCTGAGTTCTGTGAAAACCCTGGGACTAGTTTTGTGGCTTCCTGGCTCTTCTGGACTTGTGGAGCAATGCAAAATGGATCTGGAAAGTGTTTAAATGTGGAGCTGGAAAACGTTTAAATACCTAGACACAAAACAGTATAAAAATATTAATGAAGAATAATTCATTTGTGACTGTTGCCATTTTGACACAGAAATCATATCAAGAATCCTCAGGGCGCAACGATCTTTGACTTGTGAAGGAATGAAAAGTCCCACATGGTTTCTTTAATAAATCCATATTAGTAAGGATATCTTTGTGTAGTTTTGACATAGACTGTACCTGATGCCTTGGCCGCGGTGATCAAGAAATGAAAAATATGCTGAACTTTCAGAATGAACACTGGGATAAATGTTCGTTTTATGAGGAAATGTTACAAGCAGACTTGTGTGCATAAAATGTTCGATTTCTTCTCCTCCCTTTAGGTGACAGATGTTGGTGAGAAACAGTTACTCACTGATAAAAGTAGAAGCCTATTCTATGAGATACTCTGCACCCTGGCTAGCCCGAAGCGCGAGGACACACGAGGATATAGCCTGCTTGCTGCGGTGACCGAGAAATTTGCCTTTTCCCTGTTGACAGGGGTAATGTGCGGGTCACCGGGAGAAAGGTAAGTAACCTTGAATTCAAAATACGTTTTGAAAATACCGGAAAGCTAATACAGTAAAAATGTAAATGATATTTTTTAGAAAAGGGACTTGTTACCTGTATGAAAACGTGTTGCACTCTGTCGGAATCTTAGAAAGCTCTAAGAGCTGGTGTCACAAATGCGGGGTAGCTCTGAGAGTAGAAGTCAGGAGATCTGGGATGTATTAAGTCACCATTAGCTTAAATATTGCTTAGAAAAGGATTAATTAATCTTGCTAAGAAAATAACGTAATTATATGATGGAGAGCTATGCTTTAAGATGTAGGTGACAGTAAGTAACCCAAAATTTCTACTGGCATTCTCTAATTTCTGTGTACATGGTTTTGCTCACTTGAACATTATTTAGAATTGCTTGAAAGCAACTCATAGTTTTTACATGTAGTTTCAAATTCCTAGTTTTTTCTGCAAGTGCATCATAACCTATGGCCAGGCTAATGGGCAGGGAAAATAGATGACTGCAGAAACAAATGACAGTTTTATGACACAAACACTTTTCAACAGTGGGTTTCTCCCACTGTGAACCTATTAAAAAACTGGTAATTGAATCTAGAATAAAAAAATACCTTTTTTCTTTTTTCCCGTCCAGTGAAAATCAGCATGCTTTAGATTTCTTTCTCAGTTTCTTTTGGAGATGTAACTTTCTGTGACATTGCATAAGTTATAGGGGTTAAGATGCCCATCTCAGCCAAAAGACAGTAAATGGCATAAATAACAGTGCTATCTGGAACAGTGTCCAGAACTTGAAAGTTCAAATTCATTATTGCAAGTTTTTTGTGTCATCTCTTGGGAATAAGAGCTAGATCATCCATTTTAATGCTTCTCCTTGTTATTGACTCTTCTCTACATCAAGTTATAAAGATGACTATTATGATAACCTGTTTTACCATGGGGTGGTTTTTCTTACAGATCATAGTGAGCAAAATCCAGAGGAGAAATGGAGAAGCCAAGATACATAACAATTCCGCCCCTCCTTTTTTCACAGAACCGAAAGCTGTCTTTTTATTAAATGTAATAAAGCCTAAAATGATGAAGGAATAAAATATTAATTACGCGTACATTTTAGAGTAATTATGTGAAGAATAGTGAAAGTTCGGTTCCACTTACCAGCCCTGTTGCTTTTCCTCTTCAACAGAGGTAGAAATAGCCTTGACAGCTGCCCGTACATTGCAATAATGGCTCACAACTGGTTTCCTCAGCAAATCAACGGACACAGATTTGATGGAAAAGATGGAGATTTTATTCAAGTACCTGAGCATTTGTTAAAGGTCTCTGTTGTGTTATCCCCTCTTCAAGAAGAGAGCTGTGAATCTGTACAGTTCACAGAATATAGCAGTCAGCAGTGGTTCCTTACTGGAGACAAAGAGCTTGCCTTGAAGAACAGGGTTTGAAGATAATGCAATTTATTTTTTCAATAAATTTATATATTACTCGAACCATCTTAAATGTCTTTAAAATGATGTGAGCGTTTTAGTGTGTTTGTGATTAAAATGAGCACTGACTGTTGAATTTTAATATTGAGTTTGTGTTTATGTTGTGTGTATTGTTTCAGGTTTTTTCTATGAGTTTGAAGGGTCGGAGTTCATACCCTTTGAAAGATAACAATGTAGTTGTTTATCGGATTTATGCTACAGGAAGTCGGATTGTTCCACAAAAGTCTCTATGTCTCCTCTGGAACCAAGCTGCTGAAAGGTTGTTTTATTAATCTGTTTAGTTTTCTAGTTTCTACCATGTGTATTTGTATAAAATCCCATCAAGTCCGATCAGATCGCCTGCAAGTACGAAATTGATCTATTTCTTATCCATCTTTTTCCCTTAACTTTTCTGGCCTTTGTACCAGCACGTAAAACATTCTGTCTAATAAAATGTGTAGTTATTCTAACTTAGAGATTTCTCAGACTTCTACTATTGATTTTTTTTCATTACAGTACTGTTTAGTTTATGTAATGATGTGTTGGGCAATGCTGAGAGGCCATAAATTCCAGAATTGCATCGCTTCATTAATATTAGCGTCTTTTGCACTCTTTACAGTTGTTATCAGACAACATTTCGAGTCCATTCTTACAAAGAATTAAACCTGCATCTCTGGTATTGCTTCAAGTCACTGAAACAGAATATTCCTTATTTGCTAATATCCAGAATTTTGGCATAACTTTTGACGATGATCTCTGTAGGGCTCTTACTTTTTGACAGAAAAGCCATCTCCTGGTAGTTTTTAATATTGCTGCTGCTAGCTTGACTTGATGTATCCTGGTTTCCATTCCTATTGCTACTCACACCATTGCAAACGATGTGCTAAAGTTTTCTGTGTATTCCCTTCAACGCCCTATTATTTGATTTGCCTATTTCTTTCCTGTTCACACAGTATAAATGAAATTAGAGAGAGTTACGTTCTATATCCTGCGGACAACTAGTTAGTTTAGATATGATTTCATTAGATGGTCTGGATTATATCAGTCTGTCACTGATATAAACTATTCAGGAAGGAGATGCAGCAGAATTTACCTGCATACTCTCCTTTTATCTAGACATTGTATCACAGAACAAGGTGGTTTCCACTAGAAATGGCTTAGGATGTCACCTGTAGTATCCTTTTCCAAAATTTTCAGCAATACTGAAGGAGAACATGTATTTTAGTTTCAAAACAGCAAACAGCAAGTGTTCTTCAGAATGGGCTAAAGCACTGTGCAAGTTTAAGCAACACACTATTTAAAAATTCAAATGGGACTGTGAATCTTGTGTAAGTTTTAAAACATGGCCACAAAAAAAATTTCTAGCAGAAAAACAAAGTTCATGACTATGTACTTATATTTTTTTTAATAATATAATTTTTTAAAAGCTGTTTTAATTTCATGTAAATATGCTATTCTAAAAACTGCACATGAAAGATGTGCAATAGATGAAGATAAACTTATGCAGTAGTTTAGAAAACCCGGTGTTTTCAGAGATACAACAATTTTCAAGCCTGTTTACCGTGTGAATTAGACAAGTCGATTTCCAACTTTGTGAACATTTTGTTTTGCAGCTGGCTGTCCGATAGCGGGTTCTGCAAAGTGGTTGATGACACATCAGACTATGTGGAATGCTCTTCTTCTCATACGTCCATTTATGCAGTTTATGCCCAAACAGATAACTTGTCTTCATACAACGAGGCTTTTTTTCCTTCTGGATTCATCTGCATTTCAGGTCAGTTATGTAAAACAGTTTTCTCATTAATAACAACTGACGAGCAGTAAGACTGATTTTTAACCATTTTAGTAACTGATAACAATCTGTTTATATAGATGGGTATTGGAGGAACGTCAACTAACTTCATGATATTTTAGTTGCCATCTGATCCAATATTTGTACAGTGACAAATTTTGCCACTGAAAAGAAACAAAAGTCCAGCAAAGAAATGTGGGTTTTTTTGTGAACCTTTACTTAACCATATAAGAGAGAAATACATCATTCATTTAAGGAAAGAAACTTAAAAATCCAAAATTCACCTGCGTGCAGGATTAAAGTAAATTTTCCTTCTGGCGCTGATAGTCACTGTGCAAGGAGGAACCTCAGAGCAGGGGGGTCACTGAGAAAACCAGCTAAATGACTTCTTAATTTGACCTTAAATGAGGTTCTAGGTCTGCTCCTTGTGAGGTTTGTAGCTTCTATACTAGATCATCAGTGTGTGAGTAACAAAAACAGCGCAAGCAGCTAAATCTCTTATTGATCCCCTCTCAGCAAACTGCCCTAAAAGGCTGAAGGTAAGCTCCTTAATTGTTTTAGAAGCTCAGCCATAAAAAAAAAGAAGACAAGGAGAGAGAAGAAAACCCTCTGGTTTCCACCTACTTCATAAAAACTGGTTGATTTATTTAACAATTATGAAATAATAATTTTTTAGCAGACAAAAAAAGAGCAGATTTTAAAATACAGTTAAGCTTCGAACTCATGTTGTGTAACTGAAAGTAAAAATAAAAAGACAAACTATAATAAACAATATACAATAAAAATAAATAGAGAGCTTACACAAAAAAAAAGACAAACTATAATAAACAATATACAATAAACAAATGTAATTACTGGTATACAGAAAAATTTAATTGATGAGACAAATATGCCACGGAATGCGAAATTTTATAGAAAATGAAGAAAAAAAATACAAAGTAAACCAGTGTGCTGCAGAAACTGAAGCTAAGCGAAACATTTTGCTGAACTAGAAGAAATAAAGACCTGCATATCTTCAGTGTTGGTTTTTTACTGTAGTCATCTGTGTGTCCAATGGGGTTTGTGACACACACACTGTCCAGGAGAGTTTGTGACACACACAGAGTCCAATGCTGTTTGTGACACACATGCTGTCCAATGGGGTTTGTGAACACATATGGTGTCCAATGTGGTTTGTGACACACACACTGTCCAGGGGTGTTTGTGATACACACAATGTCCAGGGGGGGTTGTGACACAAACTGTCCAATGGAGTTGGTGACACACACCCTGTCCAATGGGGTTGGTGACACACACACTGTCCAACGGGCTTTGTGACACACACGTTGTCCAAGAGGGTTTGTGACACTCCCACAGTCCAATGGGGTTTATGACACACACACTGTCCAGCGGGGTTTGTGACACAGACACTGTCCAAGGGTAGTTCTGACACACACACTGTCCATGGGGGTTTGACACAGACACTGTCCTTTGGGGTTTGTGACACATATGCTGTCCAGGTGGGTTTGTGACACACACACGGTCCAAAGGGGTTTGTGATAAACACGCTGTCCAAGTGGGGTTGTGACACACGCAGTCCAATGGGGTTTGTGACACACACACTGTCTAATTGGGTTTGTGACACACACAATGTCCACTGGTGTTTGTGTCACACACACTGTCCTATGGGGTTTGTGACACACACATGCTGTTCAATGCGGTTTGTGACACAGAGTCCAATGGCGTTGGTGACACAAAAATGTCCAATGGTGTTTGTGTCACACACACTGTCCTATGGAGTTTGTGACACACACGCTGTCCAGGGGGGGTTGTGACACACGCTGTCCAACGGGGATTGTGAGAGACACAGTCTCCAATGGGGTTTGTGACAAACACCCTGTCTAAGGGTGTTTGAGACACACACACTGTCCAGGGGGGTTTGTGACACACACACTGTCCAGGGGGGTTCATGACACACACACTGTCCAACGGGGTTTATGACACACACGCTGTCCAATGGGGTTTCTGACACACACCCTGTCCAGGGGCGTTTGTGACACACACGCTGTCCAAGGGGGTTTGTAACACACACGCTATCCAGAGGTTTTTGTGACACACACGGTGTCCAGTGGGGTTTCTGACACACACGCTGTCTAATGGGATTTGTGACACACACGCTTCCCAATGGGGTTTGTGACACAGAGCCTGTCCAATGAGGTTTGTGACACACACCATGTCCAGAGGTGTTTGTGACACACAGGCTGTCCAATGGGGTTCGGGACACACAGGCTGTCCAATTGGCAGTGTGTCACACACACTATCCAAAGGGGTTTGTGACACAGACCCTGTCCAGCTGTGTTTGTGACACACACAGTTTCCAGGGGTGTTTATGACACAAACGCTGTCCAATGGGATTTGTGATACACACCCTGTCCAATGAGGTTTGTGACACACACCCTGTTCAGGGGTGTTCCTGACACACACGCTGTCCAATGGGGTTTGTGAAACACACCCTATCCAGAAACGTTTGTGACACAAACGGTGTCCAGGTGTGTTTGTGACACACACCCTGTCCAATGGGGTTTCTGTCACACACGCTGTCCAATGGGGTTTGTGACATACATCCTGTCCAGGGGCGTTTGTGACACACACCCTGACCAGGGCCTTTTGTGACACAAACGGTGTCCAAGGGTGTTTGTGACACACAAGCTGTCCAATGGGGTTTGTGACACACACCCTGTCCAATGGGGTTTGTGACACAGACGCTGACCAATGGGGTCTGTGACACAGACGCTGTCCAGGGGCTTTTGTGACACACACGCTGTGCAATAGAGTTTGTGACACACACACTTTGCAATGGGGTTTGTAACACAAACCCTGTTCAGGGGTGTTCGTGACACACACGCTGTCCAATGGGGTTTGTGACACACACCCTGTCCAGAAACGTTTGTGACACAAACGGTATCCAGGTGTGTTTGTGACAAACACCCTGTCCAATGGGGTTTGTGACACACACCCTGTCCAAGGGTGTTTTTGACACACACACTGTCCAAGGGGGTTTGTGACATACATGCTGTCCAATGAGGTTTGTGACACACACACTTTGCAATGGGGTTTGTGACACGCATTCTGTTCAGGGGTGTTTGTGACACACACCCTGTCCAATGGGGTTTGTGACACACACACTCTCCAATGGGGTATGTGACACACTCCCTGTCCAAGGGCGATTGTAACACAAATGGTGTCCAGGGGTGTTTGTGAAAAACACACTGTACAGGGTTGGTTGTGAAACACGCTGTCCAATGGGGTTTGTGACACACACCATGTCCAATGGGGTTTGTGACACACAAAACTCCACTGCGGTTTGTAACACACACCTTGTCCAGGGACGTTTGTTACACACACACTGTCCAAAGGGGTTTGTGACACACACGCTGTCCAAGGGGGTTTTTGACACACACGCTGTCCAAGGGGGTTTGTGACACACACCAGGTCCAATGGGGTTTTAGACACACACACTGTCCAAGGGGGTTTGTGACACACACCATGTCCAATGGGGCTTGTGACACACACCGTGTCCAGGGACGTTACTGACACAGACGTTGTAAAATGGGGTGTTTGTGACACACACCCTGTCCAATGGGGTTTGTGACACACAGGCTGTCCAATGGGGTTTGTGACACACACAGTGTGCAATGGGCTTTGTGACACACACAAACTCCACCGCGGTTTGTAACACACACCTTGTCCAGGGACGTTTGTTACACACACACTGTCCAAAGGGGTTTGTGACACACACGCTGTCCAAGGGTGTTTTTGACACACACACTGTCCAAGGGGGTTTGTGACATACATGCTGTCCAATGAGTTTTGTGACACACACACTTTGCAATGGGGTGTGTGACACGCATTCTGTTCAGGGGTGTTTGTGACACACACCCTGTCCAATGGTGTTTATGACACACACGCTGTCCACTGGGGTTTGTGACACACGCCATGTCCAATGGGCTTTGTGACTCACACGTTGTTCAATGGGGTTTGTGACATGCACACTGTCCAATGGGGTATGTGACAAACACCCTGTCCAGAGGCGTTTGTGACACACACACTGTCCAGGGGTGTTTGTGACACACACCCTTGCCAATGGGGTTTGTGACACACACGCTGTCCAATGGGGTTTGTGACACACACCCTTTCCAATAGGGTTTGTGACACACACGCTGTCCAATGGGGTTTGTGACACACACGCTGTCCAATGGGGTTTGTCACACACACACTCTCCAATGGGGTTTGTGACACACACGCTGTCCAGAGGGGGTTGTGACACACGCTGTCCAATGGGGATTGTGAGAGACACAGTCTCCAATGGGGTTTGTGACACACACCCTGTCTAAGGGTGTTTGTGACACACACACTGTCCAGGGGGGTTTGTGACACACACACTGTCCACGGGGGTTCATGACACACACACTGTCCAACGGGGTTTATGACACACACGCTGTCCAATGGGGTTTGTGACAAACACCCTGTCCAGGGGCGTTTGTGACACACACGCTGTCCAAGGAGGTTTGTAACACACACGCTGTCCAATGGGGTTTCTGACACACACGCTGTCTAATGGGATTTGTGACACACACGCTTCCCAATGGGGTTTGTGACACACAGCCTGTCCAGAAACGGTTGTGACAGAAACGGTGTCCAGGTGTGTTTGTGACACACATCCTGTCCAATGGGTTTTGTGACACACACCCTGTTCAGGGGTGTTCGTGACACACACGCTGTCCAATGGGGTTTGTGACACACACCCTGTCCAGAAACGTTTGTGACACAAACGGTATCCAGGTGTGTTTGTGACAAACACCCTGTCCAATGGGGTTTCTGACACACACGTTGTCCAAGGGTGTTTTTCACACACACACTGTCCAAGGGGGTTTGTGACATACATGCTGTCCAATGAGGTTTGTGACACACACACTTTGCAATAGGGTTTGTGACACGCATTCTGTTCAGGGGTGTTTGTGACACACACCCTGTCCAATGGGGTTTGTGACACACACACTCTCCAATGTGGTATGTGACACACTCCCTGTCCAAGGGCGATTGTAACACAAATGGTGTCCAGGGGTGTTTGTGAAAAACACACTGTACAGGGTTGGTTGTGAAACACGCTGTCCAATGGGGTTTGTGACACACACCATGTCCAATGGGGTTTGTGACACACAAAACTCCACTGCGGTTTGTAACACACACCTTGTCCAGGGACGTTTGTTACACACACACTGTCCAAAGAGGTTTGTGACACACACGCTGTCCAAGGGGGTTTTTGACACACACGCTGTCCAAGGGGGTTTTTGACACACACGCTGTCCAATGGGGTTTGTGACACACACCATGGCCAACCAGTTTTTCGACACACACACTGTCCAATGGGGCTTGTGACACACACCGTGTCCAGGGACGTTACTGACACAGACGTTGTAAAATGGGGTGTTTGTGACACACACCCTGTCCAATGGGGTTTGTGACACACAGGCTGTCCAATGGGGTTTGTGACACACACAGTGTGCAATGGGGTTTGTGACACACACAAACTCCACCGCGGTTTGTAACACACACCTTGTCCAGGGACGTTTGTTACACACACACTGTCCAAAGGGGTTTGTGACACACACGCTGTCCAAGGGTGTTTTTGACACACACACTGTCCAAGGGGGTTTGTGACATACATGCTGTCCAATGAGGTTTGTGACACACACACTTTGCAATGGGGTGTGTGACACGCATTCTGTTCAGGGGTGTTTGTGACACACACCCTGTCCAATGGTGTTTATGACACACACGCTGTCCACTGGGGTTTGTGACACACGCCATGTCCAATGGGCTTTGTGACTCACACGTTGTTCAATGGGGTTTGTGACATGCACACTGTCCAATGGGGTATGTGACAAACACCCTGTCCAGAGGCGTTTCTGACACACACACTGTCCAGGGGTGTTTGTGACACACACCCTTGCCAATGGGGTTTGTGACACACACGCTGTCCAATGGGGTTTGTGACACACACCCTTTCCAATAGGGTTTGTGACACACACGCTGTCCAATGGGGTTTGTGACACACACGCTGTCCAATGGGGTTTGTCACACACACACTCTCCAATGGGGTTTGTGACACACACGCTGTCCAGAGGGGGTTGTGACACATGCTGTCCAATGGGGATTGTGAGAGACACAGTCTCCAATGGGGTTTGTGACACACACGCTGTCTAAGGGTGTTTGTGACACACACACTGTCCATGGGGGTTTGTGACACACACACTGTCCAGGGGGGTTCGTGACACACACGCTGTCCAACGAGGTTTGTGACACACACGCTGTCCAGGGATATTTTGGACACACACAGTTTCCAGGGGGGCTTGTGACACATGCTGTCCAATGGGGTTTGTGACACACATGCTGTCCAACGGGGTTTGTGACACACACGCTGTCCAATGGGGTTTGTGACACATACACTCTCCAATGGGGTTTGTGACACACACGCTCTCCAATGGGGTTTGTGACACACACCCTGTCCAGGGGTGTTTGTGACACACAACCTGTCCAGGGCCTTTTGTGACACAAACGGTGTCCAAGGGTGTTTGTGACACACAAGCTGTCCAATGGGGTTTGTGACACACACCCTGTCCAATGGGGTTTGTGACACAGACGCTGACCAATGGGGTTTGTGACACACACGCTGTGCAATAGAGTTTGTGACACACACACTCTCCAATGTGGTTTGTAACACAAACCCTGTCCAGGGGTGTTTGTGACACACACCCTGTCCAATGGGGTTTGTGACACACACACTCTCCAATGGGGTATGTGACACACTCCCTGTCCAAGGGCGATTGTAACACAAATGGTGTCCAGGGGTGTTTGTGAAAAACACACTGTACAGGGTTGGTTGTGAAACACGCTGTCCAATGGGGTTTGTGACACACACCCTTTCCAAAAGGGTTTGTGACACACAAAACTCCACTGCGGTTTGTAACACACACCTTGTCCAGGGACGTTTGTTACACACACACTGTCCAAAGGGGTTTGTGACACACACGCTGTCCAAGGGGGTTTTTGACACACACGCTGTCCAAGGGGGTTTGTGACACACACCAGGTCCAATGGGGTTTGTGACACACACACTGTCCAGGGGGGTTTGTGACACACACACTGTCCAGGGGGGTTCGTGACACACACGCTGTCCAACGGGGTTTATGACACACACGCTGTCCAATGGGGTTTCTGACACACACCCTGTCCACGGGCGTTTGTGACACACACGCTGTCCAAGGGGGTTTGTAACACACACGCTGTCCAATGGGGTTTGTGACACACACCCTGTCCAGGGGTTTTTGTGACACACACGGTGTCCAGTGGGGTTTCTGACACACACGCTGTCTAATGGGATTTGTGACACACACGCTTCCCAATGGGGTTTGTGACACACAGCCTGTCCAATGAGGTTTGTGACACACACCATGTCCAGAGGTGTTTGTGACACACAGGCTGTCCAATGGGGTTCGGGACACACAGGCTGTCCAATTGGCAGTGTGACACACACACTATCCAAAGGGGTTTGTTACACAGACCCTGTCCAGCTGTGTTTGTGACACACACAGTTTCCAGGGGTGTTTATGACACAAACGCTGTCCAATGGGATTTGTGATACACACCCTGTCCAATGGGGTTTGTGACACACACCCTGTTCAGGGATGTTCGTGACACACACGCTGTCCAATGGGGTTTGTGACACACACCCTATCCAGAAACGTTTGTGACACAAACGGTGTCCAGGTGTGTTTGTGACACACACCCTGTCCAATGGGGTTTCTGTCACACACGCTGTCCAATGGGGTTTGTGACATACACCCTGACCAGGGGCGTTTGTGACACACACCCTGACCAGGGCCTTTTGTGACACAAACGGTGTCCAAGGGTGTTTGTGACACACAAGCTGTCCAATGGGGTTTGTGACACACACCCTGTCCAATGGGGTTTGTGACACAGACGCTGACCAATGGGGTTTGTGACACAGACGCTGTCCAGGGGCTTTTGTGACACACACGCTGTTCAATAGAGTTTGTGACACACACACTCTCCAATGTGGTTTGTAACACAAACCCTGTCCAGGGGTGTTTGTGACACACACACTCTCCAATGGGGTATGTGACACACTCCCTGTCCAAGGGCGATTGTAACACAAATGGTGTCCAGGGGTGTTTGTGAAAAACACACTGTACAGGGTTGGTTGTGAAACACGCTGTCCAATGGGGTTTGTGACACACACCATGTCCAACCAGTTTTTCGACACACACACTGTCCAATGGGGCTTGTGACACACACCGTGTCCAGGGACGTTACTGACACAGACGTTGTACAATGGGGTGTTTGTGACACACACCCTGTCCAATGGGGTTTGTGACACACAGGCTGTCCAATGGGGTTTGTGACACACACAGCGTGCAATGGGGTTTGTAACACACAGAAACTCCACCGCGGTTTGTAACACACACCTTGTCCAGGGACGTTTGTTACACACACACTGTCCAAAGGGGTTTGTGACACACACGCTGTCCAAGGGGGTTTGTGACACACACCATGTCCAATGGGGTTTGTGACACACACCATGTCCAACCAGTTTTTCGACACACACACTGTCCAATGGGGCTTGTGACACACACCGTGTCCAGGGACGTTACTGACACAGACGTTGTACAATGGGGTGTTTGTGACACACACCCTGTCCAATGGGGTTTGTGACACACAGGCTGTCCAATGGGGTTTGTGACACACACAGCGTGCAATGGGGTTTGTAACACACAGAAACTCCACCGCGGTTTGTAACACACACCTTGTCCAGGGACGTTTGTTACACACACACTGTCCAAAGGGGTTTGTGACACACACGCTGTCCAAGGGTGTTTTTGACACACACACTGTCCAAGGGGGTTTGTGACATACATGCTGTCCAATGAGGTTTGTGACACACACACTTTGCAATGGGGTGTGTGACACGCATTCTGTTCAGGGGTGTTTGTGAAACACACCCTGTCCAATGGGGTTTGTGACACACACAGTGTGCAATGGGATTTGTGACACACGCCATGTCCAATGGGCTTTGTGACTCACACGTTGTTCAATGGGGTTTGTGACATGCACACTGTCCAATGGGGTATGTGACAAACACCCTGTCCAGGGGCGTTTGTGACACACACGCTGTCCAAGGGGGTTTGTAACACACACGCTGTCCAATGGGGTTTGTGACACACACCCTGTCCAGGGGTTTTTGTGACACACACGGTGTCCAGTGGGGTTTGTGACACACACGCTGTCTAATGGGATTTGTGACACACACGCTTCCCAATGGGGTTTGTGACACAGAGTCTGTCCAGAAACGTTTGTGACACAAATGGTGTCCAGGTGTGTTTGTGACACACACCCTGTCCAATGGGGTTTGTGACACACACCCTGTTCAGGGGTGTCCGTGACACACACGCTCTCCAATGGGGATTGTGACACACACGCTGTCCAGGGGGGGTTGTGACACACGCTGTCCAATGGGGATTGTGCGAGACACAGTCTCCAATGGGGTTTGTGACACACACGCTGTCTAAGGGTGTTTGTGACACACACACTGTCCATGGGGGTTTGTGACACACACACTGTCCACGGGGTTTCGTGACACACACGCTGTCCAACGAGGTTTGTGACACACACGCTGTCCAATGGGGATATTTTGGACACACACAGTTTCCAGGGGGGCTTGTGACACATGCTGTCCAATGGGGTTTGTGACACACATGCTGTCCAACGGGGTTTGTGACACACATGCTGTCCAATGGGGTTTGTGACACACACACTCTCCAATGGGGTTTGTGACACACACGCTCTCCAATGGGGTTTGTGACACTCACCCTGTCCAGGGGCGTTTGTGACACACAACCTGACCAGGGCCTTTTGTGACACAAACGGTGTCCAAGGGTGTTTGTGACACACAAGCTGTCCAATGGGGTTTGTGATACACACCCTGTCCAATGGGGTTTGTGACACAGACGCTGTCCAATGGGGTTTGTGACACAGCCGCTGTGCAATAGAGTTTGTGAAACACACACTCTCCAATGTGGTTTGTAACACAAACCCTGTCCAGGGGTGTTTGTGACACACACCCTGTCCAATGGGGTTTGTGACACACACACTCTCCAATGGGGTATGTGACACACTCCCTGTCCAAGGGCGATTGTAACACAAATGGTGTCCAGGGGTGTTTGTGAAAAACACACTGTACAGGGTTGGTTGTGAAACACGCTGTCCAATGGGGTTTGTGACACACACCATGTCCAATGGGGTTTGTGACACACAAAACTCCACTGCGGTTTGTAACACACACCTTGTCCAGGGACGTTTGTTACACACACACTGTCCAAAGGGGTTTGTGACACACACGCTGTCCAAGGGGGTTTTTGACACACACGCTGTCCAAGGGGGTTTGTGACACACACCATGTCCAATGGGGTTTGTGACACACACACTGTCCAGGGGGGTTTGTGACACACACACTGTCCAGGGGGGTTCGTGACACACACACTGTCCAACGGGGTTTATGACACACACGCTGTCCAATGGGGTTTCTGACACACACCCTGTCCACGGGCGTTTGTGACACACACGCTGTCCAAGGGGGTTTGTAACACACACGCTGTCCAATGGGGTTTGTGACACACACCCTGTCCAGGGGTTTTTGTGACACACACGGTGTCCAGTGGGGTTTCTGACACACACGTTGTCTAATGGGATTTGTGACACACACGCTTCCCAATGGGGTTTGTGACACACAGCCTGTCCAATGAGGTTTGTGACACACACCATGTCCAGAGGTGTTTGTGACACACAGGTTGTCCAATGGGGTTCGGGACACACAGGCTGTCCAATTGGAAGTGTGACACACACACTATCCAAAGGGGTTTGTTACACAGACCCTGTCCAGCTGTGTTTGTGACACACACAGTTTCCAGGGGTGTTTATGACACAAACACTGTCCAATGGGATTTGTGATACACACCCTGTCCAATGAGGTTTGTGACACACACCCTGTTCAGGGATGTTCGTGACACACACGCTGTCCAATGGGGTTTGTGACACACACCCTATCCAGAAACGTTTGTGACACAAACGGTGTCCAGGTGTGTTTGTGACACACACCCTGTCCAATGGGGTTTCTGTCACACACGCTGTCCAATGGGGTTTGTGACATACACCCTGTCCAGGGGCGTTTGTGACACACACCCTGTCCAGGGCCTTTTGTGACACAAACGGTGTCCAAGGGTGTTTGTGACACACACACTGTCCAGGGGTGTTTGTGACACACACCCTGTCCAATGGGGTTTGTGACACACACGCTGTCCAATGGGGTTTGTGACACACACCCTTTCCAATAGGGTTTGTGACACACACGCTGTCCAATGGGGTTTGTCACACACACACTCTCCAATGGGGTTTGTGACACACACGCTGTCCAGGGGGGGTTGTGACACACGCTTTCCAATGGGGATTGTGAGAGACACAGTCTCCAATGGGGTTTGTGACACACACCCTGTCGAAGGGTGTTTGTGACACACACACTGTCCAGGGGGGTTTGTGACACACACACTGTCCAGGGGGTTTCATGACACACACACTGGAATAGGGAATAGGTGAGGAAGCAGCAGAGGGCCAGAGGGAGAAGAGATGAAGAGGAAGAAGGGCACAGCAGGAAAGAGGAGGGAGCAGGGAGGGACTGGGACACAAAACAGGGTGAAATGTCCCCAAAGGCCCAGGACTCACCGCACTTCCTGCTCTCTGCACTGCCAGGCAAGCTGTGGAGATCAGGCACTTCTGTCTGTGAGAAATGCAGTTGTGATTTGTGCTGAGACGTTTGATGTTTACAGATACAACCAAATGAGGCTCGGGCTCTGAACCTGCAAAAAGGAAAAGGTGGGTAAGTTCTACATAAAAATTTTGAAACTTGTTTATGAGGTTATATTGATAGAGGGAGCTAACATTTTCAGGGTTAACCAACCACATAATAAGGGCCTACTAACGAACTAACACCCAGCGCTGTTTTGCTTATGGTCTAACGAACAAGTGTTTAAGGAATACAATTAAGGAATTGAATTAAACGTTGTTTATCCATAGAAAAAGCCTAAGTTATTTATTTCATTGCTTTACAACAAGTGATTGAATCTGCTATAGAAAAGTTCAACCCCCTCCTCTATAGCAAAGGACAAAAGAAAGTATGGATTTTTGTTGCATCTAATCCATAATGCAAGTACCAATTAAAACGTGTCTGCTGGAGTGGATATCCTGGACACGAACAGGCAGGTTCCTGGTGTTGTGCCCATGGTGATTCATCCACTGTGGCCGTGGGTGTCAGGCCTTGATACAACAGACACAAAACCTTGGGAGAGACGTGATCACAGTAAAACGCTTAAAGATAATGAGCTAGCACACTTGATTTAGTCTTTATTTAAAAATACACACGGCTGCTGTCTTTTTCCAGTTTAGCTACGATGGGCTCCAATATCTCTATTAATTCTAACTACAACACGTGACAAAAATTAAGGGGGGAAAGCTTTGTTTTTACAACGGTAAATACAGTCTAAATCGTAATTTGGGAAACAGATAAAGGGGTGTAGCAGATGAGGCACAGACTCTCTTTAAGATGCAGAGAGACATTTAATACAAACTCAGGTTTGCATTTGAAACATCGCGGACCTCTGTCCTCGATGTACCGATCCTGTATCAATCCCTCTGTCCCTGATGTACCCACCGCGTATCAATCCCTCTGTCCCTCATGTACCAACTCCGTATCAATCCCTCTGTCCCTCATGTACCAATCCCTCTGTCCCTGATGGTTCATGTCCCACACAGTCCTTGCTGCTTGTGTTGTTCCACCAGCGCTTGTTCTCACACTGTGACTCTTGCAATTTCTCACGGGCCTGATGTCACAACCCTGCCACATCTCCCCTTCTTTGTTTAACAATTGCAGCCACAGCAGCGTGTAACTGCACAGCCATTGCACCATTAAAGCTTTTTTCAACCATTCGTTGTGCACAAGAGAAGACACATGGTACACAATCAATAAGTACAGACTCCACATACAAACATTCTAAGCAGCAGGTTAAAGGGCCGTGTTTTGCAATTTTTGTGGCACCCATAACTGTTACAGAATCGCTACTTAATATTCCCTGCGTAGTGTTTAACACAGAATAATGAGCTCCCAGTCAACTAAGAATTCTATTTCTCTGTTCTCCAAGTCAGGATCTATATTAATATATTTCTGAGCTGTCGGTTTAAGACGGTGTAAAAAATCAGTGGGAGACTCCTCACAATCCTGTTTAATCTCAGAATGTTTTGGCATATTTACAGCTTTAGGCGCAGCGTGTCTAATCCCGTATAAAATGCACTGGCGATACCAATGCAGCCTGTGCCCCGATATAAGGATATCGGGATCCCACCCTGGACTGACCGAGGGACAATTTTGATCTCATGTTCTCTGTGTGTTCTACACCAATAGCTGTTCTTCAACAAACCTTTTACTGGTTTGCATTTCTTTCCCTGATTATCCTTTTTCAAAACAAATGGATCTGAAGAGGATAAAGACAATGCATATGTGACATTATATATTGTGTAATATGCCTTATGTAATAGGCAATATATGATTTAAAATAGATATCTTACTACATATTACATGCAGCACATTACTATACTACAGATCTCAAAGTATACCCACCTAGACCTGTGAAGCATATTAATATTATTTACAGTGGCCACCATTAATTACAATATTCAATCAGATTCTCCCTGGTTGACGCCCTGTTGAACAGCAAACGATCCTTTTCCAATGTCAGAAAACACAGCCTCGGGGGGATTTCTCACGAATCCTCCTGCCGATTGTCCACTACCTACTTCACAATCACAATAACAGACAATTGGTGAACCCTAAGTACTGGACTATAAAATCCCCCAAGACACAAGTAACAACAACAACAAACCACTAAAGTCAGAAACAATTATACAATTGCTAAGGCACAAACAGCAAAATCATTAAAGGTACCTTTATCAAATTGCTGTTCCCTCGTTTTTCTCTTTAATTTATTGTTTTCTCATTTTCCCCTTTAATTTTGTATTTCTTTCTTTTTTTAAGTTACCCAGTTTACCAAAATGCGCAGACGCGAATGCGCAGACCCAACGCGCTGGTGTCGCCCACGTCTCGCGCAGGCAGCGTGCCAACGCAACCAGACAATGAAAATGCCTTATCTCATTGATGGGGTTTTACCCGCGTCCCGAGCTGGTCCGAGGAGCTGTGGTCCCTTCCAGGAATTCCCCGGTGCCGGCACAAGGTCCCAGAGATCCTGGGATCCACGGGAGGTCAGGCAGATTATCCCATCCTCGTCGTCAGAAATGATACCAAAAAGTCGTCAAACAGACTCTTTAACACTGTTTTGAA
Source organism: Nesoenas mayeri (assembly GCF_963082525.1). NCBI lineage: Eukaryota > Metazoa > Chordata > Aves > Columbiformes > Columbidae > Nesoenas > Nesoenas mayeri. The sequence goes on from NC_137566.1 coordinate 619,831, forward strand.
AGTGTTAAAATGCAGGCACTTCTATTACAGCGCGCTGGGGGATCGCTCCTCTAATCGAGTGTGCGTTCCGCTTTCCTCTGGTTTTACAGATCGTGGAACTCCTCAAACAGCAAAACATGACAACCAATGTTACAGACGTCTCGTGCTCTTTCACCAGCGCGTGCAGCAGCAACGAGAAATCTGGAATGAGCGTCTACAGAAACACGTACGTATTTACCCAATTCAGAACAATGCGTTACATCCGCTGGCCGTACTTCATTGGCAGTAACCCCTCCTGGATTAACACCCTCTGTGGATGGCGCGGGTGCCAACTGTTGGCAATCAGGGCAGGACATAAGAACGCTCCTGGCCTGATCCACTGTAATTTGAAGTTGTCGTTTTAACGCCTTTGCACTCTGGTGAAAGAATTTATGTGATCATTTAGCTTGCCCCAAGGCTTTAGGCACAGTGAGCGGCACAGCTCGTGCATCGGCCCTCCTACTGCCTTCTGCAAGTGGTCCTGGAAGGGCCACTGTGAGAGCGGGTGTGCATTGCATAATACCTATGATGTCTATGATTTATTAGAAACCATAGCATTCTCAATTCAGCCATCAAAAGAGGATTATCCTCTTCCTTCAGAAAAGAAGCTTCCAGGCGGTTAAGTATGCCAGCCGCATAATATGAGCCAGTTACAACATTCAAAGGCTTGTTACAGAACACCTCAAAGCGATCCTAACAGCTGTCAGCTCAAGAACTTGTTTGACTCTTGGTCTCTTTTTCTACCTTGTGTTTGCAGCACTGGGTATCTGAGTTTAGCCATGTAATTACAACTTTATGTGAGCGACCAGAGGCATCAGTAAATAGAGTCTTGTCACTTACTGGTCGTTGCTGACAGCAGCATGTATTGCGAATTCTCCTTCGTTGTAGGAAGAAATATACCTTCAGGTCTACCCCATACATAGCATATAAACATTCTCTGCCTTTAATTATTGGTTTTGCATACATTTCTTTTATTATCCAAACTGTTTTCATTGGTGTGTGAGCTAGAAAAACCCATACGGCCACAGTCACCTTTCTCCCTCCTTGAGCTCTCCTGACCTGCGGTTCCACCACCGGTGTCTTCTTTCTTGATCCCTCTTGACTGGCAGGTGCGCTCCAACCCTCTTTATCCATCACTCTTCCTCATGGGTTCACCTCCTTCCTTGCTTTTCCTTTGCATGCTGCTCCCCCTGAAGAGAAACACACAGAGGACTGAGCTACACCAGCCCAAGGGCACTACAGTCAGACAGGGGCTGAGTCCGGGGCTGACACCTCCCCACACCCCACAGCGCGCCCACCTTGCCTTGGCACCAGCCCCTGGCACAGCCCTTCCCCTCAGCTCTGCCCTCCCTGCAGCAAAGCTTCCGCACGTGCCCTGCTCAGGCTGGACCCCAATGTCACGGGTTAGAGATGTCACAGCTCAGTACAAATGCCCACGGTCCTCACCTGCTCTTTGGTACTTGCGGAGGGTCACGTCGCTGTGCCCCAGGGCACTGGCCTGCACGGCCCTGCCCGGCAGCGGGAGCGTCTGGAGCTGCCGGCTGGTTCTCCAGCTTTAGGGTCACCCGCAGCAGCCCGCTCTCCTCAGCTCTGCACACCCAGCCAGTTGCGCCGCCCAGGCAAAGTCAGCTTCACCCTCTGCCCTACACCTCACCTGCAAACAGCCAACTCTTCAGCTGACAATCGCCCAAAACCCACCGACAAACCCTCCAAATCTCAGCCTTTCGCTTTCAGCTGCTGCCTCTAGTGCATCTCACAGACAAGCCTCCAAAATCCCCTCATCCTGCAATAATGCTCCAGCACTCATCGCCTGCGGGAACAACGGCCACAATACCATGCAAACACCAACCAGTTCTGGCACGGAAATATCGCTTTCTCCTCCAGATCCCACCTACACCAACTGCTGACAAACACACGCTGTCCTCACCAAAGCCAAACGCTGCAACAACCAGCGACAACTCACATGTGCGTGTGCGGCGCAAAACCGCAGGTGTGAGCTAACGCAGAGCTGGGCTTGACAGCTGCACAGTGTGCACCCTGCGGCTTAACGTGGCCAGTCACTGCCATTCCGCCTTCTCCCTGGGAGAAGCGCATGAGCACAGGCTGCTTCAAGGCACGATGCGAACGGTTTGGATCTCCGGGTCTCTGAGGGCGAGAGCGATAAATGTGATCTGTGTGTGGCGCAGGAACTTCCCGTCCACTTGCTCCTCCATTCAGTCAGGTGCAGCAAGAGAGGGACAGAGAAAGAAACAGTTAGGACCGGATTAACAACCTCGTCATCCCTGTCCCCAAACCTGCAGGCGTCCTAGGAGGCCTGATCTAAGTTTGGCTCTTCTCCCGCTCTTTGCTGGAATACTTCACTGCACAAATTTCTGTCATGAACACTCTCTTAACCAGTCTGATGTGTTCATAGTTCCCAGCCCAGCGTCCATTCCTCAAGGTACCTCAGCAATTCCCTTTGAAACCAGACCTGACTGCCATCCCGTCCTGAGCTACCTCAGCATTGCCCCCTGCAGCCTCCCCGACGCCATCTCCTCCCCGAGCTCCCTCAGCCTTTCCCGCCAAAGCCTCCCCGATGTCACCCCCTCCCTGAGGTCCCTCAGCCTTTCCCGCCAAAGCCCCCCCGATGTCACCCCCTCCCTGACGGCCCTCAGCCTTTCCCGCCAAAGCCCCCCCGATGTCACCCCCTCCCTGACGTCTCTCAGCCTTTCCCGCCAAAGCCCCCCCGATGTCACCCCCTCCCTGAGGTCCCTCAGCCTTTCCCGCCAAAGCCCCCCCGATGTCACCCCCTCCCTGAGGTCCCTCAGCCTTTCCCGCCCAAGCTCCTTCCGCGCCGTCCCGCCCTCAGGCTCCTCCGCCGCTCCCCCCCGTTCCCGGCCCCTCCCCGCGGCAGCGCCGCCCCCGCCCCTCGCGCCCCTGGGCACCGCCCCGTTCCCGGCCCCCTCCCGCTCGCCTTCCTCCCTCTGTCCTGTGGCACCACGGGCTCCTCCCTCCGCCCCACGGCCCCGCCCGAGCCCCGCGCAGCGCTCAGCCCGGGGCTCCCTTCCCTCGCAGCCGCCCGCGTGTTTCCCCCTCGCCCCCTGCTCGGCCCGGCCCGGGGCCGCGCTGTTGCGGCTGCCTGCCCCTCGCCTTCCTCCTGCCCAAACCAGCCCGTCCCTCCCCCTCCAGCCTCCCCCCTCAGCCGGGACCGGGGCGGCCCCGGCCGGTCTCCCCGGTGTCCGCCCGCCCCTCGCTCACCGCCGGCCCCGCCGCTCCTCGCGCGCTCTTCCCGCCGCCGCACCGGCGGCACGCTCTCCTCCGCCCCCGCACTTACGCAGCGTGGCCCCGCCCATCCGACGCAGGAGCCAATCCCGTCCGCGCCCGCCACCGGGCCCCGCCCCCCCTCCCGGCCCGGAGCCGCCGGCGGCCGCAGAGCGGCGCTGTCCGCCCGCAGCGCGGCCCCGGCCCCGGCGGGGCGGCGGCGGCGGGGCCGGGAGCGCTCGGGCTGCGCCTGCCCGGGACGGCCCGGGGCCGAGGGCTCCGCCGCTGCAGCCCGTTTCGTGCCGCTTGCACCCCCGGCTTACACGGCTGCAGCCTTCCTGCTGCTTTAGCTCACACAGCTTTCTTCCTTCTACCTGCACAGCAGTTCACACTCACAAACGTTGCAGAACAATCTACAAACATTACAAAGATAGACCACGGACCACAGCTTCCTGAGCTTTCGGGTTAAAGTTCCTGTAGATTCCCATGTTTCAATAAAACAGACACCACCAGGAGAGCTGCTGCCTCTGCCGTCTTTGGTCAGAAAGAAGTCACAACACCAGAAAACACATTGGCAGCCGGTGCTTTGACCAGTGAAGGTGGGATCTACAAAAGTCTGATTAAACCAAACAGCCTGAGGTCTTTAGCAAGCTGCAGATCTGCCAGGCATGCTGAAATGCCTGAAATTTACTCCTGCAATATTCCACAATGGAACAGCCCTTCATCTCAAATCTCATCTCCAAGTTCCAAACCAGTACATTAAAAGCTGTCACTAGGTATTAGAAGACCACTGCAAGATCGTATTGCTTTTTGAGTTCAATAAGAATTTTTCAATAAACCAAAACGCAAGCAGTTTCTGCAGTCTGTTGCTCATCCTCCTGTTCATTCCTTAGCACTGCAGCAATCGGTTTTTATACGACGTGTCAGCAGAGGCGTTTGAAAAACCCCAAACAAAACTTATTCCAGTCCACGGACCCCCTCGCTGCCCCCCCTCACCCTGAGCCCCACGATCAGCACTTGGTGTGGGAGAGGAGCACAGCTCGACATGTTGTATCTGGGATGCTGTATCTATTACGCTGTACCTAGGATGCTGTATCTGGGATGCTGTATATGGGATGCTATATCTGGGATGCTGTATCTGGGATGCTGTACCTGGGATGCTGTATCTGGGATGGCGTATCTGGGATGTTGTATCCGGGATACTGTATCTAGAATGCTGTATCTAGGATGCCGTATCTAGGATACTGTATCTAGGATGCTGCATTTGGGATGCTGTATCCGGGAAGCTGTATCGGGGATGCTGAATCTGGGATGCTGTATCTGGGATGCACCCGACCAGGTGCCTTTGTGTGAACATGAAACAGCCGTCTATACAGAGCTCCCTTGAATCTGTCCGCGTGAGAAATGCAGGACTGGGCAACGTCGTACAACATGTGGAACCTGGCCAACAAACGGCGCAGCTGTGCACTCACTCGCGCTTAAGCACGAATGGAGCCTGCATCAAGGCACACGCATGTGGACAGACAATCGTCTGTAGACACACACGCTTTCACGCACACGGTCGTCCAAGTACAGGGACGTATCTGCACGTACCCTCCAAAAGAATATTCACATGCAGCTACGTATGCGTGATGCAGTACGCCAATCATCAACGCACACCTGTTTACTCTCAAGCAGGTCATCACGTTTCGCGTACATCTTTCAGTCCATAGATGGGAGTGGGCGCGCTTGCGGATGTGTGCATGTGTGTGGCCAAGCGTTTGCTTAGGCATCAGTGTGTGAAAAGGTAGGTGCTTTTCTCTAGCTGCGTTCGCGGGCACGAGGTGGTGGGTGCACCTAGCTGGGAGCTTGTGGAATGGTTTCTGCTTGGTTTTCAGTGGGGAATCGTGTGTGTTCACGTGGACAAACAGAAGGCGTAGCAACTAGGTTCCAGCGCAGAAAACGCAAGTTTTCCGATGCACTCTCTTTCTCTCCCTATACGGAGTCGTGTATAGAAACCGCTAAGACTGCGATCGGCGAGTAAGCTACCACGAAGCATGCCGTACGGAGAAAATACCAACACATTCTCGGTCCACACATTGTTTCTGATACGTGCTTGAACGCAAATACCTTCGTGCTGCTGTGGCATAAAAGACGGCCGTCAGAATATGTGATTGCGCGCACCTGTGCAATTGCTTGGTTCCACATTCAGTCCTGGTGTGCGGGGCTTTCAGAACTGGTTCTGTGGAGTCGTCTGCGGAAATGCCGCTGACGGAACACGCACCCTCGATTGTTCACCAAAATATAGGCAGACGCGTTTTACCACGTCGTTCAACGTGCAGAGAGCTACGTCTGTTCCGAAGAGACAAGGGAAACGCGTGTGCACGCACAGAAGAAAAACCCGACCAGGTGCCTTTGTGTGAACGTGAAACAGCCGTCTATACACTCGCAGACACGGGAACGTGCATCAATGCAGTCACACAGCCACCAGCTTTTGAGCACAGGCTCTGCTGGTTTTCGCACTTTTCAGGCACAATCCCGAAAGCCGCGCACAATGCAGTTCATTCACTAAATGTCATCTAAGGAAGCATTTCTCCGGTCGATCTACCGCTCAGCTTTCTTCTGGCGTTACTGAGAAATGTCAGCGCAGGGAATCTGTCTCTGTCGAGCACACGTCAATCCCTCTTCGGTTTTCCTTTGTTGACTCTGCCTAGATGATTTCCCTGGTCTCTCTTCACCGGAGCAGTCGTGGCTGTGCTGTGTTACACACAGGCACAGCAAACGCACACCAAGTGTCCAGAGACACACTCCGCTGAGCTCAACACTAGCGCAGATGCACATGTGAGACGAAATCAGCACAAATGCTTGTGGAGAGACAGACATGGACTCACACGCGTCTGGAGTGACGAATAGATACAGCAGACGCTAGGAACACAGACTGACTTCCAGGTACACTGTCCTCACACCAACAGGGACGGCTCTGCAGCTATCCTAGACGTTGATTATCGAACTAGCCACACTGACCTGCCCCAAACTCCCAGACACTTAACAGGCAAGACACAATCTCTCCGACAAGCACACAAGTGTTCGTTCTCAGCTGTAGATTAGGGAGAAGCTTGCGCAATGACGCCCTGTTGCTCTTTCGCATTAAGGCATGATCTCTTTCGTTTCTCTTGTACATCGACTGCGGAAAGCTATTCCTCAGGCCCCTGTGAAGCATTTGCCATAGGTGAGAAGTAGCTCGGAGCAGCATTCAGTTCTGCCTACGACTGTCTTTGCTCCTTTACTAGCAGAGCTCCCTTGCATCTGTCCGCGTGTGAAATGCAGGACTGGGTAACGTCGTGCAACACGCGCAACCTTGTCAACAAACGGCGCAGCTGTGCCCTCACTCGCGCTTAAGCACGAATGGAGCCTGCATCAAGGCACACGCATGTGGACAGACAATCGTTTGTAGACACATATGCTTTCACGCACACGGTCGTCCAAGTACAGGGACGTATCTGCACGTACCCTCCAAAAGAATATTCTCGTGCAGCCACGTATGCGTGATGCAGTACGCCAACCATCAATGCACACCTGTTTACCCTCAAGCATGTCAGCACGTTTCGCGTATGTCTCTCTGTGCATAGATGGGAGTGGGCGCGCTTGCGGATACGTGCATGTGTATGGCCAGGCGTTTGCTTAAGCATCAGTGTGTGAAAATGTAGGTGCTTTTCTCTAGCTACGTTCGTACGCGCGAGGTGGTGGGTGCACCTACCTGGGAGCTTGTGGAATGGTTTCTGCTTGGTTTTCAGTGGGGAATCGTGTGTGTTCACGTGGACAAACATATAGCGTAGCAACTAGGTTCCAGCGCAGAAAACGCAAGTTTTCCGATGCACTCTCTTTCTCTCCCTATACCGGGTCGTGTATAGAAGCCGCTAAGCCTGCGATCGGCAAGTAACCTACCACGAAGCGTGCCGTACGGAGAAAATACCCACAGATCCTCGGTCCACACATTGTTTCGGATACGTGCTTGAACTCAAATACCCTCGTGCTGCTGTGGCGTAAATGACGTCCCTCAGAATATGTGATTGCGCGCACCTGTGCAATTGCTTGGTTCTACATTCAGTCCTGGTGTGCGGAGCTTTCAGAACTGGCTCTGTGGAGTCGTCTGCGGAAATGTTGCTGACGGAACACGCACCCTCGATTGTTCACCAAAATATAGGCAGACGCGTTTTACCACGTCGTTCAACGTGCAGAGAGCTACGTCTGTTCCGAAGAGACAAGGGAAACGCGTGTGCACGCACAGAAGAAAAACCCGACCAGGTGCCTTTGTGTGAACGTGAAACAGCCGTCTATACACTCGCAGACACGGGAACGTGCATCAATGCAGTCACACAGCCACCAGCTTTTGAGCACAGGCTCTGCTGGTTTTCGCACTTTTCAGGCACAATCCCGAAAGCCGCGCACAATGTCCTTCATTCGCTAAATGTCGTCTAGGGAAGCATTTCTCCGGTCGATCTACCGCTTAGCTTTCTTCTGGCGTTACTGAGAAATGTCAGCGCAGGGAATCCGTCTCTGTCGAGAACACGTCAATCCCTCTTCGGTTTTCCTTTGTTGACTCTGCCTAGATGATTTCCCTGGTCTCTCTTCACCGGAGCAGTCGTGGCTGTGCTGTGTTACAAACAGGAACAGCAAACGCACACCAAGTGTCCAGAGACACACTCCGCTGAGCTCAATACTAGCACAGATGCACATGTTCGACGAAATCAGCACACAAGGATGTGGAGAGAAAGACATGGACTCACACGCGTCTGGAGTGACGAATAGATACAGCAGGCGCTAGGAACACAGACTGACCTACAGGCACACTGTCCTCACACCAACAGGGACGGCTCTGCAGCTATCCTAGACGTTGATTATCAAACTAGCCACACTGACCTGCCCCAAACTCCCAGACACTTAACAGGCAAGACACAATCTCTCCGACAAGCACACAAGTGTTCGTTCTCAGCTGTAGATCAGGGAGAAGCTTGCGCAATGACGCCCTGTTGCTCTTTCGCATTAAGGCATGATCTCTTTCGTTTCTCTTGTACATCGACTGCGGAAAGCTATTCCTCAGGCCCCTGTGAAGCATTTGCCATAGGTGAGAAGTAGCTCGGAGCAGCATTCAGTTCTGCCTACGACTATCTTTGCTCCTTTACTAGCAGAGCTCCCTTGCATCTGTCCGCGTGTGAAATGCAGGACTGGGTAACGTCGTGCAACACGCGCAACCTTGTCAACAAACGGCGCAGCTGTGCCCTCACTCGCGCTTAAGCACGAATGGAGCCTGCATCAAGGCACACGCATGTGGACAGACAATCGTTTGTAGACACATATGCTTTCACGCACACGGTCGTCCAAGTACAGGGACGTATCTGCACGTACCCTCCAAAAGAATATTCTCGTGCAGCCACGTATGCGTGATGCAGTACGCCAACCATCAATGCACACCTGTTTACCCTCAAGCATGTCAGCACGTTTCGCGTATGTCTCTCTGTGCATAGATGGGAGTGGGCGCGCTTGCGGATACGTGCATGTGTATGACCAGGCGTTTGCTTAAGCATCAGTGTGTGAAAATGTAGGTGCTTTTCTCTAGCTACGTTCGTACGCGCGAGGTGGTGGGTGCACCTACCTGGGAGCTTGTGGAATGGTTTCTGCTTGGTTTTCAGTGGGGAATCGTGTGTGTTCACGTGGACAAACATATAGCGTAGCAACTAGGTTCCAGCGCAGAAAACGCAAGTTTTCCGATGCACTCTCTTTCTCTCCCTATACCGGGTAGTGTATAGAAGCCGCTAAGCCTGCGATCGGCAAGTAACCTACCACGAAGCGTGCCGTACGGAGAAAATACCCACAGATCCTCGGTCCACACATTGTTTCGGATACGTGCTTGAACTCAAATACCCTCGTGCTGCTGTGGCGTAAATGACGTCCCTCAGAATATGTGATTGCGCGCACCTGTGCAATTGCTTGGTTCTACATTCAGTCTTGGTGTGCGGAGCTTTCAGAACTGGCTCTGCGGAGTCGTCTGCGGAAATGTTGCTGACGGAACACGCACCCTCGATTGTTCACCAAAATATAGGCAGACGCGTTTTACCACGTCGTTCAGCATGCAGAGAGCTACGTCTGTTCCGAAGAGACAAGGGAAACGCGTGTGCACGCACAGAAGAAAAACCCGACCAGGTGCCTTTGTGTGAACGTGAAACAGCCGTCTGTACACTCGCAGACACGGGAACGTGCATCAATGCAGTCACACAGCCACCAGCTTTTGAGCACAGGCTCTGCTGGTTTTCGCACTTTTCAGGCACAATCCCGAAAGCCGCGCACAATGTCCTTCATTCGCTAAATGTCGTCTAGGGAAGCATTTCTCCGGTCGATCTACCGCTTAGCTTTCTTCTGGCGTTACTGAGAAATGTCAGCGCAGGGAATCCGTCTCTGTCGAGAACACGTCAATCCCTCTTCGGTTTTAGTTTGTTGACTCTGCCTAGATGATTTCCCTGGTCTCTCTTCACCGGAGCAGTCGTGGCTGTGCTGTGTTACAAACAGGCACAGCAAACGCACACCAAGTGTCCAGACACACGCTCCGCTGAGCTCAATACTAGCACAGATGCACATGTTCGACGAAATCAGCACACAAGGATGTGGAGAGAAAGACATGGACTCACACGCGTCTGGAGTGACGAATAGATACAGCAGGCGCTAGGAACACAGACTGACCTACAGGCACACTGTCCCCACACCAACAGGGACCTCTCTGCAGCTATCCTAGACGTTGGTTATCGATCCAGCCACACTGACCTGCGCCAGACTCCCAGACACTTAACAGGCAAGACACAATCTCTCCGACAAGCACACAAGTGTTCGTTCTCAGCTGTAGATCAGGGACAAGCTTGCGCAGTGACGCCCTGTTACTCTTTCGCATTAAGGCATGATCTCTTTCGTTTCTCTTGTACATCGGCTGCGGAAAGCTATTCCTCAGGCCCCTGTGAAGCATTTGCCAAGGGTGAGAAGTAGCTCGGAGCAGCATTCAGTTCTGCCTGCGACTGTCTTTGCTTCTTTACTAGCAGAGCTCCCTTGCATCTGTCCGCGTGAGAAATGCAGGACTGGGCAACGTCGTGCGACACGGGGAGCTTTGACAACAAACGGCGCAGCTGTGCACTCACTGCAGCTTTAGCACGAAATGAGCCTGCAAAAAGGCACACGCATGTGGACAGACAATCGTTTGTAGACACACATGCTTCCATGCACACAGTCGTCCAAGTACAGGGACGTATCTGCACGTACCCTCTAAAAGAATATTCTCGTGCAGCCACGTATGCGTGATGCAGTACGCCAACCATCAATGCACACCTGTTTACCCTCAAGCATGTCAGCACGTTTCGAGTACGTCTTTCTGTGCATAGATGGGACTGGGCGCTCTTGCAGATGTGTGCTTGTGTGTGGCCAGGCGTTTGTTTAAGCATCAGTGTGGAAAATTAGGTGCTTTTCTCTAGCTGCGGTCGCGTGCACGAGGTGGTGGGTGCACCTACCTGGGAGCTTGTGGAAAGTTTTCTGCTTGGTTTTCAGTGGGGAATCGTGTGTGTTCACGTGGACAAACATAAGGCGTAGCAACTAGGTTCCAGCTCAGAAAAGGCAAATTTTCCGATGCACTCTCTTTCTCTCCCTATATGGATTCCTGTATAGAAACCGCTAAGCCTGGGATCGGCAAGTAAGCTACCACGAAGCATGCCGTACGGAGAAAATACCCACAGATCCTCCCTTCACACGTTGTTTGTGATACTTGCTTGAACGCAAATACGTTCTTAATGCTATGACATAAAAGACGTCCGTCAGAATATGTTAGGAGCGCACCGGTGCAATTGCTTGGTTCTACATTCAGTCCTGGTGTGCGGAGCTTTCAGAACTGGCTCTGCGGACTCGTCTGCGGAAATGTCGCTGACGGAACACGCACCCTCGATTGTTCACCAAAATATAGGCAGACGCGTTTTACCACGTCGTTCAACGTGCAGAGAGCTACGTCTGTTCCGAAGAGACAAGGGAAACGCGTGTGCACGCACAGAAGAAAAACACGACTAGATGCATTTGTGTGAACGTGAAACAGCCGTCTATACACTCGCAGACACGGGAACGTGCATCAGTGCAGTCACACAGCCACCAGCTTTTGAGCACAGGCTCTGCTGGTTTTCGCACTTTTCTGGCACAATCCCGAAAGCCGCGCACACTGCAGTTCATTCGCTAAGTGTCGTCTAGGGAAGCATTTCTCCGGTCGATCTACCACTTAGCTTTCTTCTGGCGTTACTGAGAAATGTCAGCGCAGGGAATCCGTCTCTGTCGAGCACACGTCAATCCCTCTTCGGTTTTCCTTTGTTGACTCTGCCTAGATGATTTCCCTGGTCTCTCTTCACCGAGGCAGTCGTGGCTGTGCTGCGTTACACACAGGCACAGCCAACGCACACCAAGTGTCCAGAGACACACTCCGCTGAGCTCAACACTAGCACAGATGCACATGTGTGACGAAATCAGCACACATGCTTGTGGAGAGAAAGACATGGACTCACACGCGTGTGGAGCGACGGATAGATACAGCAGGCGCCAGGAACACAGACTGACCTACAGGCACACTGTCCCCACACCAACAGGGACCGCTCTGCAGGTATCCTAGACGTTGATTATCGAACCAGCCACACTGACCTGCCCCAAACTCCCAGACACTTACAGGCAAGACACAATCTCTCCGACAAGCACACAAGTGTTCGCTCTCAGCTGTAGATCAGGGACAAGCTTGCGCAGTGACGCCCTGTTGCTCTTTCGCTTTAAGGCATGATCTCTTTCGTTTCTCTTGTAGATCGGCTGCTGAGCGCCTTTCCTCGCGCCACTGTGAAGCATTTGCCATAGGTGAGAAGTAGCTCGGAGCAGCATTCAGTTCTGCCTACGACTGTCTTTGCTCCTTTACTAGCAGAGCTCCCGTGCATCTGTCTGCGTGAGAAATGCAGGACTGGGCAACGTCGTGCAACACGCGGAGCTTTGCCAACAAACGGCGCAGCTGTGCCCTCACTCGCGCTTAAGCACGAACGGAGCCTGCATCAAGGCACACGCATGTGGACAGACAATCGTTTGTAGACACACATGCTTTCACGCACACGGTCGTCCAAGTACAGCTGCGGGGTGCGCGGCCCCTCGGGCAGGGTGCTCCCGGTCTCTTGGCCGCAGGCTGGAGCTGGCAGACGGGTTTAGGTGCTTTGGCCTGCTTTTTTGCCACTGCCGCCTTCTCGGTGCCGTGAAGAAAAACCCGCGCGGTTGATTCCGCTCGCTGCTCAGGAGATTCCACATCTGGGGCCGTGGACTGAGGAAAAACGTTTGCGAGTTGGAGGACGCTACAAGATATTCCCCGTGGAAGCCGGAGAAGAGGCAAATGGGCTGCCAGTGGAGCTGTGTTCCGTGCAGTCTTCAGTTTAGGACGTTCAGTTTGTCCTTCCAGAAAAGGAGCAGTCATTGGTAGGCCTGGGAGAGGCCATTAAGTGCGTGATCAGAATGGAAGCCAGATTGCACTCGACGTTGCTGCTGTCGGTCTTGGCTTTCGGTGGTTTCCCCACGGCTGCCTAGTGTTTGGGAGCGCGGAGGGGGCGTTTTTTCTTCCCCAAGGAGAGGCTGTGCTTAAAAAAGAATTTGTTTCCTCAGAGAAGTGCAAGTCCGTGTGTGTAAGCCAGCCAAAATCGCCAGCCTAGTCAAGTTCCGAGTGTGCGTCTGTCAGACGGCCGCTTGACGTTGCCGAGTTCCCAGCTGTGCAGTTGTACTGGCGAAGGGCAATGCAGGACGGAAGGGTTTTTTCTGCTGCGGGGACCCAGCCGCCCCCCTTTTCAGCGGAAAGCAGGGGAGCGCGGTTTATTGTTCCCTTTGCAACGCGGCTGCTGGCGCGGGAGGGCTGGGGGGGGCTGGAGGGACGGAGCGCTGGTTGGCTGCCTGGGCACGTCAGTCGCCACTCTGTCCGCCTATCAGATTGCCAGAGGGGCGGGCGTTGAGGTCTCCGTACTGCGCATGCCCGACTCGCGAGCGCTGCTAGGCGGCGAGAGAGGTGATTGACGTGTCCTAGGCAGCCAACCGGGACGCGGCAAGGGGCGGGTGCTGCGGTCTCGCTACCGCGCATGCCCAAAGCACGAGCGCCTGGCGGGAGCGGAGCGGCGAAAGAGGCGGCAGGTGAGTGCGGCCGCGGCGGGGGTGACCGTGCCGGTGGAACGGGGGGGGGCGGGATTTGGCGGCGCGGCGCGGAGGCGTTCGTCTCCGGTTCCCCCCCGCCGAGCGGGCGAAGCTGGCGGGAGGCGTGTGACCCTGCGGGCAGGTGCGCTGAAGGCTGGCGGTCTGGAGCCGTGTCTCCCTCCGGCGCAGCGCCCGTGCCCGGTCCGGCGGTCCCTCCGGGAGCGGCGCAGCCCCCGTTAGTCGGGGGGAAGTTGAAAAGCAGAGCTGGTGGCGTGGCGAGTGGGGCGCCGCTTCGGCGGGAGCTCGGGGCGAGGCGCGGCGGGTTCTGTGTCCTGTGGGCGCGGCTTTCGCGCCGCGGCTGTCTGTGTGCTAGACGCCCTGAGTCCTAAGGAGATGTATCTTTTAGGATTCGTTCTACAAGTCAAAGAGAGGAGCCAGATATGTGCTGAATTTTATAGTTAGAACTGATATTCTGTGAAGAAGTGAAGTGGTCTGAAAAAAAGACACATTTCTTAAAAGCTAGTGCAGAATTGTGTACCTTCACATGAATCGACTCAAACGTCCCCCCCGTAAATAAAACCCAACTCCCCCCAGAAACAACACAGAAGAAACGAGCTAGCAGAGTTCCTGTGACAAAAGGAGGTCAGTATTTTTCCCTCAGTTTTTTCCTTATCTGAAGAAATCAAAGAGAATTTTAGATCGTATTTTTTCCGTCTAAATCAAGTGTTGGCGTAGACTTTTGTGTTCAAATGATCAACATTGTCTGTAAAGAATTGTTTAACAAAAACAAGCAGAAACCAAAACCAGGTTCAGACCTGTAAGAAGCATAGAATAATTTCGTTTGTAAGAGACCATCTAGGGGGGTCATCTTGTTGAATTGCCTTCACAATGAGATCAGGTCACTGAATGCCTTGTCTACTGAAATTCTGAATATCTCCAAGGTTGGGGATTCCATGGGCTCCCCGGGAAGCTGGTGCTTAACCATTTGTGTCACCAAACATGCTAAAAAAATACCTCACTAGTTAGCTTTGTTTTACCATGAGAAGCTTTTGTTCTCTTCATAGGTGTTGCAACCATCATTATTGTGGGTGATGAAGGAGCTTCTGGGGTGGTTGGGATAGCACATTCATCCCAGCATGTTCTGATTGGAGAACCTTCAGGAAATTATAATGGCACTGCTCTTATTAGGTGAGTACATCACTCATTTATCCAAAACAGCTCTGTTTCAAAAGCTATGAGACTCCACATTTGGCAAGAATTAATTGAATGCTGCATTTCATTATCACTTCTAAAATCACAAGTATTTTTAAAATTAGATGCTTGTTTTTTAAGAAGGGCAGAACATAGTACGTAGGTGTCTTTTCAGTATTGCTGAGGAGCTTTAGATATGTCTTCCAATTATTTACAACATAGATTCATTAAAGGAAAGAGGATTCTAATCAAAGGAATAGGGGAAGGCAGTCAATTATATTTGAAGATGCTTTGTACTTTTCAGGATTCAGTTCAGGATTGGTGCTTGAACTGAAATTCGGTACATTGTTACGATGATCAGCATAACCAAAGCAGCACTGGGTCTTAGTTGAAACAAGATGCAATTCTTTGACTGCATTCAGTCAGCTGAAAACAAGATGAAGAAATCACAATGTTACCATACCTTCTAACAGAATTGGAGAAAAAGTATTACAACACTTTCCCTTAGTGAAACAGCAAATAGAAGCAAGAAAACAGATTCTCATGCTGCCCTGAGAATCCCAACGGACAAAGGGGTGCTTTGTGCAGCACCAGTTTAGAACGTGTACTAGATCATGGTATAGACAATTTCTTGCCATGCTTCAGTTCACCGAGAATGTCATGAGTAGGATTAGCCTCTAGGTTTTTAGACAAGCAGCACACAGAACATTTCTCAAGTGATCTCATAGTACTATTCTCGTATCTTTCTGCCTTCAAAACCAAATTACCTCTGGGTGCTACCCGTAAGTCCCATTTCCCTTCTGTTTTGCATGTCTATTTCCTGAAAAGCAGAAAGACAGCTCAGTTTTCAGCTGCCAACTTTGGGCTGTATGCACAAAGAAACTATAAAGTGCTCTGGGTAAAAATACAGCTCAAGATGCCTCCCAACACGGGGAAGTAAATCAGAACTGCAGACACGTTATTGCTCTGAAGAGGTTATGGTAAAGATCTTAATAGTGACTTAATAGATTAAAATTCAAGCTTCACAGTGCTGGTAACATTTCTTCCGTGCACAACAATATCTATGCTTTATATCTCTGGATTTGGTATCAAATATTACAGGTAGAAGATTAAATCTGCGTTTGCATTCTGCAGCCTGACATGTGGCCCAGGGATTTTTGGTGAAATCATAATATATTGGAATATAACACCCCGTCATCACACAGAATTTATGGAGACGTCGGGGACCTTGACAATGCGAGACAGGCAGTGTGCAGCAGTGGTTCTAATACAGGTACAAGAGATTTTACACCAGTAGCTATTTCAGGTTCTTCCTTTTATCTAGCCAGCATCTTGATTAGAAATTAGTTATACCTCTCTACCTGGAAATGGTTAATTGGTTCTTCTCCCTAGGCTGTCGATGATAACCGTCCTGAGGAGAAGCATTACTACACATTTGAATTAACTGGGATCAGTGATGGAGGACTCATAAATGAATCTAGCAGCACAGCAAATATTACCATGGCCGCCAGTGATTTTCCATACGGAGAGTTTACATTTTCACGAGAAATATTGCTGACAACAGAAGAAGAAAAATGGGTATATGGTTAAAATTCCTTCTTACGTAAAATATCGATAGATATCAATATTGTCGGTAGATTTATACTTAACTTTAGGAAAAAAAAAAGGCAGAGATTTATTCTGCATTTATCATAGCATAGTCCATCTGAGGCTTTTGGTGTTTTTAATACTCTGAGAAAGATGCCTGTCTGTTAAATTATGTGTATTCTGCACTTACTGCAGCAAATTGTTACCTGGCAGAACCGTTGAGAAGGTGCCTATAGAACAGTCTCAGAATGGTAACAGAAAAGCAAAGCCATTTTTTAAAGCAAATGTCCTCTCTCCCTCAGGTTAACATCACTGTTTTGCGTTCAAGGGGATCCTATGGCAAAGTGCGTCTTTGCTTCCAGAGAATAAATGGGACTGCAGAGGAGGGAGTTGATTTCACCCCCACAGTAAGGGAACTGTTATTTGAACCACATGAGGAGAGTAGAATGATTTCGGTTGAAATTCATGATGACGACTTTCCTGAAGGTCCTGAAGACTTTTCAGTGATGATTACCAAAGTGGAACTCCAAGGAAGGTCAAGATAAAATTAATTATAAGATAAAATTAATTAAAAGCAGGAGATCAAACTGTATTTGGAATCTGATCTACCTGCATAAAGGCACCGCTGGATTTCAGGTGTTTTACTGTAAAATTTCCTATGGCAGCTATAATAGTAATAATAATACAAATTGGATGTATGGCAATCCAAATTCTTTCAACATTAATTTTAAGATTTTGCTGATTCAGATTTATTAAAGCTGAAAGTCCATCCATTACATAGAAGTTGTCAAATCACATGAAACTCAAAGAAGAAGATAAAATGTGAAAGAAAAAGCGAAAGATCCACATTTCTGTGAAAAAACTGCCAGTTTTGCAGATATAGTTAGAAAAAGTGTGACCAAAAATCTTCAGTGGTAACTCTCAGAAAATAAAAGTATTTGTGGTAATTGAAAATTGTCATACTTGCATTACAATACTTTTGCAAGATTTGTTTTTAATGTAATATTCCTTTTTATGTTCTTGCAAGTGGATTTGATTTCACCGTAAAGGAAAATGATCTACAGATAGATCAACTCCCAGTAACAGGAAATATCTCCACAGTACGAGTCACTATAGCAAAAAGTGATAATGCAGAAGGCATCATAGAATTTGATCCACAGTATATCCTTCTACAGGGTAAGTTTACCAGAGGTTTTCACTATGGTTTAGAGGATAAGCCTGTGGCTCTCTCACAAATTTTGAAATAAAATAACTTTTTTTCCCAATTTTTCTTGAAGTGCAAGAGGATGCTGGATTAATCATGATTCCTGTTGTGAGAAAGCGTGGAACGTATGGCGATGTAACAGCCAATTTCCTTTGTCGAAGTATTTCTGCACTTCCGAACGTTGACTACATCATCCATAATGATTCTGTCATTTTTTATCGTGGCCAGAACCAGACTTTTATCTATATCTCTATCACAGATGATGAAGAAAGGTAATTATTTTTTTCAGATATTTATTCACTAATCTAGTTCTGAGAAACTGTTTTTTAGCACGTGCAGTATGCCTGTCAGCAGAGTTTGAATTGAAAAGCAAATTTCTGCAGCCCTGAAATATTTAAAGGGAGGGAAAAGAAGCTATGATTGGAGTTTCATAGTGCCTGTTAAATTTTATGCAAACAACTACATTCTTTTTCCCTAGATTATCAGAAAGTTTGGGTGTTAATAGTACTGCTGTGAATAATAAAATATTTTGCCGATTGTTTTTTTTTTTTTTTTAAATTTAGCACATGTGGAAAATAAAACAATATTTTTATTTCAGATATCACCATTCTCTGCAAATGGGGGGAATCTTCTGCTGTATGCTTACAGAGATGACTTCTGTATATCTTTAAACAGATCCAGCTGGACGCATGGTTGAATGACAAATCATAATTTTAATTTTTTGTTCTTGTGTGTCTCAGAAGGTCTTTTTTTCTGTTTTTTTTTTCCATGCAGCGAATTTGCAGAGCAATTTGAAATCCAGCTGATGGGGGCCACTGGTGGAGCAGCCCTTGGGTTCCATCTACTGAGCCAGGTCACCATTGCCAAAAGCGACTCCCCCCAGGGCATCATCTGATTTCTCAGCCAAAGTCGAATTACTCTTCCCAGCCCCGATACACCGACAACAGTGTCGCTGGTGCTGGAAAGGACAGGAAAATTGTTTGGGGAGACACAGGTGGGCCCTGGTTCTCAAAAACGGAATGTTTTCCAGTGACAAGGCCAACAATCTTCTTTTTTGCCGTCAGGGGCTTCCTTGTGACTGATTTCTAATGGGATAGTTGCAGCTTTTCATTAAGCGTGAATTCTGTATAGTTGCAGAAGAACAGAAAATATTGTTACTTTTTTGATCTTCTCTTTGTCCTCCTGCTTTTCTCCTTTTATTATGGTCTGGTGTACTTTATTTTGAACTATCTCCCAATCCCATTGAAAATATAGTTAATTTCATGCACCACCGCTAATTTAATTGAACTCAGTTGAATTACTTCCTGAAGCTGGTCAATTTATTTTTATTTTCAGTAAATTGTTTACTATGAGGCCTCTAGACTTTTTTGTAGTCTGTACGTATCACTGCCAAAGTGAAAGTATAAATATGAACCAAGATAAGGCTTCCACAGTCTGGGCAAATGATTGGAAAATTGGCATTAAAGGCCGTGAGCTACTGCTCTCCTCATGTGAAAATTGCCGTGGTCTTCTTTGACTTTTCCTAGAAGTCATTGAAGAAAACTGAAAAACAATTAAGTGTCAAAATAATAATTTTAAGATGCTGAATAGGACCCCTTCAAAACCAATCTAATTTGTGGGAAATTTTGAAAATATTCTAGCTTTTAATCAGCCTGAGGAAGTGTGAATCGTGATTTGAGGCATTAAAAACTTCTGTTGCAGAAAATATTTGTCGTTCTCAGTCTTGATATCACACTTGCCAGGGAATGTTTCTGGTCAGGATACTTATTTGGTGAGCTTTTCAAAACAACTTGTGAAAGGAAGAGAAAAGTAAACTGGCCTGTGCATTTCCTGTTACGTGCTACAGAAACCTCAGTTTATTTTCTTTTCTGTAACTAATATCTAGAATTTAATAAAATGGCATTGTGGCTAACTAGCACTTCAGAATTTCTATTTTTAATGTTTATTTTTCTCCAAAGGATTATATATTTTCCCACATGTAATCAATTATTAATATGTTGTGTTCTGTAAAAAGAGCACATATTTAAATGTAGCTTGTTAGCAGATGCAAGCATTTTTATGTCGCTTGTGTTACTCTGTCACTTCCCCCGACCCGGGAGGCAGTTATAATATGTCACTACTGTAAATCTGAAACTGGTATCTTCCACAGATTAATTGGGACATCTTGGGACCCAATTCAGAAGAGCTTTTATCTCCCCTGAATAGTGACATGGGTGACCCTGTGAACGGATCATTCTATTTTGGAGAAGGGGAAGGAGGGCTGAGAACTGTTAATCTACAAATCCATCCTCGTGAAGAAGTTGAAGTTCAGGAGATCTTCATTATTAGGCTGAGCCTTATGAAAGGTGAAGCAGAACTAGATCCTAAGGCAAACAGCATTACACTAATAGTAAGTCACTATTGCTTTTCTTTCTCTTGAGATCTCTGTTATTGGTATTTATCCTGCAAAGCTTTGAAGGGTAATCATAATGACTGAATAGCTTGTCATTTGCCTCTTTTTTTTTTGCCTCCCCTACTACATGGGTTTGATGGTCATGGTCAATGGGTCAGAGTCCAGTTGAGGCCTGTATCTAGTGCAGTCCCTCAAGGGTCAGTACTGGGGCCTGTATTATTCAATATATTCATCAATGACTTGGATGAGGGAACAGAGTGACTGTCAGCAAGTTTGCTGATGACACCAAGCTGAGAGGAGTGGCTGACACTGGAAGCTGTGCTGCCATTGGGAGACCTGGACAGGCTGGAGAGTTGGGCAGGGAGAAATTTAATGAAATAGAACAAGGGCAAGTGTAGAGTCTTGTGTCTGGGCAGGAACAACCCCAGGTTCCAGTATAAGTTGGGAAATGACCTATTAGAGAGCAGACTCTCTCAGACTCTCTTCTAAATACTGATGTACTCTTGAGTCTTCTTAAGAGGAGAAAACTCAAGAGGAAGAACTAATTGATACATTCCCTATAGCATCTAGCAATGAAAATCTCAATGTTTCAAACAAGAATACTATTCACTTTACATTTCTGATTTTTTAATTTTTTTTTATTCAATTACTTCCTTAAAGATACAGAAGTTTGGTGATCCCAACGGAATGGTACAGTTTGCTCCTGAATCGTTAACTGAGAAAAACTTCACAGAACCCTCTGCAGTGGAAGGGCCACAAAGTATTACACTGTTTGTCAGACGAATCCAGGGCACCATGGGAAACATAACGGTATTCTCACTCTCTTCCTAATCAACATTATAATCTGAAATAATCCTCTGTATCAATGCATGGAGGGAGATCTTATTCTGTGCCTTTCAATTGCGTATTTCTCAAATTTTGAAATGTCGCCTTTTAGACTGAGTTTAGCAAGGGCTCAGCTCTAGTAGTTGTGGTTTGTAGAGTCAGATTCAGTCTCCCCTGGTCAGTGAAAAAACCAGAAAACCAGCACTGGAGTGCTTGTCTTGCTTTCTCTCTCCCTCTGCTCCTGTGCTTTTGATGGGAGAACAGGAGAGACCAGACTTTCATAGTGAGCTTTCTTTGGGATCCTCACAATTTACTCTTTTTCAGCCATATGTTAAGGTAAGAATCAGACATTTTAGAATCATCACTTACATTGTCTTTACCTAAAGTTGTTTACAAGTCAGCATTTTCACAAGTACTCATTTATTAAAAAAAAAAAAAAAAATTAATAAAAGCATCTAATGTGTTTAATGAGAACTCTTCACACCTTTCTGTTGTGAGGAATTCTGGAAACTGGAAAAACAGCAAGGATATCTTGGTGTAAAAATAGAAATAATGTCAAGCAATTGTTCAGAGATTCCGTATAGTTTTACGTAGGTGTCCAGAAGATATACAAAGGTAATCTTTGCATTCACAGTTCTGCTGGAAGAACAACACACCACTTTGTAAGACAGTCTATGTGCTTCTTTCTATGCATACTTAAACAAATTTTTATTTTACCCATTTAAACCCAACCTATTCCATATGCAATCTATACTGAACCATGAATGTGAAAGTTTCCGACTCTGTGGGTGATATTGCCTTCATTTTGTGCATTTTCTAAATAAATTTCAGGTTTACTGGGAAATACGTCGTGAATCTGACATCACGGGTGACTTTCTTAGGACAGAGGGATCTGTTGTCATAGCTGACCAGGAGAGCACAGCTGAGATAATCATCTACCTGTTACCTGACGATGTTCCAGCACTGGATGAGAACTATGTGGTGCAGCTGATTTCAGTAGAAGGTGGAGCAGATTTAGACCAAGAGAAAAGAATTTTGGAAATCAATGTGTTTGCAAATGATGACCCCTATGGAGTGTTCGCCCTGTACTCTGACCAGCAGTCAGTACTCGTAGAGAGGAACCTGGATCGGTATGTTCAGATCAATGTAACTCGGCATGCTGGGGCATTTGGAGAAGCAATTGTTGAGTACCATATCACATCTCATTGTGAAGAAGCACTAATTGAGCCTGAGAATGAGGTGGGATACCTCACAATAAAAGACGGTGCCAGCTTTGGAGTGCAAAGAGTGCCAATAAGCAACCAGGTCTGTATTATCCTTTTAAGTCATGTGGTATCTATTGTTTCCATTTGTGTTCATCACAATACAAATGTGCTGGAATAAGGTACTAAACTCTCAATACTGTCCACTGTCAAGAAGCAGAAAAGAGAGTTTTGGTATAATGAATTTCCTATTTATGGACTAGAAGTGGGTTCAAATATCACATTTTCAGGTAATAACTGCAAAATCACTCTATGCATGTGTTCAAATATCCAGTGTTTCCTTCCATCATTGCTTTGTGTTACTATCAGTTCAATATTTTGTTATTTTATGTATTCCAATATTCTTTCAATTTCTCTTTTGCACTGTAAATAGTGATGTGTTAGTGCTGACTCGTGAAGCAGCAGATAAATTTACCTGCATTTCCCAGTGTTCCCTGGTTGTTTACTATTATTATTATTACAGTCTTCCATCCACGCTTACATCCTTTTACATTTGTCTTGCATCTTATTAACCCTAAGAGTTAAAATCAAGCTGAGACCCACTATGTTAGTTACAATTCATTAAAATGGCAATACATGCTCTATAAACTCATCTTTCAATTAACTGCTGGTAAATTACAGTCACAATATTGCTGTTTTAACTGTGTTTCTTTATAGAAAGATAATCAACAAAACGCTTGACTTGAAAACACTGCTTTTTCATGCAAACAACAAAATCTGCTGATTTTTCTGCCACTTAACTCTTTGAAGTGGTGGTTATCGTGTTTTCAGTGGAATTACATTGCCACCATTTGAATTGCATTCTTCCTCTCAAAGGCGTTTATTGTACTGGGCTTGAATTTTACCCTGAAACTGACTAACGTAAGCCTGGCTGGGACAAGTGCCAAGGATGTGCCTAAAATATTAGGAAAAGCGAAGTCAGCCATTCTGCTTGTTCCTGAGGAAGCTGCCAATTCACAGGTCAGTAGACTGACTGCAGTGTAATTTTCTACCGCAGAAGGAAGGTACGCTTCATTACAAAAGGCAGCCGCTATAAGAATTCAGTTTGCTCCTTAAAGTTTTCATCATTGCAACCAATTTAATGACCGACAAGACTGTTCCAGTTACTACTTGTACTGTATATTGTCTTTTCTCTGATACAAATTCATATAGAGATGTGTAAATGCAGTTTGAAAAGGTCTCTTCATCTATAAAATGTAAATAGCATAAATATGATGATTTACTTATACTTTTGTTTACATGAAGTGGAAGTTCTGAGACTTAGAGGAAAATAGCTAGTTCTGGACGATGTTATTCCTTTAAGTACAGCAGCCCCAAAGTAGATAAGAGCATGCATGCAGTATCATGTGCAAAAAGAAGTGGAGGTCATGCTGGGTTTTAATGCAGTTGACAGTACCTTTGACTAATCACTGAGTGGGGAATTTTCCATTTGTCTGCTTTGTATGAGACAGAAAAAATATAATATACCTGTTCCAATATGGTATATGTGCTACAGTTCCCTTTTTATGTGGCAAGCAAAGACAACAGCATGCTGAGTTTTTGTCTCTTAAATTTTATTGAAGTTTTTATGTAATGATTTTAATTCTCTTGACACACTGTTTTGTCTTTCAGTTTGTAATTGAACTTAATTCCAATGGTCTTTCTGTAAACAATGTTTACTACCATACATCCACTTATAATTTTAGAATGTGTGAATTATCTTTTCATTCCCATTTTTTGGTCAAAGAAAGAAAAGTACATCATACTATCAAGAATGTTTTTGTGAACAATGTAATGTGACAACAACTTACTTTCACTGGATAGACAAATGATACTTTATTTTAGACCTGTGTGTATCTGTATGGTACCACAGCCATTGCATGTGAGCATTAAGGGCAGGTTGGTTTGTTTTCCTTTTGAAAGACAGACACAAAATGCTATAGTCAGTGTTTTCAGTACCAAAATGTCATTCGTACTGGTTCCTTTTTTTCCTGATATCTAATTCTCAGAAGTCTTAAGATTTAGAAATGTTGAAGAGTTGTGAAGAAAGCATTTATATATAGATAGGTATATAGATATATATATACACAAACATATATAGACATGTACATACATATATTTATATGCACGTGTAACTACTGTTAAGATGCCTACCTTACAAAATATAGTACTCTTTCATATATGTTATTGTCCACTTTTATTCCATTTTCTATAACAAAAGCCACTGTGTTTCCACAGGTTGGCTTTGAATCTGTGATTTTACGACTTACAGACATTATAGCAGGGACAGGCCAGGCTGTCATCACCAGAAAAGGAGCTTATGGCTCTGTCATCTTGAGCTGGATCTCAGAATACCCAGCAGACCTGATCACCGACTTTGCCTAGTCAGGCAATATTACTCTTCTGTTTGGTGAGTAACAGTCTGAGGAAACAGCTACGAAAGTTGCGTAAGTGATGATACCATCTTTTAGTTATATATACCTCTGTATGCTTTCTCTATTAATAAGGAGTCATTAGATTGAAATGGTATGGTCTAATTTTTAGCTATAAGGGATGTGTTCATTTTATAAGCAAAAAAACCCTTCAACTTCATAGATACACGTCTGGGAGGCAGGCACGATGCTGTGGCCATGAAGGACAGCTTCATATAGGAAAGACCCTTATCCAGTTTTCTTCTTCTTAAATGGAGTGGAATTGTGATTAAAGTCTGTACTTTAGCGCATTCCCAGATAAAAAGAGGATTCCTATTGGATTATTTTGACTTTTGCTCTCTCTCACTCTCTCTTTCCTTCAGGTACTGTTGCATTTTCCTCTGGTGAGCAAAGTAAAGTGATTTCATTTCAGGCCACTCCAAGCCTAAATAAATGTGAGTCATTTGCCATCACTTTAACAGCAGCGCACAGCAATGTGTCTGGTGGGGCTCGCCTGAGGTAAGGATCCTACTTGTATTTTTGAGTCACACCAATGCCATAAGAATTATGACCTGTGTACAGATACAAAACTTATACAAATCCCTGTTGTTATTATTATAGGCAGCTAGTAACTTGTAGTCCATTCTTTGATAAATTTGTATAGCTTGTCTCAGGTGAGAACAACATGATCTAGATCTGACCTGTTCAGAACTGAGGCTTTTATCCAACTCCAGTCTGTTTCATAGGTGCCTAGAATAACAGAGACAGTCAAGAAAATGAAGATCAACAGTTTTAGCCGGGAAGCTGAAGACTGAAAGCAACTCTTAACAGTTTTCATTCGTGTCCCTAAAAATCCATATTTAGAAGGTCTTACATAACAAATTATTTATAATAAGAAAAATAAAACAAGAAATGTTCTGAAAATACCTAATTTATATAAAACCTCCTTTTTATTTTTTAAAAAAACCAAAACCATTACGTTTAATGTAGTTTTCCATCTCAGATAAGTTATCTATTCTTCAAGCTATTTTATTTTCATTCATCCTTAGCCATTGATAGCTAGAAGTGGTATAAAAAGAATGGACATGGAGTAACACCACGTATGGAGAAAGGTTTTGGCTTCGCCATGTTACAATTACAGTGGCAAATCTGAAGGAAGTCAGGAGTGAAATGGATGGATAAATCCTGAGATTGAGCCCTTCTCCTGGGCTTGTCTGTCCTGTGGACTGGTGTCCTCAGAGCCCCTATTTACCCTGTGAATCAAATACATTAAGTATGTGAGAATGACCTTTCCTAGAAAACTGAAGATGGCATCCCATGGAGGGTAAAGGTGACTTTGAGGAGCTTTGGGCTCCCTTAGTGGTGGAAATGGTCTAGTTTTTTGACCAAAATCACTGTAATTTTAGTGCCATTTGATAGCCTCTAGCACTGAATAATAGATCATTTCTGTAGACAGGTATAAGACACAAGATTTAACGAAGAGTTTTGCCTCTATGCTTATTTTCTAATAAGAAAGGGATCTATTTAATATGAATGAAGTAGAGCTTAAGTTTATATTGATCATAGGGCTCAGATCTGGAAAAAAAATTCCTGTGAGGGGGCAGTTAGTATTTCAAAGCCCCACTGTAAGTTTTAAAATAACTTCCTCTCATTCTGTAGCTTCCTGGCTCTAACTGTAGATCTGTTAGGATCTGTCTATCCCTCAGTTTTCCTTTGAAATGGGAAGTTTGTTCTATAGATACAACTGGTATTACTCGGGGTGGCTGTATTGTAATATATCTTCTTTCATTGTGTCCACAACAGAAAAACATCATACTTTCCTTTGCTTCTCCATTTTCTCAGGAAGACTTTATTTTATTTAAACTTTACTCTGTATCCTGTGCTGATTTGGGTGCATTGCATCTGAGGAGGGCTGTTCGATCCTATTATTACAAAATCATTTTTCAGGCAATCATGTTACATCTTGCTTTGGTATGGTTGCTATTTCTTCCCTCTGCTATTAGACATTTGTTTAATCCGCTTTCTTAGAGCCATCATTGATTGTTCACTGGCAATTATTCTGCTTTAATGTTTTACTTTTCTTCACGCGTCGTATTTCCTCTGTCAACTTTGGTGTCCTTTCTGTTTCAGATCGGGTTTTACAACAGCTGAAATTGAGCCAATGGGGATCTTCCAGTTTGCTCTTAACTCAAGGTCTGTTTCAGTTGAAGAAGGTGTTCGGACAGTCACACTACATGTCCAAAGATTGTTTGGTTTTCAAAGTAATCTCACTAAATTGACATATCAGACCATTCCAGGAAGTGCCAAACCACTAGAGGACTTTGTACCCATCTACAATGGAGAGCTTATGTTTTTACATTTTCAGACAAATGCTGTGATAGAAATATCAATAATTGATGACTCTGTCTCTGAAATTGAGGAATTTTTTTTTGTAAATTTGACTTGTGTGGAAATTTTGGATGTTCAACCTGTGAATCTTGCCTGGAGTCCACGTCTGAATCCAGCTTTCAGTGTTGCAACAGTTAATATCCTCGCTAATGATATTCTTCATGGAATACTAAGTTTGGGGCCAGAGTTTATTTATGTTGAAGAAGATGTGAACTACAGTACCCCCAACACAGCGATACTTCGTATCAGAAGGACCAAGGGTTTTACTGGTGATGTTGAAGTAACCATTAAAACCTTTGGGGGAGTGAGTGCACAAAGTGGAGCAGATTCATATCCTTTTGGAAGCGTTTATGGAAGATCCAACTTCACTTGGGCAATGGAAGGGGAAGATTTTGAGGAACAGTCAGTCTCTTTGACTTTGCTGGATGGACAAAGAGAAAGCAGGGTGTCCATAAAGATTTTTGACGATGATGAGCCTGAAGGACAGGAATTGTTTTATGTTTTCCTCTCAAATCCTGAATATGGAGCTCAGATTGTAGAAGGAAAGGATGAATATGGATTTGCTGCTTTTGCAACAGTAATTATTGCAGGTAATATTATTTCCCCGGGAAAATTAATAACAGTAAATGACTATGTTTTCATAGCAATTTTCATGTAAAGATTGGCAATCTATTTGACGATAAGCAGGGTATTCTATTGTGAAATCTTGAGTTTTCCAGAGCAGAAGAAGCATCTAATGTACAAAGCTACTACGCGTCCCTTAGCAACGTAGCTCAAAATACATTTAGAGATTATGCTTCTCTCTGTTCTTGCCCTGTTTTACTCATTAAGGGAAAAGACTAATCTTGAGTAGTTTTTATGTAGATCCAGTAGCATTGCAGGCATTTTAGATTTTTACTTTTGCCATTTTGTCACTTTTACATACAATGGGGTTTGTGCAAAGTATCAGTCTCTATATTGACATTCAGCATGCACTGGTAAGTAAAGCCATTGCTACCTGTAAAGGAGAAATCCTTTAGTAACAAGATTTAATGGGACACTGTGAAGACATTAGCTTCCCCTCATTAAACCTGGATTTTTTTTCCATACACTGCTGTTTTGCCAAAGATGTTTACATTCCCGTGAGAACAGTGAAGTATTGTGCAGCTCCATACTTGCACACACTGAATTAAAGATGCAGAAGAAAAGCTGATGTGACAATTTGGAAAAATTAATGGGTTCAACAAGAGTATGAGTGGCACGAATAAGAAAGCTGTCCTTGGAAGCCCATCTTCATCCCGTACCCTACTATATCTGCTTTCAAAAATACTTATTCTACTGGTTAAAATAAAATTTAGAAATGCCAACATTTAAAGTTCTGGATAACTATGTAGTGTAAATTAAACCCAGAAATATTATAATAAATTTTCTCAAGGTGTCCCCAGATGATACTTTGTAGCATTGTTTTGATACCTATTTTAAACTTTTTTTAGTGGTTATTCACGTGAAGGTTATAATTTAGTCTCAGCTTAACTTTCTTGCTTACTTTCATGGACTGTTTCCTCTATAGGAAGTGATCTCCAGAATGGCATTTTGGGATTTGTTCCAGAAGTACAAAGCGGTCTCGTACTTGATGAAGACTCGGAGAACAGAGAGGTGCTGCTGATTGTCACAAGGCAACCAAACAGGTGCAGGCAACAGCCGATTCGAATGTGCTTCCCACATGTTGTAACATGCTGTGTTGTTAACCACAGGAGCTGCTGTTAGTGGAAGAGTTTATCAAAGAGTTTTAAAATAAATCTGCCTTTCAGCTGCTTTAGTAACTTCTCAGAAGTTGATGAACTGGCTTTAAGTTGTGAATGTGATTAGGTCTGTCACTCTACTGTGATAAAGCAGAGACAGGAAAAACAAGTATTTTCCAACTTACACTATAAGGCTACAAGTGTGAAAGATTTGCTTGAGTTAAAATATTTGCCCTGCTCGAGGTGTAATTCAAGTTCTCAACTCCCCGTGTAGTACAGTGTAGGTATGAATACTAAAATGAGCAATTAAGAAGGCACCTGAGTGTCAGCACTATGATAATGTTTTCAGTCACACAGACACTATATTTTACTAATTAGCACATATATATATATATATGTATATGTTGCACATGTATGTGTACTTTTAATCAAATATGCTCAAGTACTTCACGTTCCTTAAACTCAGAGGAAAGACAAATCCTACCTGGTTTTCCAGGCGAATGATTACTGTAGTATTAAGGAAGGTACACGGGCAACTCCCTTCCAAGAACCAGTGTCTCTTATGCAGCTAATGTCATGTTTTCTGAAATAAAAATTGAGAATAATCTAGCTCAGTGTAATTGCTTTATTTTCTTCCTGTGTGATGTTTTTGTGATCTAAACACATGTCAGGCGAAGGAATTTAAATTAAAAAAGAGAAGTTTTCATCCTACAGCAGTTTGTTCCCTGGTGATAAGCTTTGAATCATAACAGAAAACGTGTGTTACCTCCGTGGTTTATGTTTCCTAAAACAATAGTGATCTCCTTCAGTGCATATATACTCTCGATTTGCTTATCGGGCTTTTGAAGAGGTGAAGATCTTTTGGCGTGTGACCTTTAATAAAACAGCTGTTGTCCTTCTGAAGGATGGCGTGAACTTGGAGAATGAACTTGTATCCGTGGTGGGATCCACTACCTGCATGGCAGGTCAAACGTTGTGCAACATCTCCATTGAACTAAAGCCTGATAACGTAAGTAATTATTACTCATTTGTGTATAGCCCTGTGGTGTTGAATTGCAGCTTATCAAGACTGAAAAAACCCTCTGATCTGGAGGAAGTGATGTGTGGGACACAGTCTGGAGATGGTAACTTGACATCTGCTCAGCTCCTCTGCAAATACATGTTTATTTACAGGCTTGTGCTGCGTCCATGGTGACTGCTAAAAACTTGGGAAGATGAGTATTTAATTTGAAGAGTAAAATGCAGATCTTTTATAGAACCATAAGAAAAAAGAATGCAGTTATCCCAGTGAGATGTGTATTCATTTGCTGCATTCTTATCCTCCACACAGTAAATTTTTAATCAGCTAAAGGACTTCTTAGGGTGTTTTATAGAAAGCATATCCTGCAACTAATAACACCTCATTCTACAAAAAAAGAAACAAAACGCTTTTATTGCAACAATTTTTACTGGAAACAAAAGGAAAAAATCATTTTGTTTGAACACCTGGTGCTTAGAACAGTCCCTTAAGAAAGGAAAGATTAATGTTTGTCATTCTTTCAGAGTGAAGAGTTTGAAATTTTCCGATAAACTATCTGAACCGTCAGGCTAGTGGCAAAGCTGAGGTCTGGGGAATGGAAAAAAAGACAATATGAGAGGGTTTCTACAGTTTTTCTGACCACTTTAGAAAACAACGCAAGATGTAGGATGTGGGAAACAATTATTTCCCACTAGGGAACTGTGTGCATTCCCTTAGCTCAGAGGACTATTTTCCTTCTGCATCTTCAGATGTAATTTTTAAATTACAGAGCCAAGGAATAAAATATATGCATGGGTGGATCACAGGTGGCCTCGCTGAGCAAACTGGGATTTTGAACCTGTTTATTCCAGAGGAGTGTTATCATTATTTAATGACAGCGGACTGGCAGCGTTAGAAACATGCATTTATACCACATGAAGCACAAGCGTGTGCCACTCAAACAGGTGCTAATGGAAGGTTAGTTCCCTGTGGCGCTACAGTGAATTTGTGCCTGTCATCCATTAGTCAAGATCATTCCATGTAAATCATTACTTGATGACTACTCGATTAAAAATATATGCTGTTTAGCCCCCCCAAATATTCTTTAATTCTTCTTCCAGTTCTTCTTCCATAAAATAGCTTATAAATTAGCAACCAATACATTATGAAATGATGAAGTAATAAATGCATTCAATAAATATTTTACGTTTTTATGGCGTACGGTGTGACATCTAGCTTTTAGAAAGTTTTTGCTTGGTCAGTTGCACTGACTTCATTTGCTAAGAGCTGGATCCTGCTTTCCTAGAATTACAGTAGAATTTCCAAAAATCCAGACCCAGAACAAAAATCTATACTTGAAATCGTCTTCAATTACCAACTTTTTTTTATAATGCTGTTGTCTTGTAAAGAACTATGGAGTTTTTTTTTGCTGGTTTGCTGCTTCCTCAGTGCATCTAATAGGTTCAGATGCCATATTTCCAATTATTTATGGAATCTCAGGAATCGGATATCTATTTCTAAACATGTTATATCTGTAGTGTAGATAGAAAATCAAAGGTAGGGCAACACGTCATAGTGTAATTTAATATTGCTACCTTATTTTCAATAAACAGGCATTCAGTTTGTAGAAATTCCTAGACTAATTCTTTGGCATGTGAACGCTGAAATTCAATAGCCTGTATTTCCAGACTATTCAAAACTGTGGTTAGCAGAGTTCAATCTTAAAATACAGTCAATATTAACTGAAGATTCAAAACTGCATACTCACTCTTCTATGGAATTTTTTACACAGGTAAGAAGGTGGGTACATGCCTTTTCATAAGGCAAAAATTAAGTGAAAGAGCAAATTCCTTACAAAATGTACAGCTGTGTAACTCCATAATCTGGAAAACTGAGCTCTTAAAGCATTTACCATCTTGTCTTATGGCAAATTTACAGTAACAATACGTGTAGTATACAAATAGCTGTTTTATTGCGGTAGAGTCCCAAGCAAAAATTCACGATGTCATTATTGCACGTGGCATTGCTGCAACATTATTATTTTTAGGATATATTAATACTTCCTTGCACTTACTGCACATTTCAAGAGGCATGCTTATGGTGTTAGTATCCATTGTGCATACAAAATAACGCAAACTTTTTAAAAACAAATAATTAATGGGTCTTATAATGACATGAAAATCATCCCTCCTTTACAGGTACCTGAATTTGAGACGTATTTTTTTGTTGTGCTTTATGCTGTAAGCACAGGAGCTGCATTGAACAGCAGTGCCAGATTTGCTTTTATAACCGTCCTTGAAAGCGACGCTCCTCGTGGTTTAGTGTATTTTGCTGTGGGATCTCGTTTTGCTGTGGCTCACAAGAAGACAACTTTAATCAGCCTGCAAGTGCATAGAGATTCTAGTACATCGGTAACCACAGTGGTCAGCTCCAGCATGAAGGTAAAGCTTCTATTGCTGTTTTTATAATTTAACTTATTTTTTTGCTAGTAAATCGTTCATTCTGTAAAGTGAATCTGGCTGTAATTAGCATTTTTTTCAGGAAGCAGTCAAGCATTTGCTGGGCCCATATATTATAATTTTGTTTGTTTTCCACTAGTAAAAAGGCCTTGTTCACTCTTGTATTATCAAGAGTGATTTGTTTCATAGTACCTTTCAGTTACCTCAAAGACAACGGGCAGGCAGGCATTAAATACATTTCTTCCTTTGTCCTTAAGTTCTTGAAATACTCAAATTTTTGAGGCTTTTTTCTCTCAAATTCAGTTTTTATTATGTGTATGCCTGTCAAGATTCAGATGCCAACACACTTGCTGTTTTAGGTGAAAAATGTATTAATACATAGAGCACACTTAGGAAAAGAGAAGGAGCGCTTTCATCAGATTTTATTCCATTTTCTTGAAGTTCTAAACTAAAATTATCTGATTAAAAAATCTCACGTGCTTAAGTCTATTTTACCATCCCCTTTCATTTTTTTGGTTATGTTTACAGCTGTAACATCAGACACTTCTAACTTGGGACCCTTTTATCTCTAAATGACTACCTCATTATTAACTGACAGATTATGAAGATTCTCCTTTAGCAGAAGTAACACAACTGCAAAAACATGATTCCTTCCTTGATTTCAACGTCAAGGAACAGGCTGCAAGAGGGGTGTAATTCCATCAACCTTTACAATAAAATGCTTTGCATTCTATTGCTGTATTGGATGCATATTTATTTCAACTGCATGGGATTACGTGATATTTCCATCCATTTCTTATAGCTGACCAGTGCAATTTTTGTTGAATTGCGTGATAACAAATTTTCACATTCTTTCCAGCCAAAAGTTCATTATAATTTAGATGTTAAATGGAGAAGAAATTGCTACTGTCCAGTGTATATTTAGGCTGAAATATAGGGAGCATTTCTTTACCTGTTTATAATTTTTATATAGCAACCGGATATTTTTAGGTTATGAGTGTGCATGAGCACACACCAAATTATTGGTGCTCTTGGTACCTGTAAAAATAAGAAGCCGTGGCAGACAGGAAACAGATGTTTATCTCATTTCTACAAAGGTTTCTTAAACAATGCTCTTGCCACTGGTGCTTTTATTACCACTTATTGCTCCATTTCCTAGTTCTCGATTGGAAGGGGTAAACAAAAGGAAACTTCTTACTGAAATTTGCACAGATTATGTGATTTTGTTCTAGAGCAATTTTGAAAGAGATACACACTGCATCAATTTACTAAGTTCTCTCAACTCAAAAAAACCTCTGATTTATTCCATAAGTAAACTCTACTAATTAAAGCAAAATGTTTTCAAAAGCGGTCTAGTATTTCACAAATAAACATCTTTGCTTAATAGTCAGTTTCCACTTAAGGAAAGTTTGTTATATTACGAGATATAATACCAGGGTTATGGCAACTGACAAAACCAGTAAGGACATGAAGAATCTGCAGACCTCATGGAAGGTGAAAAGAGTGCTACTTCACAGAAGAAATGAGGCCCTATAGCATTCCTAGGTATCTTTACTGGGACTAAAAATATCATGAACTGATATTAATTTGGGCACAGGTTTCCAGAGTGGTTTATTTTTTTCCTTTTGTTTAGTTTTTATGTATCTGTAATGCCTGTCTGTACCCTGAACCGAGGGAATTTCATGCTACAGACCTAAACTTACATTGTGCCCTCTGGAATTCACCTTACAGATGTGCTAACATTTCTGTAACATCTGTTCACCCAGAAAAAGCTTTGTGATTTTTGTTTTGCAAAAGAACGAGAGGGATCCTGTACACTATCGACAATATATATAATTCTTTCCCTGGGTAGTCAGTGATTACAGGTGACAGATTGCTACTTCAGGGAGATATTTCATTTAAGGTAATTGTTATATAATTCTTAACTGCATTTTGAAAGAGGGTTTCTTTTTTTACACACTTAAATTTTACCCATTTACAACAGGAGTTCTACAGCAGCTGTTTTTGAACGATTGTATCTATCATAATGTTACCCAAAACTCTTTTGATTTGTTTTAAGGAGCTACAGAAACCTGAACCTATTGGCCGGACCTTCATATCTCCAGCTGTGGCAGGACAAGATTTTGCCAGATCTGAGGGTTTATTGACTTTTGAACCTGGACAGAGAAATATGTTCCTGGATGTGACCCTGACTCCAAAGACAGGATCTTTAAACCCATTTCCAAAGCGTTTCCAGGTTGTACTTTCTAATCCCACAGGCGGTGCCAGGGTAGATGACGTGTATGGCATTGCTAACGTCACCATTGTGTCAGATTTGGAATCCTTGCCAGTTTGGGGGCTCATTGATCAACTCCGTCAGCCTCTTGATGACACCATCTTACACAGAGTCCTCCAGAATCTGAATGTCAAAGTGGCTACAGAAACCACAGAAGAGCAGCTTACTGCTGTGATGCATATAATAGATAAGGTAAACCTTTCCTGCTCTTTCTTGAATGACCAATGACTTTAATAAGAGTAAAATGACACACAGGCCTGTGATAAGATCAAGGACAGCATCCACAGCAGGGACCCAGGGATCCAGGGACACAGACAAAGGTAAAAATAGAAGCTGTGAAGTCCCAGTCATGGAAGACGTTTGCCTGCTACAAGTTAGGATAGTGGCCGGCAATCAACAATCAAATAGGTTGAAAAGAACAACTGGTATTGATTTTGTGTATGTACCTATAGCACGATGTTCTGTGCTGTGCCACGTTTTCCCTTTGGTGCCACGCTTTCACAGAGCTTGTTACGATTTCTTGATTCTCAGGGCATATCTTTGTTGGTTTTAGCCTTGGCACAAGACAGTGAGGCTCAGGGTTCACAGAATCACAGATTCACAGAATGTCAGGGGTTGGAGGGCCCTGGAAAGCTCATCCAGTGCAATCCCCCCATGGAGCAGGAACACCCAGATGAGGTTACACAGGAAGGTGTCCAGGCGGGTTGGAATGTCTGCAGAGAAGGAGACTCCACAAGCTCCCTGGGCAGCCTGGGCCAGGCTCTGCCACCCTCACCGGGAACAAGTTTCTTCTCAAATTTAAGCAGAACCTCCAAAACTCCTGTGTTCCAGTTTGTACCCATTACTCCTTGTCCTACCATTGGTTGTCACCGAGAAGAGCCTGGCTCCATCCTCCTGACGCTCCCCCTTTCCATATTGATCCCCATGAATGAGTCACCCCTCAGTGTCCTCTTGTCCGGCTCCAGAGCCCCAGCTCCCTCAGCCTTTCCTCACACGGGAGATGCTCCACTCCCTTCAGCATCTTGGTGGCTGTGCTGGACTCCCTCCAGCAGTTCCCTGTCCTGCTGGAACTGAGGGGCCACAGCTGGACACAAGATTCCAGGTGTGGTCTCCCCAGGGCAGAGTAGAGGGGCAGGAGAACCTCTCTGACCTACTGACCACCCCCTTCTAACCCACCCCAGATACCATTGGCCTTCCTGGCCACAAGGGCCCAGTGCTGGCTCATGGTCATGCTGCTGTCCCCAGGACCCCCAGGTCCCTTTCCCCTACACTGCTCTCTGATAGGTTGTTCTTATCTTCACATTTGAATACAGTCAACACACCAGCAAGTCCTAGCAGGACCAGCTGGAGTCTTCTGCTGTTGTCTTAACCAGGCCTGCATATTCTTTTCCTTTTTTTTCCCTCTGCATTATCTTTGGCAATCGGGCTGGCAAGTACCTGAGCACTTCAGCATTGCCCTGAGTTCTGTGAAAACCCTGGGACTAGTTTTGTGGCTTCCTGGCTCTTCTGGACTTGTGGAGCAATGCAAAATGGATCTGGAAAGTGTTTAAATGTGGAGCTGGAAAACGTTTAAATACCTAGACACAAAACAGTATAAAAATATTAATGAAGAATAATTCATTTGTGACTGTTGCCATTTTGACACAGAAATCATATCAAGAATCCTCAGGGCGCAACGATCTTTGACTTGTGAAGGAATGAAAAGTCCCACATGGTTTCTTTAATAAATCCATATTAGTAAGGATATCTTTGTGTAGTTTTGACATAGACTGTACCTGATGCCTTGGCCGCGGTGATCAAGAAATGAAAAATATGCTGAACTTTCAGAATGAACACTGGGATAAATGTTCGTTTTATGAGGAAATGTTACAAGCAGACTTGTGTGCATAAAATGTTCGATTTCTTCTCCTCCCTTTAGGTGACAGATGTTGGTGAGAAACAGTTACTCACTGATAAAAGTAGAAGCCTATTCTATGAGATACTCTGCACCCTGGCTAGCCCGAAGCGCGAGGACACACGAGGATATAGCCTGCTTGCTGCGGTGACCGAGAAATTTGCCTTTTCCCTGTTGACAGGGGTAATGTGTGGGTCACCGGGAGAAAGGTAAGTAACCTTGAATTCAAAATACGTTTTGAAAATACCGGAAAGCTAATACAGTAAAAATGTAAATGATATTTTTTAGAAAAGGGACTTGTTACCTGTATGAAAACGTGTTGCACTCTGTCGGAATCTTAGAAAGCTCTAAGAGCTGGTGTCACAAATGCGGGGTAGCTCTGAGAGTAGAAGTCAGGAGATCTGGGATGTATTAAGTCACCATTAGCTTAAATATTGCTTAGAAAAGGATTAATTAATCTTGCTAAGAAAATAACGTAATTATATGATGGAGAGCTATGCTTTAAGATGTAGGTGACAGTAAGTAACCCAAAATTTCTACTGGCATTCTCTAATTTCTATGTACATGGTTTTGCTCACTTGAACATTATTTAGAATTGCTTGAAAGCAACTCATAGTTTTTACATGTAGTTTCAAATTCCTAGTTTTTTCTGCAAGTGCATCATAACCTATGGCCAGGCTAATGGGCAGGGAAAATAGATGACTGCAGAAACAAATGACAGTTTTATGACACAAACACTTTTCAACAGTGGGTTTCTCCCACTGTGAACCTATTAAAAAACTGGTAATTGAATCTAGAATAAAAAAATACCTTTTTTCTTTTTTCCCGTCCGGTGAAAATCAGCATGCTTTAGATTTCTTTCTCAGTTTCTTTTGGAGATGTAACTTTCTGTGACATTGCATAAGTTATAGGGGTTAAGATGCCCATGTCAGCCAAAAGACAGTAAATGGCATAAATAACAGTGCTATCTGGAACAGTGTCCAGAACTTGAAAGTTCAAATTCATTATTGCAAGTTTTTTGTGTCATCTCTTGGGAATAAGAGCTAGATCATCCATTTTAATGCTTCTCCTTGTTATTGACTCTTCTCTACATCAAGTTATAAAGATGACTATTATGATAACCTGTTTTACCATGGGGTGGTTTTTCTTACAGATCATAGTGAGCAAAATCCAGAGGAGAAATGGAGAAGCCAAGATACATAACAATTCCGCCCCTCCTTTTTTCACAGAACCGAAAGCTGTCTTTTTATTAAATGTAATAAAGCCTAAAATGATGAAGGAATAAAATATTAATTACGCGTACATTTTAGAGTAATTATGTGAAGAATAGTGAAAGTTCGGTTCCACTTACCAGCCCTGTTGCTTTTCCTCTTCAACAGAGGTAGAAATAGCCTTGACAGCTGCCCGTACATTGCAATAATGGCTCACAACTGGTTTCCTCAGCAAATCAACGGACACAGATTTGATGGAAAAGATGGAGATTTTATTCAAGTACCTGAGCATTTGTTAAAGGTCTCTGTTGTGTTATCCCCTCTTCAAGAAGAGAGCTGTGAATCTGTACAGTTCACAGAATATAGCAGTCAGCAGTGGTTCCTTACTGGAGACAAAGAGCTTGCCTTGAAGAACAGGGTTTGAAGATAATGCAATTTATTTTTTCAATAAATTTATATATTACTCGAACCATCTTAAATGTCTTTAAAATGATGTGAGCGTTTTAGTGTGTTTGTGATTAAAATGAGCACTGACTGTTGAATTTTAATATTGAGTTTGTGTTTATG
Organism: Nesoenas mayeri; assembly: GCF_963082525.1. Taxonomy (NCBI): domain Eukaryota; kingdom Metazoa; phylum Chordata; class Aves; order Columbiformes; family Columbidae; genus Nesoenas; species Nesoenas mayeri. The sequence continues at coordinate 657,643 of NC_137566.1, forward strand.
TTGTGTGTATTGTTTCAGGTTTTTTCTATGAGTTTGAAGGGTCGGAGTTCA